>NC_134364.1:27084171-27686671 GCF_048569485.1 Anomaloglossus baeobatrachus | reverse complement strand
ACCACATCTGGCGTCCATAGGCTTGCATTGTAAATCGCGCTGCATCGCGCCGGCGCGATGCAGTTTTTCGCCTCAGACAATAAACACTGCAAGCAACGTTCCATGCAGCTGCCGCATCGGCTAAATATGCCACATCCGGCAAAAAACGGACGCAAGGCAAGGCCATGCGGTACAATCCGGCGCTAATGCAAGTCTATGAGGAAAAACCGCATCCAGCGGCAAAAAAATCCCGGATGCATTTCTTCTGCAAAGCGCCGGATTGTGCCTGATTGCAAAAAACTGATGTGTGAAAGCAGCCTTTCCTGCTGTAAAACCAACTTGCAGTACTTTTCGAGTATGTGCACACAATGAGTTTTTGATGCAGAAATTTTCTGCACCTTGTGGGAGAAAAAAAACCACTAAAAAATGCATGCATTTTGGTGCGTTCTCTGGTGCGTTGTTTTGGAAGAGTTGAAAAACGGAGGGAAAAAACGCACCACGAATTGACATGCTGCAGTTTTTTCTGCACCAAAATCTGCAAGGAAAAAAAGAAGCAACTACATTAAAATACCGAAGCATGCACACACAGCCTAAGGGTATTTGCACACGCTGCATCTTTTCCGGAGCGCATCTTGAGTGCATTTTTTTTCCTGTGATCACAGAAAACGCAGCTTGTGGCCCTAAAAAAACGCATGACATTTTGCCTTGGCTGGTTATGAAAAATAGAGGGGATCCCGCGCGCTTTTTTTTTTTTTAATTATTTTATTTATTTAAAAAAAAAAATGACGTGGGATCTCCCCCAATTTTCTAAAACCAGCCAAGGTACAGCAGACAACTGGGGGCTGATATCATTAGGGTGGGAAGGGCCATGGTTAATTGACCCTTTCAAGCCTAACATTAGCAGCCCGCAGCCGCTCCAGAAGTGGATTGATGAACCAATTCTGGCACTGGATCCAGCTCTTTTCGTTGATCTGGTACGGTGGCAATCGGGGTAATAATGAGTTAACAGTAGCCCACAGCTTCCACTAAGCTCTAGATTAGTAATGGGAGGCGTCTGTGACCCCACCCCATGACTAATCGGTAAGTGAAAATAAACAAACGCATACACCCCAAAAAATCCTTCATTTGAAATAAAAGACAAAAAAGGACCCACTTTCACCACTTTATTAACCCCAAAACACCCCTGCAGGTCCAACGTGACTCACACGAGGTCCCATGATGATTGCAGCACTGCTACATCATTTTTCTTCTTTTAATGCAAGTTTATGTGGAAAATCCGCACAGAATAGTGAGCGTTCCTGCAAAATAGATTGACATACCGTGGCTTGGAAAATGCACCGCATGTGAGTATACGTAGCATAATAAAAAAAAGCACAGTGGACTTGAGATGTCTATAAATCCCATCCACTTTGCTTAGACTGTAATAAAAAGTGTTTTGGATGCAGCGAAACTCATCAGGGGTACGTATTCTAAAAGAAACCGCAACACAACCTATATTCTGAAGTGAAACAATTAAACTACTGCTCTTTTGTCTCTGATGCCTCCTTCTATAAATGGATATTGAGTTAACATTTGAAAAATAAATCTTCCATCTTAGAAAAAGACCAAACTTAAAGGGAATCTGTCACCACTTTTAGGTTATCTGCGCTCATTAATCCATCACGTATTCCCTGCTTTCCCCGCCCACTGGCGCCTATGATTGGTTGCAGTCAGACACGCCACCACGATGAGTGACAGCTGTCTCACTGCAACCAATCACAGCCGCCGGTGGGCGTGTCTATATCGAGCAGTAAAAAAAATAATTAAAAAAAAAAAGCGACGTTTGGTCCCCCCAATTTTGATACCAGCCAGGGTAAAGCCACATGGCTGAAGGCTGGTATTCTCAGGATGGGGAGCTCCACATTACTGGGAGCCCCCCAGCCTAATAATATCCACCAGCAGCCGCCCGGAATTGCCGCATCCATTAGATGCGACAGTCCCGGGACTTTACCCGGCTCATCCCGATTGCCCTGGTGCTGTGGCAATCGGGGTAATAAGGAGTTAATGACAGCAGCTCATAGCTGCCACTAAGTCCTCGGTTAATCATGGCAGGCGTCTCCACGAGATACCTTCCATGATTAACCTGTAAGTTAAAGAAAATAAACACACACATCCAAAAAATCCTTTATTTGTAATGAAAGACAAAAAAATCCCTCTTTCACCACTTTATTAAACCCTCAAAAACACCTCCAGGTCCGAAGTAATCCACGCAAGGTCCCACGATGCCTTCAGCTCTGCTACATCAGAAGCTGACAGGAGCGGCAGTAGAACACCGCCGCTCCTGTGAGCTCCATGCAGCAACTGCAGTGAGTCGGGCGATCAGCTGTGCTGTCACTGAGGTTACTCGCGGCCACCGCTCTCAGGTGGAGGACTGCAGCTGTGGCCGCGAGTAACTTGGAAAACTGCACCGCAGGTCAGTGTTTGCGGGAAAAACAAGCACAGTGGTCACGGGTTTTCTAGAAATCCCATCCACCATGCTTATATTGTACAACACAGTGTTTTGGACGCAGTTTAAACACGCTACATCCAAAACGCTGCAAACACTGATCGTGGGCACGCACCCTCACTGTTCTCCTAACAAAAACGCATCCCAGCCCAATTGAAATATTATAGTGTTCCTTTGAGTCACATAAAATGGACAGATGGTGTTTGATTCATTCAGTGTTGCATTGCAGTTTATTCAAATTGCGCTGTTTTGTTTGCATAACTTCAACTATACGTATGCAAAAATAATGGAAGTTATTCCACGTACAACCTAAACCTCCCCGGTCCTAAATAACCAATTAAACTTTTCTTGCCTTCAGGATATTCTCATTGCCAGCACTGAACATTGTCCATTACTAGTACTTTTATCATTACTTTACTTTGCAATGCCTACAAGCCAAATAGAAACACTTACAGGGAACCTGTCATGTCGGGAAACACTCTTCACCTTCATATATTAACCCTATATCTGCAGGTTAAAATCATGCCTGCCTGCAATGTCGGACTGGGGTGCCAAGATCCCACCAGTAACATTGACGATGAGGGCCACTGTTCAGCTACAGGCAGTATTATTGCCCAACCTTTGTTCACAAGATTGCCTCTGCTTTTATATAATCATAAACCTGGGTCATTTGTTCAATGAATGATGAGATGCTGCCCTTATCTGTACATAGTGAATGAAGTGTATTGTCCCAGCTACTGCTCATAATAAGGGTGGAGGACCTATGACTCGCCCACCCCAGGGCTATGGGACACCCGGTGCCGGGCCGGACTAGTCCGGAGGTAGTCAGTGGTGGCGGGGCCCGACTCCGTGGCCCTTGGTGGGTGTCAGTAGAATATGTGGCTTGAATTAAAGTTTGTGTTCGTGACGCCACCTGTGGTATGCGGCTAATAAGCCGCCGCTGCTGTATGAGGCCTCCGGGGGATGATATGGCAGCAATGGTGGTACTACTCCCCACAGGTGGAGCAGTGCCCCGGGGCACAGTTGGTGCTTATGAGTGTCTATGCAGATGAAATAACAGAGGCAACTCCAAGGGTGCAGTTTCAAGTTCTTTACTCACAGTTCTTGTCAGGGACGGCAGGAACCCTTGGACTGCTGGGACCACTGTCAGGGACCTCCGCCGTTTCTGGGTGATTCTTGGAGCAAAACCCGGTACCCTTCTCTTAAGTGTCTCTGTCTTCAGCTGTCTCCTTAAACCTTGCCTTTGTAGGATAAACCTGGCTCGGCCTCCACAACAGCCTCCAGGCTGGGGAGTCACCTGTCGGCTGATTATCCCTTTTCTAGAGGTGCTGCTGTGGGCTGTGGCCCGGGGAGTTTACAACATTCCCTGGGCCTCGGTTTTTACTGTTTGGAGATGATTTTGCACTCCTCCGGTTTCTAGGGACCGTCCCCTGTTGCAGCTTGATCCCTCCACCGATGTTCCTGTGGAACAGGCCACCGCAGCTCTACAGCTACCCGTGGCCCTGGGACCCCTTCTGTTCTCTGCTTGGTGTCACCTGGACCCTCTGAGTCCCAAGATCTTCACCAGGAAGCGTCTTTCTTCTGTTTAGCTCCTGACTGACTGGAGCTCTCTTTCCTTTCACTTCTCCTCCTTGCCTGCCTCCTGCAGACCTCTTCCTCCTTCCGCACTCTCTCTCAGACTTCTGTTGCTTTCTCTGTGCGGACAGTCTGAGCTCACAGAGCTCCTTTCTCTTTCACAGCTACATGCTGGCTCCTCACTCTCTCACTCTGAGGTAAACTAGCTAAACTTGACCTTCCTCTATCTGCTCTCGGATGGCTCCTCCCACCTCCCCAGTTGCTAAGCTGTAACCTATAGGAGCAGGGATGGGTCTTACGGCCCCTCCCAGCATGCAGCATGGGGGGGTCACTGCCACTTTCCCTGGTCCCAGTATGTACCTAACAATGGGTGTAGTGTGGATTTACCAGGGACCGGAGTTCACTCTCTTCCTCTCCCAGAATGGGGCATCACACCGCTGGGTGGGGTGCAGTGACCTGTGGCGACGGAAGCCTCAGGGGCGCCACACTTACTCTTGCACAAGACCCACCAGTAAATTCACCTGTCCTCCTGTGGGTCAGACTAAGGGCGGCTTTGCACGTTGCGACATCGCACGTGTGATGTCGATGGGGTCAAATCGAAAGTGACGCACATCCGGCGTCACTTGCGATGTCGCAATGTGTAAAACCTTTTTGATACGATGAACGAGCGCAAAAGCGTCGGTATCGTATCATCGGTGCATACTCCGACATTTTCATAATGCCGGTGCTGCGACAGGTACGATGTTGTTCCTCGTTCCTGCGGCAGCACACATCGCTGTGTATGAAGCCGCAGGAGCGAGGAACATCAGCGTACCTGACTCCCGGCTGCTATGAGACGGACGGAGGTGGGTGGGATGTTTACATCCTGCTCATCTCCGCCCCTCCGCTGCTATTGGCCGCCTGCCGTGTGACGTCGCTGTGACGCCGCACGACCCGCCCCCTTAGGAAGGAGGCGGGTCGCCGGCCAGAGCGACGTCGCAGGGGCAGGTGAGTGCATGTGAAGCTGGCGTAGCGATAATATTCGCTACGCCAGCTATCACACGATATCGCAGCTGCGACGGGGGCTGTGACTATCGCTGCAGCATCGCAAGCATTAGCTTGCGATGTCGCAGCGTGCAAAGCCCGCCTAAGGCTAGGTTCACATTTCCGTCAATTTGTATCAGTGACAATCCACGGCTCTGGTAAAAAGCAGAATCTATTTGGCGGATTCCGTTGTTCCCATAGACTTGTATGAGCGGTGGATTGTGACTGATGACGCTGCGTTTCATCCTCCGTCCTCTGATCAGTCGGGCGGCAGGAACACCGCATGTAGCGTTTTTTGAGCAGCGGAATACTTTTGATTTCGATGCGCATGCTCTCTCTCGGCGGCCGAACAATCAGCTGATCACCTGGCGGCCGAATGATCAGCTGATCACTCGGCTGCTGTGAGCGATCAGCTGATCACCCGGCGGCCGGCTAATGAGAGTCATCAGCTGATCACCCGGCGGCCGGCTAATGAGAGTCATCAGCTGATCACCCGGCGGCCGGCTAATGAGAGTGATCAGCTGATCGTTCTCTCTCTCACGTTTTACAACGGAGTCCGACAATGAATTCTTATTCTTGCCACCCGTTGTACAATGTATCAGTCACAAGCATCAAGCAACGCATGTGACTGATGGAAAACAACGGAAATGTGAACCTAGCCTAAGCCTTAATGGAGAGTTGGCTACAGGGAGAAAATGAACTTGTATTCTCCATGTAGCCGATTGCTTTTAGTCAGTGCTGGGAGATGTTACAGACGGCGATCACTACACTTTGAGTGGCTACTGAAATCACTCTCCAGCAGATTGATTGACATCTTACTCTGCACACACACAATGCAGACACACTCTGCAGAGCTAGCTGTCAATCAGAGTGCTCAGGAATCATTACAGCCATCACTTATAGTGAGTTGTGACTCTAACTGCTCTCTGCACCTCCCATGTGACTGAAACCCACCGGCTACAGGGAGGATATCATTTAATTTTCTCTCAGTAGCTAATCTTCCAGTAAGGCCTGAAACACACATCCGTGAAACACGTGCGTGTTTGGTCCGTTTCCGTGTATACTGGAGACACGGCCAAACGTGCACCAATGTTATTGTATGATAAAAGCTCCACGTGCGTTTTTGATGCATGTCCGTTTGTCCGTGTCCGTGATCCGTACCTGTGTGCGTTTTGCACGGCAGCATGTCCGTTTTCTGCACGCAACACGCAGCACGGACCCAATGAAAGTCAATGGGTCTGTGCGCACGTCCGAGTGACACGGACGCATCTCTGTTTGCTCCCTGTACATTTTGTGCTTTTTTCATGTGATGTCTGTCTTTTTTCTGTTTCGTTCTCTCCCTCAGTCCGTCGGTCGGTCGGTCGGTCTCTCTGTCTTATCTGTCCCTCTCGCTATCTGTCGGTCAGTTCCCCCCCCCCCTCTGTCATACTTACCGTTCCCCGATCTCCGGCGCGGAGCTGCACGGCTGTTATAAAAACTTCGGCGGCTTTTACTATTTTGAAAAAGCCGGCCGTCCATTAATCAATCGCGATCAGCTGAGCTGTCACTGAGGTTACCCGCGGTGGCCGCGAGATACCTGACTGACAGCAGCTGATCGTGCTACTCACCTCATTAGCTGCGTGGAGGTGACAGGAGCGGTGGTGTATTCTGCAGCTCCTGTCACCTGCATGTAGCAGAGCTGGAAGCGACGCTGGAGGTCCGTGGATTACGCCGGACATGGAGGGCTTTGTCGGGGTTAATAAATTGGTGATGAGGGACTTTGTTAGTGTTTTTTATTTCTAATAAATTATTTTTTCGGGTGTGTGTGTGTGTTTTTTAAATGTCACTTACAGATTAATCATGGAAGGTATCTCGGGGAGACGCCTGACATGATTAATCTAGGACTTATTGGCAGCTATGGGCTGCCAATAACTCCTTATTACCCCGATTTGCCAACGCACCAGGGCAAATCGGGAAGAGCCGGGTAAAGTCCCAGAACTGTCACATATAATGTATGCGGCAATTCTGGGCGGCTGCTGACTGATATTGTTAGGCTGGGGGGCTCCCCATAACGTGGGGCTCCCCATCCTGAGAATACCAGCCTTCAGCCGTATGGCTTTATCTGGCTGGTATTAAAATGGGGGGGGACCGCACGCCGTTTTTTTTAATTATTTATTTATTTTACTGCACAGTATAGACACGCCCACCGGCTGCTGTGATTGGGTGCAGTGAGACAGCTGTCACTCAGCGTGGTGGGCGTGTGTGACTGCAACCAATCACAGGCGCCGGTGGGCGGGTAAAGCAGGGAATACGAGATTGATTAATGGGCGGCCGGCTTTTTCAAAATAGTAAAAGCCGCCGAAGTTTTTATAACAGCCATGCAGCGCCGCGCCGGAGATCGGGAAACGGTAAGTATGAGAGAGGGCTGCTCAATTCAGTCAGGGGATTAGCGGTCACCGCTGAGTCCTTCACGGGTGACCGCTAATCAGTATGCGGCACACAGACAGAGCCGCAGCATGACAATGAAGTCGGGTGAAGTTCACCTGAGTTCATTCTCATCGCGCAACTCTGTCTGCTGTCTGCCGACATGTATCAACGACATTGTGCATCACACACACACACGGAACATTTCACACAGACAACACACACACATGTCCGTTATTTCACTCACGCACACACGGACATTCCACACGCACATACGGTTAGCATACGGGATACACACGCTGGCAACACATACCATAAAAACGGACCTAAAAAACGGAACACGGACCCGAAAAATGGCCCGTATCACACGTGCGTGGTTTTAACGGATGTGTGTTGGAGCCCTTAGGCAGACAGATGTGAGTTTAACCCTATTTACCTGCAGATTAACTATATATGCAGAGAGTGTTTTCCAATATGACAGGTTTTCTATAAGGGGAATCTGTCACCAAATTTATGTCACCTAATCTGAGAGTAACATAATGTAGAGACAGAGCCCCTGATCACAGCAATATCAGTTACTGGGCTGCTTGCTGTAGTTTGCATAAAATGCCTGTTTTATCAGCAAGAGATTGACTAGAGGACTAGTAAACCTGCTGCCAGGTAGTCCCCCATATTCATGAGGTCTTTATAACCCCAGCCCCACCACTGATTGAGAAGTTTCTACATACACTGTGCATAGGCAGAAAACTGCCAATCCACATTCTGGGCAGGGTTATACAGAGCTCAGCATTCTGAGCTCTAGTGGATCAACTGTAGAGAAAACAGAGATCTTAACAAAATGGCAACAAGCAGCCCAGTAAGTGACATCACTGGAATCTAGGTTTATACCCCTACATCATGGAGATCTCAGATGGGGTAGCAAAAACCTGGTGGTAGTTGTTCTTTAAGCTTATTTTACAGATTTTTTGCATTCTACTTTAAACAAAGTATAACCACTGTGTTTCCCTGAAACTAAGACCTCGAAAATAAGCCCTAGAATCATTTTACAGGATTTTTGGAATATGCTTGAAATATAAGCCCTAGTCCCAATATAAGCCTTAGTTACAGACAGGTCACCGTCTCAGGTCCCTGCTCTCTTGGGAACCTTAACAGTTGTGTTCCGAGTTGATTGTTTAAGGACCTTTGATGACTTCAGTCATGTGACCAAAGGTCTCTTAATTGCAAAAGTCTAAAAGAACTGAACAGAAGAGAAGCTGGTATGTATGACTTGCATTAGGGGGAATGGAGAGCAAACTGGGCAATTCCACAGGGCCCCCATTCTCCTAAGGGCCCCAGAACGTATATCCTGATGTGACAAAGGTCCTGAAGCAGTCTTATCATGTCATGTGAGTGATCTGATTGTCACTAAAAAGACTCTTAATTGCAGGAGTCTAAAGCTGAAGCGCAAATGTGACCCCCTGGCCTATCAGGTCGTCACAGGGTATTGTGCAATCTGCCCTTCTGCATGATATCCACCTCCTCCTTGGTTACAGGTCCCTGACCTTTGGTGTTGCCAAGAACAAGCTAATTAAAATCCTAGGAACACTCTGCACCACACCCACCAGACACACCAATGGGTAGCCTAAAGGGAATAGGGTCGTCCACTTGGGGGGTTGGTTAAGGGGGCGGTCAGGAGCAGAACAGTGAAGTGGTGACTCTCGAGAGGAGAGGTCAGAAGCTGGGCTCCTTGTGAATACTAGGTGGCAGACGTTGGTCTGGGCCTGGTAGGAGCTGGACCCCGGTCGCAGGGGATCGTATTGGGTCGTCACGCAGACAGGTAGGGGTGCGTGCGTATAGTTAAGAGATGGATAATAGATAGGTAGATACACACACACAGAGGGTTTGGAGAGTTATGTTGACATTCCAGAATGCAAAATAACTATTTTTTAATTAATGCTGATTTATTTTTTTTGTTTAAGACTAAATGTGGGGGGGGCGTGTCCTGGACATGGCGGCGTGAGGAAGCTTGTTCCCAGAGCTCCTGCGCCCACAAAAGATTACAGTTATATCCCGCTGACCCCGCTTACCCAGGATGGCTCCAAAGAAGAAACCGGGTAGTGCTGCAGCTCCTGCCTCCCCCACGGCGTGTCAGAACTCCCAGGGGAGCATATCCAGGTACCTGGCGGCGTCTGGGACTGAGCCTCCGCTGGCGGCCCGAAGCAAGATGGCGCCGGTGGGCTCGCGGCCCCCTCCGACGGGGAATTCCCCAGGCGCGGTCCGGCGCCCTCCCACAGCCAGCAACATTGCACCGGAGACCAGCGGTGGGGAGGAGCGGCGCAGGGCCCCGGCACTGATACAGAAGGGAGAGAGCCCAGGTGGGGAGGGCTGGAGGGGTGGGGGGGGAACCGCGCAGCATTCCTCGCGGCCTGCCTCCATACATGCTGCTGCGGGGGAGGCGGAGACCTCGGCCCCTGGGGGATCATGCGACCCGGGAATACCTGCCATCCTCTGCACCCAGGGGTCCCCCCCCCCGCTGGAGCGCACAGCGCCCCTGTCCTTAAAAAGCACCCTGCCCTCTGGCCCTCCGCAGGAAGACATAAATGCTCTCAGGGAGCTTATCCTAGCCCTCCCCAGCAAAAAAGACCTGGAAGATGTAGTGGCCAGAATTGAATCCTCCCAACAGATGGCGCTGTCCACCCTGAGAGAGGAAATGGTGGTGCTGGAGGACAGAATTGAAGCAACGGAGCAAGCACAGGAGTCCCTGGAGAGCAGAATGGAGCGAATTGAAAGGGACTGTGAATCTTCTAATGCCCACATCAGAGACCTAGCCCTGCTCCTGGATGACCAAGAAAACAGGAGCAGGAGAAATAATGTCAGACTGAAGGGTATACCGGAGAACTGGCCCCAGGATCTCCTGCGTTCTAAAGTCCTGTCCATTTTCAACATGGTCACAGATCGTCCGCTTGAGGCTACTTATCTTTTTGACAGAATCCACAGGGTTGCCAGGCCCGGCACCAGACCCACGCCCTCCTCCAGGGATGTGTTATGCCGCCTACATTACTATGGAGACAGAGAAAAGATCCTGCAGGGGGCCTGGGCACACGGCCCTGTGAAAATAGACGGTGCTATGGTAAAGTTGTTCCCGGACGTATCCAGCCGCACACTGTATATGAGGCGTCTGCTGCAACCTCTCCTGATTAGAATAAAGGAAGCGAACGCCACCTATAGATGGGGCCACCCCTTCCACCTGATTGTGCGTAAGGGGGACTCGGTGTTCCTTCTGAGGAGGCACTCGGAGCTCCCGAATCTCTGTGCCTTTCTGGATATTTCGGACTGCTCGGTTCCGGACTGGACGGCTTGGGAGCCTCAGGCCTATACGGAGCAGAGGAGGAGAAAGGGGGGAGCCACCCCTGCTCAAAGAGAGGTCCCGTGAGAATGAAGGCTCTATATGAGCAAGATCTGAGCAGAGGCAATGCTGGTGGTGAAGGAGACGGGAGCTGGGAGGGTCTTCTGTGAGCCTACGCCTCAGAGGGAAAGAAGAGAAAAAAGAAAAAAATGACAATCTAGGCGTTAAATCAATTCTAATGGACACAATGTTCTGGGGGATGTCTAAAACATTTGCGTTGGTGGATCCTAAGATAGTGGGCTGGGGGGGGTGGGGGGGGGCAAAGTTTCTATAAGCTTGTTCTGGGGGGTGGGGTTAGTGGGAGGTTATTTGGCGGACCCATCCTTAGGTTTGGGAGGGAGGGGCCGGCCAGCAGGAAAAAGAAGGGCGCGGGGTAGCGCTCTGGCCGTGTGTCGGTTCGTGTCCCCGTTTTTCCCTTAAGTAGTCCCTGGGCTGGTCCCCGGTTCTACGAACAGTATATTAACTGTTTCTCTACTTTCCGGTTATCTTCTTGAGTTTCTGTTTTCTCTTTTTTCTAATCTCGAAGTTTTCTTCTCCCCCTTTCTTTTTTTCTCCCTCTCTCTTCTCCCCTGCCCCTTCTTCCCCTCCCCTTTTTTTTTTTTTTTTTTTTTTCTCTCTCTCCTCTCTCTCGCCCCTCCCCCCCACCCGGGTTCCTGTGACAGAGCATGGTGAAACAAAAGCAGCATGAGCTACGAGTGGGCTCATTGAATGTCAAGGGACTCCACAGCCCGGAGAAACGCTCTATACTACTGAACCTCCTATGGAGAAACCGAATCCAGGTCGCCTTTCTTCAAGAGACACACTACTGCGAATCCAGACCATACAGACTCACGGACAGAAGGTATCCAATAGTACTCCACTCACCCTCCCCGGATCCTAGATCAAGGGGCACAAGCATCTTGCTGTCTAATACGTTCCCCTGGGAACCGTTAGACTCTCGGTCGGATGCCGAGGGAAGGCTCCTAATGCTCAAGGGACGCATTGTTTCTCAAATAGTCACCTTTGTGGCAGTTTATCTGCCCAACAAGGGTCAGTGTGCCGCCTTGATACGCTATCTTGAGCAGATTGAGGAATTCTCAGAGGGTACCCTGATTCTGGGGGGTGACTTTAATGTCGTGTTGGAACCGTCGAGGGATAGCTCAAAGGGGGTGTCCAGTCTCCCACAAAAGGCACTACGCCGGATGAGAAGGGGATTACATGATCACCAACTGATAGACACGTGGCGATTGATGCACCCATCAGACAAAGACTTTTCATTTTACTCAGCTGTTCATAACTGCTATTCACGGTTGGACCTTTTCCTCCTCAGACATGGGGACCTTCATTCTCTGGTGGATGCGTCGATTGAGTGCATATCCTTTTCTGATCATGCTCTGATCACAGTCACTATTTCCCTCGACTGTTCCATAAGAAGACAGGGACAGTGGATGCTGAACACTTCATTACTTGCGGACCAGGCGACGATGCGGGAACTGGGGGAGGCCTTGACTGAATATTTTGACAGCCACAGAAAGGGGGAGGTGTCCCCTAATATTGTCTGGGAGGCGCACAAATGCGTGGCAAGGGGTCTACTCATCAAGCATGGTTCACGTTTGAAGAGGGAACGGGCAGCGGAGGTCACATCTCTCTTAGCCGAAATAAGGGAGTTGGAAGTAACACATAAGGGGTCTTTGGAAGGGGAGATAGGAGTCAGGCTGGGTAGGAAGAGGGAGGAATTACGTACTTTACTATACCACAAAGCCAAGGGAGCACTAGCCAAGTGTAGAAGACACTTCTACGAATTCGGTAATAAGAGTGGCAGGGCACTGGCTCGTGCCCTGCGGACTCAGAGGGCGAGGGGATATGTCCCTAAAGTGCAAACTCCTGGAGGGGGGTGGGCCACACTGCCGAAGGACATCGCATCCGCCTTTAAAGACTTTTACTCCTCGCTTTACTCTATAGACGAGGGACGGTCCGAGAGAGCTGGGGCGGAGCTGCGGCAACGCATAAGGAAATATATCTTGGATTCCGGCTTGAAACATTTTAAACCCGAGGATGCGGCGGCACTAGAGAGGCCCATCTCCGAGGAGGAGTATTGGTCCGCAATCAAAAACTCCCCCACAGGCAAGGCCCCGGGCCCAGATGGTTTCCCTTTGCAATACTATAAAAAAATGGGCACTCTACTGCTTCCCCCATTCCTTTCAGCCTTTAACAATATCCCATCATGTGATGCAGCCCCGTTGCCGAGGGATTCCTTAGCCGCTAACATAGTAGTCATCCCTAAAGAGGGCAAAGATCCTTCCTCCTGCTCAAGTTACAGGCCAATATCCCTCCTCAATACGGATTTGAAGTTCTTTACTAGAATTATTTCGGACAGACTGTCCCCGCTGATAGGGGAAATTGTTCACACAGACCAGGCAGGGTTTGTAAGGGGAAGAGAAGCAAGAGACAATACAACTAAGGCGGTGAATTTAGTCCATAAGGCTAAAACGGAAGGGACGCCACTCATGCTCTTGTCGACTGATGCAGAAAAAGCGTTCGACAGAGTTAATTGGATATTTATGGAGGAGGTATTGCGAGTGGTGGGGCTGGGGAGGATGATGTTCAAGTGGATCTGCTCTCTGTACAGCATCCCATTGGCAACAGTTAGAGTGAACGGTCTCAACTCAGACAGATTCCCCATTCTTAATGGCACAAGACAGGGTTGCCCCTTATCGCCCCTGATCTTCATTCTGACCCTGGAACCCCTACTATGTCGAATAAGAGGAAACATTAACATATCGGGCCCTAGGGTTGACGGCTCCAACTACAAAATTGCGGCATATGCGGATGACCTACTCTTTTTCATAACTAATCCACAGGTTTCCCTCCCCAACTTATTGAGAGAGTTGGAAATTTACTCCTCTCTTTCTAATTTTAAAATCAACATGTCAAAGTCCGAAGCTTTAAATGTATCTCTACCCCAAGAACAGGTAGTCTCGCTTCAATCTGCATTTAGGTTTAGGTGGTCTAGTCACTCCCTGAGGTACTTGGGGGTCCAGTTGGCAGCGGACATTAGTCAACTCTACAAATTAAATTATCTTCCTCTCTTGCAATCTATTAGAACAGACTGCGCAAGTTGGGGGAAGGGCTACTTTACTTGGTTCGGGAGGTGTGCAATATTAAAGATGAACATACTTCCTCGGCTATTATACCTCTTTCAGTCCCTGCCGATTCGGATCCCGGGCTCCTTTTTCGGGGATGTGGCTTCACTACAAACTAAATTTATCTGGGCAAATAAACGGCGAGAATTTCCCGTTCCCTACTGTGTAGACCTAAGAGCAGAGGAGGTCTGGGAATCCCCGACTTGAAAAAATACTACTGGGCTACTCACATGGTCAGGGTACTAGACTGGTGCCGCCACTTTAAGACAAAGGCATGGGTGGCACTGGAACAGAGTTTCTCGGACATACATCTCCCGGCCACTCCCTGGCTTTTGCACTTTTCCCCGACAAATTTGAAATCTCACCCACTTATTGGAGCTACCCTGGAATGCTGCTCGAAAAACGAGATTCGGCGCCTTCTCCTCCCTGTGCCCTCTTGCATGTCGCCCATATTGGGAGATCCGGAGTTCCGCCCTGGCCTCTCGGACCCTGTCTTTCGGGGTTGGGTTCAGGGGGGTAGATTTAGAGCTTGTCATCTGGGAAGAGGGGGGGATTGGCTACCTCTTGAGGATATCCGCAGTCTCCTGACCCCGAATCCCATGGGGAGATGGAGAGCGACGCAACTGAGGCATTTTCTGCGCTCCCTCCCCTGCTTCACTCAGTATGCAGGGCCCCCCACGAGGTTTGAAAAACTGTGCTTAGAGGGGGGTGTTCTTCGGCATTCGCTCTCCTTAGTGTATACCATGCTAGCAGACCCAGGAGACTTGCCCATTCCGGCATACCTGCAGCAGTGGGAGAGGGATCTGGGGATGGCCCTAACTGTCACGCAAAGAGACAAAATTTTAATGTTAGCACATAAAACATCGATCAGCTCCAGATTGCTGGAGGCCAACTATAAACTGCTGGCAAGGTGGTATAGAGTCCCGTCTAGGCTGCATAGGATATTCCCCTCAGTGGACCCTGCGTGTTGGCGGTGTGGATTGGAGGAGGGTGACTATGTACATGTCTTCTGGTCATGTCCCTCTTTGCAGAGGTTTTGGTCAGAGGTGAAGCAGGTAATCAGACAGGTGACCGGGACGAAGGAGACACTGGGACCAGAGCTGTTTTTACTACAATTAACGGGACTCCCGATCTCTAAATATAAAAGTTCCTTGCTGAGATTCCTAGTCATGGCCGCCAGGTCCTGTATTCCTCTTGGCTGGAAGTCTACGGACCCCCCCACGGTGGCTCAGTGGGTATCAAGGGTCAACGACTTAATGCACATGGAGGATTTGACATCCTCTCTTAATGATCGCCGGGGGGACTTCTACAGGACATGGCTTCCATGGATGGAGTTCACCTCCTCTACAGACCACATAAGACTGCTCTCTGACCCGCGGGAGCGCCCTGGTGGGGGTGTGGGGTAATCCCCCTGGACTTTCTCCCCCCCCCCCCCCCCTTTTTCTCCCAAACCCCCCCCCATTCTTCCCTCTTCCCCCCCCCCCTTTTTTTTTTTTTTTTTGTCTTTTCCCTCTCTCTTTCTCTTCTTTTCCCTCTTCCTCTCGGTCTCCTTTCCCCCCCTCTTCTCACCTTTTTTCCCTCACCCCCCTTTCTCTCACCTTCTTCCTGTTCCTGATACACAACTTATGATGTTCTCTTTTAGGACTTTCTTTTCTCTCATTCTGCTAAATGTTCTTCTTTCTTTGTATAGAGTTGGTTCTCAAAATAAAAGGTTAAAATCAGACCAGACTCGTAGGGATGGCAGACGGGATGCATAAGGATACTGGAGGTCAGGATTTATGTCAACGTTATATCCCTGATATTTTTCATGTTGCTCCTTGTGGAGCAGAAAGTTTTTTCAATGTCACGAGTTGGTATGTAAAATAAAGAATTTAAAAAAAAAAAAAAAAAAGACTAAATGTGGATTTTTGTTCATGGGGGGAAAAAATAAGAAATCCCCTGAAAATAAGTACTAGCACATCTTTCAAAGCAAAACCTAATATAAGACCCGATCTCATTTTCGGGGAAACTCGGGTCGTTTATAGTACGTATCCATCAGTATATTTGTTCTTTAATTAATGGTTTCTATATGTGGTATTCTGGTTAGGCTATGTTCACACATCAGTTTTTTTTCCATCAGGCACAATCCGGAAAAAAAACTGATCCGGCGCTGGATCCGTTTTATCCCCATTGATTTGTATTAGCACCGGATTGTGTCTGATGGCCTTGCGTTGCATCCGGCTTTTGCCGGATGCGTCGTAATTGGCTAATGCGGCAGCCGGATGGAACGTCTCACTGAACGTTTTTTGTCTCTGAAAAAAAAAAACGTATTGCACCAGATCTGGCGCGATACAGTGTGATTTACAATGGAAGCCTATGGGGGGCCGCAATGTGGCAAAAAAACGGATGCGGCCGCATCCGTTTTTTAAACTGAGCATGCTCCAATTTTTTGTAAAAACAGATCCAGCAAAAAGAAACGGATGTAAAAACGAATGCGCTGTATCCTTAAAAAAAAAAAGGTCTGGCGCGTCCGTTTTTGCACATTCTGCGCCGGATCCATTGCATCAGGCACACGCCGGATTGTGCCTGATGCCAAAAAACTGATGTGTGCTCTGTAAGGCTGCTTTCACACATCCGGTTTTTCCTGTGCGGCAGAATCCGGCGCTTTGCAGAAAATACGCAACCGGGTTTTTTTGCCGCCGGTTGCGTTTTTTTGCATAGACTTACATTAGTGCCGTATTGTGCCGCATGGGCTTGCGTTCCGTCCGGTTTTTGCTGCATGCGGCAGATTTAGCTGATGCGGCGGCCGGATGGAACGTTGCCTGGCACGTTTTTTTGTCGGGCAAAAAAAACCCACATCGCCCCGCATCCGGCTGAAGCGGCGCGATTTGCAATGCATGCTTATGGACGCCGCATGCGTTTTTTTCCACTGCGCATGCTCAGTAGCCTGCTGCAAGCGGCAAAAACCGGACGGGCCGCATGTAAAAAACTTATGCAAAGGATGCGGTTTTGTCGCCGCATCCGTTGCATAGGTTTTAGAGCCGGATTGGCCGGCTCTGCTAAAACCGGAGGTGTGAAAGCAGCCTAATACGGCCTCTGGTTGCACAACGTGGTGAATGATTGGGTCCTATTCAGTAACAGAGAACAATTCTGCAGTTTGCTGCTATATATAATTAATACACTGTTTTGCATCTTTCCGTTAGCAAATACAAATAATTAAATTATATGTATGATTTGAGGCACTGTCACATTGGGGATGAAGGCCTCTCTGGTTACAGTGTGTCAGTGATGGTAGCAGCACTGTGCGGACTTTCATCCTCTGAATGTAACAGAAGTGTCACAATCATTGACATCAATCGCACTGAATTCCGTGTTTCAATATTTGCTTAACACAATACCTAATTACGCATTGATTTAGCTTGGGGTTTGTTTGTTTTTGTACATTGGATGGATAGCTGTCATCCATCTCTACTTTTAGAAAGCTGCCTTTTTTTAGATGCTTTTTTAAGAACCTTGCTTTATAGAAGCTGAGGGTTTTTTTTTCTTACATGACTATGAATGCAATGCAGAAGCCAGTCTCTGACTGACAGGTTTGCAGCCTCCAGTATTGTCACAGCCAGAATAAATGACATGTTATAGCGTGCCATATGCCAGAGCCCTGAGGAATACTCTGGGAGTTACCTCTGACAAGTGAATCTGCCAGCATATGAAGTATAGCAACTTTCAACCTACAGATTATAAAATCTAATAAAAATCTGTACCGATGTTATCATGGTGCTTCCACAAGATTGTGCAGATGAGTATTCTGGGATCATGATGCTGTAATCTACATACAACCATTAAATCCCATAATGTATAGATAATAGCGTTGGGCTAACTTGCAGATATCCGGGATCAGCGGGACTAACAGGACTTAAAGCAAAAAAACAAAACAAAAAAACTGTTACGGCCTGGAATTGGTCTTGGATATCTGGCTGGACGCTGGTCCCCATTTACGTCTATGGGGACCAGAATCTGGCTCTTAAAAATGGTGGTAGAAGGGTTAGGAGGATTAGAGCAAGCGCGCTATACTAACAGAGTCTCCAGTATGGCTGTAACTGCTTTCGGGCAGCTCACTCTTCTTCCGGGGCCACTTATTTACCATCATCCATATTCACTTATTCCCCCGCCCGCTGGCAGTCCTGGTGTCTGTCTGATTGGTTGCAATCAGATGCATCCCCAGCCTGTGTGACAGCATCTGACTGCTTGCAATCACAGACTCCTGTCTGGGTGTCACTATTGTGGTATAGAAATAAATAAATGAGCGTAAGGTCCCCCTGTATTATGATTCCCAGCACAGATAACGCATATGGCTACAGGCTACCGCCCCCAGCCGTGTGCTTATCTTGGCTGTGCATCAAAATAAGAGGAACTGCATGTGGCTTTATTATTATTATTATTATTATTATTATTTACATAATTTAAAAAAAAAAACAGCGTGCGGTCCCCCAATTTTGATACCCAACCACAATAAAGCCCGCCAGCTGAGGGCTGGTATTCTCAGGCTGGGGAGAAAAGAAATAAACACAAACACCGAAAAAAACATTTTTTTTTAAATAAAATACAAAGAAAACACCCTCTTTCACCAATTTATTAAAACGAAAAGCACCAAGGTGCGGCATAATCCACAAGAGGTCCCACGATGATTCCATCTCTGCTACGTCTGAAGGCACAGCCAAATTTCAGCACCAAATTTGCATCTCTTGGCAAAAAAAAGTGTTTTTCTGCTAGGAGATTCATGTATGTGAACTCAGTGACCTGAGGTGAGGTCACTAACTTTACTGAGGTCGCCTAAGGTCAGGTTACCTGTGATCACAGGTGGAGGACCGTGGAAACCTCCAGCTGGAACTGCAAATAACCTGAGTGACGTCACCACTCATTGTGTGGCTCAGTCATTCTCTGCCTGAAGCTCACAGCGGACGGTCATGTTATATGGCCACCCCCTATCGCTTCAGATGTAGCAGAGCTGCAATCGTCGTGGAACCTCATGTGGATTATGTCGGACCTGCGTGTTTTAGGAGTTAATAAATTGGTGAAAGAGGGGTTTTTTTTACTCTATTTCAAATAAAGGAATTTTTTTGTGTTTGTATTTATTTCTTTTCACTTACAGATTAGTTATGGGAGGGGGTCTCCTAGACCCTCCCCATAACTGTTTGAGGGCTTAGTGGCAGCTGTGAGCTGGTAATAACCCCTTATTACCCCGATTGCCACTACACCAGGGCAATTGGGAAGACACGGGTAATGTGTGGGCATTGTCACATCTAATGGACGCAACAATCCTGAGCAGCTGCAGGCTGCTATTTTTAGGCTGGGTGGACCAAATAAACATGGGTCTCCTCAGCCTGAGGATACAAGCCCCCAGCTGTCGGATTTATCATGGCTGGTTATCAAAATTGGGGGGACTGCATACCGGTTTTAAAATTGTATTTATTATTAAAAATCTCATGCAGTTTCTCTTATTTTGATACACAGCCAAGATAAGTGTACGGCTGGGGGCTGCAGCCTGTAGCCGTATGTTTTATCTATGCTGGGTATCAAAATATGGGGGGACCGTACACCAATTTGTTTATTTAGCTTTATACCACAATAGTGACTCACAGACGGGGTCTGTGATTGGTTGCAGTCAGACGCACCCACAGCCTGTGTGACAGCGTCTGACTGCTTACAATCATAGATGCCAGGATTAAAGGGTACTTTACATGCTGCGACATCGCTAGCGATCTCGTTAGCGATGTGACATTTTAGATCACAAGTGCGATCTTTTGAGATCGCACATGCGTAAAATGACCTATGTGCGATCTCTAAAGATCACACTTGAGATCTAGAATTTCACATCGCTAACGAGATCGCTAGCGATGTCGCAGTGTGTAAAGTACCCTTAACAGTGGTCGAGGGAAGCCGTGAATATATATGAAGGTAAATGAGTGGCCCCGAAAAAAGAGTGAGTGGCCCAAAAGCAGTTAGAGGCACGCCTGAGACTAGTTATATACTAGTTAAGTATAAAACGCTTGCTTTATTTTTGTTTTTCCTTTTATTTCTTGAGTTTCCGGGTTGGAGTTCCTTGAGATCTCTGGACCTGGGTCCGGTATCTGGATACTTTTGAAATCGCGCGGATCCGGACTTTTACAGTCCGAGTCTGTCCATCACTAATAGATAATCTTCAAAATCATGATCATGATATAACGTATCCTTTGGATAGGACCAGTTTTAGGAGGTGGCAAACTATGCCATTTACCTATCATCATGGTTTAGAAGAATCCACCTTCCCAGAGCAAGACCTCTCGCCCTGTCGCCCCTCCCTTTATTTTAGATCTCGTCCTCAAGGTCCGGGGTCTGTGTCTGTTTTTTCCCTCTTACTCATACTTTCGTCCGCTGCTGGGCCCCGACTCCTCTCTAGCTAAACCACTCTCTAAAGGCCACGTTACACGCTGCGATATCGCTAGCGAGCATACCCGCCCCTGTCAGTTGTGCATCACGGGAAAATCGCTTCCCGTGGCGCACAACATCTCTTACACCTGTCACACATACTTACCTGCCTAGCGACGTTGCTGTGGCCGGCGAACCGCCTCCTTTCAAAGGGGGCGGTTCATGCGGCATCACAGCGACGTCACTAAGCGGCCGCCCAATAGAAGCGGAGGGGCGGAGATGAGCGGGCCGAACATCCCGTCCACCTCCTTCCTTCCTCATTGCAGGCGGCCGCAGGTACAAGGTTGTTGCTCGTTCCTGCGGTGTCACACATAGCGATGTGTGCTGCCGCAGGAACGACTAACAACTTGTGTCCTGCAACAGCAACGATAATCGGGAATGGAACGACGCGTCAACGATCAACAATAAGGTAAGTAATTTTGATCCTTAACGGTCGGTCATGCGTTTCACATGCAACGACATCGCTAACGAGGCCGGATGTGCGTCACGAATTTCGTGACGCCCAACGACATCTCGTTAGCGATGTCATTGCGTGTAAAGCGGCCTTTAGCCTGCCGAGGTGAGTCATAGGCTCCGGACCTCTTGAAGTTACCTGAAGTTCCCTTACCAGCCTTAGCACCGAGGCCACATCTTCTTCTCTCACTTGAACCCTCTATTGAACGCTCCCCTCTCGAGACCTCCCTACTGTTCTTCTTCTTGCATCTGTCACTTCTCCCTTAATCCGGTCTTTCCACTCCGCTGCTAACCCGGCCCAACCACTAAGTGGCGCCTATTGGCAACAATCCCACTCTAATGCATCTGGAACCTGCACCTAGCTAGCACCATTACATATTAACATTTACAATACAATTGTTATAACACATAGAATACATAACATAACCAGTACTGGGGCAAGTCCACCTCCTACACAGGCACATTTCTGAAAAGAAATATCAACACTGCCCGACAGTAGGCAAAATTATTTGGTTGTTAAATCACATTTGTACAGTCCTATTTGTATCATCTGTTATGATTTGGCAATATTATGTGGTCTCCATATGTAATGTTATGTGGCTGTTGTATGGATTTAATATTATGTATTTAGTCTTTCTAATTGAGAAGAATGATAGGGACACTCTATGAGCATTTGTTTTGCTAAGGGACCTACAGTACAGACCAAAAGTTTGGACACACCTTCTCATTCAATGAGTTTTCTTTATTTTCATGACTCTGAAAATTGTAGATTCACATTGAAGGCATCAAAACTATGAATTAAAACATGTGGAATGAAATACTTAAAGTGTGAAACAACTGAAAATATGTCTTATATTCTAGGTTCTTCAAAGTAGCCACCTTTTGCTTTGATTACTGCTTTGCACACTCTTGGCATTCTCTTGATGAGCTTCAAGAGGTAGTCACCGGAAATGGTTTTCCAACAGTCTTGAAGGAGTTCCTAGAGATTCTTAGCACTTGTTGGCCCTTTTGCCTTTACTCTGTGGTCCAGCTCACCCCAAACCATCTCGATTGGGTTCAGGTCTGGTGACTGTGGAGACCAGGTCATCTGGCGTAGCACCCCATCACTCTCCTTCTTAGTCAAATAGCCCTTACACAGCCTGGAGGTGTGTTTGGGTTCAATGTCCTGTTGAAAAATAAATGATGGTCCAACTAAACGCAAACCGGATGGAATAGCACGGCGCTGCAAGATGCTGTGGTAGCCATGCTGGTTCAAATCCCCAACAGTGTCACCAGCAAAGCACCCCCACACCATCACACCTCCTCCTCCATGCTTCATGGTGGGAACCAGGCATGTAGAGTCCATCCGTTCACCTTTTCTACAAAGACACGCTGGTTGGATCCAAAGATCTCAAATTTGGACTCATCAGACCAAAGCACAGATTTCCACGGGTCTAATGTCCATTCCTTGTGTTCTTTAGCCCAAACAAGTCTCTTCTGCTTGTTGCCTGTCCTTAGCAGTGGTTTCCCAGCAGCTATTATACCATGAAGGCCTGCTGCACAAAGCCTCCTCTTAACAGTTGTTCTAGAGATGAGAAGGTGTGTCCAAACTTTTGGTCTGTACTGTAGTTTCTTCAAAACCAGCTATACAATGGGCTATGCACTAATGCATGCAAGCAAATGTTGGGTTGAAATAGGCACGGAAATGCACATTGACATAAGGTGAATGTAAGGGTTAAAAAAAAAAAAAAGATTAATGACAAAATTCTAGTAACAGAGAGCAGAGTCATGACTAGATGGCATAGTTCCGGTAAAGGATATAAGATAATTTAGGAAAGAAATAATCTGTAAATTACATACAATAGTGAAGCTGTGTTGTGACCCATTATACCTGTGCCAAGCATTGCTCACTACAAGTTTTGCCAAAGCCATTCTAAATATACCCGTGGATTTCTTTGTCGGATATGCTTCATATGCTTTTTGATACAGTGTTTTGGAAAAAAAAGATAACCAATAAAACCAACACATAGAAACGTCTCTATCTGCAGCGTGAAAATACAATACTATGCCCTTAACGGCTGGTCTGAGAAAGCGATGTGATGATTTAATCAACTTTCATCCTATTACATTGCCTTTATAGGGATAAATCCTCTAATCATTATTCACATCTCTCTGGCAGGCTTGGCTTGTGACGGTACATTGTGAACTGTGTGGATTTACAGGATGATCTCGATTTCTTCCAACATTGTTCTATGGTGAATAACTGGTATAATTTTGGGGTTTTATCATATTGTTGCCATGCATCCGCAAAATCAGATTTCTGTACATTTCTCTCAAACTAAAAATGTAAAAGCTTGGAAGACTCACTGGAAATAGTTTTGGTTCATTAGCAATTATATCTAGATAAATTCTTCAACTTCTTTAAAATGTATTTAGTATGTAGTGGGGAAGTTAATTTCCCTCCATGAATTCACTGTACAATGCACGGGCCCAAATTTAAATATCTATTCACTTCTCTAGAACAGTGGTCCTTAAGGTTATGTTCACACACTGCATCTATTACTGCGTTTTTTGGTGCATTTTTGAGGTCACAAAGAAGTGTGCTGCCCCCGCGTCAGCAGCCGGGCTGCTCGGATCCGGATCCGCGGTGGCTTGAGGGGTCTCCGGATCTGGGGGTCGTGCGGCCACTCGAGTCAAGGGGGGCTATCTACAGGGAATGGTGTGGAAAGTTCTTGACGCCACCCGTGGTGTGTGGTAAGGGTGAAGTACCACCGCTGCGGTTGGAAGTACCCGGTGGCGATGGTGTGGGCAGCCAGGTGTTTAACCCCTCCACGGGTAGGGGGGATGCCCCAGGACTCGGTGATGGTGTCGGGGAGGTGCCGTCGGGCCGGTAAGGGTTAATTGCGTACTCACTCAGTCCAATAACACTGACACTCACAACCGTGGTAAACCAAAATTCTTGATGCCACTGCAGCAGGGAGGGAGCATGCCTGGATCCCGTGCCCGTTGGTGTTGCTTGTTAGCCTGTGACCTTAACCGTGGCACCTCTTTCTGTAGTTGGTCCCTTTTAGCTTGAAACTAAACGGGTTCCGGTCACCCGTATGGCTAACGGAGTGAGCTTGCTCTCAGGGTTCATGCTTGGGATTTTCTGGACTAGGCAGTGGGAAAGTCCTATCCTCCCCCGTTGCGCTAGTACCTTGATTTTGAAGCGGGTGGAGAACGGATCTTGAAGGCTCCGTCCTCGTCGGGTGAATTACAAAGACGCCTGAAGCTACTTCCTGACCTGGGGTACACGTACCCCGTCGTGACCTGGCCCCTGCCCGGAGATGGCACAAGGCCGCCGGCTGTCCTCGACAGTCCGTGCCCCTTGTCACGATACCCTGCGACCGGGGTCCAGCTCCTCCCAGGCCCAGACCAACGTCTGCCACCTAGTATACGAGGAGCCCAGCTCTTGACCTCTCCTCTCGAGAGTCACTGCTTAACTCACTGTGATCTCTCCTCTTGAGAGTCACTCCTCAACTAACTGTCTCCTAACACTCCAGACCTCCCCTTAACCAACCCCCCCAAGTGGCCAGCCCTATTCCCTTAAGGCTGTCCACTGGTGGGTGTGGTGCAGAGTGTTCCTAGGGTTTTGATTAGCTTGTTCTTAGCAACACCAAAGGTCAGGGATCCGTAACCAAGGAGGAGATGGATATCATGCAGAAGGGCAGATTGCACAATACCCTGTGACGACCGGATAGGCCAGGGTGTCACACATGCACCTAAATCAGTGTTTACCAAACTCCAGTCCTCATGCCCCCCAACAAGTCATGTTTTCAGGATTTCCTTACTATTGAACAGGTGATGGAATCATTATCAAGGCATCACCTGTGCTATATTAAGGAAATCCTGAAAACATGAACTGTTGGGGGCCGTGAGGACTGGAGTTTGGGAACCACTGACCTAAATGCATGTCCAGCAAAGTCTATGAGATTTCTATTTTGCTGTCCACACTGCATCTTTTTTTTGGCTGCATCTTGGTTGCGTTTTTGAAGATGCAGCATGTCAATTCTTTTTGTGTTTTTGCCTGCATTTTTGAGCCCTCCAGTCAATAGATTTGACTTAAAAAATGCTTTGGGCAAAATGCGGTGAAAACACATGCACTTTTGCAATGGGTGCGTGGGGGTTTTTTTGGGCCAAAACCGCTGCATCTTTGTGGTTAAGAAAAATGCAATGTGTGAACATAGCCTAACCATTATCCTAAGAGCTACATTAAGCTCTGAAAGAAGGTTGTGAGCTACATACAGTCATGTACGAAAATGTTGGCACCCTTGAAATTGTCCCAGAAAATGTACATGTTTTGTTATACTCGTTTATTTCCTTTTAAATGTACTAGAACAACACAAAAAGCGAACAAAATGCAAATTGTGTATACATTCACACAAAACGTCAAAAATGTTTGTGACAAAATTGTTGGCACCTTTCCAATATTGAGGGTAAACAACTTTGTTTCAAGCATGTGATGCTCGTTCAACCTCACCTTTGGCAAGTAACAGGTGTGGGCAATATGAAATCACACCTGAAACCAGATAAAAAGGGGGAAAAGTTGAGTCAATCTTTGCATTTTGTGAGCGCATGTGCCACTGTCATGATCCAGAACCGGTATTCCCTGCTCCAGAGTTTCCCAGCCTGGTCATGTCAGGGGTTACCTCCCATCAGCCTCTTTCTGTTTTCAGGAGACACTATATTTGGTCGCTGCACCTGCATTCCACTGCTGGTTATAGTTTTGCTCTGCAGCCTGTAACTGGCTTTGGTGAGATTTCCTGTTTTGATCTGACTCCTTGTTACCGTACCCTGACCTGTACCCTCCCCCGTCTGTCCCAGTCCCTTACTTCCCACTCCTGTCAGTTGTTTACCCATCCTGGTTCATCCTCCTTCCCGTGTTTGTGTTTCCTCACCCTCCGGTCTTGTCTTCTGTTCCCTGTGGCCTTTTGTGTTTCCCTCTGTATACCTGATCTCCCGACATCCGACCTCTGTTCTGTTTACTGACCTGATTTTGATCCTCCCTTTGCAGTGACCTGACTTTCCTGGCTAGACCCTGACTGTTTCACGACTCTATTGCCCCCTTGTGGTTCACCTGTGAACTGCCTGCTGAAGTTACTCTGCTGTACTTCAGTCTCCTTTCTGTTAGTGTTATGCAAGAGTCACACGATACGATCTATCGTGCGATTGCACGAGCGATCGTACCCGCCCCCGTCATTTGTACATCACGGGCAATTAGTTGCCCGTTGCGCACAAAGTCGTTAAACCGCCGTCACACGCACTTACCTGTCGCTATGGGCGGCGAACATCCACTTCCTGAAGGGGGCGGTTCGTTCGGCGTCACAGCGACGTCACACAGCGGCTGGCCAATAGAAGCGGAGGGGCGGAGATGAGCAGGACGTAAACATCCCGCCCACCTCCTTCCTTCAGCATAGTCGGCGGGAGCCGCGGGATGCAGGTAAGCTGTGTTCATCGTTCCCGGGGTGTCACACGGAGCGATGTGTGCTGCCCCGGGTACGATGAACAACCGGCACAAAGAAGAATAAACTATTTTTTAAAAATGAGCGAAGTGTCAACGATACATTTGCGAACTTTCAGAGTCGCTCGGAGGTGTCACACGAAACGACGTCGCAAACTATGCCGGATGTGCGTCACGAAAACCATGACCCCGACGACATATCGCACGATAGATCGTCTCGTGTGATGCCCGCATTCCTTTGTCTCTTCTTCACTACACTGCTGCCACCTAGTGGGGAATATGCTGTACTACGTCTTACCAGCCCTTTGTATGGCGTGACAGCCATACTAAGCATGGGGAACAGAAAGAGAACAAGAGAACTGTTTGAGGACTTGAAAACCACAATTGTTGAAAAATGGCAACAATCTCAAGGTTACAAGTCAATCTTCAAAGTTCTTGATGTTCCTTTGCTCATGGTGTACAGCATAATCAAGAAGTTTATGGTTCTTGGATATGGATGGCAGAGAAAAATTGATGAACGCTTACAAAGTAGAATTGCTCGATGGTTGATAAGCAGCCTCCGTCAAGTTCCAAAGAAAGTCAAACTGTCCTGGAGGCTCAGAGTGCATCAGTGTCAATACAAACTAGCCGTCCACATTTGAATGAAATGAAACACTATTCAGGAGACCCAGGAGGACCTCTTTGCTGACAGAGAACTAATAAAATGCGGGCTTCAGTTTTCTTAAACTGTGGCTGTCACTCACTGCCTGTTGATTTTTCCTACTTCCAATGACTGGGAGACAGAAGCCGGCGGTGATTGGACATGGGCCTTGCGTGACGTCACAACCTCACGTAACCCCAGATCTCCGAGCGTCTGAGTACTTGTTATGAGTACCCAGTACCTGAGCATGGTAGTGCTCGCTCATCACTAGTACTAATGCCTTGTACATCTCTGCTTGGTGCTACACTGATCACTGTGCGGATTAGTAGCCATGTTGGCTCTGTCTTCATATCCTTTCAATGTTTGCCCCCCTACTTTTAAGCTCCATTATTTCCCTTAATCCCTTTGTGTTACTACCTAGGGGTTCTGAGTATAATATTATGGAGCATATATAGAGAAAGGTCAGAGTAGGAAAATAAGCTTTTTTTTTTTTTTTTCTCATGGTTAGAGGTGTAGAGTCCATATAAATGTATATGGAAAATTAAAATACAGTATTGATTGGAGTCGTGTAGAGATCTTTCAGACAAATCAATAAAGCTTATTATTCTTTAATGAATGTCACGCAGCATGCACAACAGTTTATGGCTAGATGACACCACTCCCTCAAATTCATTGTTGCGTCAATTACATCCAGCCTGTATTAACTTTCCTTACCCCGAGACCTGTGAGCGCTATGCCAAGTTAATCAGTAATAACTTTCAGCTCGGAGACGGACGAAGCCGCTATTTTTCAATGTTTTTCAATAGCTGCTCTGCGATTTGCAGGTGTCTTTGTGTGCATGCAGCTGTATAGGAAGCACTTGCATTTTAATGGAGGTGAATAGAAATACCCTGCTCATTGTAAGCTCTCGTAGATTAAATTGCAAGGAAATCATTGTTATAGTCAGTTCATGAAGTGAGAAAGAGAAGATGAATTTCCATGTGCGCCTTGGCAGTTAATATATTTTAGAAGAGTTTCTCCATTCACAGTATTATGGAAAAGGTTTCGTTTTTTGAGGACTCCTCCAGAACATTTGGCTTTGCAAATCTGTTCTATTTGTAAATGAAAAAAGGTCATGTCCTAAAATTTTAGATCCCATAGTCCCTGCTACACCGTCATATAAGAATAACAGAGCTAGTGAATACACCATGTACCGGCCCCTTTGAACCACGTATTGTAGATGTTTTGGAAAGGAAGAGCTTTTAAATCTCATCCAAAATGTGAGCCTGTGCATTATTTTAGGGGGATATATTTGGTCATTAACTTGTAGCTTCACGTGTACTAGAGCACAGGGGTCGGGAACCTTTTTGGCTGAGAGAACCATGAACACCACATATTTTAAAATGTAATTCCATCATGAGAGCCGTACTCACCAGGGGGGGAGCAGAGGTGCTTGAGCGGTTCAGAAGGAGGGGTTGTCACGGCTCAAGAGGGTCAGTGTAAGGAGGGTCGGCGATATTGCTGCGAGCTCGTGGGGTGTCACGGCGGCGGGCACCATTGATCTACTGATGAGCTGCTTTGGATCTCCCGCAGTTGAAGAGATTGACTTCAATAAAATGGTCGTGGCGCATGCGCAGATCGACGTGATGGACTTCAGGAAAATGGCCGCGGAGTCCTATTTGCGCACGCGCCGCCTCTACTGTCATTTTCTTGAAGTCGATCTTGTCAACTGCGGCAGATTCAAAGCAGCCTGAAGTCCATTGGCTACTGCAGGCTCACCGCCGCGACATCCCACGAGCCCGCAGTATTGCTGACCTTGCACCACAACTGCCGCCCCGGTAAGCCATATGCAGTAGGTAAGACGCACCCCATTTTCCCCCCAGCTTTGGGGGAAAAAAGTGCGTCTTACAAACCAGAAAATATGGTGTATATACAGTACAGACCAAAAGTTTGGACACACCTTCTCATTCAAAGAGTTTTCTTTATTTTCATGACTCTGAAAATTGTAGATTCACATTGAAGACATCAAAACTATGAATGAAAACATGTGGAATGAAATACTTAACAAAAAAGTGTGAAACAACTGAAAATATGTCTTATATTCTAGGTTCTTCAAAGTATCCACCTTTTGCTTTCATTACTGCTTTGCACACTCTTGGCATTTTCTTGATGAGCTTCAAGAGGTAGTCACCGGAAATGGTTTTCCAACAGTCTTGAAGGAGTTCCCAGAGATGCTTAGCACTTGTTGACCCTTTTGCCTTCACTCTGTGGTCCAGCTCACCCCAAACCATCTCGATTGGGTTCAGGTCTGGTGACTGTGGAGGCCAGGTCATCTGGCGAAGCACCACATCACTCTCCTTCTTAATCAAATAGCCCTTACACAGCCTGGAGGTGTGTTTGGGGTCATTGTCCTATTGAAAAAGAAATGATGGTCCAACTAAACGCAAACCGGATGGAATAGCACGCCGCTGCAAGATGCTGTGGTAGCCATGCTGGTTCTGTATGCCTTCAATTTTGAATAAATCCCCAACAGTTTCACCAGCAAAGCACCCCCCGCACCATCACACCTCCTCCTCCATGCTTCATGGTGGGAACCAGCCATGTAGAGTCCATCCGTTCACCTTTTCTACAAAGACACGGTAGTTGGATCCAAAGATCTCAAATTTGGACTCATCAGACCAAAGCACAGATTTTCACTGGTCTAATGTCCATTCCTTGTGTTCTTTAGCCCAAACAAGTCTCTTCTGCTTGTTGCCTGTCCTTAGCAGTGGTTTCCTAGCAGCTATTTTACCATGAAGGCTGCTGCACAAAGTCTCCTCTTAACAGTTGTTCTAGAGATGAGAAGGTGTGTCCAAACTTTAGGTCTGTACTGTATATATTCATATATATATATATAATGGAGTATATATGTGCGTGTGTGTCTATGTATGTATGTATGTGTGTGTATGTATGTATATATATATGTATGTATATGTATGTGTATATGTATGTATATATATATGTATGTGTATATATATATCTGTAATCACACTGTACGCATAATGATTTACGGATCAGCCACGGGTTACCCAACCATGACGCAACAGTCCCATAGAGATATTTGAGGCTGTCAAGTTTTGGGTCAGGAGACACAGCCATTGCGTGCATTGCAGTTCACTCCTATAATTCAACACCCGAATATCGAGTCCAGTGAAACCATATTCTGCCCGTGGGACTGAAAACAGACTTTCTCCAAGTAGAACAGCGCTCGTCTGAGCTCCTCTACTGCTTTATTTCAGCGATTTTGTGGAGATTTTATCAACCAGACCCTGAACAATGAAAACTTCCAACAAGACTTTCGAAAAGTGAAGTTACATTTTAAAGATTCTGTGATTTTTCTAAGATGGAAAATTAGCCTTGCTCTGCTTTTTTGCTTTACATAAAAAAATATGATTTGAAGTGTTTTTAACTTTGTGCACAAAGGTTCCTTTGTTTGAGTTTTGCATTTCCTTTGCGAGATGTAAGAAGAATTACACATTAATACTGAATTCTTCTTTCTATCTTTGTACATAATGGTGCAAGTTGTAATGTGTCATCCTCATTCAGTATGCATTAGGTACTTAAGATGGGGCAAAGACGAGAAAGGCTTAAGGAAGGCCATGTCTACATAAAGAGTAAAGGATATAAACAATGAAGATTATAACGGTGAAAGAAAATAATAAGCATCAAAACAATTGCGGTAAACATAGAGAGGAGTCGGGGTGGTTTATAAAGAAGAAAAAGAAAAGAAAAACTATTTACTAAACTAGGTAACCATTAAGAAATTCATAACTACGAAGACATCCTTGTAAAACCTGTTTAGTCCCATGTACGCCAGCCTGGTAGTTGTGCTGACCTCTCACGACCCAATGGCACCAGATGGAGATTTAACTCTACCTTTTAAAGGAAACGTGTATACCACCAATAAAGGAAAAAAATAGCAAGTAAAAATATCATCAAATATTTTTTATTGAATAATAAGATTAAAAATGTGTGTATTATGGAGGTGAATATGATTCACCGAATGGAAATGGTGATGGCCCAGTCACGTGGGCAGACGGTGGAGACGGCCACCAAATGGTTTCAGTGGGAATCATTCCTGTCGGGTAAAAAATTTCTGGAATTAATCTAACACCCGGAAGACAGGTACCCTGGCCCCCTTATTCTTCAGATAATATACCACCCTTTTGGATAAGTCTTGGTCCAATAGACGATGTATCAGTCCCGGTCGCTGCGTCCTACCTCCTATCCTTTCACTTCTTTCTCTGACCCGCTCTTTCCTCTTTACACTTCATAACTGCCTCTTTTCTTTAGCTTTCTTCTTTGTTTTACTATTTTATATGGTTTAAAATGATTATCCATGCATTATTGAATTCATCGATATTTCATTATGAAACCCATGATAGTTTGTAGACTTTCGATGAGTGCTGTTCTCTTCAACATAGTTCCGTGTTTTTCTCATGTATGTTTTGGAAAATTCAATAAAACTTTAAATTGGAAAAAAAAAAATGTGTGTATTACAAGGTATAATAAATTTTGAAAGAAATAACGAAAAAAGGAGCAGCACAATAGGGGAATGTATAAATCCCACAGCAAGAATCAGAATAATAAAATTGCCTGTAAAGATCTATAGAATTCTGGCCACAAAAAGTGTATATAACATAGGTGAGGAATGAATCATACCCAATACTAGGGCTAAAAAGACAGATATCAGGGCCTGTGACAATAATAAAAAGATATGCTGATAAGGAAGCAGGCTGTGACTCAAATTATACCCTATGAATATCTAATAATAATGAGTATAACTATTTAAAAGGCATTACCTGCAGTCACAACTTCCATCTGCTGTGCCGACACGAATTCCCGACGCGCGTTTCGGTATGTAACTTTAATCAGGGGCGTGGTGCCCGCAGCAAAGGAAGGCCATTTAAATCACGGCAGACCAATAGAAAACGAATAGCTAGTACTCTGAAACCAATTATATTGCGTATATCGCCGGGCCAGAAGACACGTAAACAGCATCCTCAAGGACGTCACCCCAGTAGTGGAGTGTGTGACGCGTGCGTCCACAGATCACATGATAAGCTATATTAAAGGAAACCTGTCAAAGATTCCTGATGCCCAAACCATGAGCAAAATGAGAACCTGTGGTCAGGGAGAAAAGTCATGATGGAGTTCCCAGGCAGCTTCTGCCCATGTATGCTGCTTTATTGACAGTTCTCTCTCTCTATTTGTATAAAGGAGGAGACCTGTCAATCAATCAAGGTTGGTCAGGGAGCTGCCTCTATAACCCTGTAATGCATTCTCTAGATCACATTCTTTTAAAAATGATGGAGTAGCCAGCCAATCATCAGTAACCATCGATTATATGTGATTGTTTAATTGTTTAACTCAAGATAGGGTTCTGTGGATGTTCATCTGGGTACGGAGGATTGTATGATGGTGCTTGATTTCATTTTTGAATTATCGTGATAACGTTGTAAGATTGGATAATAATACCTTTTTATATACAGGTAATTGTATATCCCGTGTCCAGTAGTTTACTGCACACAAAGCATTATCCTTTTTTGCATCAGTGTAAAAGCCCCCATAAACATGAGTCTGTCTGTTGAATCCCCCGATATAGAGGAGATTGGCCATCGGTCTAAGGTTTATGGGGACGCCAGCCGACTGAGATGTTGATCGCGTATATCCGATTTTAAACATACTCCCTGAGATAAGATGCCAGCCGATGGGTCTATCCTAGAGAACACCAGAGCGCTCGGCTGAATGAACGCGCCTCTTTATATAGGAAAGTCATCTGAGATGATTCTCGGCTAACATACCGTCCGAAGCATTGTTCGGCCCTCGGCTATCTAATGTGTGTGTCCGGCTTTAGATAAAACGGCACATTTTGTCATGTTCCTGTACCTCTAGCAGTGCTTCCAGGTCTCATTGGGTAAGTCGCATACTGTTACTAATATTTGGCGTTCACACCCTCATAGTATTTGGGGGATATCTCCATACTTATTTGTAATTGGATTTTTCCAAGCCATCAAGCTGTGATTAAACAAGATATTTCACGCCCGAATACCTTCAATCAGGGCTTGTTTTTAAGTTCTGTGAAGAGGAGAAATATGCTGTCTGGGGTAAAACCAAAGCTAATTTTAAATTGCTTGTGGGTTTTAAATGTATTTCAGAAATCATTTTTGTTCATAGTGTTTCAGAAAGGAACCTGCGGAGGACTTCAAAGCTTGTGCTAATTGTAGAAATATTAACCTTTTCAGCACCGCCATTGTTGATTTCATAGTATATTTACCTGCGATCTTAACATCTTCGTGGTGCCCATATGTTTTAGATAGCGAGCGATTATCAGACAGCCATCTCTCCTGACTCCCCCTTTTATTGAACATTCATGTGTTTGCAATGGGGAGATCAGAGTAAAACACCGTAAATGCATTAGATTGACGGCTATCTTCCCCAACTCTCTAATAAACAGAAATGCTCTGTTTAATTGAAAGTTGCAGTTTTCTATGAGAGAGCCATGTCCAGACTTTTGCTCTGGCGGTTTATCTCGGGGAGAACAAAAGTATCAGCAGTCGTTGGCCCGTTGGGTCCTGTCATTAGCCAGGTCTGACAAAATGTGTTAGGGGTACTTTGTACACTACGACTACGCAGGTGCGATGTCGGTGGGGTCAAATCGAAAGTGACGCACATCCGGCGTTGCTGTCAATATCTGTGTGTGTAAATCGTTTTTGATACGATTAACGAGCGCAAAAGCGTCGTAATCGTTTCATTGGTGTAGCGTCGGTCATTTCCATCATTTCGGAAGGAATGATGTTACGATGTTGTTCCTCGTTCCTGCGGCAGCACACATCGCTGTGTGTTAAGCCGCAGGAGCGATGAACATCGCCTTACCTGAGTCCTGCGGCTCACACCGGCTATGCGGAAGGAAGGAGGTGGGATGTTTACGTCCCGGTCGTCTACGCCCCTCTGCTTCTATTGGCCACCTGCCGTGTGATGTCGCTGTGACGTCGCACGACCTGCCCCCTTAGGAAGGAGGCGGGTTGCCGGCCAGAGCGACGTCGCAGGGCAGGTATGTGCATGTGAAGCTGCCGTAGCGATAATGTTCGCTACGGCAGCTATCACAAGATATCGCAGCTGCGACGGGGACTATCACGCTCGGCATCGCAAGCATCGGCTTGCGATGTCATAGTGTGCAAAGTACCCCTTAGTGTAGGGACGGCTGCAGATGAGAGTATGAACAATTGTCTGCGTTTCCTCCACAAAACTTGGTCAATTTTCATTCGTGTATCCGTTTTTACGTCCAGGTGTCATTCATTTTCATACAGCTACAATAAAAAATGTACACAATCAATTACAGTTTACTGGGTTAATAATAAAATATATCTGTAAAAAATTGAATAAATACCCTGGAGACAGGGAAAGATAGAAAGAGACCAACGCGGCGCCAATCTGAGTGTAGTGAGTTTTTTATATATAAAGGTGTTGAAATAGTGGAACTCTCACCTGGTTCAGAGGTTAGAAATCCTGGAATAATCCAAAAAGAATTGATCCACTTTCCAATAGGATTATGGTTCAGTTTGCAGCAATCGCACTGGATACTATAGAGGAGCCCTCCAGCAGGTCCACTTAGTGAAAAAAGATCCTAAGGCAATTACCAGTCTTGCAGGAGCGCCGCAAGACTGGTAATTGCGTTTGGGTCTGTAAAAAATTGGATGCCGAATGGATGTTCCATGTGGGATGTTATTTTTATTAATGCACCCGTAGACTTGAATGGGTAAGTCTCATTGGACAAATTGGCACATACTGTGATTTATTTATTTTTTCTTAACAGTCAGATCAAGAGAAGAATAAATAAGTGTCCGTGTGCTGTCCGTGTAATATCTGATCAAAAATCTGACACCACACATCCGATTGAGCCCTATCACTGACAGGTCTAATGCTCTGCAATACAGAAATATTGCAGTGCATTAGACAAGCAATCAAAGTGTACACTGTTCAAGTCTCAAAGTGTAATAAAGTTCAATAACATTTTTAAAAATGTAAAAAAATCAAAAGTTGCTGAAAAATGTTTCTCCATGCTATTAAAACGAATACAATTGCACACTGAAATGATTTACTAGGAAAATATTGAATATGAGGAATTTGGAACTGCATTACTGCCATAGAAACTAGGTTAAAAATGAGGTATTTCATACACAATTTGGCCAATTCATGATAAGTCCAACATCCAGTAACAAGGCGTAACGCGTTCTTGGGACCCTATCCTTGAATACCTCTATCTGGGCTTAAAGCCTACAATTTAAATGGCAAGTAGAATCCAGCAATAATTATAATTAAAACGCCCTTAGCTGGTGGGCGGGAGCTCAGTCAGAAGGGACTATGCTACAAATATAAAAAAACTGACCAGTACATCTAAGAAACAGACAAATGTTAACAGGTGTATAGTGAAGAAAGTAGTCAAGACAATTAAAATTAATGCAGCTGCACACTTAAATGCTATACTAGAAAAACATTGAATATAAGATATTTGGAACTACAATACAGCCATAGAAACTAGGTTAAAAACTAAACTGGTATACAGTATACTTCCATTTTCCCTCCAATCTAATTATAATTATAGCTGTATCCTACCTGCCCTTTATATTGTAGACTTTCAGACCAGGTAGAGGCGTTTACGGCTAGGTTCCCAACAACGGGGCACGCCTTGTCGCTGGCTGTTGGGCATATCATGAATTGGCCAAATTATGTATGAAGTACCTCATTTTTAACCTAGCTTCTACTGCAGTAATGCAGTTCCAAACTTTTTATATTCAATGTTTTCCTAGTATAGCATTTGTATGCAGCTATATTTCGCTTTAATTGCATGGACTAGCTTTTTCCGTATAAACCTGTTCACATTATTTATTCTTGGATGTGCCAGTCAGTTTTTTGATGTTTGTAGTATACTCCCTTCTGACTGAACTCTCTGCCCACCAGCCAAGGGCGTTTTTAATTACAATTATAGCTGGATCCTACCCACCCTTTAAATTGTAGGCTTTCATCCCAGTAAAAGGCATTCAAGGATCGGGTCCCAACAACGGGGTACACCTTGTCAATGGACGTTGGGCTTAGGAACTGGCCAAATTGTGTACGAAGTACCTCATTTTTAACCAGGTTTCTATGGCAGTAATTCAAGGATAGTGTCCAAACAATGGGGCATGCCTTGTCGCTGGTTGTTAGGCTTAGGAACTGGCCATATTGTGTACGAAGTACCTAATTTTTAACCTAGTTTCTATGGCAGTAAATCAAGGATAGTGTCCAAACAATGGGGTACGCCTTTTCGCTGGCTGTTGGGCTTAGGAACTGGCCAAATTTTGTACGAAGTACCTCATTTTTATCCTAGTTTCTATGTCAGTAATTCAAGGATAGTGTCCAAACAACGGGGCATGCCTTGTCGCTTGATGTTGGGCTTATCATGAATTGGCCAAATTGTGTTCAAAGTTCCTCATTTTTAACCTAGTTTCTATGACAGGAATGCAGTTCCAATTGTCTTATATTCAATGTTTTCCTTGTATTGTATTTCAGTGTGCAGCTGTATTCGCTTTAATTATATTGACTAGTTCATGTTAAACCAAAACAATCTATAGTTAATATTTAGAAATATGGTAATTATACCACTTCTTCTCATCCATGGTGCTCTCCGGAGCTATAACTACAGGTGACATAAGACTGTGTAGAACTTTTCAGACCTGCTCTGGAGCACATTCATAGCTTTCAGGGTCTATTGCACATCAGTATGATGATCGAGATGAATGAACAATTCTGGAAAAACCACCATCGGTCATAGAATATATTTTAATGAAATGGTGGGCCCTGTACTTCAACTATTGATATATTTTTTAGGCATTTTTCCTTGAATTATTGTTGACTTGTTAGTGAACAAAAACTATGTATGTTATTTTTTATATCCAATGCAGGACATTCCCACTAACCAAAAATAGTGCCTCGTATTAAAGAACATTTCTGCAGGTTTCTCCGTTTGGCATTCAAAAAAAACAAATTCAGCAGAACACGTACAAGACCTTTAATGCTCTGTAACTTTCTAATTTTATCTGGATAATGACAAGGATAGTTGGCTAAAATAGCCATGTATTTCTTGTTTAATGACTTCGAAATAATAAGAAGCTTTAATATGTTGGCATACTCTATGCAAGCGTAACCTTTAAATGTGTCCTAATGAGATTTTTATCCTTTTGTTATGCTACAGCGCATATTTACTTGTAGCACTGGACATTTCAGAATGAGTTAGAAGGGAAAAAAAAATGGCTGAGTCTTAGCCAAGGCCTTGATTGTGTTTAGTTTATCAATGTTAATAAATATACTGGAACCATCCATCCAAAGAACAGGCGGCACTTTGAAATAGTACTTCTTGTTCCAGACGCTTGTGCCACACCGCTATGCAGTAATTCCTCCGTCTTGCTTTCCAAGAATGTATACTTAAGATTGTGCCAGTTTTGTCTAGAAATATCAAAGACAGAGCCGTTCGCCGAGGCAGCACATCATATTTTAGTGCTATGCCCCATTAGTAACTCTGTTGGGAGAATATTCATTTTTGCATCCAGAGCATGTCCTAATCAACTTATCATTTGCCTTGTAATATTAGATATCTTTTGCTCACCAATACTTCTGGGAAGCTCAGCTCCAACTGAATTGTAATTCTGTCATTTCACAAATTGCCATAAACTATCGCTTCGTAAAATGCCTAATACATTTAGCTGCTCAGAGACCTTAATAAATATATTTTTTTTTTTGATAAACTTAATAATAAAATAAAAAAATACCTGTTTTTTTTTTTTTTTTATTCCAAAAATTATTACACCTAAAATTGCTCTCGTAAGTTTGGGCTACCTAAAGACCTAAGGTCGCCTATTTTTCAATATCACAGAACTAATTTATTCTGAGAAAGTCTATTTAAAAAGATTAACTCTGGAAATATACCAGTAATTCCTTTCTGACTATTACATGAAAAGAGCCCTGTTTATCCACACATAATGAATACTTTTTACTGACAAATTAAACAGAGATTTGCATAATTATTAGATTTTTTTTTTTTACCATCCATAAGTAGCAATTTGAAAAAATATTAACATGAAATGTAGATACATTGCTGGTTCTCATTAAATAGATCTTTTTTCTTGATAGAATGGTAGGAAATTTTACCTTTAAAAAATGAGGGTTCTATGTTTTTAACCTTTCCTCTAATATTGTGCTTCATTTAGACATTATTTTTCTTGTACATCCCCGCCCACAAAAAATCCAATTTTCATAATTATTTGGTCAGTGTTTCAATTTAAATTATCAGTGATTTTTATTATTAAAAAAATAAATACTTAACAGTTGCAAAGCTTCTATCCATTACACGGACAAAATGGACAGTGGATGGATTGAGCGTAGGTTTCATCTGCGTGCCATCCATGATTTTTATGGACCTATAGACTTGTGTGGTGATTTTGATCCGTGCCATAATGGGATGTCTGTGATTTTTGGTCTATGGACACGTATTTCTCAAAAATAAAAACCCTTGGCCATGTGAACAGCTTCACACCCTACAATGGGTACGTGCGCTATCCAGGAAAACGTCTGAATGAAGCCTAAGGGCGGCTTTGCACGTTGCGACATCGCAAGCCGATGCTGCGATGTCGCACGCGATAGTCCCCGCCCCCGTCGCAGGTACGATATCGTGTGATAGCTGGCGTAGCGAAAATTATCGCTATGCCAGCTTCACATGCACTCACCTGCCCTACGACCGTCGCTCTGGCCCACGAGCCGCCTCCTTCCTAAGGGGGCGGGTCGTGCGGCGTCATAGCGATGTCACACGGCAGGCGGCCAATAGTGGCGGAGGGGCGGAGATTAGCAGGATGTAAACATCCCGCCCACCTACTTCCTTCCGCATATCCTACGGAAGCCGCGGTGACGCCGGTAGGAGATGTTCCTCGCTCCTGCGACTTCACACACAGCGATGTGTGCTGCCGCAGGAGCGAGGAACAACATCGGACCGTCGCGTCAGCGTAATTATGGATTACGCCGACGCTGCACCGATGATACGATTACGACAATTTTACGCTCGTTAATCGTATCATCTAGGCTTTACACACTACGATGTCGCATGCGATGCCGGATGTGCGTCACTTTCAATTTGACCCCACCGACATTGCACCTGCCCGCCTTAGTGTATTCCCCAAACTGCAGTCTCATCCAAATAGAAAATATTTGTCGGTAGTTGTTTCATGGTTCTAAACCCTCAACAGTTTTGTTTTTTTCGGTTGCCAGAGTGAGAGGCCTTTGACTTTTTTACCTTTTAGACTTATACGTAATGGGTATGTGTTCTATCCATTAAAAACACTGATAGAAAACATACATAAAACAAACTTCTAAATGAGGCCATAAAGCATGCCTCCTGCTCTGGTGAACCTGCCATATATTACATCAGGGATCCCCATATTATGGCTCGGTAACTACATGTGGCTCGCGGGCCTGTCATATGTGGCTCACAGCTGTCTGCTTGCTTGGTGCCTTATCCTCATTATCATCAGGTCGAGCAAGCAGCAGTGAAGAGCAGGTCTCCAGATGGTGACTCTTGTGAATAGCCCTCACAGAAGAGCAAATATGGATGCACACTCCACTCCAGTATCAAGAGATTTCCCTCCTGTGCCGTTTACAAACAGTCTGCCCTTACATTCTATGGGGCACTGCTTAAAAATCATGGCAAAATACTGCTAGTTTACCGGGATTGTGACAAAAGAAATGCACCACGGCTGCAACATGTGAACACAGCCTTCACAAGTACTAAAACCAGCAAGTGCCTGCAACCGGCAAAAGACCCAGAGCTTGTACACCAGCGAACTTAGGCAGTGATAGCTAGTCCTCCGTTGGAGCATTATTCTAAGACATAGTGCATGACAGGGTCAGGTGCATCGCAGAGGGGCTCACCCCCTTATTATAAATGCATATGCAGCAGAGCTGAGTACAGAATCTACTTAACCCCTTCACAACTTTTTACGTAGGTTTGTCATGGTCTGGAAGGGTTCCAGCAAACTTTACGTAAATTTACATAATGGCAATCATGCGGGCACAGTGGCTGTGCCTGCACGATTGCCGCTGAGAGCTCGGTGTAACTAATAGCTGAGCTCTGGCTGTTACAACCAAGGATTCAGCCCTCACCACCCCTGGCAGTTTAACCCCCCCCCCTCCAATTGATTGGATCACAGCATTTATAGGGCTGGGAGAGGGAATATGACTGTGTAGAATTGAAAAAAATAAACTACCATGCATCCAATACTACAGAATAATATTCGTTATTCGTCAATAATTAGATGTAACTAGAAATAAAAAAAAATGGTAATTGCAAAATATCTATAATACATTGAAAATAAGAATGCATGAATATATGGCACCGCTGGATGTAAGAGTTAAAGGGGTTGTCCACTGCTAGGACAGCCCCTTCTGATTCCACATGTTCCCTGCTAGGTAAAACAATAAAGCCTATTCTTACCTTCCATACCAGCTCCCTTCCAGCGGTGTCCAGGCTTATTGTGTCGGGGCTCACGTCACAGTTGTGCCGTCACTCGAGCCCTGTTTCCAATCAGCGCCGGCCTCCTTCTTCCCACCTTCGGACCAAACGAACAATCAGCATGAAGTGAATGCAGCCACAGTACTCACTTCCTGTTGATCAACTCGTTTGATCCAAAGGGGAGAAGGGTAGAATTAAAAAATGCACCTTAATGATGAATGATATTGGATGTTTTTATTGGTTAGAGTACTATAGTAGGCATATAGAGATTTGGGGAATTAATGTACAGCATATTAATTGGCGAGTGGCTATATCTAATTTGATCTGAAAATTGAGATCAAATGAAGCCAGGCTGCAACCCCCTTTCCAAAACCCTGTTTGATACTGTTGAAGTGCACTTTACTATGTATGATTAAAGGTATTTGGTTCGTCCACATGTACAGTTTGTTACAAGGGTATTGGAGAATGTATAACCCTCAGCATGGAGCACATGATTACATCTCTGATGGTAAATGGTTTGGTACAATCAGTATTTGAAAAGGTGCTGAGTGTGGTCCTATGTTGCGTTTGTTCTTTGCAATCAAAACACCTGCCACATGGGGTAAAGCCAACCTTATGTTGTTTAGTAGGCAGCCAATTTGAAGGTTCCGCTTTATCTATATGTGGCCAGTGTTATTTAGGTTGGTAGTAGGTGCCACTAGCTTACCTAAAGTTTTGGCTTTCCGCTAGACAAATCTCTATTGTTTCATTAATAATGGACCGATTATTTTATCCTTTTGTAAGATGGGCCAGTATTTCCAAATGATTTTTCTAAATGGTTTCTGTGATATTTGAGCTATGATGAGTAATGAGTTACGGTAATTTGTTGAATTGTACTGGGGGCCTCAGAGGCTCATTTTGCTTATATATTAGTTCAGTACGGGACATAACCTGGTCCTCTGTCTGAGACTTTTCAAAATACTTGTTCATATCCTTTATTGAGAGTTTTTTTTGAGAACTTTTGCTTCTGAAAGGTAGTTGGTTAGATGGGGCAGTTGCGATGAATCCTTGTAAACTGTCCTTTTGGAATATTGGTGAGCCATGGGAGCAAAATTCACTCCTTCTATGCCATTAGAAGTTCAAATTAATAAGATTTGTTTTGCAAGCGTTTGGGAAATCAATACAGCACAACCTAGTGTGGTGTACTGAAAGTTTCTGTCTTTATTACATGTGACCAGTGTATATATAGTATCCCAAACAAAGAAGTAACAATGCAACAATCAGAGCCGCATGTGTGTGTGTAGAAATGTAAAACGTCCCTGTCCATCAGTGTTAGCTGAGCCCTATGGCATCATTCAGTTATAACACAAAATGGTTTCTATAAGAACAAAATGGCTTGTATTCGCTCACAGCCATGATGGTAAATGGCAGCTTGAAATATGAATGAAACTGTTTGAATCAAATTCCGTTCATAAGCTCTTGGTAGCCAGGCTATTATGATCGCCAAAAATAGTAAGGTCCAGAAAATTCACACTGGAAGTGCTGGTGGAGGCAGTAAAGTCAATATCCTAATCATTACAGTTGATGTCACTCAGAAAGGAGGTTAAGCACGCTGCGACATCGCTAGCGATCTCGTTAGCGATGTGAAAGTCTAGATCGCAAGTGCGATCTTTCGAGATCACACACAGGTCATTTTATGCATGTGCGATCTCGAAAGATCGCACTTGCGATCTAGAATTTCACATCGCTAACGGGATCGCTAGGGATGTCGCAGCGTGTAAAGTACCCTTTAGGCTCATCTGACAGGTGTCCTATATTAATATGTTGTCAATGAAACTACACCTGAAGACCAAATCATTCATAACTGGCCCTCAACAAAAAATGTGGTTTTCTTTCCATTGGCCCACAAATAATTGGCATAGCTTGGGGAAAACCTGGTCCCCATTGCAGTTCCCCATGTTTGTAGGTAAAATTGTAAATATAATAATTGTGTGAAAATGAATCTGATGCTGTCTGTCTACTGTAATTTGGATCTGAATTTCAGAGTATTGAGTCAGTTTATTAAAAAAATTAACTCTCTTTTCATAACCCAATGTTATTCAATCCCGTGAATAACCTAAGTGTTAAAATTGTTCACTACATCCCTAGATGAATTCCTTGAGAAGTGTAGTTTCCAGAACGGAATCACTTATGGGGGGGTTTCTGCTGTTTTGGCATGTCAGGGGATCTTCAAATGTGACATGATGTCTGCTGTTTATGCCAGCCAATTTTATGCTCCAAAAGTCAAACAGCGCTTTTTCCCTTCCAAGCCCTGCCGTGCTCCAAAAGTCCAGTAGCGCTTTTTCCCTTCCAAGCCCTGCCGTGCACCCAAACAGTAGTTTTCCACCATGTATAAGGTATCCGCATACTGAGGAGAAATTGCACAACAAATTGTTGGGGTTAACTGTCAAATGGATGGAGAAAGGAATGGGGAAGACATTTCGGCAGCATAGCAGTGGCAGAAAGAAGGTAATGGAGTGGGTATGAAATATATTGTTAATTGCTAGGACTAGTATTTCAGTAAAAAAATAAATGCGTTACATTTTTAATTAATTGCCAGTGACTTAAAGAAGTTGTCCCATCCAAAAAGACAAAGCTTTTTATGCCAGACGTGGAGTGAAAGCTTTGATGAATGGGGCCCTGAGACTACACTGTCTAATAATGTGAAAAAACAGCTTGAACTTCACATTGCGTATACTCGCATTGAATTGTTTTTCTTAACCTTCAGAGCACATAAACTCCAACTTTCTCATCAAAACTCATGGTGATTTTTGGATAGTTTTTGCTATAAAAACTCAGCCAAAAAAACTTGGCAAAGCTATATTTTCCCGCAGCTTTTTTATGTAAATAAGAAGCTGCTTTTGACACTACCAGTCAAAAGCTATGAGATTGCAGAAATCTCATGTGCTTGTTTTTTATTCCTGACTGATTTTTTAGAACTGGAACATTTTTTTTTTTTACATCCGCGTCATGTCAGAAACACTGCAAAAAATGCAGCAAACAAGTTTTATGTTCTTGGTGAATAAAACTAACTTTAAATATATACACTCACACATAAGTCACACATGTAATCCACTCCAAAAAATGGCAGCTAAAAATTGCCACCAAAACCTGTGTTTTGGCTGAAGAGAACAGGTTTGGGCTAAAGAAAAAAGCGCTGAAAAAATGCTGCATATAAACTTAGGCTAAGGGCGGCTTTGCACACTACGACATTGCAGGTGCGATGTCGGTGGGGTCAAATTGAAAGTGACGCACATCCGACATCACATGCGACATCGTAGTGTGTAAAGTCTAGATGATACGATTTACGAGCGCAAAATCGTCGTAATCGTATCATCGCTGCAGCGTCGGCGTAATCCATAATTACGCTGACGCGACGGACCGATGTGGTTCCTCGTTCCTGCGGCAGCACACATCGCTGTGTGTGAAGCCGCAGGAGCGAGGAACATCTCCTACCGGCGTCACTGCGGCTTCCGTAGGATATGTGGAAGGAAGGAGGTGGGCAGGATGTTTACATCCTGCTCATCTCCGCCCCTCCGCCGCTATTGGTCGCCTGCCGTGTGACGTCGCTATGACGCCGCACGACCCGCCCCCTTAGGAAGGAGGCGGGGCGACGGCCAGAGCGACGGTCGCAGGGCGGGTGAGTGCGTGTGAAGCTGGCGTAGCGATAATTTTCGCTACGCCAGCTATCACACAATATCGTACCTGCGACGGGGGCGGGGACTATCGCGTGCGACATCGCAGCATCGGCTTGCGATGTCGCAACGTGCAAAGCCCGCCTAAGGGTTTGTGCACACGACCTCTGTTAGATGCCAGTGTACCCACTGAATTTTTCCTGCAAAAGACGCTTCAAGAAAAAACGCTTGCCAGTAATGCCCTATAATTATATTATTTTGTTAGAAGTAATTAGGCCACGTGCACACATTGAGTATTCGGTGAGTTTTTTAATTTTTGTAAGACAAAACTAGAAGTGGAACAATCAGAGGAAAAGTATACCTTGTTTTTCCAAAAATAATCCCACGCCCAAAAATTAGCCTTTGCAGGAGTTTTCAGCATTTTCGGTGTAAGGCTTAAATATAAGCCCAACCAGAAATAAGCCTTAAGGCCGCTTTACACGCTGCGATATCGGTACCGATATCGCTAGCGTGGGTACCCGCCCCCATCTGTTGTGCGACACGGGCAAATCGCTGCCCGTGCCGCACAACATCGCCCAGACCCGTCACACTACTTACCTGCCCGGCGACGTCGCTGTGACCGGCGAACCATCTCCTTTCTAAGGGGGCGGTTCGTTCTGCGTCAGTGATGTCACAGCTGCGTCACTGAACCGCCGCCCAATAGAAGCGGAGGGGCGGAGATGAGCGGGACGTAACATCCCGCCCACCTCCTTCCGCATAGCGGCCGGGAGGCAGGTAAGGTGAGGTTCCTCGTTCCTGCAGTGTCACACGGAACGATGTGTGCTGCCGCAGGAACGAGGAACAACTTCGTTACTGCTGCAGTAACGATATTTGAGAATGTACCCCCATGTCACCGATGAGCGGTTTTGCACGTTTTTGTGATGATGCAAAAACACTCATAGGTGTCACACGCAACGGCATCGCTAATGCGGCCGGATGTACGTCACCAATTCCGTGACCCAACGAGTTCGCATTAGCGATGTCGCAGCGTGTAAAGCCACCTTTAGTCGCAGTTCAATAATGAAGTGTCCATGCAACTAAAAAAGTTAAAGAATACTGCAGAACACTTCATTGTAGAAAGCAGAAACCCCCAAAAGAGAAGAAAGAAGACCTAAGAACCCACAGTCATACTCACCAGATGCCGAATAGGAGGATCTGCAGTGGAATGCACACCCACGCACATCAGATTGCACACCCACGCACATCAGATTGCACACCCACGCACATCAGATTGCACATCAGATTGCACACCCACGCACATCAGATTGCACACCCACGCACATCAGATTGCACATCAGATTGCACACCCACGCACATCAGATTGCACATCAGATTGCACATCAGATTGCACACCCACGCACATCAGATCGCACACCCAATCACACGTGAGATCGCACACCCAATCACACGTGAGATCGCACACCCAATCACACGTGAGATCGCACACCCAATCACACGTGAGATCGCACACCCAATCACACGTAAGATTGTACACTCACATTAGATCTCACACACAATCACACATCAGATCGCACACACACTCTCACCAAATCCAGCGATACCGATTGCTTCTGGCCGGCAGAGAATACTGGGACGCAGCACGGTGGAATGTAGAGGACCTGCGGTGGATCGCATTGATGCCTTCTACCGCCGAGTCCTCGATGAGTTCCACTGCACTGCATCCCAGGTTCCCCTGCTGTCCAGTAGCAATGTGTATCACCAGATGTGGTGTGTGTGTGTGTGTGTGTGTGTGTGTGTGTGTGTGTGTGCGCGCGCGCAATCTGATGTGTGATTGTGTGCGCGATCTGATGTGATTGTGTGTGTGATCCGATGTATGTGAGTGTCGGCCAGAAGCAGGGGAGGATGGCGTGCAGCATACCTGCTAGGAGCACCTGAAAAGGATCGCAGGAGGACCTGGGAGCTACGCAGAAGTCTGGGGTCCGGTAAGTATGAGTCTCCTGGGACGGGGGTTCTGCTTTTTTTGGGGAGTAAACTTACCCCCAACCGTGTTTTCCCAAAAATAAGACCTACCCGAAAATAAGCCCTTGCGCTTTTTTCGGGGCAAAAAAAAAAGTATAAGACAGTGCCTTATTTTTGAAAAAACGCGGCAGCAACATGTCACCGCTGCTGTATTTTTCACACACTCCTGATTTTAGCTACAAATACTGAGGTAAAAAAACTCACCAAATACTCAACGTGTGCACCTGGCCTAAATGAAAATATTTTAGCATTAAAAACAAATGATAGAATAGTGTTCATTTATATTGAAGCTTCTGAAATATCAATCCAGATTAAGGAAAATCCAGTACATAGAGCAGCTCTTCCTCTGCAGAAACTGTCACTTTAAGTATATGAAAATATATGCTGTTAATGTAACATGTAAATACAAGAAAATTACTAGTTTCCAATGTTAATAACCCTGTAATTATGTGCCATCATTTATTTAAAGCTAGTATTATAGCATTTTGCATTTTGTGGGATAAAGTATGTGAATGTATATCACAGTATTTTTTTTTTTATTATTTGTTTACCTCTTTATAAAGCCATGGGAATGTTACATTATACAGTAATGTGAACAGGACCTTATTTTAGTAGTCCAGAAAGTATAACAAATGCATTGGAACTTAAGGGGTGAATATATATGGAACCCCGGACTTATGTAGAACTTTGACAAGGCGCTAGGTTTTGGAAGGACTTAAATATATATTCCCAAATAAGTAATTAGAAAATAATATTTTACATTCTTATAATATTTTGCATTATTCTCTCTTATTATTTTAATATATGGTTCCAAATGGGTTATGTACTATTATCAACCATATTAATAGGGTATCTGCAGATCGTTCTGTCTTCTGATTGGGGCTTCATGTTATTTCATGGTTCTTGTGATTTCATACATCCTCCATATTACTACATTATTTAAAAGCTCAAAACTCGCTAAAGGGATATTACCATCAAATGCTTTGGGGTATGGCCATAGGATATCCAGTAAGAATCTGATTAATGCAGGTTCCTCATCATGAGATTGCACCTCCCTATAGTATGGAGATCTCCCGACTGCAGTCCTGACGAATGAATGGTTTCCTATAAAAGTGAACGGTTGTGGAGATCACCGCTCAATGTTTCGCCTGACTAGGCATGATGGGGGTGGAAGGATCTCTTTCTGATGTTGGATACAAATCTCAGAAGAGGAACCTACATGTATCCGACATAGTGTGGAATACTCCTTTAACCCAACAACAAACAAGTGGTGCAGAATTAAAGCTACTGTTCCTGATATGTGTTACATACAGCTAAGGACCTTGGGAGAAGACAGAAATGTTTTTTTTCAAAGTTTCTGCCTATTTAATTGACTACATATCGCTCAAGGCATTGCCATTGCTTCTTTAGGACTTGCAACAAGACCAACCTAATCCTTCTAAAAAATAATACTTTATTAACAAATCATTAAAAACAATCCAAAGGAAAAGTGCTGTGTATCGTGAACACAAAGAATACCTCCAGTGGTATATAGCGGTATGGGAGTAGCCTCAATTTCAGGCTATCTGAACCAGGACTAATACAGGGGTTTGTTTTACAAAACCTCTATACATACATATATCTTTTGTTTTTTGGTTCTATAGGACTTGGCATGATTGTTGATTGTCTAGCCAGAATAGTAGAGCTTAATATAATAATCTATAATAATATTTATTCACTTATATAGCACTATTAATTCCACAGCGCTTTACATACATTGGCAACACTGTCCTTATTGGGGCTCGCAATCTAATTTCCCTATCAATATGTTTTTAGAGTGTGGGAGGAAACCGGAGAACCCGGAGGAAACCCAAACACGGGGAGAACATACAAACTCCTTGCAGATGTTGTCCTTAGTGGCACTAGAATCCAGGACCTCTGCGCTGCAAGGCTGCAGTGCTAACCACTGAGCCACCACACAGTGCTAACCACTGAGCCACCACACAGTGCTAACCACTGAGCCACCGTGCTTACCGAGTCGCACTCATTAGGTCTACCAGTGGTGTATGATACAGCAGGGGACAGTTTATACCACTGTAATTAGGGCTTCTATGGATGCCCCAGTTACACTGGAAATAATGAACTGTAAAAAATATATGGATATGTGTTTATAACACATGTTTTATGATCTTTTGGGTGATAAATTATGTGAAAAGTATTTACATATATAAAACATTTGAAGAAACAATACTTAACAAAATTAATAAAAAAAATAAAGGGTCCCACAGCAAAAAAAAAGTAAAGATGATTTTATATATATATTATTACATAGAGCTAATATCTGTAGTTTTTTGGGTTTTTTTTCTACCTACTTACTTAGCCATAATATCCTTGAGAATCCATTCAGCAGGTTATTTGGTGTGAAGCTCTTTTAGGCCTGGTCATTAAAGGGATTTCTCAGGGCCTTTATGTTGATGGCCTTTCCCTAGGATAGGTCATTGATATCTGAACGGAGGGGGTGTGACACCTGGCACTCCCATCGGACAGCTATTTCTGGTGTCAGCGGGGGCTGGATGTGCTCAGCTGCAGAGTAGAACTACACAGCTCTGTTAACTGCATAGTGGCAGTGGCCAGGTTATGCACATCCGCTACTATTGATTCAAATAGGGGATGATTTGTAGTGCATGGCCTCTATACAATTGATGGAGCTGTGCAGCTCTGCGGCCGAGCGGAGGCACGGAAAACAGCTGATCAGTGGGGGTGCCCTGGAGCTGCACGTCCATTCATCAGATATTCATGACCCATCATAAAAGGAGGACATCAATATAAAAGCTCCGGAATACTCATTTAAGGGGTTAAGACACTTGGATGATTTTGATGATTGTGTATGAACTCCAATTCAAAATGGTGTACCAGACCTCGTCTCTTGTGTTAAAATTGAAAAATAATTCTATGGAAGTAGAAAACTAAAATGACAAACAAGCTTTTTAAAATGCAAGAATAATAGCATCAGAGAAACCAGACACAAGGAGACCCCCAACCCAAAACTCCGTATCCCATCAGTCAGAAGCCCTGGGCCTAGCCATTGAAGTGCTCGCTAAAAAAAGTAAATTGAAAATAAAGCAAATGACAATTTTTTTTTATAGCATCTGTTCTTGCATGTATTAGAGCAGCATGCTGTGTTACTATTCACTACAAATCATTATTCTAACAACAAAAAATCTTGTGAAGCAGAGTGGCAATAAAATATATATTCGAATCAATAGTTTCCAATGTCTGATTCAATTTAGAATTATTTTTTTTCGAATATACAATGTATATTAATGTCATATACTACATGCTTTACCTGCAGTTGCATGGATAAGATATCCAGATCACATCTCGCCAGCTGTTCACTTGACCCGATCCTGTCTCATCTAATCTCAAACCTCACCCCAGTCTTTATCTTAACCCTAACCCATCTCTTCAACATATCACTAAAGCTGGGGTCACACTAAACGACAGCGACAACGACATCGCTGTTACGTCACCATTTTCTGTGACGTAGCAGCGACCTTGTAAGTCGCTGTTATGATCGCTGCTTAGCTGTCAAACACAGCAGCCGAAGCAGCGATTATAACGACATGCGACGCTGTGCTGCAACATGTGCAGAGAGCAGGGAGCCGCGCACACTGAGCGCTGGCTCCTTGCTCTCCTAGCTACAGTACACATCGGGCTAATTAACCCGATGTGTTCTGCAGCTACATGTCACAGTGCAGAGAGCAGGGAGCCGCGCACACTGAGCGCTGGCTCCTTGCTCTCCTAGCTACAGTACACATCGGGTTAATTACACGATGTGTACTGCAGCTACATGTGCAGAGAGCAGGAGCCGGCGCTGGCAGCGTGAAAGCGGCGGAGGCTGGTATTGAAGGTAAATATCGGGTAACCACCTTGGTTACCCGATGTTTACCTTGGTTACAGATTACCGCAGCTGCCAGACGCCGGCTCCTGCTCCCTGCTCGCTTCATTTCGTCGCTCTCTTGCTGTCACACACAGCGATCTGTGCGTCACAGCGGGAGAGCGACGACCAAACAATGAAGCTGGACATTCAGCAACGAGCGACCTCACAGCAGGGGCCAGCTCGTTGCTGGATGTCACACACAGCGACAGCGACGGGACGTCGCTGCAACGTCACAGAAAATGGTGACGTAGCAGCGACGTTGTTGTCGTTGTCGCTGTGTGTGACACCACCTTTACAACTGGTCTCTTTCCCTCATACTTTAAACATACCTTGTTCACACCCATCCTAAACTAGCCATCCCTTGACCCATATTCTGTGTCTAGCTATTGAGCCATATCATATCATATTCTTAAAAAATACTAGAAAAGCATGTCCATCTTGAGCTGCTCCTTTCTTTGACTGGTAACAATTTGTCTTCCATCCGCATCGTTGAACTGAAACTGCCCTAACTAAAGTCATCAATGACCTAACCGCCAAAGGCAAGCAGCACAACTCTGTGCTCCACCTAAACTTGTCCTCTGCCTTTAACACAGTGGACCATTCCCTCCTACTACAGATTGTTTCTTTTCTTGACACTACACACTTGACCCTAATTTGGAAGTCTTCATACCTAACAAACCGGAAACATTCAGCGTCTTCCACTCACACACGACCTTCCTCTTTTCACCCCCTATCTGTCTGTGTCCCACAAAGTTCAGTTATAGAACCCTTGCTTTTCTATGTCTACACCTTCAGCTTAGGACAACTCTTTAGAGTTCCACGATTTCACAGATCTAACTCTCTGAACCTGATATCACTTCCTTACGAACCAGAATCTCACAATGACTGTTCACTATTTCATGCTTTATCTCTGATCGATTCCAAACACTTAGCATGGACAAAACAGAATTCTTCACCTTTCCTCCATCTCACTCAACCTCCACCCCCCAATAGACCTATCCATCAAAGTCATTGGCTGCACACTCTTCCCAATCCCACAAGCTCCCTACCTCTGGGTAACCTTTACTCTTCTCTCTCCTTCAAACCACATATCCAAGGCCTTTCAACCTACTCCCGAATCCAACTCAACAATTTTTCTTGGATCCGTACATTTCTTAAACAAAAATCTGCAAAAAACACTTATGCATACCCTCATCATCTCCCACCTTGACTACTGCAACCTCCTGTTTTGTGACCTCCTTTCTAACACTCTCGCAACCCTCCAATCTATGCTTAACTCTACTGCCCGACTTATCCACTTGTCTGCCCGCTATTCCCTGGCTTCTTCTCTCTGCCAATTGCTGGCTTCTCATTAACCAGAGGCTCCAGTTCAAAACTCTAACAATGATATACAAAGCCCTCCACAACCTATCTCCTCCATACATTTGTGACCTGGTCTCCTGATCCTCACAAGATCTTATTTCCTCTTATCTCCTCTTCCCACAATCGCATACAAGCTTTCTCCCATGCATCCCCCATACTTTAGAACTCTCTACCCCAACATATTAGACGCTCGCCTACCATAGAAACCATTAAAATTGATCTGAAGACCTACTCTTCTGAGAAGCCTACAACCTGCAATAACCCTCATTCCACTGTACTGCTGCACAACTACCTCTATCCTCACCCCCTGTATCCTCACAAATCCCCCGTAGACTATAAGCCCCTCGCGGGCAGGGTCCTCTTTTCTCCTGTACCAGTCTGTGACTTGTATTGTTCATAATTATTGTACTTGGTTTTTGCTCGTGTATAGCCCTTTTCACATATAAAGCGCCATGCAAAAAATGGTGCTATAATAATAAGTAAGACAGCTGCTGTTAATTAGCATATTCATTACATATTCCATCACCACCAAAAGCCTGGAAATTAAACTTGATGTGTTCTGGTTTCTTGTATTCATTCTCTGTGGAAGAAATTAAAACTAAGAAACCTCATTCCTGATGTTCTTTACACCTGTTATTTTCTTTGTTGCCTCCAGTCTGAACCCTGCGCTCACTGTGAATCATATGTGATACTTTATTGTTGCTGTTTGAACAGTGCTTGTCAAAGTCTTTGGATCAGGAAGGATGGTAAAGGCCACGTCTCACTAAGCAACATCGCTAGCGACATCGCTGCTGAGTCACGTTTTTGTGACGCAACAGTGATCTTGCTAGCGATGTCGCTGTGTGTGACATCTAGCAACAACCTGGCCCCTGCTGTGAGGTCGCCAGTCATTGCTGAATGTCCTGGACCATTTTTTGGTCGTTGCTCTCCCGCTGTGAAGCAAACATCGCTGTGTTTGACAGCGAGAGAGCAACGATCTGAATGTGCAGGGAACCGGCTTCTGCAGACACTGGTAATGAAGGTACACATCGGGTAACCAAGCAAAGGCTTTGCTTGGTTACCCGATATTTACCTTGGTTACCAGCGTCCACAGCTTCTAGAAGCCGGCTCCCTGCACACGTAACCAAGGTACACATCGGGTAACTATAAGCAAAGCGCTTTGATTAGTAACCCGATGTGTACTATGGTTAAGAAGCACAGCGTCGTTACATGGGTCGCTGGTGGCTGATCACTGATCGCTGTGGAGATCTGCCTGACTGACAGCTCACCAGCGACCATGTAGCGACGCTCCAGCGATCCCTGCCTGGTCAGATCACTGGTGGGATCGCTGGAGCGTCGTTAAGTGTGGCGGTACCTTTAGAGTGAATGACACATGAGTAATAGACGCATGCAGCTGATCTGTTCTTGCAAGTGAATAGTTATCTCTTTTTCTGGTGCAGAGAGCTGCATCTCTACATTTTGTAGCTAAGGGCACCTCTGTCATGAGTGTATCCCGCGTTAAATAACTATCTCAATGAATCCACTGGCAAGTCACCCTTTTTTGGTGTCTACGGGTTCCACCCTCAGTTCTGTGCTTTCAGTAGGGAGGGGTCTTTGAGGGTTCCTGGGGAGGAACGATTTTCTTTGTTGCTGTCTGCTTTATTGCATGAAGTACTGAGCAACCTGTGTGGACCTGTGTGGACCTGTATGGTTGTCTACTAGGAATATCAAGTTGCAGGTTCTGTATTGGAAACTGGGTCCTAGGTTAATTGGTCCATATAAAATGATCACCATTATTAACCCTGAGGCCTTTCGGCTTGAGCTACCCCCAGCACTTAAAATACCTAACATTTTTCACAGATTATTACTCAAGAAATGCTTTGCATCTCTGGTGCCAACACCATAACCACCACCTCCAATTATTGTTGATGACAATCTTGAGTTTCAGGTGGCAAGAATCATAAATTCTCATTTGGTTTGCTGTTTTCTCCAATACTTGTTACACTAATATGGTTATGACCCAGAGGAAAGGACTTGGAAACTTGCGTCAGAAGTGAAAGCCAGTAGATTAAGCATTCATTTCACATGTCTCATCCAGACAAGCCTCATACTGAGGATCCAGAGGCCCCCTCATAGAAGGGGGGGTTACTGTCATGAGTGTATCCCACTCTGGGGGGACCTCTTGTGAGCCGGGAACCAGAAGGTCACAACGCCTTATCGTTTGCAGATCTACAGTTGGTATTTGAATGTATGTACTTTCTGTTAGTATTGCAGGGGTTAAAGGGAACCTGTCAACAGATTCAGCAACAATAAGCTGCGGTCATCACCACTGAGCTCTTATATACAGCATTCCAAATACTGTATATAAGAACCAAGGCCGCTCTGTATAACATAAAAAACACTTAGGGGGACAGTCCAGTCTGATGGGTGTCGCTGCTCTCTGGTCCGGTGACTCCGCTCTCCGGTCTGGCACCACCTCTCTGCTGCGATCTCCGTCCTCTTTCTATCCAGCCCTGGCTGGCATTGTGGTCCTGCGGAGGCGAGCTTTGATCTGCCCCGCTGAGGGCAGATCAAAGTACTGTAATGCGCAGGCGTGAGGAAAGGTTAAAGACACTACAATACTTTCATCTGCCCATTATTAATGTTTAGATGTCTTTAATTTACCATTTGGTGACAAATACTTGTGGCATATGGCGGATTGTATAAGCTTAGAAGAAAGTGTCTGCCTTTTTGCAAAGCCAGTTGTATCCAAGATCCATGACTGGTCTTGAAGCTCACCGCATATCAGAGATTAGCACACTAAAGGGGGCTTTACACGCAGCGATATCGCTGGTGAAAGCACCCGCCCCCATAGTTTGTGCGTCACGGGCAAATCGCTGCCCGTGGCGCACAACATCGCTAGGACCCGTCACACGGACTTACCTGCCTAGCGATGTCGCTGTGGCCGTCGAACCACCTCCTTTCTAAGGGGGCGGTTTGTGCGGCGTCACTAAGCGGCCACCCAATAGAAGCGGAGGGGCGGAGATGAGCTGCCGTAACATCCCGCTCACCTCCTTCCTTCCTCATTACCAGCTGCCGCAGGTAAGCTGTAGTTCGTCGTTGCAAACCAGAAAAAGAAGGGAAGGCCAGGCACTGCAGGCTCGGGTGTGTACTTACAAGTATGTAGTTCACGTGGATATCGGATCTTCAGCAGGTTCCAGTGGTGCTCTGCCAAAGTGTAGCAATCCAACGAAACTTTCAAGAAAGGAAAGGCGGCACTTCACTAAGGAACATTTGCAGTATGTTTATTGCGCGATATAGAGCACAATTACAGCATAGATGGGAGGGAAGGGTGCAGGAATGCCGGACAATGGCCGTTTCGCACCGTAACAGGTGCTTCCACAGGTCCGAATACGGACTCGGACTTCGGACCTGTGGAAGCATTTGTTACGGTGTGAAACGGCCGTCGTCCGGCGTTCCTGCACCCATCCCTCCCCATCTATGCTGTAATTGTGCTCTATATCGTGCAATAAACATACCGCAAATGTTCCTTAGTTAAGTGCCGCCATTCCTTCCTTACAAAATGTAGTTTGTCATTCCCGAGGTGTCACACGTAGCAATTTGTGCTGCCTCGGGAACGATGAACAACCTGCGTCCTCAACAATCAACGATTTTTGAAAATGAACGACGTGTCAACGATGGATGATTTGGTGAGTATTTTCCATCATTAACGGCCGCTCGTTGGTGTCACACGCAACGACGTCGCTAACGATGCCGGATGTGCGTCACGGAATCGGTGACCCCGACGATATATCGTTAGTTTGCTTTAAGTCTCATTTCAGAAACTAAAATGCTCCAAAAATGTTTTTCTTTTGTGTGAAGTTGTAATTATGCTGCACCATAGGAATAAATGATGCTGTGTTTATGTTTAGCTTTAGATGAAGTACATAATTTTCCTATTTATTCATTGTTCAGCTGCTCGTCAAAATGTGTTACTTCATTTAGCATTGTACGACATTTTACTTTATGCTGTTAGGTTGTGCAATTGTCATAAAGACCGTGCTTTGTTTGGTAACAGTATGGTTGCTGTGCCCCGTCTACTTCTCGCTGTCCCCTGATGTGTGTGTTTATGTTCTAGCCGTGGTTCGTAATATGTGTCATGTCGCTACATTTGTTTCCGTTCTGTGGTGAAGAAATGGTTTCCCCTAAGACCCCGTGTACGATATTCCTTTGTGCTGCCATGATTTGATGTGTCTTGGACAGGTACCATTTGTTCTCGATAGATCATGTATTTGCACTATTTGGTTTTATGCCATTCTTTAGTTTCATCATATGCCGGTTACAATCGATAGCTTTCGTGGGAAAATGCTTAGCGCTGCAGGAATACATTCTTCACACAGAGAACAGGCAAAGGTGTCAGTCTTATCACATATGATGCATTGTCTATTCTCGTAGGATAGGAATCGTTCCCCTATCATTAGTGTTGCTTCGCTATTAGGAACTCCCTTGAATTAAAAAGCTCATTATTTACTGTTTTGATGGGTTTCAAGTGGATTTTGAAATAGATCTGGTTCAAAATTCACATCAAAGAGTGTTTGATGCAGTTTTTTCCTTGGATTTTTAAGCCACAGAAGCCAAAAAAGTTGAATAAAAATCTTAAAAGCAGTTTTTTTTAAGTCGTTTTTGTCTTTGGGTGTTTTTTTTTATTTTTACATAGTTTCATAGGTTGAAAAAAGATCTAGGTCCATCTAGTTCAACCTTCCTCCACCAATTAATACATTTGTCATTAAGTCCTTTATAAACAACAATGTTGTGTGTATTGAGGAAAACATCCAGCCCTTTTTTTTTTAAAAGCTGTTATAGTATCTGCCATCACTACCTCTTGTGGTCGGCATTCCACAGTCTGACTGCTCTAACTGTAAAGAACCCTTTCCTATTTAGCTGTCGGAATCGCTATTCTTCCACTCGCAGTGAGTGCCCCCTGGTCCTTAGTATTGTCTTTGGAAGAAATAAGTCATGTGGCAGTCCTTTATATTGACCACACATGTATTTATACATATAAATGAGATCTCCTCTGAGACGTCTTGTTTCTAGGCTAAACATATCTAACTTTTCCAACCTCTCATCATATGGGAGGCCTCCATTCCTTTCAATAATCTAGTCTCCACCTTTGAACTGACTCTATCTTCTGAATGTCCTTTTTAAAATGTGGAGCCCAAAACTGGATCCCATATTCCAGATGTGGTCTTACAAGTGATTTATAGAGGGGTAACTATACATTGGGATCACGGGATCTAATCTCTTTTTATACACCCTAAAATCTGGTTTGCTTTAGCAGCTGCTGCCTGACATTGAGTGCTGCTGCTCAGATTATTTGTAATGAGAATACCCAAGTCCTTCTGTTCTGTAGTCCCGAGTTTACTTCCATTTAATGCATACGCAGCAATAGGATTACTCCGTCCTAGGTGCATTACTTTACATCTATCAACATTCAATCTCATTTGCCAAGTATCTGCCCATTCTGACATCTTATCCAGATCGTTTTGTAATATTATACTATCAAGGTCCATTTTTAATATCCTACATAGTTTGGTGTCGTCAGCAATCGGTCCTAGCACAGATCCTTGTGGTACCCCACTGCTGACAATAGCCCATATAGAGAATGTTCTATTTATGACGACTAGAGCTGATGGAACGCTTAAAAAAAACGAGGCCGGCGGATCACTGACAGACTTAAAAATAAGTCCGATCCGCTCTGGAATCTGGTGCCCATATAAGTCAATGGGGACCGGAATCCGGAGATTAAAAACATTTGTGGAGGGGATGGGGGGGTAGGAGCGCGTGCGGTGTACTCACTGACATGGCGGCACACTTCTTCCGGGTCACGTTTTTCTCGTCCAGAGCCGACCATTCAATATTCATTGTTTGCCCGCCCACCGGCACGTGTCATTTTTTGCAGTTAGACACGCCCCCACCCTGAGTGGCAGCATGTCAACTAACTGCAACCAATCACAGGCGGCAGGACGACTGGTGGCAGGACGACTGGTGGGCGGGGAAAGCAGTGTATCCGTCGCAAGTGTGACTCCGGCTTTTTTTTTTAATTTAAATAAATAATTAAAAACCCGACGTGCGGTCCCCCCTAATTTTAATCCCCAGCCTTGATAATGCCGGCTGGAAGCTGGTATTTCAGCCCGCAGCCGCCCGGTATTGCCGCATCTATTAGATGTGGCAATCCCGGTACATTACCGGCTCTTCCCGGAGGCGTGATGCGGTACCAGTCGGGGTAATAGGTTTGTGATCGCACGGGCGTTTGTGAGATACCCGCTTCACAAACCTGCAAATGAATGTAAATAAACACACACAGAGCAAAAATCCTTTATTTAGAATAAAGTACAAACACGTCCTCGTTCACCACTTTATTACCCCAACACCCTGCAGCTCCGGCATAATCCACACGTCCCACGGCGACACATCCAGCTCTGCTACATGTCACAGCTAGCAGCCGGAAAGCATGGCCGCCAGCTCTGAGTGTAGACACTGACTGATCAGAGGCTGTGACAGCCTGGGCTGTGACATTCTCTCCTCCGCAGCTCCAGCACCTCCCCTCCTCAGTGCCATAGAGCACGGCTGCCCGCTCTGAGTGCAGCCTATTACTGACCGCGATAAGCGATGACCGCAGCAGAGCTGTCACAGACTGAGGGCGCGTCAGCCAGGAACCAATCACAGATGAGAGGACGGCCGGTGGGCGGGGAAAAGATGGAAAGCTGTGTGTATGTGATGGACAGTATAGGAAGTGAAAGCGCGACCTGGAAGCAGTGTGCCGCCATGACACAAAGTCTCGGTAAGTATGAAACGCTCATTTATTTCTGATTTTCTTCATTTTTTATTAATTGCCAAATCCAGATCGTGCACCCAGAATCCCGCGCCCGGGTGCGGCACAGATATAGCGCTGAAATTGCGCGGATCCGGACTTTTACAGTCCGGGTCCACTCAGCACTAATGACGACTCTTTGTTTCCTATCTTTTAGCCAATTCCTTACCCAATTGCATATAGTTTCTTCTAGTCCCGGCTTTTGGAGCTTCCTTACAAGACTGTTTTGTGGCACAGTATCAAGTGTCTTTGCAAAGTCCAAATAAATGACATCATCTGCATTACCAATATCCAGATTTGCACTTACAATTTTTTAATTTATTTTGGATTTTTTTTTTCCATATAAAGAAAAACTTCAAGAACTGACTTATTTTGCGTTTTTTCCCGAATGGGGAAAACTAAAAAATCAGATGGGGAAATTCAGCTGCATGTGCACTATAGACGTGTTTCCATTGAAAGCAACAGGAAGGTTATTCAAAGAGTATTTAAAGCTTTTTTTTTCAGTTGAAAATTCACATACAAAACTTTGTGAGAACATACCCCCTATAGGGCTATTTGTTATAAGCTCAATGTTTAGTTTCTTTTGATAGTTGGTTTTGGAGCTTTGTTTTGGAAGCATCGGGAATCAGAAGAATAACAACAGACTAATAAATGGTGGAAATGTATCTGCAGTGAGAGAAGACTTAAAACCCTCCAGTGATCATTTTTCATTTTCTACTAGAGGTTTGTGCATTGATAGTTTCTATAGTAAACTTCAGTTCCTGGTGGAAGAAGAGCAAATATATAAATTGAAAAAGTCTTTAGCAGATTATACATATAGCTCTATAGTGGGCTATGTACCGTATTTTTTGGACTATAAGGCGCACATAAAAGCCTATGATTTTCTCAGAAATCGAAAGTGCGCCCTCTAATCCGGTGCGCTTTATATATGAATACAAGCGAGCATTATACCTCCTGTTAAGAGACATACTTACTCACCTAAACCGGTCGCTCCGGTGCTGGTTGACCAGATGGGCGGCGCTGTTATCTGGGACCAGCGCCTCCTCTTTCGGCCATCTTGCTCCTCTGTCTTCTGAAGCCTGTGTGCATGACGCGTCCATGTCATACACACTCGCCGGCACTGAGGTCCTGCGCAGGCGCACTACAATACCGTAATTTGATCTGCCCTGAGTAGGGCAGATCACAGTGCGCCTGCGCAGGACCTCAGTGCCGGCGAGTGTGTATGACGTGGACGCGTCATGCACACAGGCTTCAAAAGACAGAGGAGCAAGAGGGCCGAAAGAGGAGGCGCCGGTCCTGTAGAACAGCTCCGCCCATCTGGCCAACCAGCATCGGAGCGACCGGTTTAGGTGAGTAAAGTGTTTTTTATGTTCTACAGTGCGGCCTGCGCTCTTATATACAGCATGTTAGAATGCTGTACATAAGAGCAACGTCGGAATGGCTACCTAAGGACTCTCCAGTAATGCCAGGCCTGGATTCAGTTGCACTCCGGAGTGCAGCCTAGACTGTGCCGCGAGTGCTGAGTGATTGATTCCCCGGCGATTGCGGTTCAGTTCATGACAGCTGCAGACAGGCCGGGCTGATCTCCAATGCTCTCACCTGAACTCCAGATTGCACCCCGGCCTTTTCACAGCTGTCATTAATTGCGCTGCGACTTATAATCCGGTGCGCCTTATATATGAACCTAGGCGCCTTAGCAGGCTCTCATTGCTGATGCGCCTTATAATCCGGGTGCGCCTTATAATACGAGTGCGCCTTATGGTCCGAAAAATACGGTAATCCGCATTATTACATAAGTACGGGACTGTGTGTGAGGGAAAAAAGGATCGGGAATGTGACATATCAACAGACTCCTTTCTTTTTCCTATGGGAGATGAACGCTGCCTCATTTGTCTAGTAGCTGTTTATCCTTCATTCTCTTCAGAAATGAACATGGACACTTTATGGGGAGTCCAGAGAGATAACTGGCAGACAAATTGACAGCTGCAAGCATTTTATGTGATCTCTTCCCCAGAGCATTAATCATCCCAGGATGCTGTAAGAACAGGTTGGCTGCCGTTTGGTGACTACATTGTCAGAATCTGCACTAAGCGATAACATCAAATATCTTGGTATCTGCATAAATCACCTTTATTTGGTATTCTCTAATAAAAGGAGTATTTCTTTTTCACAATCATTGTGTGTTTCATTCATGACATCAATACATTCACTAGTGTCATGGCTTCCGTCATTGAGAGAACCATCAAAATTATGCATGCATTGTGAGACAGTTTCTGGTAGCCCTCATTGACTTATAGGGAGACTGACAACATAAAATGACTCTTCAAACCAAGCACAGGGCACCATTAATATGGCAAAAGTTCAGTGCACCATCCCACCTACTTGTTTTCCATCCATCTTCACTAGTGATGAGCGAGTACTAAAAAGCTCGGGTGCTCGAGGCTCGGGCCGAGCATCCCAAGATACTCGTGTACTCGGCCCGAGCACCGAGCCCAATGTTATCCTATGGGGGACCCGAGTATTATTCTGAAATGACCACCGGCAGCATGTAGAAACCATAAAACTGTAAATTAAAAAAAAAAACGTGCGTGTGTGTGTAAGCGTGCATATATATATACACGCGGAGTGGAGTGCGGGAGGGGCCGTAGCCGAGCGGGGAAGTGTCGGGCTAAAGGCACGGTCATGCTGTGAGGGCCGGCCAATCACTGCAATTCCACAACAGGGCTGTGGCATTGCAGTGGTCTGCCAGCCAATCCCTGCATAAGGGCTGGCTCTAAAAAGAGCGTCAACATGAAGACCACGAGTACAGCACGAGTATTGCGAGATTACTCGGTCCCCGCCGAGTAGCCCGAGTACAGTGATACTCGTGCGAGTACCGAGTAGTAACAAGCATACTCGCTCATCACTAATCTTCACCCTTCTCTTGCTCCTATAAAGCCAGAGATGTCAGTAAAGAAAGAGTAGTGCAGGGATAGATCCAGAGGGGCTGTGAACTGCTTGGACACCTCAAGGGTGCACGCAAATTCCTGTGATTTGGTTTGAACAGTTAAGGGTGCTTTACACGCTGCGACATAGCTAACGATATATCGTCGGGGTCACGGTGTTTGTGACGCACATCCGGCATCGTTAGCGACTTCACAGCGTGTGACAGCTAGGGGCGACAATCAACAATTGCAAAAACGTCAAAAATCGTTGATCGTTGACAAGTCGCTCCTTTTCATAATGTCATTGGTGGTGCATGCCGCTGGTTGTTCGTCGTTCCTGCGGCATCACACATCGCTATGTGTGACACCGCAGGAACGACGAACATCTCCTTACCTGCGTCCACCGGCAATGAGGAAGGAAGGAGGTGGGCGGCATGTTCCGGCCGCTCATCTCCGCCCCTCCTCTGCTATTGGGCGGCCGCTTAGGAACGCTGCTGTGACGCCGAACAAACCGCCCCCTTAAAGGAGAGTTGTTCGGTGTCTCCAGCGAGGTCGCTAAGCAGGTATGTGCGTGTGACGCTGCCGTAGCGATATTGTTTGCTACGGCAGCGATCACCCCCATGACGAAACAACGACGTAGGTGAGTGCTATCGCGCACGACATCGCTAGCGATGTCGCAGCGTGTAAAGCACCCTTATTTCTTCTCTGATAGGTTCCCTTTAAAGGGAATCAATCACCAGTTTAGTCAGTTTCTAAGCTGTGGCCAACACCAGTGAGCTCTTATATACCGCATTCTAGAATATAGTATATAAGAGCACAGGTCGCTCTGTATAACATAAAAACATCTGTGATTATACTCCCCTGCATGGCAGTCAGGTGTGATGGGTGACGCTGGTCTCTATCCAGTGCCTCCTCACTTCTTGGTATTGTCATCCTCCTTTCCAGCTTCATGTGGAAGAAACGACCTATGTCATCCACACAGAGGCCTCCATTGCGCTCCTGCACATGCACACCTCTCTTTGCCCTGCTGAAGGCAGATCAAAGTAATTTAATGTGCATGTGTGGGCGGTCTTTGACCTTTCCCTGCGCCTGTGCATTACACTACTTTGCTATAACCTCAGTAGGGCAGAAAGCAGTGCGCATGTGCAGGAGCGCAATGGAGGATACTGTGTGAGTGACTTGGAGGACGGCGATAGTCTTGCCTGTACCTGAGCTCGATCGCGTCCTGCCTGTACCTGAACCCATCCTGTCTGTACCAGAACCTGCCTGGCTTCAGCGCCGAACCCATCCTGTCAGTCACATGTTCGGACTCCCGTCTGCTAATTCATCACCGTCCTGCCTGTCCTCCTGTACCTGAATCCCTGACCTTTGGAGTCAGCTGTTGCAGTGAATGAAGTGGTATTTTATTGATACCATTTTGGAATCAATATTATGTTTTGATCGCTTGTTAAACCTTTTTTTGTGTGTGGCATTGCAGCGACCAAAAACAACTTAATTTTGGCGTTCTTGAATTTTTTTGTTGTAATGTTTAACTATCGAGTTAATTTATTTTCATAGACTGGACTTTTCTGAATGTGATGATACCACATACAGTATGTGTATTTTTTTATTTTATTATCTATTTGTATTGAGGGGTGTGATTTCAACTTAAGTTTTATTAATTTTTTATTCATTTGATAACTTTTTTTTTTTTACGTTTCACTGTTTCTAATAGTCCTTTAGGGGATTTGAAGCGGTGAGCGTCCCATTGCTTTTGCTATATACCGCAATGCCACAGCATTGCTGCATATCATAAAAACAACATTCTCCTTTGAAGCTCAGCCATATCCAGGTTTCAAAGAAGCACTGTAATGACAAGCATGGAGGTCTTCAAAAGGCCCCTTGCTGTCATAGCAACCCATCAGAAACAACGAGCGCCAATGGGTCCTTAAAATGGCACACTCCCATACTGTGACATGTTAAATCCTGCTGTCAGAGTTTGACAGTGAGATTTAACAGGTTAGCAATCATGGGCAGATCTCCTCTCTACCCTTGATTGTTAGAGGGAGGTCCTGGCTTTAACATACAACCATTACCTTCTGATTTGTGCTGTAAATATACGGCGTATTTCTTAAAGTGGTTAACAGAGTTAAATTTGCTGCAACTTGTAAGCCTCTTGAACAATGATTTAGATGCTGCTATCTGTTTTCATATTGCTTATATAGCCATAAGATTTTGATGTCGACAGTTTTTAACTGCTTATTAAGTAGTCTTCCTATTAGTTATACCGATTGCATATTAAACATTTCTTTTTGCGTTTTCAGTATATCGAAATAATATAATTATGCATAATGTTACATTATTACTGTAATAGTTCCTTAGTAAACAGTACTTTCCAGAAAATCAGGTCATGATTGGAGGAAATGTATGTGAGTTTTGGGTTCAGCACACCAAATTCATAAAGATCACGTGTCATCAGCAAAATTGATGTAGATTTGTGTAATAAATTACACAATGGGATGCAGTACGGTCTGTATACACAGGAGATGTGGAATGATCAGACTGTGTCCCTGTACAATCAGACATGGCCATTACACAGTACACAGCAAGACAAAACAATCACTGATCTTGGGGAGACCAGCCAGAGAAAACACTGCTGGCAGCCAGCGCTCAAGACAGTGAAATCCTCGGTACATTGCCCCCTGGGAAATATGCAAATCAAAAAGGTCCGTGGAGCCTCTGTTAGGAGTCTCAACACAGAAACCAGCCAGATATCCCTCCAGGAAGGGCCCAGCCAAGGGGTGACACTTTTTAGGAGACCACCATAACCACCATATTAAGTGGCCCTTTTAGTCAATATCCAACTTTTTGACAAGTTTAAAGATATGACAAGGGAAATACCAAGGCCAGGTATCCATCCACAGACAGCTGTTTCGGGGTATTGCCCCTCATCAGTGTGGAGTAGGATTCTGGCCGGGTGGCAGCAATGCCTAGTAGACCAACAAGACAAAACAATCACTGATCTCGGGGAGATCAGCCAGAGAAAACACTGCTGGCAGCCAGCGAGGGCGCTCAAGACAGTGAAATCCTAGGTACATTGCCCCCTGGGAAATATGCAAATCAAAAAGGTCCGTGGAGCCTCTGTTAGGAGTCTCAACACAGAAACCATCCCTTCCTGGAGGGATATCTGGCTGGCAGTGTTTTCTCTGGCTGGTCACCCCTTGGCTGGGCCCTTCCTGGAGGGATATCTGGCTGGTTTCTGTGTTGAGACTCCTAACAGAGGCTCCACTGACCTTTTTGATTTACAGTACACAGCAGGGACACATATACCATGGAACCTTGGTTAACGAGAACAATCCGTTCTGGGCCTGTGCTTGTTAACCAAGTTACTCATTCAGCAAAGCAAGATTTCCTATAGGAAATCATTGCAATGCAGACAATTCGTTCCACAACTTGTTAAATGTCCCATCCTGGTCCCCTGTTGTGCCATTCCACACACGCACAAAAACACACAAACACACATATTATGCTCACCTTACCTTCCATTCCATCGCCGGTCTCCTGGATCTTGCAGTTTGCCGTTACAGGCTCTGTATCGGGTAACCATCGCGACGAGGGAGGAACTTCCGCTGGCAGAGCGTTGACGTTAAAGACAGGAGCCGCTTGCCTCTGATTGGCCAGCGCGCTGCCTTTGAGTAGCGGCTGACAGCGGAAGTTCCTCCCTCATCTCGATGGTTACCGATACACATCCTGTAGCGGCGAACTGCAAGATCCAGGAGACCGGCGATGGAACGGAAGGTAAGATGAGCATAATATGTGTTTGTGTGTGTTTGTGCGGACTGCAAGAGTGGGTTAGTGTGTGGTGGATGTACGGAACCGGAAGTGTGTGCGGTGAGTATTTTGCTTGTACAGCAAAGCTTGCTCGTAAACTGAGTTACAAATTTACAGCAAGCTTTGCTCGTTAAGCGAAATACTCGCTAACTGGGTTACTCGTTAAGCGGGGTTCCAATGTATAAGATTATCTCAACACAAGAACATTTTTTTTTTTACCACATCCAATTGTGTAACTTCTTATTTCAAGATTTATTGATTAAAATGTACTTTGTTCAAGCACAACCTCTTTAAATTTCTGTAGCAGGATAAGTAATGAATTTGTCTATTTGACAGCACTTTGTAACATTTCCCTGGACATTGGAATTTTACATTTTCAGGGCACATTTTACTTCTTTGCTCCTCTGATAGTAAAATGTAATCTGTGTAAGTAAAGCTGTTATCCTAATGACAATGGATGGACTTGCTCTGCACTTCTCTGAGACTGTAAGCATTAAAAAATGATAAATCGTGAACATTTATATAAAGTAAGTAAATGAACCTGTCATGTTTTAGTTAATCTGGGAAGTGCTGATTGATGGGCAGAAAAAACCCCTCAAACCCTTTTGTCTTTATTTTTATCCAGAGGAAGATGTGATTTGTATGCAGATTAGAAAACCTGTTACCTAATCAAAAGTTTTATGTATTTTTGTAGCTAATAGTAAGTTTTTTGCAATTTTCTGCCTGAGTTCCGCAGATGAGATGAGTGTGGGCAGTCGTGGCAGGCTGTAGGTTACCTGCATATTGATTTGCTGGTCTTTAAGGTTGGCAGAATTTTACTTGCATCGCATAATTTTTGCCTAATTCCTTCCCTTGGCTCCTGCAATGATGTACCTATGAACCTGGTCTTCGTGTATAATTTGACTATTTATCGCTCAAAGCAAGGATCACCAAGTTATGACTTGCCTACTTGGACACATCATATGAGAGAGAGCAATCACTGGAGAAGAACATCAAGGTCTGAAAAATAGAAGGAACAAGGTGAAAAGAAAGACCAGAAACCCTATGGCTTGATACTATCAAGATAACGGTGGAGGAGACCCTGGTGGACCTATCTAGGCTTGTACAAGATCAATCTTCCTACAGAGTGTTCATCCATCAAGTCGGACTGGCTTGAGATCGAGCTGGAAGCCATTAAAAGAGAAGAAAACATAGATAAATTAGAGTCGTATGCAGGGAAAAACTAATCATTTTCATATGCTGCACACACGGATACAAACTTTGAGAGGAATGGTTCACCTTCATTTTTAGCGGTTTGTCAAATGCTGTGTAGGAATCCACAGTCCTCAGGAATTACACTAGGAACATACACTGGGCAGTTAAAAGTTCTGGGGCCCCTGACACTTGAGGCCCCGTTACACGCTACAATATATCTGATATTTCGTCGGGGTCACGGTTTCCGTGACGCACTTCCGTCGTCGTTAGCAACGTCGTTGCGTGTGACATCTATGAGTGACTCCGAATGATCGTATAAATAGCGAAAATCGTTGATTGTTGACACGTCGTTCATTTTCAAAATATTGTTTGTCGTTTCGAACGCAGCAGACACATTGCTACGTTTGACACCCTGCCAACGACAAACAACATCATTAGTGCATCTGTCATCAGCGACGCAGGCGTGTCATTACGAGCAATGCTCCACGCCTCCTCCGCTCTGATTGGTGTCATGCCAGGGTGTATGCTATGGACAATTATACGCCTCTGTCGTTGCTGGAATCGTTGGGAGGAATGCTGTGTGACGGTGTCCACACGACCGCCTTGGTCAAACAATATATCGCTGAACGATGTAGCGTCGTTTGTGAGATGGGTACGTGTGACCGCTATAAAACGACCTATGAGCAATCTCAGCAAATCGTAGCAACGATCTGGGCTTGTCACATCGCTAACGAGATCGCTAGAGATATTGTTGCATGTAAAGCGGCCTTTACAGGAGCTTATCAAATTCCATTCTTAAAGAGAACCCCTCATCGCATTTATGCTGCCCAACTACGGCATGAATCAGAGCCATGCAGCACGATCGCATCTAGGTATATTGTTCTCTGAAACACGATGGCACAGTTTGGACAGCATAAATCAGCTGACGGGTTCCCTTTAATCCTTAGGCAATGTTATATCATTGCCTCCACTCCTCTCTTTTGCTGTTAAAACAGTTTGCGCCCTTCTAGGAAGGTTTTTGTTTTGTTTTTTTTAAACCAAATTTTTATTTATTTTCTTGCAATGGTAAAATAGGGTACAGAATGAAGAAAATAAGGGTCAACAAATCAAAATAGCAAATTGCATAGTCTCTAGAATTTATCAACCAAATATCTATCACTGTCATCAAATTTGCTCCTTCCCCTTCTTCTTCAGTGTATATTTCCATTATTCAATCTCTGCTACCCCCCTTCTGCCTTCCTTCATAACTTGTAACAAACACTACTTATAAACTCTATCCCTCCCCTCCCCCCCTCTCCTCTCCATATGACCCAGAATTTGGCCAACTATGCTTTAACCTTGCCCAGGGATCTAGACAGATCTTCCTTCATGTACCATTCCGCAGACACAAACGTGGACATTATTTGTATTATTTTTTCTCTAGAACATATAGCGCTTATGAACCTTCTCCATTTACGAAAAAAATGTTGCGGTCATCCTCTCATTGTATCTCTCCACCATCACCTTCTCCAACATGAGCGTTTTTTTAAATTGATTAACCAGTTCTTCTTTTGTTGGTATTTCCTTCACCAGCCACTGCTGAAGAATAGCCCATTTACTTATCATTGCTATATCATGGAAAAGGTTCAGTAACTTTCACCCCCCCCTTCCTCTCCCTCCTCCTGATGCTAATAGTGAAATACCCAAACCATTGGATCCATCTCCACGTTTCTGTTCCAAATTTTCCTCACTACCCCCTAGACTTGCTTCCAAAATCTTTAAATCCTCCCGCATTGCAATATCCCATGATATAGATCTGTTTTTTCCGTGCCACATTTTGGACAACTCATTATGTTATCTGGATGCCTAGCGTTCAATATATTAAATCCATAGATCGCTCTATGTATGATCCTGAATTGGGTATCCCTAAAGTTCTCATTGACAATCTTCTTCCTAATCACCATCCAACCATTCAAAATCTTCTCCTCCCCCTCTTGATCTCCCAACTGCCTTACCCACCCTTCCAAAATTTTTCCTCATATGTTCGGGACCAAAGGCCCATTCACACACAACGATATCGCTAACGAGATATCGTCGGGGTCACGGTGTTGGTGACGCACATCCGGCTTCATTAGCTATGTCGTTGTGTGCGACACCTTTTTGCGATCAGTAACGATCGCAAAAAGGTGTCAAATCGTTTGTCGTGTATACGTCGTTCATTTTTTAAAAAAAAAAACGTTCCTCGTTTGGAACCTAGGTTGTTTGTCGTTCCTGCAGCAGCACACATCACTGTGTGAGACACAGCAGAAACGAGGAACAATATCGTACCTTCGGCTGCCGGCAATGAGGAAGGAAGGAGGTGGGCGGGATGTTCCGGCTGCTCATCTCCGCCCCTCTGCTTCTATTGGGCAGCCACTTAGTGACGCCGAACAAACCTCCCCCTTAAAGGAGAGATTGTTTGGCGGCCACAGCAACGTCGGTGAACAGGTAATTGCGTGTGACGCTGCCGTAGCGATATTGTTCATTACGGCAGCGATCACCCCGTGACGCGCCACCGATGTGGGCGGGTGCTATCGCTCGCGACATTGCTAGCAATGTCGCAGCGTGTAAAGCCCGTTTAACGCTTCTTTCATATTCCTATAAAGACTTGATATATTTGTGGCATGGATGTCCCTTAATATAATCGTATCCATCTGATTTGCCTCATATTCGTTATTTATGTTGTCTAAATTTCTTCATTGGAAGGTTTTGTTTAAGATTTTGGAGGTGCCTGTTGAATTTTTGACCAGTAATCCAGGAGAGCATTTATAAGTCAGAATCGGACACTGATGTTGGAGAGGCTGGGCTCACAATTTCTGTTCTAGTTAATCCCAAAGCTGTTCTATAGAATAAAGCTCCAGGCTCTGTGCAGCCACTCAGGTGCTTCCACATCAAACGCCACCAACCATGTCTTTATGGACCTTACTTTGTGTTAGGAATAGAAAATGCCTTCCCCAAACCATTCTCATAGTGTTGGAATTTACAGTGGTCTAAAACATGTTGTGCTGAAGCAATAAGATTTCTATTTACTGAAACTAAGCAGCCAAGGCTGACAACACTCCCCCACCCCAAAAAAAACAAACAAAAAAACCCATTATTCCTCCTCCACAACCAAAACGTTACAGTTGGCACAATGCAGAGAGGTGACATTCTCGTGGCATTTGCGAAGCCCAGTCTCATCTCTCAGATTCCAGATAAAGAATGTGGTCCGTCACTGCACATAACCTTTCCGATGCTCCAGGATCATGTGGTGGTGGCTTTACATCAGCCACTTGACATTGTGCTTTGTGATGTAAGGTTTACCAGCTGTATCTCTGCCATGTGCACCCAAGCCATGAAGCTACATGAGGACCATTTTTGTGATGCTGTTAAAGGGAACCTGTCACCACTTTTTTGGCGTCTAAGCTGCGGCCACCACAACGGGCTCTTATATTCAGCATTCTAACATGCTGTATATAAGAGCCCAGACCGCTGTGAGAACATAAGAATCACTTTATAATACTTTCTGAACGGTTGCGCAGTTGGCCATATGGGCATCTCCATTCTCCAGTGTCGGCGCCGCCTCTTTCAGCCATCTTCGTTCTCTTTCTGAAGCCTGTGTGCATGACACGTCTACGTCATACACACTCACCGGTCCTGCACAGGCGCACTACAATACTTTGATGTGCCCTGCTCAGGACCTGAATACCGGCGAGTGTGGATGACGTTGGACGCGTCATGCACCGCGGCTAGAGAAGAAGGAGGACGAAGATGGCCAAAAGAGGCGGCACCGGAGAACGGAGACGCCCATATGGCCAACCGCGCGACCGTTAAGTAAGTATTATAAAGTGTTTTTTATGTTGTCACAGCGGTCTGGTCTCTTATATACAGCATATTAGAATATTGTATGTAAGAGCCCGGTGGTGGTGGCCACAGCTTATACGCCAAAAAAGTGGTAACCGGTTCCCTTTAATGCCAGAAGAAATTTTGATCTTCGCAATTATTGAATTAGCAGAGCATTTGTGACATTTTTTGACCTATGCATCTTCACTTTCTGGGACCTCTGAGATGCCGCTTTGTAACTTGCATGGTCTCCACTTCTGCTTTTCCTAAACTCTTCCACTTTTCTATAGCGCTCACCATTTTTTGTGGAATATTTATGCCGGAAGAAATTTCACGGACTAATTTGTTACATGTGTGACGTCCTATTACAGGACCACGCTAGTATTCATGAGTTGTCGTGGAAAAAAGCAGCAAAAACGCGACAGGTGAACATAGCTTAAGACCTACATTCACACATCGGCGTGACTTTTACCATCTGTGAGAAGCGGGTCATTTTTTTTTCTCAGGCGGTATTCTAACTGCATTCCTTTTTTCCCTCGTTTGTTTTTATTTCTACTGAGGATCTGTTTGTTTACAAACAAATTAAAAGGTGTTGTGTTTTGTTGTTTTTTTTCTATTTTTTTTTATTACGGTAAATTATATTTAGATTCATCAATAAGCAACAGATCCTGAAGATATGGAAGCAAAACTGAAGCAAATCCGATGCATTCCAATCTGTTTCACCTATACCCATTGACTTGTAAGACCAGGTCTGATCCGCAAACCTGGATCTTGCTCTCGAATCCTTGCTTAACAGATGTGTAGATCCCTAAAACTCTCTGGGTTCTTGTAGTATTGGATTTTTTTTTCTTTGCTATGTGTGAATGTAGTCGAAAGATCATGTAAAGGAGATGGGAGGTGAATAAAGGCTGCTTTACACGCAGTGACATCGCTAGCGATGTCACTCGTGAAAGCGCCCGCCCCCGTCGTTTGTGCGTCAGGGGTAAATCGCTGCCCGTGGCGCACAATATAGCTAGGACCCGTCACACATACTTACCTTCCTAACGACGTCTCTGTGGCCGGAGAACAGCCTCTTTTCTAAGGGGGAGGTTCGCGCGACGTCACACGGCAGGCTTCCAATAGAAGCGGAGGGGCGGAGAGCAGCCGCATGGAAGACACGCCCACCTCGTTGCCGGAGGACGCAGGTACGGTGTTGTTCGTCGTTCCTGAGGCAGCACACATCAGTACATGCGACACCCCAGAAACGACGAACAACCTGCGTCCAACACCAGCAACGATATTTGGGAAATGTATGGCATGTCAACAATCAACGATTTGGTGAGTATTTTGCATTGTTAGCGGTCGTTCGTACGTGTGACACGCAACGACGTCGCTAACACGTGTCACACGCAACGACGTCGCTAACAAGGCCGGATGTGCGTCACGAATTCCGTGACCCCAACGACATCTCGTTAGCGATGTCGTTGCTTGTAAAGCCCCCTTAAGTGCTGTGCCCATTTGTTTCGGCTAGGGGGCTGGCAGAGGTAAGGCTATTTAAATCTGTGCTTTGTTCACTCTTGGTTGTATTAAAAAAAACTAAAATTAATTTTAGTTTCTAAAATGTTAGTTGTACTAAACTTCTGAAATGCCGCAGTGATATGGGGAAATCCATATTATAAGGCTTCAGTCCTCCATTCTATATGAAGCTAATCTTCATTTGTATTTCTCTATTAAATTGCCATCATGTGGGCTGAGCTTTCCAGCTTCTTTGCATTCTACGTTGACAGATGTAAAATGAACATCTTCACAAAGTGTTACTAATTAGGTTTTGATGCTTGCCAAAACAATGTAAAATCCCAGTAATAAGGTACTAAGGGGACCTCACAATTAGCATTCTTTTTATATCGTTGTGAATAGCTTAAAAGAAACTTTGAACACTTTTAAGACGGCACCGCAGCTCTATAAACCAATGTGCTCATTTATGATCTGAAGACTGTGAGCCATGTATGAGCGGAGTACAGTATAAAGACTTTTATGAGGTGCAGACCTGGGTGTTGTGATTGGAAATGCTAAGCTTGGATTCTGTTTTGGCACAAATATACGCCATCCGCAGTAATAAATGTTGCAAAACCAATTTTCTTGTATGTTTGTTAGCATTGTTTGGCTCTACATTAAATATTTGCAGTAAACGAGGTGTTTTCTAAAATACCGAATCCCAATTACATCATTTGCAATTTATTGAAGTCACTTTTCTTTCTTTGTCTTGTAGTATCTGCTGCAATTTTCTTTGCACCAAATATAAAATGCTGCATGCGTGTTTGGTGCAAATTTAAAAATACTGCCAGAAATGCCAGAAAACTGTTGTTACGGTTCGGGGTTCTCCTGAGCCTCGTACCACTCCTGCTCAGTCCTCATCTCCTGCGGTGGTGTCAGCTGACTCTCCTGCGCCACCTGTCCACCGCTCCAGGCACCTTGGCTGCTATGTGTCAGGTATCCAGTATCTTTGTTCGTTCTGTTTTGCTCTACCGCGCATGTGCGGGTTCCCTCTGCCTTTGCTGACTCTAAGTGCGGGAGTGCCACTACTGCGCATGCGCGTGACGTCATCAATGATGCGGCGGCTCCTAATTGGCCATCGCTGACGTCACAGATGATGCGGCGGCTGCTCACTGGCCGTCAATGACGTCAGTGGTGACTCGGCGGTCTCTGATTGGCCGTTGGTGACGTGGCGGTACCTGAGTGGCCGCGGCCGGTGCCATTGCTATCTGGTGCTTGGATTGAGGCAGGGCATAGTCTACAAAAGACCCTGGACGACGCACATGGCTGCACGAGTATCATTTGTGGCTTGTGACACCATCAGAGCACTGCAGTTACATAGCAGCCATAGCGCCAATACAGCCCTGTAGTGTCTGTGACAGGGCTGCATGGGATACTAGAAGCGGTAGGCAGAGTTAGGCGTCAGGTGCCCATCATGGCAAGATTCGTGGCGAGCCACAGTCAGGGCCAGTCAAACCACTTCTGCCCTACCACTCCAGTCATACTGTGGCAGGTCAGTGAAGCTAACTGAGCTGCTCCTACTGTCCCGGTGTGCCCACTACACACACACAAACAGTTTCCTTATGGACAGGGGAGTTCCGGTACTCGGGTGTGCTGCTAACACCACCGATTGTGTGTTTTGTTTTTGTGTTCGTCTGAAGTTGTGCCGTCCAGCTACTTGTTCATCTGTGGATTTGCCATCTACCCAGAGGACAATAGGAGATGTTAGAGCTGTTATTAGTTTTGCTGTAACTGCTCTCACGCATAACAACTGTCTTTAAAAAAAAAGTTTGAATGGTCGCAAACTTTTTGCTAAAAAAATTGTTATTTTTGGTGTGTTCTTCACCCGTTTCAAGTAGGTCCGCCAAAATGGGCGAAACTGTGGAGGATTCGGGGCAGGGCGTTGATTATGCTTGCCCGCCAGATTTATGATAAGTGGGGATGTTTCTTATGCCAGATACAGTTAGGTCCAGAAATATTTGGACAGTGACACAAGTTTTGTTATTTTAGCGGTTTACAAAAACATGTTCAGAAATACAATTATATATATATATTATGGGCTGAAAGTGCACACTCCCAGCTGCAATTTGAGAGTTTTCACATCCAAATCGGAGAAAGGGTTTAGGAATCATAGCTCTGTAATGCATAGCCTCCTCTTTTTAAAGGGACCAAAAGTAATTGGACAAGGGACTCTAAGGGCTGCAATTAACTCTGAAGGCGTCTCCCTCGTTAACCTGTAATCAATGAAGTAGTTAAAAGGTCTGGGGTTGATTACAGGTGTGTGGTTTTGCATTTGGAAGCTGTTGCTGTGACCAGACAACATGCGGTCTAAGGAACTCTCAATTGAGGTGAAGCAGAACATCCTGAGGCTGAAAAAAAAGAAAAAATCCATCAGAGAGATAGCAGACATGCTTGGAGTAGCAAAATCAACAGTCGGGTACATTCTGAGAAAAAAGGAATTGACTGGTGAGCTTGGGAACTCAAAAAGGCCTGGGCGTCCACAGATGACAACAGTGGTGGATGATCGCCGCATACTTTCTTTGGTGAAGAAGAACCCGTTCACAACAACAACTGAAGTCCAGAACACTCTCAGTGAAGTAGGTGTATCTGTCTCTAAGTCAACAGTAAAGAGAAGACTCCATGAAAGTAAATACAAAGGGTTCACATCTAGATGCAAACCATTCATCAATTCCAAAAATAGACAGGCCAGAGTTAAATTTGCTGAAAAACACCTCATGAAGCCAGCTCAGTTCTGGAAAAGTATTCTATGGACAGATGAGACGAAGATCAACCTGTACCAGAATGATGGGAAGAAAAAAGTTTGGAGAAGAAAGGGAACGGCACATGATCCAAGGCACACCACATCCTCTGTAAAACATGGTGGAGGCAACGTGATGGCATGTGCATGCATGGCTTTCAATGGCACTGGGTTACTTGTGTTTATTGATGACATAACAGCAGACAAGAGTAGCCGGATAAATTCTGAAGTGTACCGGGATATACTTTCAGCCCAGATTCAGCCAAATGCCGCAAAGTTGATCGGACGGCGCTTCATAGTACAGATGGACAATGACACCAAGCATACAGCCAAAGCTACCCAGGAGTTCATGAGTGCAAAAAAGTGGAACATTCTGCAATGGCCAAGTCAATCACCAGATCTTAACCCAATTGAGCATTCATTTCACTTGCTCAAATCCAGACTTAAGACGGAAAGACCCACAAACAAGCAAGACCTGAAGGCTGCGGCTGTAAAGGCCTGGCAAAGCATTAAGAAGGAGGAAACCCAGCGTTTGGTGATGTCCATGGGTTCCAGACTTAAGGCAGTGATTGCCTCCAAAGGATTCGCAACAAAATATTGAAAATAAAAATATTTTGTTTTGGGTTTGGTTTATTTGTCCAATTACTTTTGACCTCCTAAAATGTGGAGTGTTTGTAAAGAAATGTGTACAATTCCTACAATTTCTATCAGATATTTTTGTTCAAACCTTCAAATTAAACGTTACAATCTGCACTTGAATTCTGTTGTAGAGGTTTCATTTCAAATCCAATGTGGTAGCATGCAGAGCCCAACTCGCGAAAATTGTGTCACTGTCCAAATATTTCTGGACCTAACTGTATGTTATTCTAGTCCCCGAATGGTGAAACAATTCTTGCAAGGAGCATACCACTGATAAGATGCACTGAATTAATTCAGAAGCGGGCACTTTTTAATGAATTTGGAGCATTTTATTCCTGTGCACCCCTCATTAAGACTGGGGTATGAAACCCCAATGTTATTCCATTGATTGCCTTTATCTTTAACCATTTTTTGCAACGTTTCAGAGTAAAAAGTTGCACATTTGTCTTTAACGAAAAATGCACAAAATTAAAAACTCTGCTAGAAATTTTACTCTTAAGGCCCCGTTACACGCAACGACGTATTAATGATATATCGCCGGGGTCACGGATTCTGTGACGCACATCCGGCCTCGTTAGCGACATCGTTGCATGTGACACCAACGAGCGACCGTTAACGATGGAAAATGCTCACCAAATCGTTCATCGTTGACACGTCGTTCATTTTTAAAAAATCGTTGATTGTTGAGGACGCAGGTTGTTCGTCGTTCCTGCGGCAGCACACATCGCTACGTGTGACACCCCGGGAACGACTAACTATAGCTTACCTGCGGCCGCCGGCAATGAGGAAGGAAGGAGGTGGTCGGGATGTTACGGCCGCTCATCTCCGCCCCTCCGCTTCTATTGGGCGGCCGCTTAGTGACGCCGCTGTGATTCCGCACGAACCTCCACCTTAGAAAGGAGGCGGTTCGCTAGCCACAGCGACATCGCTAGGCAGGTAAGTCCGTGTGACGGTTCCTATCGATATTGTGCGCCACGGGCAGCGATTTGCCCTGACGCACAAACGACCGGGGCGGGTACACACGCTAGCGATATCGCTGTGTGTAAAGCCCCTTTAAGTCTAGGTAGAGAATGGAGTGAGATGTGCCAAAAAGGAAATGTAACATTTGGTTAGTCGCATTTCAGGATCTAAAATATTTGGAAAACAAAAAGAAATAGTTGAAAAATAAAAAGTCTTAAAAAAGAAAGCCATCTTTAAAAATGGCACAAGTATTGTAGAGAATAAGGCTGAATATAATAAAGCCACTTTTAAAGGAGTAAATTACTCCAAGAAAACTGGAGAAGCAACAAGTTTGAAATGGAAACAGAATGTAGAAAAATGTGTCGATTAGATCTAATATTTATTTAACATGAGCTCTTCATTTTACAATTTCTCCACACTTAAAAAAAAAAAAAAAAGATAAAAAAAAAAAAGATTAGTAAAGTCAGAACTTGACCTTTTTTATGATAATTAATTGGGAGTAATACCCAAAGTGGACTTCGTATGTTCATTGAGTTTGGATTGATCGGTCAAAGAAGCATAAGTGAACTCTTCAAACATATGGTATATCATCTACAGTAGCATGCAAACGTTTGGGCAACCCTGGTCAATGTTACTGTTATTGTGAATAGTTAAGCTGAAGATGAAATGATCTCTAAAAGTCATAAAGTTAAAGATGACGCATTTCCTTTGTATTTTAAGCAAAAAAAAATATTGTTTTCATCTTTTAAATGTTTAAATTAACAAAAAAGTAAAATGGGCCGAAGAAAAAGTTTAGGCACCCTGCATGGTTAGTACCTAGTAGCACCCCCTTTGGTAAGTATCACACCTTGTAAACGCTTTTTGTAGCAGCCAAGACACTTTCAATTCTTGTTTGATGCATTTTCATCCATTCTTCCTTGGAAAAGTCTCCCAGTTGTGTGAGATTCCTGGGACGTCTTGCATGCACTGCTCTTTTGAGGTCCAGCCAGAAATTTTCCATGATGTTAAGATTAAGGGACTGTGGTTCTGATTTGCCTCTCTAGCATTCCTACGAGCAGCTCTTACAGAAATTTTGCTTGTTCTTCCAGACCTTCTCTTCACGTCCATTTTTCCAGTTAGCTTCCATTTCTTCATTACATTTCGAACTGAGAAAACCGCAATTTGAAGACACTTTGCTATCTACTTATAACTTTCTCCTGCTTTGTGGGACTCCATCATTTTCAGAGTGCTAGGCAGTTGCTTAGAAGAACCCATGGCTGCTGGTTTTCGGCACAAGGTTAGAGGAGCCTGGGTTTTCATAAAGCTGTGAAATTTGCATCACCTGGCCTTTCCTAACGATGATGGTAAATAAGCCGTAATCCTAGTTGGCTAATTAAGGTCTGAAACCTTGGTCCGTTATCTAAAAATGTAAAATATTAACTTTCTTTGCCTAAAATACAAAGCAAATGTGTCATCTTTAACGTTATGCCTTTTAGAGATCATTTCATCTTCAACTTGTTTAACTGTTCACAATAACAATTATTTTGACCAGTGGTGCCCAAACTTCTACATGCCACTGTATGTCCAATAATGCTACTACATGCTGGGAGGTACAGTCATTGTATGTACGGTACTTAGAGATTATCAGCACATGGTTTAGTGGGAGATATTAAACGGAGGCGACTTTAAAGGTTTATTCTAAAAAAAACAAAAAAACACAATTTTTTATTCTTTAATTTATGTAATAATCTAGCAAATATTTAAGAAATAAAAATGGCAGCTAGCATTTGTAATAGAAAGGTTAACTGATAACTGTAAGTTTATCACATGCAATCATTCTGATAGTAAAAGGTCTGTCATTGTGTTCCGTTATCTGATCAGAGAGCGGTCTATCTGAACTTCATATTTGTGTTGCAAAGATTTGTTGCTGAAGGCGATATCTGCACGCCATGACATAATGAAATCTAGCCCTTCTTTGGCAACAAAAAGCACTCTGGTACCTCACCGTTTGTCGTATGGCTGTGCAGTAGATGATGACACTTGTCAGAGTTTATTAATCCAAAGAGTGTGTGTGTGTGTATATATATATGTAATATATATATAGAAAATATATACTGTGTGTGTATATATATATGTGTGTGTGTGTGTGTGTTACATACAGTTTATATATTATATATATGTAATATATATAAAATATATACTGTGTGTATGTATATATATATATGTATGTATGTATATGTATATGTATATATATATATATATATATATATATATATATATATATATATATAATGTGCGTGTGTATATATATAGATATAATATGTGTATGTGTGTGTGTGTATATATATATATATATATATATATATATATATATATATATATATATATATTTATACACACATACATACACAGGCAGATATATTATATCTATGTGTATATATTATGTGTATTATTATTATTAGCGCCATTTATTCCATGGCGTTTTACAAGTGAAAGAGGGTATGCGTACAACAATCATTAACAGTACAAAACAGACTGGTATAGGAGGAGAGAGGACCCTGCCCGCGAGGGCTCACAGTCTACAGGGAATGGGTGATGGTACAATAGGTGGTGTGTGTATATATAATATATATATATATATATATATGTATATATATAAAATGTACCGTATTTTTCGGACTGTAAGACTCACCGGACCATAAGACGCACCCTGGTTTTAGAAGAGGAAAATAAAATTTTAAGCAAAAAATGTGGTCATGACACACTTATGGGTCGAGGATCTGCTGCTTACACGGTTATGAGGGTAATGTCCCCAAATGCTCTACCAAGGTACCCCATCCTGGTAATGATCCTGCTGCTTTGTATATGATCCCTATCATTGTATATATGTCCCCCATCCTGGTATATATTCCCATCCTGCTATATACCGCCATCATGGTATATGCCCCTTATCCTGCTTTATACCGCCATCCATCCTGGTATATGGCCCCATCCTGCTATATGGCCTGTATCCTGTGGCACACAAAAAACTAACTGTTTATACTCCCCTTTCCTCGCTCCATGCAGCATCGCTCCTTCTCCTGTCGGTGCTGTCAACATTTGGAGGAAAACAAGTGCGTCTTATAGTCCGAAAAATACGGTATATACATACAGTGTGTCCACCCATGTACTGTCCACCGCCATTAACTTGAGAACGGCGGCAGCTATAGGCATAGAAGTGGTGTCTAGGTATAGTAAAGTAGCCATGCACTACACAATGAAACCACCTATTGCGTCTCCTGGTGGAAAACTACAGTTTTAGCATTTTATCTCGAAAACTGAACGAGATAGAGAAAAAAAGTGAATTACAAAGTTGTAGGGCATCATCAAGTCAATACGAATCGACACCTTGCATACAGAAATGCTATGATTAGAACGTGTAAAACTCACAAGGCTGTGGACGTGAAGCGATACCTCATGGAGACCTTCCTACAAGTCATTGGGTATGGTGGCTGTGTGGAGTGGCCTCCACACTCACCTGACCTGACCCCATTGGACTTCTTTCTGTGAGGTCACATCAAACAGCAGGTGCATGCGACCCCTCCATCAACGTTGCAGGACCTACGACGACGTATCCGAGATGCTTGTGCAAACGTGTCACCTACTATATTGCACAACGTGCAGCAAGATACAGTATGCTGTGCAGAGGCCAGATGTGCATTGCAGCTGACGGGGGACACTTTGAGCATCAAAGTTAAATGAGCGCCATATGCGTGACCAGCATTCAATGTTTTGGGGAGTCATGGGTTTCATATCATAGCATTTCTGTATGCAAGGTGTCGATTCGCATTGAATTGATGATACCCTACAATTTTTTACTTCACTTTTTTTCTCTACCTCGTTCTGTTTTCGAGATAAAAATGCTAACTCCGTTGTTTTCCACCAGGTGGCGCTATAGGTGGTTTCATTTCGTAGCGCATGGCTACTTTACTATACCTAGACACCACTTCTATGCCTATAGCTGCCGCTGTTCTCAAGTTAATGGCGGTAGACAGGATATGGGTGGACATATACCGTATATATATGTGTGTGTATGTATATATATATATATATATATATATATATATATATATATATATATATATATATATATATATATATATATATATATATATATATATATATATATATATATATACATACACATACACATACACATACACATACACACACCAGCGGCTCAAGAGGGTCACAGGACAGAGGGTCGGTGATAACTGAAAAAAACGTAGCAGCGGAGTCCAATCTGCCCTCTCCTCTGTGGCCATTCTATTGAAGTCCATCGCGTTAACCACCGGCACATGAATGGAGCCCGCAGTGCACTGGCAAATAAATGCTGGCTGCCGCCGCCACTGTGATATCCCTGAGTCGGCAGTATCATTGACCCTCCTGAGCTGCGACACTCCCTCCTCCAAGTCTGCAGCATCGTTGACCCCCTCCGTTCACTGACCCTCCTGAGCTGCGACACCCCCCTCTTCCGAGCCCACAGCATCACCGACCCTGCCTCCTGTGACCCTCCTGAGACACTCCACCACCACTACTCCCCCCCCCCCCAGTGAGCTAATATAGGACGCACTAAGATTATAAGACAGACCCTCAATTTATTATTACATTTTTTTCCCCCATTTTCCTCCTTTAAATTTGGGTTGCATCTTATAGAACGAAAAATACGGTGTGTGTGTGTGTGTGTGTGTGTGTATATATAATATATTTTTTGCCATTTTAGATCATTACGTCTTGCATTTATTTTCTCTAACACATGTATATGTGCATGTAATGTAGTTTGAGTTTATTAATATACTCCCCTACTGCCACTTTCTCCAGTATGCAGTGCGGTATCCATGCACGTCTATTGAGCGTCAGAATGGGTTTCCATAGACTTAAGGGTGCTTTACACGCTGCAAGCGATAGCACCCACCCCCGTCGTTGGTGCGATATGTGGTGATCGCTGCCGAAGCGAACAATATCGCTACGGCAGTGTCACACGCACATGCAGTACCTGTTCTGCATCGTCGCTGTGGCCACCTAACAATCCCTCCTTCAAGGGGGAGGTGCGTTCGGCGTCACAGCGACGTTAAAACGGCGTCACTAAACGGCCGCCCAATAGCAGAGGAGGGGCGGAGATGAGCAGCCGGAACATACAGCCCACCTCCTTTCTTCCTCCTTTCCGGTGGACGCAGGTAGGATGATGTTCGTCGTTCCTGCGGTGTCACACACAGCGATGTGTGGTGCCGCAGGAACGTCGAACAACCTGCGGAATGAAACACCAATGACATTATGATTAGGAGCAACGTGTCAACGATCAACAATTTTTGCCGTTTTTGTGATCGTTGATCGTCATTCCTAGCTGTCACACGCTGCGATGTCGCTAATGACGCCTGATGTGCGTCACAAACACCGTGACCCTGACGATATATCGTTAGCGATGTCGCAGCGTGTAAAGCACCCTATACACTGTAAAAGATGCTTCTGACTCAACCATAGAGCGAGTTGGATAGTTTGAAGAGCGGTGTTAGAGATGCACTGTATTCCGGATTCAGCGTCCGTATTTGAGTATAGTATTACACTCGCACTACCTACCTGTTGTGCCCAGCGCCGTTCTTCGCTGGCACAGATTGGTCGCACACCAACCCCGATGGCGATATAGTGGCTTCATCAACAGTGTGGCGGCTTCTTTTCTGCTCTGCTCTGTAGACCGGGCAGGCTGCTGACGCCAGTTAGGCATCGGGGAGCCGGGTGTCAATCAGCATGATGTTGTCTGACCCGTTTAAAGAGCAGAGCGGATTTGAAGCCACCGCTGTGTTGTCGCTATGTTAGTGGAGGCAGCAGAATCGTCGTAAATAGTTTTCTATGACCGCTAAGTGCCAGCGAAGAACAGCACCGGGCACAACAGGTTGAAAGGTAACAACTACCTGCCTCTTCGTGCTTGGGCACATTTAATTTAAAAAAAGTGCTGGATTTACCCTTTAATGAAAAAAAATCTTCATGGGGGCTTTTTTAATGTTTAATACACAGCAGAATGTATAATTATTCTGCTTCTCATCTTAAAATAAAGCTTTAAGACGAGAGGGAGTTCGGAAACCAAGAAATGGATCAGTTTCTTGTCAATGCTCAGTTTTCTGCAGGAGATGATTGAAGTGGACTTTGCAGCACTTCACTCGGAGTTCAGTGTGTTTGTCTCGTGGAAGCACAAAGCAATTGCTTCAAATGATTCAGACGCGTTTTACAATGAGAAACATCCAATCCAACTTGAAGTTGCCACTCACACACTGATGCACAAGTGTAATCCAGCATTATCCTGTGAAGCTTATCTGCTCTGAGCTCCTGGCATAGGCTGGCAGGCACTCTTTGTGTGACAAACGTCCATCACTATGAAGATTGCTGCTGTCTGGCCGCGTGTCGTCTCTGCCTATGTTATCACGTAGACTAGTGTTCTATAAATTACTGGCTGGAATTGCAGAGATAATTGTTATCGCAAGTCTTCGTCACTGCTGTGTTAATAACAGTAACTTTTACTAAAACACAAAGCTACATTGTCATTCATTAAAGAGGTGGCTCACAAGTTAGTTTTCATAGGCACATCGATATTCTGTTGAGAAACAAGTTATCTCTCAAATACCTTGTATTGCCAATAGTGCCTGTGAGTGGCGCTATTGTGCTCTGCTCATCCCCTTGTGTGATTTCCCCCCCCCCCCCCGCAAGCTCCGTGACTTCTGATGTCCGGTGATTTCCACTTCCTGTTGACCTGACATCACCGCGGCCGGCTCGAGTCTTCCTGAATCACTGGGCTGTGGGTGATGTTTCAGCACTCGTCACAGCCCAACATCGCTCCTGATTGCGGAGCTCTGCAGTGAAGGAGAGAGCAGGGAGATGCTGGGCTGTGATAAGCCGTGAAACGCCACCCACAGCCCTGTCACTTAGAAAGACTGGGGCCGGCCATGGTGATGTCAAGTCAACTGCAAGATGACGTGACATCACTGTACATCAGAGGTCACGAAGCCCAGGAGGTCATGTGAAGGGGATGAGCGGACCGCAATAGCACCGCTCACAGGTACTATTGGCAACACAAGGTATTTGAGAGCAATCTTCTCTCAAAATAATATCAATGTGCCTATGAATACTAACTAGTTAACCACCCCTTTAAATGTGTTATCTGGTACTTTTTTTCCCCCCTTCTATGGGGCTAAGCACTCTAACTACCTGCCTGTCCTGCTCTGTGACAATCTCTCCCGGCTCAAAGAAGTCATAAACCGCTCCTGTTGGTACTTGGTACTTCTGCTTCCTGTGATGCCATGTCTACAGAGCAGTTCCTTCACTTCTGCTCTGCTTTGTCAATAGGGAGACTGTTGCCTCCTTGCTGATTGAAACTGCCCCGGCTGCCCTCCCATATGTTACGTCACCACCGGAGTCTGCTCCAGCGACTTCTGCTCCGATCGCCAGGCGACGCCATGTTTCTGCCGTGGATGGTGCTGGTGATGGGAGAGGAGTCGATGCCAGCGGCACCGGTGGGCGCAGTCTCCGATCATCCACTGGGCTGGGTTATCTTGGGATCTGCAGTACCGCTGGCTGACTGTGGATGGCATGTGTCTTCCAGCTGAAGTTGCCAGCATTCAACTACAGCCAATGGGAAGACACCACACCCTTCTTAGTCCCCTCCTGTCTGCTGACCTCTGCCAGAGATAGTTCTGATTTCCTGGCTCCTGGTCCACCCTATTCTGTTCTGTGATTCCTGTGTGCTGACTTCTGCGTGTTTTCTGACTACCCTTCTGCCTACTGTTTTTGTACCTCGCTGCCCGATCCGGATTTGACTTCTGCTACGTTTTCTGATTACGTCCTTGTCTGCCGATTCTGTCCCTGTTCTGCTATTCCTGGTTTGACCCTGCCTGACGACTACTCTCTCGGACTGCAGCCTTCCACAGGTAGTGATCTCCAGGGCCCTGTGCAATTCCAAATCCCTGTATAGGGGTTAAAGGGTTTCAGGGTTCTGGGGGTCCTGCTTGGTGAGTGGCTTCCCTCTAGTCTGTCCATTACATCCCCCCTGAGTCTGTTGATCCAGGCAGGCGTTACACCATAACTGGAAGCCTGACATTGACAGGAGAAAACAAAGATAATTTCCTCCCATCAGCGGGGCTCTCGGTTCGGAGGCCGCACGGTGCCAAACCAGTATTAGCCTACAAATCAACCCCTATATCGCTAGGTTAAAAGCATTTTTTTTACATGACCGAGTCTCTTAACAGAAAGGTTATAACAAAGACAAACTTCTCTGTTTCACTGTGTGTGTAATCAAGATGCAATTCAGTAGTTGAAGATTAATAATGAACATTAACAAATAAAGCCCATGTGAGACGAGTCCACATAAAAAAAATTGTGATACACGTTACCAAAAGGTTAATTGGAATAAGGTGTAAAAATAAGTAACGTGTTTATTACGAGCAGAGGGGACTGCTGTATCTGTGTATTTATATGTGTTCTCATGGAGACTGTGCACGCGATCATGTTGACTGAAAAATTGTCGGAGGAGAGTGGTGCATTCTTTACAGAAATGTATATGTAAAATATAGAAAGTATAGGGCATCATCGGAATATAATGGTGCTTCTGTTATGAATGATGTATGTATGTGTTTAAGGAGGAAAGAAGAAAGATTTCAGATGAGGGTCATGGTATTGTATATTATAATAGGATTTAAACTGAAATTTTCAAGTCTCAGGGCAGCATAAAATATGGACAGAAACGTCTTCTTTGGAGTCTTCCTCAAACGTTGCAAAAATCACTCTTATCTGCTGCAGAACCACACATTCCACATCTTGCAATTAAGTAATCAAGCTAACATCCTATATGTCAATCAAACCACTTGTATCCACAAAGGAATACTCATGATGCTAATAAATCCTTTTTTTTTTAAAAAAAATATACCTTTATTAGATACTCAATAAAAACATACAAACAATAGGGATAGTAGGGCAAAAGAGACTGCAAATATAACCCCCCAAAACTGGGGAGGGGTGGGTGGAGACACAAACAGCCTACGGTAAAGGCGTTTAGCAGTAATTTCAAAGATCTGTTAACATACAGTACAGACCAAAAGTTTAGACACACCTTCTCATCACTAGAACAACTATTAAGAGGAGACTTTGTGCAGCAGGCCTTCATGGTAAAATAGCTGCTAGGAAACCACTGCTAAGGACAGGCAACAAGCAGAAGAGACTTGTTTGGGCTAAAGAACACAAGGAATGGACATTAGACCAGTGGAAATCTGTGCTTTGATCTGAGGAGTCCAAACTTGAGATCTTTGGATCCAACCACCGTGTCTTTGTAGAAAAGGTGAACGGATGGACTCTACATGGCTGGTTCCCACAGTGAAGCATGGAGGAGGAGGTGTGATGGTGTGGGGGGGCTTTGCTGGTGACACTGTTGGGGATTTATTCAAAATTGAAGGCATACAGAACCAGCATGCCTACCACAGCATCTTGCAGCGGCGTGCTATTCCATCCGGTTTGCATTTAGTTGGACCATCATTTATTTTTCAACAGGACAATGACCCCAAACACACCTCCGGGCTGTGTAAGGGCTATTTGACTAAGAAGGAGAGTGATGGGGTGCTACACCAGATGACCTGGCCTCCACAGTCACCAGACCTGAACCCAATCAAGATGGTTTGGGGTGAGCTGGACCACAGAGTGAAGGCAAAAGGGCCAACAAGTGCTAAGCATCTCTGGGAACTCCTTCAAGACTTTTGGAAAACCATTTCCGGTGACTACCTCTTGAAGCTCATCAAGAGAATGCCAAGAGTGTGCAAAGCAGTAATCAAAGCAAAAGGTTTGCTTTGAAGAACCTAGAATATGACATATTTTCAGTTGTTTCACACTTTAAGTATTTCAGTCCACGTGTGTGAATTCATAGTTTTGATGCCTTCAATGTGAATCTACAATTTTCAGAGTCCTGAAAATAAAGAAAACTCTGTGAATGAGAAGGTGTGTCCAAACGCTTGGTCTGTACTGTAGGTCTTATGATGATCAAAATATTATTATATGGCTGAGTGCCTGAACCACAGACTTATGAAACGTTAAGTTACAAGGTCAGTAATTAGTCCCACAGGGATTGGTAGAAGGCGGATTCTAATATAGAAAGACTTTCAAACGTACCATATAGAATTGTTGAAACAACCCCCAACCTACATAACACATCACTGTGGGTCATAATAGTCCTCCCAGACTCCGCATAGCAATACACTCCCACTAAAAGTAGCAACAAGCAGAATTGCCACCCTGGTCTGGGTAGACCAACTGAGATAATAACCCTGACAAAGCTGCATAACAATTGTTTAACAGATATCAAAACACAGACCTGACCATAAAGTAGCTGTATCTCTCGTCCCACCGCCGCCTCCATGCGTTTCACCTGGGCTTCATCAGGAGTAGGCATTTTTTTGGGGGGTTATGTTTGCAATCTCTTTTGCCCTACTATGCCTATTGTTTGTATATTTTTATTGAGTATCTAATAAAGCTATATTTAAAAAAAAAAAAAAGGATTTATTAGCATCATGAGTATTCCTTTTGGGATACAAGTGGTTTGACTAATCTGCTGCAGGTCTGCTAGTCCTCTCAATGATGGGCTCTCTCTATCCCCATCTGTGCCACTGATTGATATTTTTCTGCCTGCGCTGTGCATTGCCTGTAAGCTGCTAATCAGTAGTGGAGGGCAAGGTTAGACAGAGCTCATGTATATCGAGGACTACGTAACAGAAGCTTATCACTGAGAGGGCTAGCACAGCTGCAGCATATAAAGAAGTGCATTATCGAAACGGCAACAAGGAACCCTTTAAAGGGAACCTGTCAATTGATACATGCTGCCCAAACCATCGGCAGCATGTATCAGCCACTGACTCTATAACAATAGGCAGGTATGTTTCACTCTGACAAGCGCCAATGTTTCAGAAAAAGCATTCTTTTATTAGCCGCCCAGGATCGAGTTACGCAGGTGCCTAGTCGTACAGTTAGATTCTCAGCGGCTTCTCCCTGTCTGTTGACCGTAATAAAAGAGTCCTCTATGAGGACTCTAATGGAGAGAAAAGGGAAAAAATGCGGGCGCAGATCTCAGTGTAGAGGTATGAATACAATTGCAATAATAACAATCAGTATTGCTCATCTTTCTCAGATCTTTATAAGCATGTAAAATCTGAATGATTCTTGTATGGATCTGGTGTGCAGCTCGGCACCGGGGTATCAGATATCTCACTGGGTGGGTCTGTTAGGGCTCTTCTCCACTTGCGATTTCTATGTGCGAGTGCGATCAGATAGAAAATCGGATCGCACTCGCACCAGTGTTAATCAATGAGGCCGTGTCCTCTTGCTAAATGTTTTACGGCACGTCTCGTGCTCTCGGTGAAATCGCAGCATGCTGCGATTTCACCGAGTCTCAGCTCTCGCACCCCCATGCAATCCTATGGGAGCGAGAAAAAAAATCAGAATCCGGGTGGCATGCGCATGTCATACAGATGGCATACGCATGTCACACGGATCCTTGACACTTGCATACCGCGTCAGACTGGCTACCGGAGGAATCTCCAGTAAAACCAGGCCTGGCCGCGGTTAGATGCACTGAACTCCGGAGCTGTCACCTGAGCTCCGGAGTGCAGCCTGAACAGCGAGCGCCGAGTGATTGATTCCCCGACGTTTGCTGTTTAGTTCAGCACAGCTGCAGACAGACCGGGCTGATCTCCGGAGCTCAGGTGACAGCTCCGGAGTTCAGTGCAGGTAACCGCGGCCAGGCCTGGTATTACTGGAGATTCCTCCGGTAGCCAGTCTGACGCGGTATGCATAAACACTCACATAGCACTCGCATGACGCTCGCATGTCATACGGATGCTATGTGAGGAAAAAAACACACATCGTACGCAGACCACACGCAGGATATACACAGGACACTCGACTCACATTTGTAGCCGAGTGTCGCTGTGAATTTGTGAACGCAAGTGGAGAAGAGCCCTTAGTAGCAGCCTCATGTAGAGTAATCCCGATTCTTTAGCCAGGTGCTCCCAGAATTTGTACTATCTGTTACTTGAGGAAGGCTACTTATCTCATTGTAGCCGAAACGCGTTGTGTTTTTCATGTGTACATACAGACGTTTTTTATTATACCTTTGAATGTAATAGAACCCTGAAGAAATAAGGATTTTGTACTAATTCTGGGAGCGCCTGGCTAAAAAATCGGGATTACTCTACATGAGGCTGATTGTTTGCTGACCGTGACTGACAGGTCTGTGGCTACATGTCATGCTAGGTATGGGAAATCACCAAGCGAGCGGCGAAAGGTAAGGGAAGGGGACCCCTGCGTCTAGGGAAGAGGGAGATGGTGACCCCTGACCAAACCAACTGCTGGTTCCTGGGGACCCTCACCACCCTAGATAGTTTTTGCACCTGTGAACCAAGCCGGATACCTGACCGTAGATATCCCTAGTGCTGGGCCCTAAATAGGGAATTGGGTGGATTTAGCTCTTTGTCAAACACTTAAGGCTAAAGGAAGATACAAGGAGAAAACACGGGGAAAAGAATGAACTGTTTATCCACAGATGACTCAGGCAGAAGTTCAGCAAAACATCAGCAATGATACTACAGATGAGAGCAAGCCATCTGTTTGCAACCAGAACTTGAATTAACTGAATAATATCACCAGCACAAGTCCAGGCAAGACGGGAGAAGGGAGTGTTTAAGCACCAACAGAATATTAATGATAAGAAGCTGGGTGGAAGTCAAGCTCCTGCTGGGTCCATAAGGGGGACAGATGAAAATCCAGCAGGAAAGCTGCCTATTACAATGAATACTAACAGCAGGAACAATAGAAAGTCAGGAATCATTTTGCGCAGCCAAACGCTGTGACCTTCTATTGCCTGAAACTTTGTGACTGTCTGTCACTCGTGACGCACCTGTGACACTGTGTGCGTATAGACATACCTGCTGTGACCATGCAGCCAGTGCCTGACACATGCTGTCCACAGTTTTGACAGCATGTATCAGCTGACAGCTTCCCTTTAAGTGGCATCAGGGTCTCTATCCGTACGTCATGACTTTCAAATGAAGAGAGTATTTGATTTTTATTTTATAAATCAATAGTACACATTAAAATGTGGAAACAGTTGTGAAATTATTCTTCTTGGGATGTTTTGTTTGTTTTTTTTTTTAATACATGACAAAGACCTGAGATTTTAACAGGGGTGTGTAGACTTTCTATACGCACCATATTTAATTTTTCTTATGTTTTGTGTAAAGGACATTTTGACACAATGCCAACAATCATGTAAATGTGATTCAATGATTCTGCTATCTTTATCTGTATAATCTAATATTTAAAGCTCAGTGTGTGTGTGTGTCCGCTAAAGGAATTTGCACCGTTGCATTTACAATCACGAAATTTTGCTCAGACACCCCATGTGACTCAGGGAACGTCATAGACTATGTTTCGATGGGAAAATTTAACCCAAACAAAACACAACACATAACACAAAATCCTGCCTCCATTAAACTGAATAGAGGTGGGAGCTACAAGCTATTAATAGCAACTGTCAGTGGTTGCTATAGGAACAAAATAAACTGTTAGTATAAGAAGCTTATGTGTGAGGTAATAAGATGTCGGTGGTGAGACGGATAGAGAGACAGACAGTAAAAGACAGAGACAGCCCTGGAAAGAGACAGCCGGGCAAAGAGACAGCCCTGGAAAGAGACAGACAGACACACACAGACAGAGAGAGACAGACACAGAGATGGAGACAGACAGACTGATACAAATACAGACAGAGAGATGGAAACAGACAGACAGAGACATAGACATAGACAGACAGGGAAAGACAGAGACTGAGACAGTTACTATCCCGGGCGACGCCGGGTACTACAGCTAGTGTATATATATATAATCTATATATATAATTGCCTTATTCTGTCTGTCTGTCTGTCTGTCTGTCTATCTGTCTGTCTGTCTGTCATGCTCCAAAATTGTGTCCTTACGGTGACACAAAGCTGATTGGCCGCTGGGCTCGCCATGGCCCCGCCCCCCCACACGGATTGGCCGCTCGCCCAGGCTGCGCCCCCACACGGATTGGCCAGCCGCTCGCCCAGGCTCCGCCCCCCCCACAGATTGGCCTCTCGCCCCGGCACCCTGCAGGCATTGGCAATTCGGCCACGCCACGCCCCGCCCCCCTCACGCAATGCACGTTAGCTCTGGCCCCACCCCCTCCCTCCTCCCGCGCATTTCTCGAACTGACACGGCTGTCACGGAGGTGAGTACGGTACTCCCTGCCCACCCCCCCCCCCCCTCCCCCCCCCGCCCCCGCCCCCGCCCCCGCTCGCACAGGACTGGTGTGGATACGTTGCTAACCATGCTCGCATGGTTACAAGCGCTGTCACTGAGGTGAGTACTGTACTCCCTCCCCCCCCCCTCCCCCCCCCGGCCCCCGCTCGCACGGCAGTGGTGGGAGTGGTGTGGATACGTTGGTATCAAGCCCATCAAGGTCCTGCTGCGCCAGAAGATCCACACGCACACACACAAACATACACACACATCAGATCACACTCACACTCACTCTTACACACACCTCACACACACCTCACACACACCTCACATCGCATCCACATACTCACAACATCCTGGGATATCGCTTGCTTCTCGGCGGCGAAAATGTGCTGTTGTGATCTTCCAGGACCTGACGGAGGATCACATGGCCAGAAGCATGTGATATCCCCGGATGTTGTGAGTATGAGCGCGTAAGTGCGATATCGTCAGTGTCTGTGTGTGTGAGTGGATGCGATCGGGTGTGTGTGAGTGGATGCGATCGGGTGTGTGTGAGTGGATGCGATCGGGTGTGTGTGAGTGGATGCGATCGGGTGTGTGTGAGTGGATGCGATCGGGTGTGTGTGAGTGGATGCGATCGGGTGTGTGTGAGTGTATGCGATCGGGTGTGTGTGAGTGGATGCGATCGGGTGTGTGTGAGTGGATGCGATCGGGTGTGTGTGAGTGTATGCGATCGGGTGTGTGTGAGTGTATGCGATCGGGTGTGTGTGAGTGTATGCGATCGGGTGTGTGTGTGAGTGGATGCGATCGGGTGTGTGTGTGAGTTGATGCGATCGGGTGTGTGTGTGAGTGGATGCGATCGGGTGTGTGTGTGAGTGGATGCGATCGGGTGTGTGTGTGAGTGGATGCGATCGGGTGTGTGTGTGAGTGGATGCGATCGGGTGTGTGAGTGTCGGCAGAGGACCAGGCCGTGCTGGAGGAGGCTGGGAGCAGAGAGGCTGATCATGGGGAAGAGGGGAATGCTGATGCTGAAGGAGGCTGGGATGGGAAGGCTGGGAGGAAGGAGGCTGGGACGAGAGAGGCTGATCCTCAGGAAGGCTGAGGAGGGGAGGCTGATGCTGAGGGAGGCTGGAAGGAGAGAGGCTGAGCAAACGTGCTCCATCCGCCATACTGCGCACTCCCCATCGTGCTGCATCCCCCATGCTGCGCACTCCCAAACGTGGTCCATCCGCCATGCTGCGCACTCCCAAACGTGGTCCATCCGCCATGCTGCGCACTCCCAAACGTGCTCCATCCGCCATGCTGCGCACTCCCAAACGTGCTCCATCCGCCATGCTGCGCACTGGAGCACGTTTGGGAGTGCGCAGCATGGCGGATGGAGCACGTTTGAGAATGCGCAGCATGGCGGATGGAGCACGTTTGGGAGTGCGCAGCATGGCGGATGGAGCACGTTTAGGAGTGCGCAGCATGCCGGATGGTGCACGATCGGGAGTGCGCAGTATGGCGGATGGAGCACGTTTGGGAGTGCGCAGCATGGCGGATGGAGCACGTTTAGAAGTGCGCAGCATGGCGGATGGACCACGTTTGGGAGTGCGCAGCATGGCGGATGGAGCACGTTTAGGAGTGCGCAGCATGGCGGATGGAGCACGTTTGCAAGTGCGCAGCATGGCGGGTGGAGCACGATGGGAGGTGCACACCTCCCCCCAACACACACACACACGCGCACTGCACAACACACACACACTAGGAATCACAAACAACGCCCTACACAGACACCCACACAGACAACGCTGCACACACAAATATACGCACATACTGCACAACACACACATTGCTCAAAACATACCTCCCCCCAAAACACACCACACCCACACAAACCGCACAACACACACACACACACACAACGCTACAGACACACAGCGCTCCACAAACAACGCAACACACGCAACACACATACAACACCGCTCTCACCCCCCGCGACACTCAGAACATGTACAGCGCCCTACACAAACACTTAGTAACTACACACAACAACATCTATATATATATATAACAAAAATCATACATGAACTACACAATACGTAAATTCTAGAATACCCGATGCGTAGAATCGGGCCACCTTCTAGTATATAATATATATATATATAATCCAGATAGTTTGTTGCCCGCCTTGGAATCCGTGTAGCTAACGGCCACGCTCTTTAGTCATTTTCTGTTTACCCCTGATTTGACCTAATGGATTACGGCTCTGAGCAACTCAAGGGTTATATTAAGCCGTAATAAACTGATGTAAGTGAAATCTTAATTTTTCAGGAAACGTTTTGCTTCTACTTTGAAGAAATAAATGTAAGGACACTTTCTGTAAGATATAATGTAAAAGTTAATCTTATATGATGATATATCACATCTGCTTTCAAAATCAGCAAGTATTCTCTCACATCTGAGCATTTAGCTGTAAGGTTAAGCGTATGAATTACTGTACATCATTTTGCTGACCTAAGTACATGAACATGTCGGAACTGCGGCTTACACGGCTCTGACTGATAATCTAGGTAAATGTCTCTATATATTGATCACAGAGACACACATGAATGTTGTCATTTTACAATATTCTTTTTTTTTTAATGGGGGGTTATTTTGATTAAATTCCTCATTACGCAGAGCAAGCAGCTTGAAATACCTTACTGATCTTTGCTTATCTTTCAACCACAAATCCATGTGACAAAAGTCTGTTTACCATTAGATATTATTTTCTCTGCGACTCTGAACATCTTAATCCAATTAATAACGGAAGCAATATGGACTGTTTCCTACCCCACCCTCCGTGATCATTACACAGACCTTATCTATTACAGATGTTGTTTATAGAACAGATCACGCGGCATCATCTGAAGCCAATACAAATATGTTTTTAAATGCTGCCATGTAAATGACCGCAAGCGAAGAAGCTCCTTATTTCCACCTCTTAAGATTAACTCTATACATACTGGTTGAGAACATGTACCAGTTCTTTTTAAAGATTCTCTAATGAATGACAATTTAAGAAACACACTGAAGAGCAAAAGGGTAACAATGTTTTGAACTTTTGACTTTCAGGCTCCATATGTCACCATTCTCTACAGCTTTATGCGTGAGACTTTCATTTTATAGATTATCATCTTGGCTATCTCATACATAAATTTCACCTGCAACTATTTAGCATATCATTACTTATGCAGATTCTTGTCATGTCACTGCATTGTTACTGTTTTGCGCCTAAAATTCAAATTTTTTATTTTTTCATCTTGTTAGTATTTTGTAAATCTACATTTTGGCTTCAAGACTTTCTGAATCCTTCTGGGCATTATCTACATCAGATTCAAGCATTTCTCGAACATAATCTGGTATCAGGTCTCTTATACACTCTCCCAATGTTGGTGCATGCTAGTCGACTCACTTGGGTATGTATACAGCTTTTTCATCACCTCTACCCACAAGTGTTGAATTGGGTTGAGGTCTGGGAACTGTGGGGGCCAATCCAGCACTTCTACTTTATCGTCACTGAACCACTTCTTCTCCAGTATCAACGTATGCTTTGGGTTATTGTCCTGCTGAAACACTGGTACTATGGGTATGAAAAGTATGACAGAGTGTACAAAGTAACTCGTCTTGTAGGATACATATAGCTCAGCATTGAGATTGCCATCAATCATCTCCAAGTATCCAACACCTTTGGCTGTAAACAACCCCAAATCATCAGGTTTCCACCATCGAACTTGACATTACCTTCAATTTTTCGATACGTTGGCCCCTTTTTTCTTATTTCTTCCAAACCTATTTGCACACATCAGAGACTAGCCTATTGACATTCATCTCCGTAATATTGATTTTTACCAATGCACCCAATGGCTTATTGAGGTCATACAGTAGTTACCCCCATTTATAGAGGTCATGAAAGATCTACTCTAAAGATGTGCTTGGATTTTGTCTTAGCTCCTCTTCATGCTATTGGTAGTCTCCTGAATTATTTGCTTGATGGATATTCAGAGATCCGGCACGTATTGTCATACTTGGGTCAAGTCCATCCCGTGAGATGTTATGCCATAGTGTACAGAGTAGTGAAGTGGAATGAAGTCTGAATAATTCCGGTGTTAGGGAGTGTTATGGCTCTCCATGCAGCGGCTGTGCTGCACAGCCAGAGATAAGAGGCTTATTTCATGCCTCTGAATTGATTCAGCTTGTTTCGCTCACATGGAAGTCGGACTTCTTCTTTTGGAAGTGAGAGGTGATTGTTGGAGAGCGAAAACATGTAGAAGATGGCCGTATGCTCTATGTCACCTTGGTAAAGATCCATAAAAATAGGTGGCAAAGTCCCATGAGCTCAAATGTCGCCACCCATGTGCACCCTCTAGTTTGCTCAGAATGAGCAATCATTTATTTAAGCCATCATTGTCTTTCTAGGGTATTCATCAAAATGGTATAATAAGATTTCTCTCCGAGAATAATTTCTAGGAGAGAACATAAAATCATGGCATCTCCTTCCTTAACCTGTAGATGAGGTTTCTCCTAATGAGGATTAAATGTCCTCCCGCTGCCCTCTCAGTCTTCTCATCCATCTCCTCCGCTCTTTACTGGTTATGAGCTGTCCTTGCAAGATCTGCAACATGCGCACCTAAAGGCAAGTAGATCATTTGCTATTAATCCCTGGAAATCATTTTTCTTTTTACCAAACTATATATTTCCTTTCCCTTAAACAATGTAATCTAATCTTTGGAGAAGTCCAATCAAAAATTTACAGAAAACCGAACAAATGTCACATTGACTATTTGAAGTGTTTTCTAGCAAAGAAATGAACAGTATAGGCCACTTCACACATAACGAGATCACTTACGACATCGTTGCTACGTCGGTTTCTGTGACGAGACAACGACTTCACCAGCGATCTCGTTATGTGTGACACGTAGCAACGATCCGCCCCCTGCTGTGAGATCGTTGGTTGTTGCTGAATGTCCTGGGACATTTTTGGCTCGTTGAAGTCCTGCTGGGCAGGATGGATCTGTATGTTTGACACCTACCAACAATCTCATTAACGACCTAGATGAGAAGTTAAAGTGTGACACGTAGGCATGTAGTTGCGTCACCTTTTCCGCGCCCCCTCTGCACCGATTGGTTGGTGCTGAGAACAGTAAGAAAACACTCAGGAACGAAGGAGGGATGAATCCGGGTGCAGATGCAGCTTTGATCTGAAAAGCAAGCAAGCAACCGGGAACAAAGTACGAATGAATCCGGGTGGAGTCGCAGGTTCTATCCTCAAAGCAAGGCTCAAAAAGGGACAAATGACGAAGCAATATAAAGTTGCCTTCTAGGCCGGCCACCTAATCAGAACACAGTATTGGCCACCAATCGGAGCGGAGGGGTGGAAAAGGCGACGCATAAGCACGCCTACTTGGCTTACAGCGTCAAACACTACGCCCCTATTCGAGGTCGGAATCGTTACATAGCTGCTGTGTGACAGGGTCCCAACGGCCAACAAGATCGTTATACAGGTCGCTGCATCGTTACTAAAGTCATTGGGAAAATGACTGTATGACATCTCACCAACGATCTCACCAACGATTTAACAACGATCCGGAAACTGTGACGTAGTAACGATCTCGTTAACGATCTCGTTATGTGTGACTGGAACTTTAGTACGAGGACCACTTAAGAAAACGCTGCATGGTGAAAGCAAAATGGCATCTTTTTCCCATGTTTATCCTAGTTACAGCTATAAAAATATTGATTTGAGTAAACTATAATGTTCTCGAGAAAGGTTAATTGATTTTTTTTTTCCCTCTTACAGTATAATGGTTATTAAATGTTTTTGATCTAACACACAAGTTGCTTCTGCAGTGTCAGGGTGCCCAGCAAAGTGCCAAAGGTTCAAACTGAAAAAGCAGCTGTCACCCACATCAGTAGCAAATAAATAGAAAAGTGCAACTCCTTCATAAAATCATGGAACTTCTTCGGTTTCTAAGCAAAACAACATTTTGTCTCTATATTTTTGGGGCAGGACTTAGTTAATTGGAAAACAAGTCAGTAAAAAACTTAAAGGGATTGTTTTAAACCAATAAACCCCCTGGCTATAGGCTGTTTGGCTAATAAACATATAAGAGGGTCTCTTGCGAATGGAAAATGATGAATGAATCTGTTTAGTAACAGATACTGATGGATCCCATTGACTTGCACCTGGCGTTTTTAGTTTAGTTTTTAGTGCAGCACATAAGGTTATTTTGACCATAAAAGCCGGTGGACAACATTTTATGGCCGCAGATCAGAGACTCAGCCTAGGTTCAGTTAGTGCAGTTTTAATGCAGTTTCTGTGTGCACCAAGAATGGATCCTAACGAGAAAAGTAAAAAATAAATCTTTGTGCCTTCTTTTATGGATTCAGTCTCATTATTGCTGTGAAGTCAGGCACTTTGTCTACCCAGTCTAACAATTTGTATGTTTCCTTTCATTTGGGGTTTAAAATGTTCTCAGCATTTATCCAAAAATATTTAAAAACAATGCACAGTTTATCTTTTACCTCCAGAAGACATTTGAGTCTGACATGTTGTGATTCACATTGAAAACCTTTTGTCCTGATTGATAAGCTTCATTATATCGAGAAGGAACTCATCCCCAAACTATGGACAGCATGAATCAGAGCCTGACTGCACGAGTACTGCCAGATATATTTTTCTCTAAAATGCTCTGGAGCTCCTCTTCAAAAAAAAAAAAATCTAGTTTCAAGGCGTGGGGAGAGACCAAACTAATTTTGTGCCTCCCCCGGCTAGCCTTTCCTCGCCTTGCTTTCCTTGATTGACAGGTTTCTCCCTTGTGTTTAAATAAGGAAAGACCGGTCAATCACCTGGAACAGCGCTCGGAGGAGCCGACCCGGGTTGCAGACAACTAGTCATGTTCTTGTCTATGGTCCCCAGTCGGGGGACTGGTCTGGTGACCTTCTCCTCCATCAGCAGTCATTATAAAGCCGGACGTGCTTGTCAGTTTGCAAGGAAAGTTCTACGAACAGTAGAAAGTGGCCAAGCCCTTTATCATGAGGACCAATGCAACATAGCATCCTTACCTGAATTACCACCGTCATGTCACCTTCCGACATTACCCTAATATTGGGAACATTATATTGCATGAATTGGTTGACATTGTTTCTATGCAGTCGGATTGACCCTCCACCGCCTCATTGACACAGCAATTTCCATCTTCATTTAAGGCCCTGTTACACGCAATGACGTATCTAACGATATATCGCCGGGGTCACGGATTCCGTGACGCACGTCCGGCATTGTTAGCGATGTCGTTGCGTGTGACACGCATGAATGACTGTTAACGATGGAAAATACTCACCAAATCGTCCATCGTTGACATGTCGTTCATTTTCATAAAATGGTTGATTGTTGAGGTCGCAGGTTGTTCGTCGTTCCTGCTGCAGCACACATCGCTGTGTGTGACACCTCGGGAACGACTAACTACAGCTTACCTGCGGTCGCCAGGAATGAGAAAGGAAGGAAATGGGCGGGATGTTACAGCCGCTCATCTCCGCCCCTCCGCTTCTATTGGGCGGCCGCTTAGTGACGGCGCTGTGACACCGCACAGACCGCCCCCTTAGAAAGGAAGTGGTTCGCCGGCCACAGCGATGTCGCTAGGCAAGTATGTGTGACGGCTCCTAACGATATTGTTTGCCACGGGCAGCGATTTGCCCGTGACGCACAAACGACGAGGGCAGGTACGTTCGCTAGCGATATCGCAAGCAATATTGCTGCGTGTAACACCCCCTTTAGAGTATGTGTGGTGTAAAGAATTGGTCAATACCATTCAATGTGACAGACGTCTCGTTGGTTTATTTGTGTATCATTTATGTCACGTCACACATATTTAGAGCGTAATTTTAGCGTTTTCTTCATTCTTCCTCCATTCCACCGATGATGCTGACTGCAGTCGGCCCCCTCCTCTTGTATACCCCTCTGGTTGCACGTTTCTCAAGCATTTTTTTGATTTATGTCTGATGAAAACCTTATAACTGATTCGTCACCCTGATGCCTTCTGCCTCTGGCACAATGAGCATTTTTATTGCAGTTCGCACTAAATTCAATTCCATTCTTTGTCTGTCGCCTCGGAGGATTTGCCTCCTACATTAACCACTTCGGTCTTTAGAGGTCAAAATATCAACTTGCCATCAGATTCTGTCAACAGAGAATTACAATGACTGCTTTTAAAAAAACAACATGGTTCTACTAATGTATGAAGTGATTTATAGCCAGGATTTCTAGGTATAAAGCATCAGTATGAATAATTCTAGTTTGTGAGGTTTGTGAAATGTGCCTATAATTCTATGGTCAGGCAGGATTAGTGGGTTTCTTAGTGAAAAGAAGCCTGCATTAGAAAGAAATTCTGCTATGAATATAGGTGAATTTTAGACCAGCAAACCTCTATCCAAAGGGGACACAAACAAATCATCGATGAAAGGGGTTCAGAGGAGGGTGTCAACAATTGTTTTCATTCCTTGTCTAATTGTTCAAGAATTCCATTCTCACTTTGTGCCAAGGAGTTCAGGGTCTTTCTTGTTAGCATAGATATATTAAGGCCACGTCTCACTAAGCGACATCGCTATAGACATCGCTGCTGAGTTGTTTTTTTTTCTTGCTAGCGATGTCGCTGTGTGTGACATCCAGCAACAAACTGGCCCCTGCTGTGATGTCGCCGGTGATTGCTGAATGTCCTGGACCATTTTTTGGTCGTTGCTCTCCCGCTGTGAAGCACACATCGCTGTGTTTGACAGTGGGAGCCAACGATCTGAATGTGCAGGGAGCCGGCTTCTGGCAGCCTGCGGTAAGCTGGCAACAAAGGTACATATCGGGTATCCAAGCAAGGCGCTTTGCTTAGTAACCCGATGTGTACCATGGTTACGAAGCACAGCGTCGTTAGACAGGTCGCTAGTGGCTGATCTCTGATCGCTGTGGAGATCTGCCTGATTGACAGCTCACCATGTAGCGACGCACCAACGATCCCTGCCAGGTCAGATCGCTGATGGGATCGCTGGTTGCGTCACTTAGATCTAACAGATCCACTAGAATCCTTATACTAGGAAGATCTTCCTCCACAATGTCTACTGAGATACAGTGGGTACAAAAAGTATTCAGACCCCTTTAAATTTTTCACTCTGTTTCATTTCCGCCATTTGGTAAATTCAAAACGTCATTTTTAACTCATTAATGTACACGCTGCACCCCATCTTGACAGAAAAAAACTAGAAATGTAAACATTTTTGTAAATTTATTAAACAAGAAAAGCTGAAATATCACAAGTCATAAGTATTCAGACCCTTTGCTCAGACACTCATGTTCAAGTCAAATGCTGTCCATTTCCTTGTGATCCTTCTTGAGGTGGTTCTTCTCCTTCATTGGAGTCCAACTGTGTTTTATTAAACTGAGAGGATTTGATTTGGAAAGGCACACACCTTTCTATATAAGACCTTACAGCTCACACTGCATATCACACCAAATGAGAATCATGAGGTCAAAGGAACTGCCTAAGGAGCTCAGAGACAGAATTGTGGCAAGGCACAGATCTGGACAAGGTTACAAAAGAATTTCTGCAATACTCAAGGTTCCTAAGAGCACAATGGCCTCCATAATCTTTAAGTGGAAGGACCACCAGAACTCTTCCTAGACCTGGCCGACCAGCCAAACAGAGCAATCGTGGGAGAAGAGCCTTGGTGAGAGAGGTAAAGAAGAACCCCAAGATCACTATGGCTGAGCTCCAGAGATACGGTAGGGGGATGGGAGAAAGTTTCACAATGTCAACTATCACTGCAGCCCTCCACCAGTCAGGCTTTTATGCCAGAGTGACCTGACTGAAGCCTCTCCTCCAGCGCAAGACATATGAAAGCCGGCATAGCGTTTGTAAAAAAAACACATGAAGGACTCTCAGACTATGAGAAGATTCTCATGTCGGATAAGATGAAGATAGAACTTTTTGGAGATAAGCGGTATGTGGGGAGAAAACCAGGCATTGCTCATCACCTGCCCACTACAATCCCAACAGTGAAACATGGTGGTGGCAGCATCATGCTATGCCGGTGTTTTCCAGCTGCAAGGACAGGACGACTGGTTGCAATTGAAGGAAAGATGAATACGGCCAAGTCCAGAGATATCTTGGAGGAAAACCTCCTCCAGAGTGCTCTGGACCTCAGACTTGGTCAAAGGTTCACCTTCCAACAAAACAATAACCCTAAGCACACAGCTACAATAACAAAGGAGTGGCTTCAGAACAACTCTGTGACCATTCTTGACCAGCCCAGCCAAAGCCCTGACCTAAACCCAATTGAGCATCTCTGCTGAGACCCGAAAATGGCTGTCCACCAACGTTCACCATCCAACCTGATGGAACTGAAGAAGATCTGCAAGGAAGAATGGCAGAGGATCACCAAATCCAGGGGTGAAAAACTTGTTTTTATCACTTCCAAGAAGACTCATGGCTGTACTAGCTCAAAAGGGGGCTTCTACTCAATACCGAGCAAAGGGTCTGAATACTTATGACCATGTGATATGTCAGTTTTTCTGGTTTATTAAATTTGCAAAAATTTCTACATTTGTTTTTTTCTGTCAAGATGGGGGATGGGGCGCAGAGTGTACATTACTGAGAGAGAATATAACTTTTTTGAATTTATCAAATGGCTGAAATAAAACAGAGTAAAAAATCTAATGGGGTCTGAATACTTTCCGTACCCACTGTACATTGGGGCCTCTAGTGGTTCTTAAAAACATACCATTTGAGGATAGATGAAAGGAGATTTATGTCTTTGATACATGAAAAATCATCAAAATGGTTAGTCAGGGACAAATAACAGGCCCTTAGCCGAGACAGACCACTCCATTACTCGTGAAGGATAAGTAGATAGATTATTTAGTTCTCTTTGAATCCTGTATTTGTGTCAACCTGATTCTGTCCATGAAATGTTTTGTCTTACATAGTTACATAGGTTGAAAAAAGACCTAGGTCCATCTAGTTCAACCTTCCTCCACCAGTTCTACATTTTGTCACTAAAGGTCGCTTTACACGCTTCGACATCGGTAGCCGATGCTAGCGATGTCGAGCGCGATAGCACCCGCCCCCATCGTACGGCCGATATGTGGTGATCGCTGCCGTAGCGAACATTATCGCTACAGCAGCGTCACAGGCACATACCAGCTCTGCGACGTTGCTGTGACCGGCGAACCGCCTCCTTTCTAAGGGGGCGGTTCGTTCAGCGTCACAGCGACGTCACAGTAGCGTCACCGAACCGCCGCCCTATAGAAGCAAAGGGGCGGAGATGAGCGGGACGTAACATCCCGCTAACCTCCTTCCTTCCTCATTGCGGGCGGCCGCAGGTAAGGTGAGGTTCCTCGTTCCTGCGGTGTCACACATAGCGTGTGCACCAATCAGCAGCGATATTCAAGAATAGGGGGGCATGTCACCGATGAGCGATTTTGACCGTTTTTGCGACGATTCGAAATCGCTCATAGGTGTAACACGCAAAGACATTGTAAAGCAACCGGATGTGCGTCACAAATTCCGTGACCCCAACGAGATCGCTTGAGCGATGTCGCAGCGTGTAAAGCCCGCTTAAGTCATTTATAGCCAACAATGTTGTGTACTGAGAAAATCATCCAGCCCTTTTTTAAAAGCTGTTACAGTATCTGCCATTACTACCTCTTGTGGTCGGCATTCCACAGTCTGACTGCTCGAACTGTAAAGAACCCTTTCCTATTTAGCTGTCGGAATCGGTTTTCTTTCACTCGCAGTAAGTGCCCCCTGGTCCTTAGTATTGTCTTTGGAAGTCATGTGCCAGTCCTTTATATTGACCACACATGTATTTATAAATATAAATGAGATCTCCTCTGAGGCGTCTTTTTTTCCCCAAGCTAAACATATCTAACTTTTCCAACCTCTCATCATACGGGCTGTCTCCATTCCTTGTAGTAGTCTAGTTAGCCGTCTTTGAACTGACTCTAACTTCTGAATGTCCTTTTTAAAATGTGGAGCCCAAAACTGGATCCCATATTCCAGATGTGGCCTTACAAGTGATTTATAGGGGGGTAACAATAATTTGGGATCCCGGGATCTAATCTCTTTTTATACACCCTAGAATCTTGTTTGCTTTAGCAGCTGCTGCCTGACATTGAGTGCTGCTGCTCAGCTTATTTGTAATGAGAATACCCAAGTCCTTCTCCTGTTCTGTAGTCCCGAGTCTTAATTTGGGGTACTTTTAATTGTACATTTGAATTCATCTTTTAATCAGCTTAGTATCTGACCTGAGAGGAGTGTACTATTCTGAATATACACCTTTAGTTGTTTGCGTGCCATTCTCAAGCAGTGCTGGCTCCCCCCCTTTCTATTCCTCAAAAGGAAACTGGAGGAAAAACAGGTTTTTCGCCGCGCTTGAAGACCACAGACATTGGTGTCAAACAGATGATTCTTTTTATTTAATTCCTACGTGTTTCGGAGACCCCAACTGTCTCCTTCTTCAGGGAAAAGTTCAGTTCTTTTCAGTTCATCTGTTTGACACCAATGTCTGTGGTCTTCAAGCGCGGCGAAAAACCTGTTTTTCCTCCAGTTTCCTTTTGATGTTCCACTTGTGCAACAGGGCTGCTGCTGGACCGCTCAGGCGCTCACTCTTTGCTGTTGAAGGAGTTGTGACTGGCACAACCCGATCAGGTGAGTGCACCACTTCTATATGATTTTGCCCAATATATCGGGTAAGACCCTATTGCGCCTTTTCTCTCCTATTTAGTTTTCCCCTTTCTATTCTGAATGTGTGTATACTGTGATTTGGGATATCCTGACTCAGTATAGGAACTGGTTTCTGTTATACAGGCTCCACTCAAAAAAAGGTGTGGAAATAAAAGCGCAGATAGGGTATTACCCCAATATGTGCGGGGTGAGGAGGGGTGAGTAAACTTACTCACCAGATGCAGTTGTGACAGTCACAACTACTTTACTCGCGTGTACAACTTGATCAAGGCTGCAGCCACCCAAACGGCAGATAACAGAGAGAGGTAGAGAAAGGGTGATTAATGCCACGCACCGTCAAGCACCAAAAGAAGTGATTTGATGTTTCTTTGGTGCTTGACGGTCCTGAGGAAGGGAGCTGAGCTCCTGAAACGCGTAGATCTATGCCAACAATAAAGACACGTTAATCTGGCATTTGAACAGTGATCATTTGGCGCGGCATTAATCACCCTTTCTCTACCTCTCTCTGATACAGGCTCCACTGGAAGACACAGACAGAAAAGGGCCCCTGTGCAAGAACAATATGTGGTCTCTTTGCAGCCTAAGAGCTAATCCAAATGCACAATTCCACTTTGGAGGTAGCAATGGAGGCTCCTTACCTCTTGGACCCCTGTGCAGCTGCACCAATATGTTCGCCCCTGACAGGCTGTTAACATTATCTATGAAATGCAAGTATAGGGCACAATAAGGCCAACCTTGGTGAGCGGTGGTGCCATTTGCCATTCATTATAGGGTACCAGCCAACATGGCAAGGCAGGGACTTAAATCAGGGTACAATAGGGCACTTGATTATACTTCGGACATAACGATATCACTTACACTATGTAGAAGTATTAAAGAAAGCTGATTTCATATGAATTTGTGACTTTCTTTACAGTGCAACAGATCTAAACTTTACTTGTTTATAACCAAAAACCAGGGCCATCACACCTGTAAAGTATACATGTGATATGTAGGTGCACAAATAGGTTGTGGCCAATAACAGACAAACATAACCTAGAATAAAATAATCATATACGCTTTATTCTTTGAGGAATACGCCTAATAGTGATGTGCCCCTCTATGTGCCTCATCAAAGTCTTAAAGGGGGTTTTACATGCTGCGACATCGCTAGCGATATCGCTGGTGAAAGCACCTGCCCCCGTCGTTTGTGTGTCACGGGCAAATCACTGCCCGTGGCAGACAAAATCGCTAGTACCAGTCACATGGGACTTACCTGCCTAATGACGTCGCTGTGGCCAGCGAACTGCCTCTTTTCTAAGGGGGCGGTTCGTGCGGCGTCACAGTGACATCACACGGCAGCCGTCCAATAGAAGCGGAGTGGCGGAGAGCAGCCGCATAAAAGTCACGCCCATCTCGTTGCCGGAGGACACAGGTACGGTGGTGTTCGTCGTTCCTGGGGTGTCACACGTAGTGATGTGTGCTGCCTCAGGAACGACGAACAATCTGCATCCAAAAGCAGCAACGATATTTGGGAAATGGACGACGTGTCAACAATCAATGATTTGGTGAGTATTTTGCATAGTTAGCGGTCGCTCGTAACGTGTCACGCGCAACGACGTTGCTAACGAGGCCGGATGTGCGTCACGATTTCCGTGACCCCAACCACATCTCTTTAGCGATGTTCTTGCGTGTAAAGCGGCCTTTACTCTACTCAGGGACTGGAGTAATATTTCTGGCTTAACAAATGCAACAACTTTTCTAATTCATGACGAGCTGTGGCATCACGTCCCCGTTGTGCACCTGCTCTGCCCATTTTGACAAACCTGGAGTGAAAACTCCACAAGTCGGTACATTTTTGCTCGGCTCTGCATTGCACAAAAATGTTGTGACTTTTCATAGCGATTTACACTAGGATTTTAGTGTAATTGCTTTGATGAATCCATGGTTCCATGTTTTTATGAGGTGGCTTTTTTAATTCTTCTAGATGCCTCCATTCTGTTGAACTATACTGGTGAGAGGGACAAAATTTGACACAAGCACCCTTAATCAATGAACCTTTCCAGTCCATAATTCGAGTAGGTGTCGGTGGTGTAATGGTGGTGGGAATGTTTCTTGGCACACCTTGGGTTCTCAGATACCTTCTGATGAAGGTCAACCAAGTTCATCCCTTCATGGTATTTGTTTACCGTTTGGTAGAACACGGCCATCAGGACAATACACCAAGTCAGAAGGGTTATATAGCTATAGATTTGGTTCCAGGAACATGACAGCTAGTTTTCTTTGCTTCCCCGGCCTTTACAGTCCCCAGATCTTAATCTTATAGAGAAGAGGTCGGCAATTACATTAACTAAATGGGCCATATGATAGACTTTGACAGTTGCGAAGGGTTAAATCAACCGGTCAAACTTAATTCTGCTCATTATTATTATTATTATCACTTAACATTGAGCAGAATTAAGTTTGTTGACTACCTGCTACTGGTAATACATATTACCTTAGGGTTTATTGTAAATTGTACTCTTACCTTTAGCAGCCAATCAAAACTCTATAATATACTGCTTTTTATATAGTTTATATATCATTCCGCTCCTGTTATTCAGCCTTTGTAACTCGGTCAAAAGCACCCAGCAAAATATGATGTCCTCAAATAAAGTATGATGTCCCCATAGAGCCCGTCAACAGTATGATGTCCTCTCAAGCAAGATGTCGGCACAGAGCCCCCCCCCCACTCAATATGACATCCCCACACAGCCCCCCTACACAGTATGTTTGCAGAAAGTCCCATTGCTCAGTATTATGTCCCTACACATTCCCATTGCACAGTATACTGTCCCCACTAAACCCGCTTGAATGATATTATGTCCCCTTACATTATATTATATCCCTACACAGCCTCATACGCAGAATTATGTCCTCACACAGCCCCTTTGCACATTATGTCCCCCACAGACCCTTTGCACAGTATTGTATCCCCACAGTTTCCCAAACTATAAGCGGGCTTTACACGCTACGATATCGTTAATGAATTATCGTCGGGGTCACGTCGTTAGTGACGCACATCCGGCGTCATTAATGATATCACAGTCTGTGACACTTATGAGCGACCTTAAACTATCGCAAAAGTGGTCTAAATCGTTTGTCTGAGAGAGGTCGTCCTAAACCAAAAAATCGTTTTCTGCTTATTAGCGATGTTGTTCGTCGTTCCTGTGGCACCACACATCGCTGTGTGTGACACCGCAGGAGCGACGAACATCTCCTTACCTGCCTCCACCGCCAATGCGGAAGGAAGGAGGTGGGCGACATGTTACGCCTGCTCATCTCCGCCCCTCCGCTTCTATTGGACAGCTGCCGTGTGACGTTGCTGTGACGCCGCACGAACCGCCCCCTTAGAAAGGAGGCGGTTTGCCGGCCAGAGCGACGTCGCAGGTCAGGTAAGTGCGTGTGACGGGGTTAAGCGAGGTTGTGCGGCACAGGCAGCGATTTGCCGGTGTCACACAACCGACGGGGGCGGGTACGATCGCTTGCGATCTCGCTAGCGAGGTCGCAGCGTGTAAAGCCCGCTATACTGTCAATTAAAAAAAAAAAGTTACCCCGCTGCTCCAGTTTGTGCTGTTTATTAAGGCACGTGACACAGTATAGTGATGTAATTATGCCTCCTGCATTCTCAGATGCAGTTTCAATGATGGAAGAGGGAGCTGACGGCTCCCTGTTCCATCTTTGCTTCCACTGGTATCTGCATCCTCAGGATGGTGCAGCGTGCCACTTTATCCAGCCCTTTGGCTGTTCTGTTCTGCATGCCGCAGCAGAACAGCAAAAGGGCTGCACTTTGCCCACATCTGCTGTGGAGCGTCTTTAGGATGAGGTATAATAGGCAGTTCAGAGAATGTCAGTACTTCCATCTAGTTTGTGGCAACTGCGAAATGTTATCTTCTCGGCATGGGCCAATATTCTTGCAGAAAAATTCTAACACTTGACATAATCTATTCCTTCATGAATTGCTGCAGTTTTGAAAGTCAACCAAGGTCCAGTGGTTTAATGGATGTGTATCTCCAATAAAGGCCATTCAATATACAGCTCTGGCAAAAATTAAGAGACCACTTCCAAATGTTCAGTTTTTCTGATTTTCACTTTATAGGTAAATTGTTCTTTTATTCTATAAACTACTGACAACAGGTCTCCAAATTTCCAAGCAATAAATTTTGTATCTGTTTTCTGAAAATGAGAAATGGTCAAAATAACAAAAAAATGCATTGCTTTCAGACCTCAAATAATGCAAAGATAACAAGTTTATGATCATTTAGAAACAATAATACTAATGTCTTATCTCAGGAGGAGTTCAGAAATCAATATTTCTCTGACGCCTCATTGGGGGACACAGGACCATGGGTGTTATGCTGCCTATCCATAGGAGGACACTAAGTAGATGCAAAAGCATAGCTCCTCCTCTGCAGTATACACCCCCTGGCCGGGCCAGGCAACCCCAGTTTTAGCTTAGTGTCTGTAGGAGGCACTTCCTTTCAAGGTTTTGTGGCGCCCCTGACCTGGTCAGGCACCACTGAGTACTGCACCCATGCTGGGGACAGTACAACACAGGTAATCCAGAAGGCTGACCGAGGTGTGACTACACAGGCGCATAGTGATCAGGTCTCACACATGTACCTTTGAGAGGACCCCTGGGGATCCCAGGAGGGGGCAAAGCCTTCACCTCCACTGGAAGAGTGGAGGGGGCGAAGCCTCCATCTCCAATCAAGGGGTGTGGTAGAGAGCCTGGTTGCTAGGTGGCGTAGGCAGGCACAAAGGGAAAAGAGGAAGGAGGAGGAGAGAGCAGTCTGAAGCAGAGTGTGGAGGAGTGAGGAGCAGGAAAGTGGAGCTCAGACAGGAGCAGCAGTGCAGGTCCCTCAAGTGAGCCGGTTTAGTGTGCAGCTCAGGGAAAGCAGACGTGAGAGCAGACCCTGGAGCTGTTGCAGTCTAACAGCGTCCGCGCAGTGACTACCGACGGGGGAGAACGGTCACCTGGTAGTGCTGCCCGAACCCCACACACAGCTGGAGAGAGAGCCGCGTAGTGGAAAGTACGGAGACTGTCAGGGAGTACCAGGCCCAAACGGGCGGCAGATCCCGGTGCGGGGATAGATCCACCTTTCCTTGCTAAACCTGCCGGTGTGGGGCCCTCAAAGCCCACGCCACAACACCCCAAAAGCCGCAGCCACGTAGCCACAGTTAGGGCCCATAGTTCACAGGAGGCAAGCAGCTGGAGTGATCTGGTCCAGGCGACAAGCAAACGGCAAACAAACGAGGGGAGCAGTTACTTCCCTGGGTGACCCCCATAGGGACTAAAAGTCGGGGTTACCACAAACCACAGAAGGGCTAAGGAAGGCGAGTCGGTAGTCACCCTCATCAGTCAGCCTGAAGGATACCTGGTTCCAGCCTGGTTCATCCCAGCTACGCCCGGGTTACTCACTCTGCCACCTTCTGTGAGTAAAACCCCTGAAAGACATTCTGCTTGTGTGGAGTTATTCTGCGCCTTGTGGTTCTACACACTTACACAGGGCCCTGGGGCTTGCCTCACTCTCAGGAGGCTATTACAACTGACTGCACCCACCATCAGCCCCAGGCATCCCTTAATCTGCAGTGGCGGTCCCCACTGGCCGCAATTCTGAGAGTGGCGTCACGACAATCCTAGAAGAAGATCTCCTACCTGTGACAAGATCCAGCCGAGTGGAGTCCCTGAAGGTAATGCACCGACACAATACTTGCGGGGCTTCACATCTGGCGTCACGAACAGGATAAGGACTAGACCTGTTCAGACAGGTGACCATGTGCCTGGGCGGTCCGCTTGGAAAATTGGAAGCGCCGCCATATTGCCACCATGAAAAGCGCGCTGAAAAACAACAGCAGCCCGCGCTGGGAGAAGTTACCGCCCACGAAGAGGTGTGGCTACCCAGAGATCCCCTGCAGAGTCCTGTCCTCGCAAGTGATGAGAGCGGAGGCGTTCAGAGACGTCGGGACAGAAAGGGAGCCAGAAGCCTGCTGCTGGAAGAGGCAGAGCAGAAACTGAAGAGCCTGCTACTGGAGGCAGCGACGAGTCCACTGCTGGGAAATCGTGCAGAAGAAGGCGCAGAGGAAATGGCGTCTGAACGCAGAAACCCAGAGCCAGGCTCCGCTGCCTGGTGGTATCGGGAACTTGCCCAGTTCTGCGACCGACTGGAGACCCGGGTCGTAGAGCAGATCAGAGAGGAACGCATGGAGCTGCTGGAGATGGCTGCAGCGGTTCAGGCCTACGAGGGGAGAGCCACGCGACGAGTGCCAGACCGAGCGGCAACGACTCAGACCCCGATGGTGCCACCGATGGGTGAGTCCAGTGTTGCCCCTGCCAGCGCGAATGCCCCGACCCCTGCTGCCACGCCCGCGGACCCTGAAGAGGCGCCCGGCGCGGCGACGCTAAACCAGGCCGCAGCCACGCCAGGTGCGGCCCGCCAAGCCCAGGCCGCCGCAGAGATGCCCTGTCCGGCCCGCAAAGATCCGGCAGCCGCCGCGACCCTCATCCATGCCGCAGGTGTGACGCTGACCCAGGCTGCCGCCATGCTAGGCCCGGCCCGCCAAGACCCCACCGCAGCAGCGACGCTCGTCCGCGCCGCAAGTGAGGTGCTGAATCAGGCCGCAGCCACGCCAGGTGCGGCCCGCCAAGCCCAGATCGCTGCAGCGACGCCCAGCCCAGCCTGCACAGATCCCATCGCAGCTGCGACGCCAATCCAGGCCGCCGCAGCGATGCCCTGCCCGGCCCGCCAAGAACCGGCCACAGTAGCGATGCCCGCTAAGGCTCCAGCTGCGACAGCAACGCTGATTCAGGCCGCCGCCATGCAGGGCGCGGCCCGCCAAGACCAGGCCGCCGCCATGCAGGGCGCGGCCCGCCAAGACCAGGCCGCCGCCATGTCGGGCGCGGCCCGCCAAGACCAGTCCGCCGCCATGTCGGGCGCGGCCCGCCAAGACCAGGCCGCCGCCATGCAGGGCGCGGCCCGCCAAGACCAGGCCGCCGCCATGTCAGGCGCGGCCCGCCAAGACAAGAAGGTACCACTGTTTACCCCGGCCTGCAAGGCCAGAGCAGACACCGCTCCCCAGTCTAAGGAAGTCCCTGCTAGGAAGTCCCTGATAGGAGAGGACCCCGCATACTGGAAGCTGAAGGCTGACCTAGAGGCCCAGTTCCCACAGGAGATGGTGGACCGGTATCTGCTCCCTCCGCACACCCCCAAGGCGACTCCTGCAGCAACCACGCCAAAGAGTCCCCCGCCCGGGCCTGCTGATGAACACCCATCCCCAGCGCTGCCACAACAGGAGTGCTTAGAAGAACTAAGGGGGAGAGGAGGCCAGGAAGCTGAGGAGCTGACCCCGGAGCCATCAGCAATGGATCCATGCCCCGCGCCAGAGATGTTGCCATACTCCCGCTGGGATGAAGAGGAAGATTTGTCCAGAAACCTCACCTGGGAGCCTGCAAGCAGTGAAGCAGCAACCCAGCAGAATCCAGCCCGTAGGACACGGCGCCGTAGCAGAACAAAGTTTTCCCCTGCACCGCAGTCTCCAGAGCAGAAAAACGAAGTTATGGCCAGAGACTTGGAAGAGAAACGGTTCCTGAGAAGGGCCAAATCCCAGGTTAGAGGCCCACTTTGTCGTGGAGTTGTGGAAGACTTCAGTTTGAAGAGTGGATATGGTTTCATAGTAGCTCCTGGTATGAAAGAAGGCATCTTTGTTAACAGAAGAGACGTTAGAGCCCATTTGCCCAGAGGACATCCAGGAAGGAACCTACGGACAGGAGATTCAGTGGAATTCACCATGCACCAAGGAGAAAGAGGATGGTATGCATTGGATGTTACGCCATGTCCCAGACATCCCTACAGTGAACCTGCTGTCTCAACAGAAAAAGAAACAGATACAGAAAAAGAAACAGACACAGAAGAAGAAAGAAAAGAGAGAAATGGAGAAAGCAACAGGTGCCGCAGCTCACAGGCCCAAGCCCTGGTGAGGAGGAATCTGTTTAAAGTAAAAGTAAAGTACAGCAAGTTACAGTTTTGACCAGTTTGCAACGTTTACAAGTTTAAGCATGTGCCCACATGAACTAATGTGAGAAACCCATAAACCTTAAGGCTATGAACTGGCTATAGCCACAAACTCTCGCAATGTAAATAGTTACCCCAGAGGTACCACCACCAGAGCCAGCCTGTTTAGGGGCTTGGCTCGCCTGCAACCAGGGAGCACGTCCGTTTATGGGGCCTTGGCTCGCCTGCAACCAGAGAGCATGCCTGTTTATGGGGCCTGGCTCTCCACCACAAAGAGGGTATCTGGTCAGCACCAACTGTGGAGGCCGCCTCTACATCCTGCCAGAAGAGGCTGAAGGCGCGGCTCCACCAGGCCAGGTATACCCTGAAACCACCAGACCATGAAAGCCGCCTCTACATCCTGCCAGAAGTGGCTGAAGGCGCGGCCAACGTGAGAGGGTTTAGGGTGGGTTAACGGACTTGTGGGTGGAGGGTGGTGATGTATGGTACCTGGTGGTTTTAAAAAGTTTTACCATGTTTTTACTGTTTTATGCATTTTAAAATGTTGTCTGGCAGCCCGAGGACGTGCTGGTGATAACTAAGGGGGAATGTGGCGCCCCTGACCTGGTCAGGCACCACTGAGTACTGCACCCATGCTGGGGACAGTACAACACAGGTAATCCAGAAGGCTGACCGAGGTGTGTCTACACAGGCGCATAGTGATCAGGTCTCACACATGTACCTTTGAGAGGACCCCTGGGGATCCCAGGAGGGGGCAAAGCCTTCACCTCCACTGGAAGAGTGGAGGGGGCGAAGCCTCCATCTCCAATCAAGGGGTGTGGTAGAGAGCCTGGTTGCTAGGTGGCGTAGGCAGGCACAAAGGGAAAAGAGGAAGGAGGAGGAGAGAGCAGTCTGAAGCAGAGTGTGGAGGAGTGAGGAGCAGGAAAGTGGAGCTCAGACAGGAGCAGCAGTGCAGGTCCCTCAAGTGAGCCGGTTTAGTGTGCAGCTCAGGGAAAGCAGACGTGAGAGCAGACCCTGGAGCTGTTGCAGTCTAACAGCGTCCGCGCAGTGACTACCGACGGGGGAGAACGGTCACCTGGTAGTGCTGCCCGAACCCCACACACAGCTGGAGAGAGAGCCGCGTAGTGGAAAGTACGGAGACTGTCAGGGAGTACCAGGCCCAAACGGGCGGCAGATCCCGGTGCGGGGATAGATCCACCTTTCCTTGCTAAACCTGCCGGTGTGGGGCCCTCAAAGCCCACGCCACAACACCCCAAAAGCCGCAGCCACATAGCCACAGTTAGGGCCCATAGTTCACAGGAGGCAAGCAGCTGGAGTGATCTGGTCCAGGCGACAAGCAAACGGCAAACAAACGAGGGGAGCAGTTACTTCCCTGGGTGACCCCCATAGGGACTAAAAGTCGGGGTTACCACAAACCACAGAAGGGCTAAGGAAGGCGAGTCGGTAGTCACCCTCATCAGTCAGCCTGAAGGATACCTGGTTCCAGCCTGGTTCATCCCAGCTACGCCCGGGTTACTCACTCTGCCACCTTCTGTGAGTAAAACCCCTGAAAGACATTCTGCTTGTGTGGAGTTATTCTGCGCCTTGTGGTTCTACACACTTACACAGGGCCCTGGGGCTTGCCTCACTCTCAGGAGGCTATTACAACTGACTGCACCCACCATCAGCCCCAGGCATCCCTTAATCTGCAGTGGCGGTCCCCACTGGCCGCAATTCTGAGAGTGGCGTCACGACAATCCTAGAAGAAGATCTCCTACCTGTGACAAGATCCAGCCGAGTGGAGTCCCTGAAGGTAATGCACCGACACTGCACTTGTGGGGCTTCACAGTTTGTTATTTTTTGAGGGCGACGGTTTCCTTTTGGGACCGATCTCCCACTACCATCAACGGGCGGGAACGTGGAGTGTCGCCTCCACGTACCCCCTCCTGCGACGCTGGATCCTGGTCTGGATGACTGGTTCCACAGACACCGATTTTCCAAAGCCCAGGGTAGAGGCCTGTGCCCCTATAGCCCAATTCCTCAGCCCCTCTTTGCAGGCTCTGAGTTGAATATGGCACCGGTGTGACCGGACACAGCAAGCTGACTCTGCTATTTTCACTGCCTAGACTGAAGCAGTGTTTTAAGGTGAGATCCCCCCTGACTGGTTTCCCAGACAAAGGGAGAAAAGACGCTGCAGGGAAGGCTCCCAGGACATTTACAGTATTTATTATGAGAAAGTCCCTTGCTGAGTGCAAGGAGGAGAGCCCCAAGGATCCTGCACGCACAGTGTTAACTTTTCTCTAGCTTGCTGGCTGGAGGAGGGGGGAAGTCACTCCTGTTTGCAGAAAGTCCTGCAGATAATTTCCCGGTGGCAGGGGGAGGGCCCAGGGCTCAGGGACTCACACTGTTTATTTGCTCTGTTTATTTGCTCTGTTTATTTGCTCTAGCAGAAAAGCCGGCTGATAACCACCAGTGACAAGCTGTGTGCTGACTGGAGGGAGAGGGAGGAAAACTATCAGAAGCTCCCTTCCCGCCGTTTTTTACTACCCATAGCATGGGGGGGCACACTGACTTAATCTTCGCGCTCTTTTAGCGCTAAGCCCCGCCCCCCGCGCCCGCGCCAAGCCCCACCCCCCAGGAAAGCGTGCGAAGATCTCCTTAGAGCTTAATCCTTCCTGAGGACAGGGCCATCGGCTGATTCTGGTGAGGTGCTTGCTTCACTTGTAGCTCTGCTGAGCATTGCTCGCCCTCCTGGCATACTCCTATTAGGAACATGCAGAATTCTAAGGGCACGAAGAGTGCTAAGGCCTACATAATCTATTATTCAGCCTGCACTGCCTGCCATGCTGAGCTACCACGTAAACACACCTCTTCTCTCTGTGAGTCCTGTTCCCCTATAGCCCCCCAAGACCCCCCTGCCACCACCGCCGCAACAGTCAGCCCAGAGCCTAGGGCTCCCAGCCCACAGTTTCTGTCCCAATCCATGGAAAAACTGTCACAGAACCTGGTGCTGGCTATGCAATGTCGTCCTCCACACCCTTCTTGGTCCCTGGACGGAACGCAGCCTGAGGATCCCAGCTTTCGAGCGTCTTGGCTGCTTTCCACCAGTTTTCTACACTGCTTTTGGGTGACTTTATGCCACTCCTGGTGCAAAAATGTAAGCAGTTCTTCTTTGTTTGATGGCTTGTGTCTATCCATCTTCCGCTTGATTACATTCCAGAGGTTTTCAATGGGGTTCAGGTCTGGAGATTGGGCTGGTCATGACAGGGTTTTGATGTGGTGGTCCATCTGTATGTAATGTGTATGAAAGCAATGTATTTTTTTTTTTTTTTGTTATTTTGACCATTTCTCATTTTCAGAAAATAAATACAACATTTTTGCTTGGAAATTCGGAGACATGTTGTCAGTTTATAGAATAAAAGAACAAGTTACATTTTACTCAAATATACCTATGAAGAGAAAAATCAGAAAATCTGACAATTTGGAAGTGGTCTCTTTATTTTTGCCAGAGCTGTATATAACATATAGAAGATGTTCATATACTACGCATTTTAAATTCAACCTTTAAAGGGAACCTGTCACCAGATTTTTACCTATTAAACTAAAAGAATCCCCTTCTGCAGCTCCTGCGCTGTATTCTAGGAAGGTGCACTTGGCCCTGACTCCCCTTCCAGACCCCAAAAATAACTTTATAAAACTTGGCCATTAGGTATGCTAATTACCTAGGTTGGCCAGATGGGCGGGCTCATTTTCTGCTCCTTTATCCTTCTCCTGCCGCTAATCGCCATCCTCCTTTCTTGATTGACGGGATGACGCCCTCCGTCATCCTCCTCGTTGCATTTTCAAATCTTGCGCCTGTGCCATTAGGTCTGCTCGAGCAGGCGCAGTTTGCTCTGCCATATCGCGGCCAGAGCAGAAAACATAGCTGCCCTCGCTCGCACCGGTGAGCTAAATGCGCAGGCGCGAGATTATGGGCGGGTACGAGCATGGCACTGGTGAGGTCGGCGCTATGCATGACTTCACCAGTGCCATGTTCGTACCCTCCCATAATCTCGCGCCTGCGCATTTAGCTCACCGGCGCGACTGAGAGCAGTTGTTTTCTGCTCTGCCCACGATATGGCAGAACGAACTGCGCCTGCGCGAGCCGACATAACTACACAGGCGCGAGATTTGAAAATGCAACGAGGAGGATGACTGAGGGCGTCATCCCGTCAGTCAAGGAAGATCAGCGGCAGGAGAGGGATAAAGGAGCAGAAAATGAGCCCGCCCATCTGGCCAACCAAGGTAATTGGCATACCTAACGTCCAAGTTTTATAAAGTTATTTTTGGGGTGTGGAAGGGAAGTCAGGGCCAAGGTGCACCTCCATAGAATGCAGCCCAGGAGCTGCAGAAGAGGATTCTTTTAGTTTCATAGGGAAAAATCTGGCGACAGGTTCCCTTTAAAGGATCAACTTTTAATACAGTGGCGGCATTGAATTAAGTACAATAGAAGTTTGGTGCAAATTACAACCTTTCTGCTAACTGTTGGCCAGAATATGCTGGACCGCTTCATGTTTTTGATGCTTATGTTGGTTTGGGGAAAGTTGGAAATTGCTTTCTTAAGGGGAACCCGTTACCAACTTTTTGCTTTGTAACCTTAGAGCAACATGGTGTAGAGACAGGGACCCTGATTCTAGCAATGTATCGCTTGCTGGTCTGCTTGCTGTTATTTTGATACAATCACAGTTTTCTCTCTTGCAGATGCAACAGAGCTCTGACTGTTGAGCTCTGTATAACCACACCCACAGCACTGATTGTCAGCTTTCTGTGTACACTGTGCATACACAGTTGCTAATCAGTGGTGGGGGCGTGGTTACACAGAACAGTTGACCAGGAGGCACAAGACACCCAGTCATATGGTGATAATCTCCTGCTGATAAAACACTGAATTTATTGAAACCGCAACAAAGTCCAGTAAGTCATACATCGCTTGAATCCAGCTCTCAGCCTCTACAACATGCTATTCTCAGATTACATAGTAAAACCTTGCTGGACGTTTCCCTCTAAAGAACACTTGACAGTTCTCCTAACATGGCTGTTTAAGCAATCCTGGTGTTGCTCACATTATAATAATATTTGAATATCTGCGGCTTTTCTTACTGTAAATTGACATCTGGGCAGTACCATCCCTCTTGTCAATTGGAGTGTTCCTGACAATCTGACACTGTTGGATTGTGTGTGCCAAATGGTAACAACCAGGTGTCCCATTTTTCATGTATTTCTGGGAGTAGCTGCACAATGCACAGTTCTAAGAAATCTTCTTATTTTTATTATTTGGAACTATTTTATGAGAAGCATATGTAGTTAATAAAACAAATATCTCGGGAGGATTTGTTTGTGGTAAATCTTCTGTAAGTCTTAACCACTGTGCATAGAAATCCTGATTGAATAGATTACTGTGCATAGAATATAACTTTGCACTGTAGGTGCCTAGGAGAGATTTTCAGGGGTTGTTAGGATTAGCTTTTTTGACAGTAAAAGAGGCTGTCTGGCTGAGCTATTAGTGGTCCTGAAAGAAGATGGGGGTGGACGGTGCAGCAAGTGACAGCGGCACATTGAGAAAAATGAGGTTGTAGAGGAGAGAATGTGGAGAATTCAACAGAGACGTGATGTGTGATGCCAAAATAAGAGGAATGTAATAAGTGAGATGTTACAATCAGGACTGTATTTGGAGCTGAATGTGTCTGGGGTTTTCTTAGTATTGTCCTCTGCATATCAGCAGAGTACACGTCATAAATGCAGAAACACAGATTTGGCCAAAAAACAAATCAGACTTCATAAATGAATTGAGGTTCAGAGTACATGAAAAGCGGGCAGCGCATACTCAAGAGACGTATAAAGAGACTTACAGTCCTGTGCATAAAGAGACTAAATGCCGCTTTACACGCAGCGATCTCGCTAGCGAGATTACCCGCCCCCGTCGGTTGTGTGTCACGGGCAAATTGCTGCCCGTGGCGCACAACATCGCTAGGACCCGTCACACTACTTACCTGCCTAGTGACGTCGCTGTGACCGGCGAACCGCCTCCCTTCAGCGTTACAGCGACGTCACTAAGCGGCCGCCCAATAGAAGCAGAGGGGGCGAAGATGAGCGGGAAGAACATCCCGCCCAACTTTTTCCTTCCTCATTGCGGGCGGCCGCAGGTACGATGTTGTTCCTCGTTCCTGTGGTGTCACACGTAGCGATGTGTGCTGCCGCAGGAACGACGAACAACCTGCGTCCTGCAACAGCAGGGGCGGGTACTATCGCGCTCAACATCGCTAACCGATGCTAGCGATGTCGAAGCGTCTAAACCCTGCTTTACAGTCCTGTGTATAAATAGACTTAGGCTATGTGCACACTTTGCTTTTTACCTGCTTTTTTGCTGCTTTTTCAACTGCAGCGTTTAATGCCAAAATGGATGTGTTCTGCTTTTCAAGCAAAGTCTATGGGAATTTGGGTTTCTTGTCCGCACTATGCAGTTCAAACTGCAGCCTTTTTGTTGCAGAACTTTAGTCAAAAACTCAGCTTTGCAGGGCAAAACCCAAATGGCAAAAACAATTGACATGTTTTTGTTTTTGCCATTTGGGTTTTGCCCTGCAAAGCTGAGTTTTTGACCAAAGTTCTGCAACAAAAAGGCAGCAGTTTGAACTGCAAAGTGCGGACAAGAAACCCAAATTCCCATAGACTTTGCTTGAAAAGCAGAACACAACCTTTTTGGCATTAAACGCTGCAGTTGAAAAAGCAGGTAAAAAGCAGGTAAAAAGCAAAGTGCGCACATAGCCTTACAGTCCTGTGCATAAAGAGACTAAAGGCTGCTTTACACACAACAACATCGCTAGCGAGATCTCGCTGGGGTCACGGAATTCGTGACGCACATCCAGCCTCGTTACTTCATGTATCACCCTAAAGATTATAATATGACCCCTTTAACCTACACTATGCTGTAATGTAGCAGCTGGATAGAGTGATCTTTGACATTAGTCATGACCTGTGTCACAGCTAAAGTATGTCTACAGCCTCAAGGCAGAATGCATAAGCCTGCTTAACAGAGTTCTTGATGGAACCCCTGAAGAACAGAGTATTATATGTGAAGTGGGGTTCTTTTGCTCAATCATTGTTTTTTTTCTGGTGTCCTGTTCTCTTGTAGCTGGGTCCAGGAGGGTAGAGGAGTTACGGCAGTCTGAATGTGCCTTTCGATGCTGGTACTCCATGTAATAGCAAAATTCACCATTGACTTTCATTATACTCTGTGCACGAGTCACACTCATCCAAGTGTCCGACTGCTCTTTGAGTACCACGCACCCAAGCATGGTGGTGCTCGCTCATCACTAGTTACGAGCACCCGAACATGGTAGTGCTTCCTCATCATTAGTACTTAGCACCCAAGCATGGTAGTGTCCGCTCATCACTAGCTACGAGCACCCGAACATGGTAGTGCCCGCTCATCACTAGTTACGGGTATCGAGCACGCAAGCATGGTAGTGCCCGCTCATCACTAGTTACGGGTATCGAGCACGCAAGCATGGTAGTGCTCGCTCATCACTAGTTACGAGTAATGAGCACCCGAGCATGGTAGTGCCCGCTCATCACTAGTTACGAGTAATGAGCACCCAAGTATGGTAGTGCCCGCTCATCACTAGTTACAAGTAATGAGCACCTGAGCATGGTAGTGCCCGCTCATCACTAGTTACCAGTACTGAGCACCCAAGTATGGTAGTGCCCGCTCATCACTACTGTCTAAAGGCTCCGTTACACGCTTCGATTTATTTGACAATATGTCGTCGGGGTCACGTTTTTCGTGACGCACTTCCGTTGTCGTTAGTGACATCGTTGCGTGTGACACCTACAAGTGACTCCGAACGATCACAAAACTAGCGAAAATCATTGATCGTTGACACGTCATTCATTTTCAAAATATTGTTCGTCGTTGGGAACGCAGCAGACATATTGCTACATTTGACACCCTGCCAATGACGAACATCGTTAGTGCATCCGTCATCAGCGACTCTGGAGTATCGTTACGAGCAATGCTCCACGCCTCCTTCGCTCTGATTTGTGTCACGCCAGGGTGTATGCTATGGACAATTATACGCCTCTGTCGTTGCCGGAATCGTTGGGAGGAATGCTGTGTGACGGTGTGCACACGACCGCCTTGGGCAGACAATATATCACTGAACAATGAAGCGTCGTTTGTGAGATGGGTACGTGTGACCGCTACAAAACGACCGATGTGCGATCTCGGCAAATCGTAACAACGATCTGGGCGTTTCACGGCGCTAACGAGATCGCTAGCGATATTGTTGTGTGTAAAGCGGCCTTAAGTCCTCTAAATACGGAGACTCGGCAGCGGGCGGAGAGCCAGCCCTGGACATGAGGAGGTTGAGTATTATCTGATTTTGTTATTTTATATTGCAGGAATGGTGTGGGGTCCACTTATCTAAAAGTGGAAAACCCCTTTTCAAGCCCCTGACTAGTTTTTTGCCATACTCATCCTCCACTTTCTAAAATCTAAGACTATGGCACACCGAACTAAGAATGTCAAAGCTGCCAAGTGTAGAAACATTAATGGGCAATGAAATGCACCTAATTAAACTGCAATTTAAACAGCAGAACCATGAGTCACTCTTCACAGATTGAGCAGCTTATTTTTATATCCTTTTTCCAGTGAAAGTCTCAAAAACTTATATTTTAATACATTTCCCCCTTGTTAAAAGAAACCTGTCACCAGAGAGTAAAGTTTCCTGTCACGAATAAAGTATAAGAAACTAGTTCCCACTAAACACCGCCCTATGTGTGGAGATGAAGAGCAGAAAATAGAGCAGATAAGTATATGTCAGCTCCAGATGAGAGCTCTTGGGGCTAGAGAATGGTCGAGCGGTCATTTCTGGTGACAGGCTCCATTCAATGATACATAATTATGTAAATGTGACGCCCTGGGCAAGCCAGGGGTCACAGGTCACAACATCACACGCACCCCACATTCCCAGCAGGTACACCAAGCTAACCTAAAATCCTTGTTGCCTTCCTCCAGGGGCTGATGTCCACACCAGGGGGTGGGCCAGGCGGTTGGCTCCACCCACCGAGGAGTTCACAGCCCTGGAGGCGGGAAAACCAGGGAGTCCAGCTAGGGAAGTGAAAGTAGAAGGAAGTGAAGTGGTAGTGGAGCAAAGGAGAGGAGCTTGTAAGAGGAGTAAAGAAGTAAAAAGAAACAATTGAGAAAGCCTGAAGTTGGTCCGGGTGTGTGCCCCGGACTGAGACAGCAAGGTCAGCAGACGGCGCTGATAGTCTGCAGGGGGACTGCTTGGAGGTTGCTGGAAGGACCGCGGACGGGTGGTGACCCGGCGGTACTGGAGCAGTATACGAAGAACAGTCAGCACCAGGGCAGGGGCTTTTCGGATCCCGGCAAGGCTAGGAGTCGCCATAATTGGCCAAATCCGTCAGTGAAGGAGACCTCTGTCTCCTAACAACCAAGTCCCGATTGAAGGCAACAGCCCGACCGTGAAGGGGAGACGCCGCCACCGCCAAGGCACCAGTTTCCCAGGGCCAGTGCCTGCGGGCAAAGTAGGGCTCCTTCAGCCCAGATTGAAGCCGAGGAGTGGGTAACCGGTGGGGACCCATCGCTACCAAAAGACTTTACATAGGTGCAGGGAAGAGACCGTCACCGCTAACTGCAGGGAACCGCAGCACCGTAACCGTCCGAGGGACCCGTCCAACCAGCCGTTTGTTTACCGAGAACTGTGTCGTGTTTACTGGCTGAGTGAGTACCTCCGTGCCGTGCGGCACAGCGCTGCCCCTGCGCCCCTGCACCTCCACAGGCCCCATACCCGCCTGTCCGCCATACCAACCCCATCACTGGGCCCCGGGAGCACCAAGACCCCTACCCACGGAGGGGCAAATCAACAACTGGCTGCTCCGTACCATCACTCCCGGGCTCCCCAGAAAGAGCAGCGGTGGTGTCCACTTAATCACCACAACCGTGGGTGGCGTCACGGACAATAAACTATCCCAAAACCCAATCCCCTTTCACTCACGGGCGAGGAGCGCCGCTCAAGTCCCCGGGATCCGGCCCATCGCTCGAGCCACCGAGCAGCAGCAGGCCGCAGCAGCCGCAGCGGCAGCCGCACCCGAGCAGTGGGAGAGTGCGGCGTCCCCTCCTCCGCCCGCGACATAAAGACTTGAGTGGATCAGACATAATAGATGTGTACGGGGGGCTCGTATCCTTTTCTTTATTGCAGAATAAACAGAACTTTTTGGTAGTTTGTTTGAGGACAAGTTATGCATCTTATAGCTTTGCCAATTTTGTGTCTTCCAGTCTTTTCATCACTACCTTTACATAGCTACATAGTTACTTAGGTTGAAAAAAAGACCTAGGTCCATCTAGTTCAACCTTCCTCCACCACTTTCTGATATAATTCTTTTTTAATTGGTATACAGTGTGTTGTGACATGGTCATTTCTAGGCTACATATACTGTAAATAGTTTTTTGTAAAGTAGAAACCTTTGTAAAGAAGTTGTCATGATGAATGCGGATTGCAGGAAACCAGAGCTACTAAGTTGACCCTCAGGCTAAGGGGCCCTATGCTATCCCTAGTCTACGGGATACCCTTAAAGGTGGGGATGTCTGAGTCTCCTTCCTGGCCTTGCTCCTGAGCAGTCCTAATCTGTTACCCCCTCCACCAGAGGGAACTGGGACAGTAGTGAGATAAAATCCACAAAATTAGACAGACAGGGGAAACCAAAACTCTGTTACACAGCACACGCTCATAGAGGTATAAGACAATAAAAGATTAGGAGGAAAACAAGAGCAGGGAGGAATCCACAAGATGACGGGAAAACTCCACAACCACTCCAGGCAAAAAGCAGCGTTTCCCAGATAGTTTGAGACACCAAAATACACAGACCAACACCGTAAAACCTATAGGTGGCATGGGTAGAAGATTTCATCCAGCTTAAACACGAGAGGAGCAGATGTGATTTGATTCTGTGATCAAAGGAGCCTAACAAGCACACTTAGAGGTTAACCCTTGCTAGACTCTGCTTTCTGCATTTCCCTGTACATCCTGGCGTCCAAGGCTGGTATACCTCTTCACCGACCTCAGTCTCAGTCCCTATCTCCAGTAATACAACAGCGTTCTTACTCTAAAGGCCCCTTTACACACTGCAACATTGCTAGTGATATGGCTGTAACGTCACCGGTTTTGTGACTTAATAGCGACCTCCCCAGCGACATTGCAGTGTGTGTCACACATCAGCGACCTGGCCCCCGCTGTGAGGTTGCTGATCGCTACAAGTCGTTCAGGACCATTCTTTGGTCCTTTGTTTCCCGCCGCACAGCATGTATCGGTGTGTGTGACACCATTACAACGCCATCGTTAGCGACCCAGCCCATAGGCGGGCGAGTGTTCCCTTTCCAGCGAGGTCTTTCTGCAGGTCCATATCGCTGTTGCGTCGTTGGACAAATCTGCCTGTTTGACAGCTCACCAGAGACTTTCCAGCGATCCCGGCCAGGTCGAGATCGCTGGTGGGATCGCTAGAACGTCTGTGTGTAAAGGGGCCTTAATAGTGGGTTTTTGGTTTGTAACTTGTGACTCACAGGCATCTAATTGATCCTTTTTCATGTAAATTTCCCATTGTTAATATACCCACTGCTGAGACTAATCTCGGACCTTCATACAAGATGCCTTGTATACGTTATTGGCACATTATGGTTATCTCCAGTACACCATTTCACCTCTCCAGCCGGGTGTATTTTAAAAGGTGAGCATTCCAATTGCCGCAGTGAATTGGCATTCACCATACACATATGTTATTTCTATTGCATTGATAGGCAAGCTTCATAAACTACATTAATGTCCTTTTAATATACGACCTATATCCTCATACCCATTTATAGTATCCCCTTGATATAAAAGCTCAATGAGCTGAAAGGTCGGTTTTTGTTTTTTCACCTTGCCTTGAAATAAAATCACCTGCAGAAACATTACACATTCCGTCTAATTGTTTGAGTGTGCCGAAACTACTTTTTTGATTGAACCCTTGCTAGACTGAGGGCGGCATTACACTGTACGATATATCAGGCGATATGTCGTCGGAGTCACGTATTCCGTGATGCACATCCGGCATCGTATGTCGTAACGTGTGACACCTCTGAACGACTGTTAACGAGCAAAAATACTCACCTTATCGTTGCTCATTGAGACGTCGTTCATTTCCATAATGTCGTTCCTCCTTCTGTGCGCCGATTGTTTGTCATTCCCGTGGCAGCACACATCGCTATTTGTGACACCCCGGGAATGACGAACATCTCCTTACCTGCGTCCCGCCGGCAATGCGGAAGGAAGGAGGTGGGCGGGATGTTATGTCCCGCTCATCTCCGCCCCTCCGCTTCTATTGGGCGGCCGCTGTGTGACATCGCTGTGACGCCGAACGTCCCTCCCCCTTCAGGAAGAGGATGTTCGCCGCCCACAGTGAGGTCGTTAGGGAGGTAAGTGCGTGTGACGGGGGTTTAACGACTTTGTGCGACACGGGCAATAAATTGCCTGTGACGCACAATGGACGGGGGCGGGTGCGATCGCACAATATATCGTCTCTTGTAACACCACCCTGACTATGACTGAGCACACAGCAGGTCGATGCCCGAGATGTGTGTGTGTTGATCAGAGAAATCATCGGACGGAGTATCATAATCTACAATGTGAATATAGCCTGATAGCTCCATTGAAGTCTGCAAAGTTTGTACAAAACTCCATGTGACAGAAGTATTCCTGCTGCTTTTTTTTTATAAGGATTTAGATCCCTTTAGGGGCATTTTTCTATTCAATTTGTATATTTTTCATGGGAAAAAAGCATTTTTGCATCAAGGTGTTAAAAAAAAAAAATTGACTGCTTGGCTTCTACAGACAGTGTATCACAGTAGATGGCTACAGAACAACTTAACCCCTTTACCTTCAGGCATTTTTCCATTTGTTTTGTGTTTTGCTCCCCTTCTTCCGAGAGCCATAACTTTTCTTTATTTTTCTTCTTGCCATATCAGGGCTTATTTTTTGCGGACAAAATGTACTTTTAAATGAAGCAAAGAGTTTTACCATATAATGTACTGGAAAACAGCAAAAAAAAAATTCCAAGTGCGGAAAAATTGCAAAAAAAAAAGTGGGATTGCACAATTGTTTTTGGGATATTTTATTCACCATGTTCACTATATGGTAAATCTGATGTGTCGGTGTGATGCCTCAGGTCGGTGCGAGTTTGTAGACACCAAACATGTATAGGTTTACTTTTATCTAAGGGGTTAAAAAAATTCACACGTTGTACAAAAAAAGTGGCACACTTTTTGTCCCATGTTCCAAAACCCATAGCATTCTCATTTTTCGGGATCTGGGGCTCAGTGACGGCTTATTTTTTTGCGTCTCAAGCTGATGTTTTTTAAAGGTACCATTTTTGCGCAGATGTTACCTTTTAATTGCCTGTTATTGCATTTTGCACAAAATTTGCGCAAAACAAAAAACAAAAAATGTAATTTTGGCGTTTTGTAATTTTTTTTGCCGAAACGATTGATTTTATATTTTGATTGGGCATTACTGAATGCGGCAATACCAAATGTGTGTATATTTTTTATTTTTTTAACCCTTTAATTTTCAATGGGGCAAATGGGGGGTGATTTTAACAATTAGGTTTTTTAGTTTTTTGGGGGTTTTTTAACTTTATTTTTCATTCTACTAGTCCCCCTGGGGGGCTATAAGAATCAGCAGTCTGATCGCCTGTGAATTTCTATAGATCACAGCTGCACAACTCTGATCTGCTGAAATGCTGCTGTCCTCTCACATATGGCTCTCTGTCGGCAGTAAGAGGAAGTGACTCCTGATAGCTACAGGACTCATCGCATGACCCTGTGCTGCCATGGCAACCATCCGCTCCACGTGATCGCGTCACGTGACTTCCGATGGCAGCGGGTGAGTGAGCGCTTACCGTGGCCTGCATTTACATAGTGCAATCACATTTTGACAACGCGACCTAAGGGGTTAACAGATGCGGGTGGATCGCAGATCCACTCGCGCCTGGACGGCACACATGTCAGCTGTTCAAATCAGCTAACATGTGAGGGGATCGCCACAGGCTGCCCACAGCAGCTGGCAGGGATTACCTTGACACTATCCATGATATACCCAGTACGTCATGTGTTGTTAAGAGGTTAAAGGCTGTTCAGGATTAGAAAACCGTGGCTGCGTTTTCTTCAGAGTTGACACCACCTCTTACCATTGGTTATGCGTTGTACTGCAGCCCACCTCCATTTCCTTCAATGGGACTGAGGTGCAGTAACCATGGTCAGGAGTGGCACTGTTTTTAAAAGAAAGCACACCTGTTTTTCTATTCCTGGAGAACCCCTTTAAAAATAGAAAACACAGGTATTTAAATTGACTGTCACCCAATTTCACAATACAAACTACATACAATCTTCAGTAGATATTAGACTTAATGGGTCTGTTGTTCTTACTACGAGAGTCCTATATCACAATGTCGGTCTAGTCCTGATTTTAAAATGTGCATCTTATAAATCCAATTGAATAGTCAAAGAGATCGTCAAAGAGATCATCAAAGAGATCGGAAGTCCAAGTATATTTAGTCTCCACTGAAGATGTTATGAAATAGAGGCAAAAAGGCAAATCCGAGTTTAAAGGTAGTAAATTATATATACTATGCAAATATATAATATAATAATTATGTAAAGCTGAGTGTATTGTATGTGTGTGTGTGTGTGTGTGTGTGTGTGTGTGTATGTATGTATGTATGTGCAGTACGTGCGCTAAAGGAATCTGCACCGTTGCATTTACAATCACGACATTTTGCACGGACACCTCATGTGACCCAGGGAACGTCGTAGACTATGTTTTGACAGGAAAATTTAACCCCGCGCTTTACAGTTACTCTACAAAAAACCTGCCTCCATTAACGTGAATAGAGCCTGGAACTACAGGTTATTAGTAGCAGCTGTGAGTGGTTGCTATAGGATTATTATTTTATTATTATTTATTTATAGAGCACCATTGATTCCATGGTGCTGTACATGAGAAGGGGGTTACATACAGAATACATATATAAGTTACAATAGACAGACTAGTACAGAGGGAAGAGGGCCCTGCCCTTGCGGGCTTACATTCTATAGGATTTTGGGGAGGAGACAGTAGGTGGGGTGTAGGTTGGGCGGCAGCTCCGCACGGTGATGGGGCGGCAGCTCCGCACGGTGATGGGGCGGCAGCTCCGCACGGTGGTGGGGCGGCAGCTCCGTACGGTGGTGGGGTGGCAGCTGCGCACGGTGGTGGGGCGGCAGCTGCACACGGTGGTGGGGCGGCAGCTCCGCACGGTGGTGGGGTGGCAGCTGCACACGGTGGTGGGGCGGCAGCTCCGCACAGTGGTGGTGAAGCATTGAAGGTTATAGGCGTTTCTGAACAGATGAGTTTTCAAGTTCTGTTTGAAGTTTGCAAGTGTAGTAGATAGTCTGACATGTTGAGGCAGCGAGTTCCAGGAGACTGGGGATGCTCAGGAGAAGTCTTTGAGTCGGTTGCGTGAGGAGCGAATGAGAGAGGAGGAGAGAAGGAGATCTTGGGAGGATCGGAGATTGCGTTTTAGAGAGTAGTGAGAAATTAGTTCAGAGATATAAGGAGGAGATAGATTATGGATGGCTTTGTAGGTCAGTGTTAGTAACTTGAATTGGATACGGTGGATTAAAGTTCATTGTTAGTATAAGAAGCTTATGTGTGAGGTAATAAGATGTTGGTGGGGAGACGGATAGAGACAGACAGAAAGAGACAGACTGTGAAAGAGGCAGACGGGTACTACAGCTAATATATATGTATATATAAAATTAAAAAATAAAATCACACACTTGTGTTCGCACTGTAGAACATTTCTTACGTATTCTTTTAAGTCTCCGCTCACCCAACCTGTACTGAGCCTTGTAAGATTTCTGCTGCAGCAGATGTCCATATCTTTTATCTCTACGTTATTGCAGAGTTATGTATAGGCATCCTCCCACCCAAAATAACTTTCTCTGCGCAGCATACATTTTTTTTTTTTTAATTATATTGGGACCATGGTATAGATCAGGTATTTCAAATGTATACATCTTAAGCATTTTTCAACTTAAACTACGAAGAGTGTAGGAATAGATGCTAATCTGAACATAAACTGTATTCACATGGGGTGTTTTTTGTTGTTTTTTTTTTTTTAACGCTTATATTTATGGTTTATTACAGATTGTTTCTGGCCCTAGTGAGTAGTAACACCCAAAAGGTTATCAAGTCTACCATGCACTATCGGTCTGAAGAACTAATTAACGGACATAGTCAATCAGAAGCCTTCGGGATGTTTTGCTGACAATAATGTTGTAATTGGGAGCATTTATATAATTCATTCTTAGTAATTCCAAAACTCCAGAATGAATGATGCGTCCACACTCCATCTGCTGCAGATAACCCGAGGCTCTGAGAGACTGAATTTGTACACTGACCATGACTGAAAGGCTGTGAACTTAGATATTCCCTTGCCGAGACCATCAACTTTAACGCCAAGTGTTTGTAGTAGACCGCCTGAAATGCTGCTTTCTTATTTTTTTGTACAGAAAGTAAAAGTTAACATGCATTTATATAATTATTTCATAGAATTTCGTGGACCAGTAATGGCTCATCCAGTTTATGGCCCAACAGTTACGGAAAAGAAACTCAACAGCGCTGGTTGCTCCCAGTGGTAATAGTGATTTGGTGCAGTAGACAGGTGACTTGAACAAGTAGCCATTGGATGTGCCTCGGTTGACGTCCCATTCTGTTACGTCACCACCGGAGTCTGCTCCATCAACTTCTACTCCGATCGCCAGGCGACGCCGTGTTCCTGCCGTGGATAGTGCTGGTGATGGGAGAGGAGTCGATGCCCGGTGGGCGCAGGCTCCGCTCATCTACTGGTCTTGGTTTCCTGGGGATCTGCAGTGCCACTGGCTGACTGTAGGTGGCAGGTGTCTCCCAGCTGAAGTACCATCATTCAGCTACAGCCTACAGGAAGACACCACACCCTTTTTAATGCCCCTCCTGTCTGCTGACCTCTGCCAGAGATAGTTCTGAAAATTCTGGCTCCTGTTCCGTCCTGTGATTTCGTATGCTGATTACCGCTTGTTTCCTGACTTCCCTCCTGCCTGCTGTTTTTGTACCTCGCTCCCCGATCCGGTTTTGACCTTTTGCTTGTTTCTGATTACGTCCTTGCCTGCACATTCTGTTCCTGTTACGCAATTCCTGGTTTGACCCTGCCTGACTACTACTCTCTCGGACTGCAACCTTCCACAGGTAGTGATCACCTTGGACCCTGTGTAATTCCAAATCCCTGTATAGGGGTTAAAGGGTTTCAGGGTTCTGGGGTCCTGCTTGGTGAGTGTCTTCCCTTTAGCCTGTCCATTACAGCCCGTCTGAGTCTGTGGATCCAGGCAGGCGTTATACATTCCACTCATATGACCACTGCAGACAATCACAAGCCTCAGCAGTCAGATGACTGAAGTACAAGACAAGGTTGCTTGCCGTAGTATTCCTGCTGACTATACTGTAAAATATATGAATTTGGATGTTTTTCCAGGTTGCTCATAAATAGAGAGGAGCGAACCTGAGGTTCAGATTTTGAACCGAACACAAACTTAAAAAACAGTCCTCGGGTTCGGAGTTCGGGTTCTTTGTGTGAACTTAACGTGAATAAGCAACCCTGTGCTCCGGTACGCTTGATGTTCAGCCCTGCGTGAGCCGCTTGCAGTGTTTGAATGGTGCGCACTGGGGATAACAATAGCGTGATCACATGTAGTGTGCAACCCCCCAAAAAAGTTTTGAAAATTATCGCCCACCCTCCCTCGGAAGTGATATGCTTATGGCTGGCTGCATATTGGCGGAGACTCAAACTGCCAATCAGTGTTTCTGAACCTCCTCGGGCAAGATTCGGCCACGTAGAGGTTTGGTTCGTTTGCTGCTAGCGAACCGAACCTCCAAAGGTCCACTCATCTTCACTCATAGATAAAGCTGTTTTATGGTGACCTTGTAGTGTTCTAGCTGATGTCCGTTTACAGTAACTTTGTTTCTAGAGTATGGATTTGTGTGAAGTGACTGACCTAGGACAGATTTTTATTCCTATGGATCGATTGTGCAGTTAGCCCTTAATTTTATTGCAAACACATAAGATATACCTTAGATTAATGACCTCTACAGTTCATAGTACCACCGTGAGCATTTATGTGAAATGCTTTGATAACTTGTGCTGTTCTTAAATTTTCACAGTTCAGACAGGGGCATAACTATCACGGCCGGAGATTGTGCGACCATTACTGGGTCCGTGCGGGAAGGGGGCCGACTGACACCATCATCTATGTCACCTGTACAGTATGTGTGATGACGAATATATTGCAGGGCAGAGATTTGCCTGTTACCTGCCCTGCAATACATGATGCCAGCCAATCAGAGGCCAGCAGCGGGCACCTACTTGTCCGTGAAGGTCAGCACATGGCAGTGACATCGTGCTCTGCCCATGCCGGCACTGCAAATTAGCTGAGTACTCCTGCGTTGGCTATAGAGTATGACACGGCAAGTTGTGGGAGCAGTAGAAGGTAAGTAGAATTGTTGTTTTTTTTTTTTTAAAGTGTTGGATAATAATGAACGTTATTACAGGAAGGGGCCCAGGATGAGGGATATTGGATATTATACCAGGAAAGAGCCTAAGAGGGAGGCAGTTGTACCAGGAATGGGCTCAGGATGTGTTTAAATTATTCCATGATAAGGACCAGGATGGGGGACATTATACCAGGAAGCAGTCCAGGATGGAAGGCATTTTACCAGGATGGGGGGCATTATACCAAGAACAGGCCTAAGATGAGGGACATTGTATCATGAAGAGGCCCAGGATGGGGGACATTATACCAGGAAGGGGCCTAGGATGGAGGACATTATACCAGGAAGAGACCCAGGATGCGGTGTATTATACCAGAAATGGGCTCAAGATGATTGCCGTGGTATTCATGCTGACTATACTGTAACATAACATATGAATTTGGATGTTTTTCCAAGTTGCTCATAAATAGAGATGAGCGAAGGAAGGGGATAAGGAAGGGGCCCAATATGGGGAACATTATACCAGGAAAGGGCCCAGGATGGGGTGCGTTGTACCAGTAAAGGGCCCAGGATTGGGGACCTTATATCATGGCGTGGCCTAGGATAGGGGAGATTATTACAGGAAGGATCCAGGACAAGGACATTATCACATGGTCAGAGAAAACACATGTTTTTATAGAATCTAAAACACTACAAGGGCCCATATATGTGACCAACGTGCAAGTGGTGGCCCATGTACAAATTTTGTACCACGTATCAGAATCCCTTGTATGAGATATTTATCACCTAATCTATGGAACGGGTATTCCTCTACACTAATATTGCCTTCCATCCTGGACTGCTTCCTGGTATAATGTCCCCCATCCTGGTCCTCATCCTGGATAAGCACTAGTGTTGAGCGAAGAGTTAACTATTTGTACTCGCTGTGGTGTTAGTGAGTACTGTCCACTACTCGCATATTCATTACGAATAGTGGGCGCAGTGTAAGTCAATAGGAAATACTCGCTAAGTAGCAAGTAACCTGAAAGCCGTACTACTCGCTACTCTTTTTGGGTTATTCGCTACTTAGCGAGTATTTCCCATTGACTTACATTGCGCCCGCTACTTGTAACGAATATGAGCATAGCGGACAGTACTCACTAACAGTATAGCGAATACGAATGGTTAACTATTCGCTCAACACTAATAGGCAACCATTACCAGCATAGTGGAAAATCCCTTTACATTCTTAAATCCTTTCTCTATTTTTTCATTTATATATTTGAACTTTTTGCTAAAACATCAGTTGCCAAGAGTCCATTTTTGTTAAAATAAGCAATTTATGGTGGCTTTATCATCTTTTCTGTAAGCATATTTCTGTTGCAAGCATTTTGACATTGGTAAAAGATGAATAATTGAACAATATTAATATGACAGACGCTTCTGTCTCTAGGGAACACATGTATATGTGCGGGTCCTTCACAGTTTTCCGGATGCTCTATGAGGTTATTATATAAAGTCTGTGCATGGGCAGGAATTTTCGTATGCCTTTACAGACCTCGATTCCGACTAGGACAGCCTGATCCATCTAATAAATACGATGTTGTTCCATCATTACAATCTTCAGTGTTTGGAGGAATCCTAAATTAATAGGCAGCTGCAGTGTAATAGGAAAAAGAAGCTCTGCACGCTTCATTACATTGCATAAAATGACCTTTATTTCCAACTGAGAACCACGAGCAAATTCAGGTTTTGATGAAATTATAAATCAGGGGATTGATTTTAACAGTTTGCTCCTGCATTGATTTTAGATTTTTTATTTTACTGATGCAATATATATTACGGCCACCCAACATTCAGGATTCTTAATCATGTGTTCTTGATCATTTATTGACCTTTTTGTGTGTATTATGCAGCAATCTATACCGTTAAAGAATATATTAGATTTAGTACAGGACGGTGGCTTTCCATATTAGAATATCATGAAAAGTCATCTGTATCCCTTAGGTTACGTGCCCACGATCAGGACCCCTGCATCCTGGACGCGGCAGGTCGTGACCAACGAGGCTGTGAGTCTCCTCCACAGAAGACTGCAGCTGCCCATGCCCATGATCAGGGTTCAGGGCGCTGCGGTCTCTTGCTTGTGTTCTCCGCGGTGGACGCTTGCGACTCCGCTGCAAACAATTGACATGCTGCAGTTCCAAAAGCCGAACCGCAGGTCTGTGTTTGCTGTGGAAAAATCAAGCACAGTGGGCATGGGATTTCTAGAAATCCCATCCACTATGCTTGTACTGTACATCTATAACCACTAAGAAAACTCGGGAAGGCGCATTTCCTTAATATCACTCTTTATTAAACACAGTATTAAAATTTCTTTTTTACATACATATGTGTAAACAAAAGGTCACTATGTACTCACACTAGACAAGCCATGGTACCAGCAGTTAAGATCCCTTGAACAAGTGCGAAACGTGTGTCGGGATAAAGGACAGCCAAGCAAGGTCTCTACAATTGTCAGGTCAGTAATTGCTATACATTGAATACCAAGTATTACTATTTTACCCCTTAATTAGATTGACTGAAACGGTACATACATACCTAGAGAATGAGAAGGATATGGGATTGTGTAACCATAGACATACTATGGTGTAGGTTATCCAGGATCACAGTGAATATAATATAGTACATCTTAAAAGATACACTAATATAAAAAATATATACCTTAACCTAACAGTATCTTGTTCTCATAAATATTATAAGGGGAGTTATCTAGTTTGGATAAGGTGAACCTTGTATGTGTAGCAATGGACCTTAACTGCTGGTACCATGGCTTGTCTAGTGTGAGTACATAGTGACCTTTTGTTTACACATACGGTATGTATGTAAAAAAGAAATTTTAATGCTGTGTTTAATAAAGAGTGATATTAAGGAAATGCACCTTCCCGAGTTTTCTTAGTGGTTATATATGCAATAGGTTTGGTCCCTATGCAACAAGGGCTAGGATATAAGGATAAATAATGCAATTGTACTGTACATCGCAGCGCTTTGGACTCAGCTGAAGCATTCTGCTTCCAAAACGCTGTGAAAACTGATTGTGGGCACACACCCTTACTGATTATTTAAGGCTCTGTCTTCTGGCAGGCACTGTGGCTCATTCCCAATACAGTGAACGTTTTGTCCATTTGCTACGTGGGTAACTGCAGCACACATGCATTAACTTAAAGAAATGGTTCACCCATGTTCATTATTGGCCACAACAATATTATGTTTCTCTCAAATACCTTGTGTTGATAATAGTGCCTGTGACGCTATTGCAGACCTCTCTCTTCACCATCGCGTGACCCCCAGGCTCCGTGACCTCAGGGATCTGGTGATGTCACGTCAACTTCCTGTTCACCTGAAATCACCGCGGCCTGCACCAGTCTCAGTGAGTCACTGGGCTGTGTGCGGAGTGTGTGTCTCTTTCTCAAAAAAAAAAAAGACAATATGTCGATCGGGAAATTGAGCACTCATACAATACTTGATCTGTACGAAGCGTCTCCAGCACTCCGATACTTGTGCTTGGCACTGTTCGCTACTTGATCGTTTGTCCATCTTTAGTAGTTTAAAATGTAAATTTGAGGACAGACTACTTTAAAGGGAACCAATTACCAGGATTTTCCTATATAACCTAAAGCCGGTGTTATACTGGCACTATCAGGCTGATTCTTTACATACCTGTAGTGGTCAGCTCGGATGTTTAGGTTTTGAAATCCAAGAAAGTAAAGTTTATAAAATAATCAGCTTCTTGAGTGACAGCAGCTGAGGATCAGATAATATCTGGGGGGTATTCATAGTTATCCCCTCCCCCTGTTAGAGTTAGCATAAGTTTTCTACCAACAGAAAAATGTTGCTTTGTGGTATCAGCTTTGTTGGCTGAGGCCCCGCCCCTCCTGGTCATATGGGTATGACCTCACACACGTCCTGCAAGGGAAAAAGTGAATTGTTTGTATAATACTTATGTTAATTCTAACAGGGGAGGGGATAACCATGAATACCCCCCCAGATATTGTCTGATCCTCAGCTGCTGTCACTCAAGATGCTGATGAGTTTATAAACTTTACTTTCTTGGGTTTCAAAGCCTAAACATCCGAGCTGACCACTACAGGTATGTATAGAATCAGCCTGATAGTGCCAGTATAGCACTGTATGTATAGAATCAGCCTGATAGTGCCAGTATAGCACTGTATGTATAGAATCAGCCTGATAGTGCCAGTATAGCACTGGCCTTAGGTTATATACAAAAATCCTGGTGATTGGTTCCCTTTAAATGGACCTAAGTAGGACTTCCCTATACAACCAACAGCTGATAGGACCTCTTGAATAGCAAATTGCTGAAGGTCTTTGTCTTTTTTTTTTTCCCCCCACAGTCAGCAGGGATCCTATTAATTAAGGGTGCTTTAGGCCCTGTGCACACTAGTGCATTACCCGCGGATTTACCTGCGGATTTGCCGTGGAAATTTCTTGAGAAATGTCTTCAATCTTTGTGCAGACATTTCCCAGCAAATCCTATGTGAAAAAAAAATAGCTGTGCGCACACTGCGGATTTTTCTCAAGAAATTTCCTTGGGAAGAATTTCTTGAGAAAATTTCTTGAGAAAATGAGCATGTCCATTATTCACTGTAATGTAATTGCGAAATTCCGGGGGTATACCGCAGGTAGCAAATGATGTGCGGTATACCCCCGGTATAGCCGCGATTTACCTGCGGTAATGCTCATCACTGCCTGCGGTTTTGCAGGAAGCGATGTCATTATGCCAGGAAGAGGAAGCGGAGCAGAGTAAACACACACGTCACACTCCCTGGACGCCGCACAGAAGCACTTCCGTGCGACCTCCAGGTGCCCGTGCAGTCTGTGTCCCGCTCCAGCCTCGCGGCCGCTTGCACTGCAGCGTGTCAGTGTGTGCCCGCAGTGTCAGCAGCTTGTCACGCTGCAGCGCAGGCAGACACTGACACAGGCAGACACTGACACTGCACTGCAGGGTGTCGGTGTCTGCCCGCAGTGTCAGCAGCCTGTCACGTGGCAGCGCAGGCAGACACTGACACCCTGCAGTGCTGGCAGCCGCGGGGATGACGATCGCTGCTGTCAGGAGGTGAGATCATTACCTGCTGTGACAATCTCCTGCCTCCTGACGTCACCGCGGTCACTGCTGTCTATGCCCGTCTCGCGAGCGGCCCGAGACTGTCACCAGCGGTGACGTCACGGGCTCTCGCGATACTTCTGACAACGCGGCAGGCATAGAAGTTAGTAACAGCGCTGACGTCAGCAGTACAGGAGATGATCACAGCAGGTAATGATCTCATCTATCCTCCTGGCAGCAGCGCTCGGCATCCCATGCAGTGACCTGGGCTATTGATGTTAGCTCAGGTCACTGCATTGCTCTCCCAGCCAATGGGGAACATTCTGTTCTTCGTTGACTGGGACAGCAACTATAGTATGGATCGCCGTGGGACCCCCCCCTTATTTGATTACGCCGGACGTGGAATTGATTGTTCTTTTCAACAAATTGGGGAAAGAGGGAATGTTTTGGGGAGTGCTTTTTCAAATAAAACTTTTTTTGTTGTCTATTTCTTACTGACTGGGTTGGTGATGTCGGGTATCTGATAGACGCCTGACCTCACCAACCCCAGGGCTTGATGCCAGGTGACATTACACATCTGGCATCAACCCCATATATTACCTCGTTTGCCAATGCACCAGGGCAATGGGATGAGTTGGGGCGAAGCGCCAGGATTGGCACGTCTAATGGATGCGCCACTTCTGGGGCGGCTGCGGCCTGCTATTTTTAGGCTGGGGAGTGTCCAATAACAGTGGACCTCCCTAGTCTGAGAATACCAGACCACAGCTGTTCGCTTTACCTCGGCTGGTGATGCAATTTGGGGGGGACCCCACGTTTTTTGTTTTAAATTATTTAATGTAAAATAACAGCGTGGGGTGCCCTCTGTTTTGGATTACCAGCCAAGGGGAAGCTGCCAGCTGTGGTTTGCAGGCTGCAGCCGTCTGCTTTACCCTAGCTGGCTACAAAAGATGTGGGGACCTCTCGTCGTTTTGTTTTTTTTAATTATTTATTTATTTTATGGCTAAATACAAGGCTAAGCACCCTTTAGTGCCACATGAAATGCACTAAAGGGTGCCAGCTTAGAAAATGCAGGGAGGTGGGACATTATATAGGTCTTTCTCATCTATCTATCTATCTATCTATTCATCTATCCATCTTTCCCTCTATCCATTATCTGTCTATCGATTATCTATATTATTTATTGCAAAACCGCAGGGACCAACCGCATGCGTTTTTCCCGCGGATTTTTCCGCAGGTGCGGAAATCTTCAACTCCCAGAAGTTTCTCAAGAAATTTTCTTGAGAAAAATCACTTTTCTAGTGCGCACATAGCCTTACACACTGCGAGATCGCTAGCGATGTGACACGCCAGATCACAGATAAGATTTGCCGAGATCGCACATAGGTCATATTTTTTTTTTTATTTTTTTTTTTTTAGTGCCGGTCACATGTGCGATCTCAGCAAATCCTATTTGCGATCAGGCGTGTTACATCGCTAACGAGATCGCTAATGATGTCGCAGCGTGTAAAGCACCCTTTAGCTTTATAACATTAGAGGGGAATAACCATTTTATGTCAATATAAAAGCATTCATTGTATGTCTGTAAAGTCCCGTCCTCTAGTTTCTTTACTATTTTTACTTGTTTAAAACTGTCACGAACCACCGGGGGGGTCACTCAGAAATCCCCCGCGCTGGCTACCAGTACGTCACAATCGGGGGGTAACAAGTGGGGGTCACCCCTCCTTTATACCTCCCGACCGACAGACAGAGCACGTGACGCGCTCTCTAGCGCCCCTCTTATAGTCAGGCCAATTATGGAATTGCCCGACAATAAGCAAGGAGGCCGCTATACTACTTATGCCGATTATTGAAGGGTCCCCGGTGAGAGTAGGGTATATATTCCCCCGACCTCCGCGGGCGGAATATATAAAACCTCCCCGAATCTCACTGGCCTCCCCACAATAATCCTTGGCACAACTCGCTGCCACCAACCGCTTCACGGTAACTATTAGCCGAACACACAGACGTGGGATTCAAGATCGAGATAACAGAACAGCCCAAGATTAATTATATAATTTAATCAGCCTAAAGCACACTAGAAACTACAATATATACAATATGGGATCTACAGAATATACATAGGTCAGAGTACAGTTACAGATAAAGCATGGTTTACAAACAGGCATACACAGTTCCAGCAGTTACCTTGTGCGTCTGGCCACAGGGGGGCGCTGTAGACCAGGTTTCCAGGATCTTTCCCACAGATGTTTCCTACACGTGACCCCCAGCGAAAGAACACTGGAAAATGGCCGAAGTAGGGTTATCAACCTGGGCAAATCCAGGTCCCCTCCTACCTTAGTGACCTCAGAGGGAGCACTGCTCCACCCCTGGCTGGAGTTATGGACAATATCCACAACATGGAATATGGGCCATAACTTTGCCTGGGAGCGTCGTAGGCGGACGCCAACGCTCTCATTGTGACAGTTATGAATTTAGCTACAGAACGAGAGGACTCATGACTTGTCTACTAGTTCCCCATTGGCTGATATCACGCCTGGGGTACTTCCCAATATCCTACTCCCATAACAAAGGTGTGCCAGCATGGTCCGCATGCAGAGACACCATTTTTATGGTTGCCATATTTATCGGAAATATGGCTTGCGAGATATGAACCATATTTTACTGGAGTCGTTCTGTCTGGATACTTCCAAGCTTGCTAATTAGATAGCAGCCCCTACCACAGGGTCACGGCAGGGAGTCATCCTGTGTCCATTGTTCCCACATCATCTAATCTCCATATCACAGGAGATGGCCATGGGATGTGTTGCTAGGATGTGACACCTTCCAAGATGTTGGACATTGAGAACAAGAAGTGCGGGGGCTCGGCCATGGAGTGATGAGAGCGATTATGACTGGAAATCATAATTCCTCTTCATATCCCAGGATTTGCCTCACACCTCCCCCCTTTTGAGGGCGCTAGGGGGCAGCACACTCCGGTGTTCCCCCGTGCGCCCGTCCGCGACCTCTCCTTGTCGGGACAGCCCGTCTGCGTTACCGTGGTCCCGGCCCCTTTTGTGGCGAATGGTGAAGTTGTATTGCTGGAGCGCAAGGCTCCATCGCAACAATCGCCCATTCGTCCCAGAGACGGTGTGCAACCAGCTGAGGGGATTGTGGTCCGTCTCCACGATGAAGTGGCGCCCGTATAGATAGGGTTGCAGACGCTGCAGGGCCCACACTATGGCCATGCACTCCTTTTCCATCGTGGAATAGGCCACTTCCCTTGGTAACAGCTTCCTGCTCAGGTACAAGACTGGGTGCTCTTGGCTCGCAGAGTCCACCTGGCTGAGCACCGCACCGAGGCCGAAGTCACTGGCGTCGGTCTGTACTACAAACGGCCGCGTGAAGTCGGCTGCCTGTAGCACGGGCGGGCTGGACAGGGCGTCCTTTAGGGCCCGGAAGGCTGTCTCGCAGTCCATTGTCCAATCGACTGCAGAGGGCAGCTTCTTCTTGGTGAGGTCCGTCAAGGGCTTTGCCAGGCTACTATAGCATGGAACAAACCTCCTATAGTACCCAGCGGTCCCCAAGAAGGACATCACCTGCTTCTTGGTCCTGGGGGTGGGCCAGGACGCGATGGCCTCCACTTTCTCAGGCTCGGGCTTCAGTGTTCTCCCGCCTACCCGGTGACCGAGGTACTGGACCTCGCTCATGGCCAGCTGACACTTTCCCGGCTTGATGGTCAAACCTGCCTGGTGGATCCGCCTGAGCACCTGTGCTAGATGCTCTAGGTGGTCCTCCCAGGTGGGACTGAAGACGGCAATGTCATCCAGGTACGCGGCCGCGTACCCTTCAAGTCCCTTGACCAGGGTGTTGACCATCCGCTGGAAAGTGGCAGGGGCATTCCTCATCCCGAATGGCATCACCGTGGACTCGTACAGTCCAAATGGGGTAATAAAGGCAGAGCGTTCCCTGGCCTTGCGAGTCAGGGGGATCTGCCAATATCCCCGGCTCAGGTCCATGATGGTCAGGTACTGAGCCCCGGCCAACTGATCGAGCAGGTCATCGATGCGTGGCATTGGGTACGCATCGGCGACCGTGACAGCATTGAGCCCCCTGTAGTCCACGCAGAACCGAGTGGTTCGGTCCTTCTTAGGGATGAGGACTACAGGCGAGGCCCAAGCGCTGTTGGATGCCTGGATCACCCCCAGCTTCAGCATCTCGTCAATCTCCTGGCGCATGTGTTGCTGCACCTCCAGGGAGACCCGATATGCTGAACGCCGGATCGGGGGATGATCCCCAGTGTCCACGTGATGGACAGCCAAGTCAGTCCTTCCGGGCTGGTTGGTAAACAACCCCCGGAAGGGGTGTAGGGTGGCCCACAGCTGGGACCGTTGGTCCTCCAAGAGCTGGTGGCCAACCTCCACATCCTCAATGGATCTGCCTGCCCTAACCTGGGCTAGCATATCCAAGAGGGTTTCCGCTTCTCCCTCCTCGGGCAGGTTGCACACAGGGAGTGCACATGCCTCCCGCTCATGATGTGCCTTCATCATGTTCACATGGAAGGGCTTCCGCCTTCCACGGGCAGGGTCCAGGGTGACCAGGTACGTTACAGGGTTGAGCTGCTGGTACACGAGGTATGGGCCTTCCCAGGCTGCCTGAAGCTTGTCCTGTGGTACGGGGACCAGTACCCACACCTTTTGACCCACTTGGTAGGTCCTCTGACAAGCGTTCTGGTCGTACCAACGCTTCTGATCGGCCTGGGCTTGAGCCATATTGTCGTGTACCAGTTGCGTCAAGGCCTGCATTTTGTCCCGGAAGCGCATGACATACTCGATAACCGACACTCCAGGGGTGGCCAAATCCCCTTCCCAAGCCTCTTTCACCAGAGCCAGGGGGCCCCGCACACGTCGCCCGTACAGGAGCTCAAACGGTGAGAATCCTGTTGAGGCCTGTGGAACCTCCCGGTAAGCAAATAACAGGTGTGGGAGATACCGCTCCCAGTCACGCCCGTGGGAGTCGACCAACATCTTAAGCATCTGCTTTAAGGTGCCATTGAACCGCTCGCACAGGCCATTAGTCTGTGGATGGTACGGGCTGGCCACCAGATGTCGCACCTGGACTTGCTTACAGAGGGCCTCCATCAGCTGGGACATGAATTGGGTCCCCCGGTCAGTGAGCATTTCCTGGGGAAAACCCACTCGGGAGAAAATCTCCAGCAATGCGGTGGCCACCTTGTCAGCCCGAATGGACGACAAGGCCACTGCTTCTGGGTACCGGGTGGCATAGTCCACTACCGTCAGTATGAAGCGTTTCCCGGAGCTGCTGGGGATGGCCAGCGGGCCGACCAGATCCACAGCCACCCTCCTGAAAGGCTCATCGATGATTGGCAGAGATACCAGTGGGGCTTTGGGGTGTGGCCCCGCCTTCCCCACTCTCTGACAGGTTTCACACGAACGGCAGTAGGCAACCACATCGGCCCCCATTTTTGGCCAGTAGAAATGCTGGTTTAACCTGGCCTTGGTCTTAGCGATCCCTAGGTGTCCGGCCATCGGAATCTCATGTGCGATCCGCAACAACTCCGTCCGGAACGGATAGGGTACCACCAACTGTCGGTCCCTGGGCCACGCCTCCGGTGAACCCTGCTGGACCGTGACCCGGTACAGCCGTCCTTGGTCCCAGACCACTCGCTCCGGGTCCGAGTCCGAGGGAGGCTGTGCCGCCTGCTCCTTTAGAGCTTTCAGGCTGTCGTCCGCTTCTAACGCTGCCTGAAACCCCTGACTAGATGTGGCCAGAATCGACGAGACTGTCACATCTTCGGTCAGTACCCCGGGACCTGTGTCCTGGCCTCCACCTGACTCAGCTGCCACTTGGTCAGAAGGGGAAGAGCTATCGGACCTCCGGGAGGCCCCTTGGCTTCCAGCACTCCCACTGCGGGTGACAGCGGCCACAGCCGCTGCGACCGTGGGTCGTGCCTGCTCCTCCTCCGTTCCTGACCAAGTCGCCGGTTCAGGCAGACCTACCTGGCTTCCTGACACCCCGGTTGTGGGGGAACCCTGCACTGAGATCTTACCTGGGAGCACTTCCGCTCCGGGACCGGCCCCAATCTCACCTGCCTGTTCCCCCCCTGCAGCAACAGAACCCCGCTGTGAAATCTCTGGGGACCCCACATTTGCTGTGGTAGCCCCCACCCCACACACTGGTCCTCCCCCTGCAGCACCCTGCTCTCTGCTTATCCCTGCAGAGGGCAACAGATCCCAGCTCACAGGCTGATTACTTGTAGAGGCATTGTCACACCTTTCTCTGACCCCCTCCCCTGTCACAGCTGCAGCTGTGTGTGTGTCTATGGTGTCTATGCAAGCAGAAATATCAGAGTTCACTCCCCCCTCCCTTACATCATTCATAGAGAACACATTAACATTGTCAGGAGTCATGTCAGTACTGGCTGAAGGTTCAGCCTTTGGGGGGGGCCCAAACTGGGAGGTTATCTGCCCCAAATCTGTCCCAAGTAGCACGTTTGCGGGGATCCGATCAGTTACCCCCACCTCCCTCACCCCTCGCCCTGCGCCCCAGTCCACATAAATGCCAGCAACAGGCAGCGCCGGGTCAATGCCTCCAATCCCGGAGACAGCGAGGGTTTTTCCAGGTATCAAGTCTTGGGGGGACACCATCTCAGGCCGCACCAGAGTCACCTCCGAGGCGCTGTCTCGCAGTCCTATGGTCACAGACCGGCCGACGGTGACAGGTTGGAAGCTGTCCAGGGACCTACCACCACCCCCACCCACACAATACACCTTGGGCGGCCCTTGGGACGGGGACGGAGCCGGGGCCTTGGGACGCTGAGGGCACATGGCCTTGAAGTGTCCAGGTAGGTTGCACTGGTGGCACCGTCTTGGTTCTGCCACGGGCCTGGAGAGGGGAGTTGAGGGGGACACCCCCTGCAGTCTAGGGGCAGGTGGGGCAGTCGCAGAATTCATCTTACCCCCTCTCCAGGTGCTGCTGGTGGCCGCTCTCCTGGCCTCAGGGGCCCGGTTGTTGGTGTAGTCATCGGCCAGGGCAGCTGTAGCCGTGGACCCCTTTGGCTTCTGGTCTCGGATGAACTGGCGGAGATCCTCAGGGCAGTTCCACAAGAGTTGCTCTGTGATGACCAAGTCCAGGATCTCCGGTCCGGTGGAAAGCTGCAGGCCTTGGGTCCAGTGGTCGGCAGCTCGGGCAAGTGCCCGCCGGTGGTCAGCCCAGGAGTCCTTTGGTCCCTTCTGCAGGACTCCGGAGTGAGGTTGTACTGTTGGATCAGGGCCCGCTTGATTGTGTCGTAGCCCTGATCTGCCTCAGTAGGCAAGTCCCCAAGGATTTCCAGGGCCTTACCCCTTAAACGGGGGGTCAGGTATTTGGCCCACTGGTCCTTGTCCAGATGGTGCTGCAGGCAAGTCCGTTCAAAAGCAGTCAGGAAAGAGTCCAAGTCTCCATCCTTCTCCAGCACTGGGAAGTCCTCAACACGGACCTTTGGAAGTTTGGTGTCTTGAAGGTCACGTGTGGCTGATGAGGGCTGGAGCAGAGCTAGCTGCAGCTGGTGGTCACGCTCTGCCTGTTGCTGTCGCTCTTCACGCGCTGCCTGCCGCTCCGCAGCCTCAGCGTCACGCGCTGCCTGTCGCTCACGCTCGGCCATGAGTATCTCGTAGGTATCCCGGTCTCCAGCCATAAGCCTGGCCAAGGCAGCTTGAAGGAGGGCCTCTGCACCTCTCAGGCCGGAGGGATTGGCAAGTGGTGATCTGCGGCACGCTGCAGAGCCAGGTGATTCACTGTCCATTTCAGAGCGGAGGACTGGCATCTGGCTCGTTGAGGACCCTTGGGCGAGCTCCTCCTCATTTTGTCCAGCAGTGCCAGGTTGTGCGATGTCCTCTGCAGAGCTGTTCTCTGGCGTCGGGCTCTTGGAGGGCTCGTGGACAACCTCCTCATCGTCTCTGGCCTGAGCATCGGCCATTCCTTTGGCTTTGCTTCTGGTGCTCTCAGCCATTGTTGCAGACTTTGGTCACTGACACAGAACTGACACCTGATGCCTCCACACACCTTACAGTATCTGCACTCTGACACTCTAGTGTTGGTCTGGTCTGAAGACCCCAGCAGCCACAGCTGCTGCAGGCAGTCTTTAGTGTCTGGGAGTATGGGTCTCACACTCACACACACTATTATCTCGATCCCACCGCTATGCCACCAATATGTCACGAACCACCGGGGGGGTCACTCAGAAATCCCCCGCGCTGGCTACCAGTACGTCACAATCGGGGGGTAACAAGTGGGGGTCACCCCTCCTTTATACCTCCCGACCGACAGACAGAGCACGTGACGCGCTCTCTAGCGCCCCTCTTATAGTCAGGCCAATTATGGAATTGCCCGACAATAAGCAAGGAGGCCGCTATACTACTTATGCCGATTATTGAAGGGTCCCCGGTGAGAGTAGGGTATATCTTCCCCCGACCTCCGCGGGCGGAATATATAAAACCTCCCCGAATCTCACTGGCCTCCCCACAATAATCCTTGGCACAACTCGCTGCCACCAACCGCTTCACGGTAACTATTAGCCGAACACACAGACGTGGGATTCAAGATCGAGATAACAGAACAGCCCAAGATTAATTATATAATTTAATCAGCCTAAAGCACACTAGAAACTACAATATATACAATATGGGATCTACAGAATATACATAGGTCAGAGTACAGTTACAGATAAAGCATGGTTTACAAACAGGCATACACAGTTCCAGCAGTTACCTTGTGCGTCTGGCCACAGGGGGGCGCTGTAGACCAGGTTTCCAGGATCTTTCCCACAGATGTTTCCTACACGTGACCCCCAGCGAAAGAACACTGGAAAATGGCCGAAGTAGGGTTATCAACCTGGGCAAATCCAGGTCCCCTCCTACCTTAGTGACCTCAGAGGGAGCACTGCTCCACCCCTGGCTGGAGTTATGGACAATATCCACAACATGGAATATGGGCCATAACTTTGCCTGGGAGCGTCGTAGGCGGACGCCAACGCTCTCATTGTGACAGTTATGAATTTAGCTACAGAACGAGAGGACTCATGACTTGTCTACTAGTTCCCCATTGGCTGATATCACGCCTGGGGTACTTCCCAATGTCCTACTCCCATAAAAAAGGTGTGCCAGCATCGTCCGCATGCAGAGACACCATTTTTATGGTTGCCATATTTATCGGAAATATGGCTTGCGAGATATGAACCATATTTTACTGGAGTCGTTCTGTCTGGATACTTCCAAGCTTGCTAATTAGATAGCAGCCCCTACCACAGGGTCACGGCAGGGAGTCATCCTGTGTCCATTGTTCCCACATCATCTAATCTCCATATCACAGGAGATGGCCATGGGATGTGTTGCTAGGATGTGACACCTTCCAAGATGTTGGACATTGAGAACAAGAAGGGAGGGGGCACGGCCATGGAGTGATGAGAGCGATTATGACTGGAAATCATAATTCCTCTTCATATCCCAGGATTTGCCTCACAAAAACGAAATGTAAAATGTCCGTATTTACTGTAACTGTCATTCAGTCATTCACTATCCATTTAGGATTTGATATTGAGAGGACAGCTTGTTGGGAAGCCCCTTTAATGACTGATCGTATTCAGTTTGTTCTTTCCAAACGCTGGATGCTGATCTCCAGCTGTCTGCAGCTCAGCCTTCATCTCTCCCTCGATCATAAAATCCTCCTCTGCTCTTAAACCCTCTTGATAAAATGACACCTGAAGCCTTTCAAGTTCTCACTGTGCAGCTTTCTTCTACCCGTAGTAGAGCTTGACTCTCTAAGAGCAGCCTGCAAACATGGAGATCTATGAGGGACGGTCGGCTATCCTGAGACACTTAAGATTTCTTGAAAGTCCCCTTCGAAGAGCAACTGTAGAACACTTCTTTTTATATGCTCACCGTATTTAGTGGTGGCAATTGCTCAAGTATGGACTGTTTGATACACATATGAGCAGGTTAATGCAGAAATATAATTTGTACAAAATGTAAACAACTTCTCACGTTGAATTAGTTTTAATTTATAGGAAACAATGACCTGTTATAGCTCCTTTGGTGTCATTTGTGTTTCTTAGCAGGGATCCTTTAAGAAGAACAAAATTTATAGGAAAACAAAAACAACAAATGGAAAAGAAAAAGCTCTTATCTCCAGGCCGGATGTTCTAGATCAGGAGGAGATTATAAGATTAATTTACAATTTTGTAGGATCATTTTAAACAAATTTTATGTGTTATGAATTGAAATCCCTTGTGTTTGTATAGAAATTATAAAACGTAAGATAGAAACAAAATGAGCATACATACCCTACTGTAAGTAGAAAGTAATAGTACATATAAATAACATTAAAAAAAAAAACTGTGGCAGATGCCAGCTTACCTTCTTTTTTAGAATGTCAATTTTTTATCCAGGATTCCAAATGGAAAGAGTGGAAGTAAATGGGGCTTTACATGCTGCAACAAAGCTAGCATTCGCACCCGCCCCCGTTGTTTGTGCGTCACGGGCAAATCGCTACCTGTGGCGGACAAAATCGCTAGTACCTGTCACACATACCTTCCTAACGACATCGCTGTGGCCGGCAAACAGCCTCTTTTCTAAGGGGGCGGTTCGTGCGGCGTCACAGCGACATCACACGGCAGGCGTCCAATAGAAGCGGAGGGGCGGAGAGCAGCCGCATGAAAGTCACGTCCACCTCGTTGCCAGAGGACGCAGGTACGGTGTTGTTCGTCGTTCCTGGGGTGTCACACGTAGCGACGTGTGCTGCCTCAGGAACGACCAACAACCTGCGTCCAAAATCAGCAATGATATTTGGAAAATGGACGACGTGTCAACAATCAACCATTTGGTGAGTATTTTGCATCGTTAGCGGTCGCTCGTATGTGTCACACGCAACGACGTCGCTAATGTCGTTGCCTGTAAAGCGGCCTTTATACCCAGTAGATTCGATTGAAAAAGGAAAGTATCTAGCCATAATCCAAATTCCATATTCCATAAAATTTAACTTTAATAAAAGTTCATACTTAAAAAAAACCAAAACTATCAGTCCATGTCATGGAATAAAAATACAAAGGTGGAGATCATCATCTCATGGTGGAGATGAGGGAGATTTGAGCATAATGGATAATCGACTACGCGTTTCAGCGACTGGCATTTGCCTTCATCATGGTCCATACATTTTGAAGAAAGTGCCAAAGAATTTAAAAACATTCAGTCCAACACCACCGATCACACGTGGTATAATCAATCAATCAATCAATTAAATTACGGTGTTGAAAAACATGGTAAATACACTATTCAATGGTACATAGCACAAAAATCATGTGTGAAACCACATAGCTCCACAAGGGACTACCAGAACAGGAAAAATTACAAAAAAAAATACATTTTTTGATAATTTTTCATGTGGACCATGATGAAGACTAATACGAGTCACTGAAACGTGTAGTCCATTATCCATTGTGCTCATACCACCACCTTTTTTTTTTAAACATAAATTTTTATTGCATTTTTCAGAATTATTATTATTACAATATGTCTAACATTTGAACAAGAATAAATTCACCTTACCAATTTACCCACCCTTGTCTTAACCCACCCTCTTTTATTCCCACTTTATCCCCCCCAACATTTTTAATACGCTGAACACCAGGTATAAGTCGCGAAAGAACACACAGCTCCTCTATATTCTGATTCCCGTGTGAAGCCCTATTTCTCTGAAACCCTCGTCTCGCCCTACTGTCGTGTCTCTACTGCGTGTGTATTTTCAGCTTTCCCAATGTGCCTTGCAAGTCTCCCAGTAGATACCATTCCGTATTAGTGAAAGGAGATACCACTTTCCGTATTTCTGCAACTCCATACTGTTGTACTATAAATCTCTTCCATTTTTTAAAAAAGTTTCCCGTTAGTTCGTCCTTATTTCTTTCGGCTTCCAACTGTTCAATATTGAGCAGCTTTTTAATCTGATTGACCACCTCCTCCTCCGATGGAACAGATTCCTCGAGCCATCTGCGTAGTAGGGCCTTTTTCCCTATCATAGCAATATTATGGAAGAGTCTTGGAATCGTGGTCCCCCGTGTATCTCCTCCTCCTTCCTTTTCTTTAGTCCTGTGGTGGAAAATCCATAACAATGGGTCTAGTTCCATTTCCACTTCCCATACTTTTTCTATAAGTGTCTTCATTTTTCCTCAAAATTTCTGACTTTCTGAGCACTGCCAAATCCCGTGGTATAAGTCCGTTTTCGGCTGCTTACATTTGGGGCAATGTTCTATTTTATTCATCGTCTGCTTGGTGGGGATGTTAAAACCATAAATTGCTCTGTGCATTAATCTAAACTGTGTGTCCCTCCAGCCCTCATTAATCACCTCCTTCCTCATCCTCATCCATCCCTGCTGTATCTTTTCCCCTGCCTCTGTATCTTTTAGTTGTCGTGCCCATGCTCCCCAGACCTGGTCCGAGTGCAGTGGTACCAGTGCTGTTCTCAGATCTTTGTACAGGGAGGAGATGGTAATCTCCTGTTTATCCTTCATTATAAATTGGTCCATTTCATTCATTACCTGTTCTTTTCTAACATCCCTCAATAGTCCCATTATTCCCTTTTCCACCTGTTTGTATTGTATTATTTGGAATGGGGAAAGCCCGTACCTGTTCACCATCTCCTCAAGGGTCAACCACCTATGTTCAGTTTCATGGAGCAGATCTTTCACCCCACCGATCCCCTTATTTCTCCATTCTAGAAATAGTTTGTTTTCCCTCCCTGCTGGGAATTCCGGAAAACTCCAGATATTTAGGTATTTGGAGATTCGCCAGGACAGGTTAAACTTTTTCCTCACTGCTTTCCACGCCATTATCGTATCTCTACATACCAGGGAGTGCTTAATTTTCCTCGGAATATTGGCCAATGACTTGTGTAATATTGCCCCCAAGTCCCATGGTCTACAGTACTCACTTTCCAATTTTAGGTTAGAATAGCTATTTGTCTTCCTCAGCCAGTCTATTACGTGCCTCATCAAGCATGCAAGGTTGTAGCCTCTCACATTTGGCATCTTGATTCCTCCCTTTTCCAGTGGTAGCATTACCATTTTTCCGCCCACCACCACCTTTTTATGTTTATTGCCTGACATGAAGTGATAATAGTTTTTTAAGTATGGACTTTAATAAAAGTTACATTTTATAGAATTTGGAATCTGGATTACCGCTAGATACTTTCCTTTTTCGATTGAATCTACTGGGTGTTACTTCCACTCTTTCCGTGCTGAATCCTCCAGATAAAAATGTAACATTATAAAGGGAAGGTAAGCTGGCACCTGCCATAGGTTTTTTCATTTTGAATTTGAAGATTTTTGCTTTGCTTTCTTCCCATATTTTCTTTTGCAATATCATACACATAGGTAAATATTTTTGGAACACTTTCGTACTTTCCTTTTTCGATTATATAAATAAAATAGGGTACTTAGAACACACTGTTTTGATCAAAAAAATGTAAAAACCATACTACCGCGACCAGGTGTACCCGATTAGGTCAGCCCTATCCTCTAACCTCACCTTGTGTCAACCGACCGCAATGTAAATGGGGGTAGAGGAGGACCAGGACCTTTGGTAAACAATATAAATGAAATACCTAGGGGCCACATCTTGTTTGTATAAAGTGCAAGAAACTAAAGAAATGAGCAGGAGTATAAGTTGCGTATAGTACAAGAAGCATATAGGAGCATGTTCACACTGTGGCCAATTACCAGACAAAACCTAAGATGGAAACAAAATGAGCATTTACCCTCCTCTAAGTAAATCGCAATAGTGCATGTGAATAACATAGGGTACTTAGTGAACAATAGTTTTGATTAAAAAAAGCATAAAAGCCACCCCTCTGGGACTAGGTGTACCCATTTTGTATACAAATGAGCGGCAGTAAGTGACTGTTTTCCCTGTATGACAGTGGTTGACAGCTATCTTTTGGATGCACAGTGTACAACCGCCATCTGTACGAACACCAGGGATTATAAATACAGATTATACTATACTATATATATACTTATATTATATATATATATATATATATATATATATATATATATATATATATATACTAAATCTTTTCTAACAAACCTGAACTTAATTCTGCTTCACTTTTCCTTCCCTACACCTTGATGTCCAGGTTGCCACACATAACAAGATCGTTAACGAGATTGTTACTACGTCACAGTTTTCGGATCGTTGTTAAGTCATTGGTGAGATCGTTGGTGAGATGTCACACAGTCATTTTCCCAATGACTTTAGTAACAATGCAGCGACCTGTATAACGATCTCGTTGGCCGTTGGGACCCTGTCACACAGCAGCTGTATTGTTGTTGTGTCTGTAGTGTTTGACGCTGTGAGCCATGTAGGCGTCCATATGTGTCACCTTTTCCACACACCTCCGCTCCGATTGGTGGCCAATACTGCGTTGTGATTAGGAGGCCGGCCTAGAAGGCAACTTTATATCGCTTCATCCTTTGTCCCTTTTTGAGCCTTGCTTTGAGGATAGAACCTGCGACTCCTTCCGGATTAATTCGTACTTTGTTCCCGGTTGCTTGCTTGCTTTTCGGATCGAAGCTGCATCTGCACCAGGATTCATCCCTCCTTCGTTCCCAAGTGTTTGGTTGGCGCTGAGAACAGTAAGCAATCAGTGCAGAGGGGGCGCGGAAAAGGTGACCCAACTACATGCCTACTTGTCACACTTTAAGTTCTCATCTAGGTCGTTAACGAGATCATTGGTAGGTGTCAAACATACAGATCCATCCTGCCCAGCAGGACTCCAACGAGCCAAAAATGGCCCAGGACATTCAGCAATGACCAACGATCTCACAGCAGGGGGCGGATCACTGGTACGTGTCAAACATAACGAGATCGCTGGTGAAGTCGTTTCGTCACAGAAACTGTGAAGTAGCAACGATGTCGTTAGCGATCTCGTTATGTGTGACGTGGCCTTAATTTTACACTATCACTTCATCAGATGGGAATAACCTTTTAGGCAAGCATTCCAGACTTAGGCTATGTGCACACGTGTGCGTAATTCATGCAGTTACGCTGCGCTTTGTAGCGCAGCGTAACTGCATGCGTCCTGCGTCCCCTGCATAGTCTATGGAGATTGTGCAGGGGCCGTGCGCACGTGGCGTCTTAGAGCGCAGCGCTTCGGCTACTGCCCGAAGCGCTGTGTTCAAGAAGTGACATGTCACTTCTTCCGTGCGGTTTGCCGGCAGCCCCTGCTCTGTCTATGGAAGGAGCTGCAGGCAGAGAGCATGGAATCAGCTTTTTTTTTTTCTCTACGGACATTTTCTGCAGCGATTTGAAGCGCACATGTGCTCTTCAGATCGCTGCATAAAGGGTACTTTACACAGAACGATATCGCTAACGATATATCGTCAGGGTCACGTTGTTCGTGACGCACATCCGGCGCTGTTAGATATACCGTTGTGTGTGACTAAAAGGAGCGACGATCAACGATCGCAAAAGCGTCAAAAATTGTTATCGTTGACACGTTGCTCCTTTTCATAATATCATTGGTGGTGCATGCCGCTGGTTGTTTGTCGTTCCTGCAGCAGCACACATCGCTATGTGTGACACCGCAGGAACGACGAACATCTCCTTACCTGCGTCCACCAGCAATGAGGAAGAAAGGAGGTGGGCGGCATGTTCCGGCCGCTCATCTCCGCCCCTCCTCTGCTATTGGGCGGCCGCTTAGTGACGCCGCTGTGACGCCGCACGAACCGCCCCCTTAAAGGAGAGATTGTTCGGTGGCTCCAGCGACGTCGCTTAACAGGTATGTGCATGTGACGCTGCCGTAGCGATATTGTTCGCTACGGCAGCGATCACCCCCATGACGAAACGGCGACGTGGGCGGGTGCTATCGCGCATGACATCGCTAGCTGTCGCAGCGTGTAAAGCACCTTTAAGACCACATTCAGACGTGTTCTTTTACTTGTGAAAAATTTGACAGATTTTCATCAGTGGGCTACAACAGATATGTATCAGTGTTTGGTCAGTGTGTCTGTTTTTGTCGTCACTGATTCATCAGTGAACTGATCAGATTCCAAAAACAAAAAGTTGCAAAGCTTCTCCTACCCTCTAATAATAAAAGTAGATGCCATCCTTGTGCTGTCCTTAATTTTCATAGACCCATAAGCTTAAAGAGAATAAAAAAATTAAACATAAACACATGTCCAATCTATTAAAATATAAAAATTAACCTGATTGGTAAACACTGTAAACAAAAACAATTCAAGAATGACAAAATTTGATTGTTTGGGTCGTTGCAATGCCACAAAAAAAATGCTGTCACAAGCGATCAAAATGTCATATCTATCCCACATTGGTAGCGATTAAAAATGCTATCTCGCCCCGCAAAAAATAAGCCATCACACTGCTCCATCAACCAAAAATGAATACGTTATGGGTCTTGAAAAATGGCGACTTAACCACCGACTTTTTAAAAAAAAACTTCAAAATTGTTTTCCCACCACAAAGTAATAAAACACTGGGCATGTTTGTTATCGCGATAATCGTACTGATGAGGAGAATCATATTGCAAGGTCGTGTTTACCTTAAAATATACACCGTAAAAACCGTCCCCAAAAAAACGTCAGAATTGTGGTATTCTTTCACAATTTTCAAGTACACTTTTGGTAAAATGAATGATGTCATTCAAAAGTAGAACTGGCGGGGTTAATGAGGACATCAGAATGTATCAGCACCTGGTAGGAATATGTGTCTATGTGTCTGTATAAATGTCCTCTTTGTATGCATGTCTGTATGATAGTGCTCTGTTTATACACATATATTGTGTGTGTGTGTGTGCTCTGTGTGTGTGTGTATACACGTGTGTATGTGCCTAGTGTACACGTGTGTGCTATGTGTGTATGTTCTCGGTGAATACATATGTGTGTATGTTCTCGGTGTATACATATGTGTGTGTGTGTCTGTGTTCGGTCTATACGTGTGTGTATGTGCTCAGTGTATACTTGTGTGTATGTGCTTGGTGTACACATGTGTATACATATGTGTGTAATATGCATTGTGAGTGTCACATACTGTGTGTATGTAGCATCCATTTATTAATCCCGGATGCACAAACAAAAGTTCATAGGTGTAAACAGGCTGGCAATTCTCTAATGAATGAGCAAAATGCTGCTCATTCATCGGTGATTGGATTGTTTGATGGAACAAAAATCCTTGTTCTCAGCAGCACATCGCCGGTGTACACTGCAGATGTGCTGCTGAAAACATGATACTATATGGAGACAGGGTGATCTACTAGTGATCATTCTTCATCAACTTGTGTAAAGAGGCCAGAAACAAGCACTGAACAGCTTCGATATTAGTGATCGCACTCTTAACGGTCTGAACCTAGCGCATGGAAATGGAACAAAAAATGAGTGTGATGGTGCAATATGTCAGCATGTAGAGCCCCATTTTATTCTTTTGCTTAGGGCCCCACTTTGTCTAAAGGGGGCTTTACACGCAACAACATCGCTAACGAGATGTTGTTGGGGTCACGGAATTCGTGACGCATATCCGGCCTCGTTAGCGGCGACGTTGCGTGTGAAACGCACGAACGACCGTTAACGATCAAAATTACTCACCTAATCGTTGATCGTTGACACGTCGTTCTAACCCCAAATATCGTTGCTGTTGTAGGACGCATGTTGTTCGTCGTTCCTGCGGCAGCACCAATTGCTACGTGTGACACCCCATGAACATCACCTCACATGCGGCCGCTGGCAATGAAGAAGGAAGGAGGTGGGCGGGATGCTACGGCAGCTCATCTCTGCCCCTCCGCTTCTATTGGGTGGTCGCTTAGTGACGCCGCTGTGACGCCGCACGAACCACCCCCTTAGAAAGGAGGCGGTTCACCGGCCATAGCGACGTCGCTAGGAAGGTAAGTAGTGTGACGGGTGTAAGTGATGTTGTGCGCCACGGGCAGCGATTTGCCCGTGACACACAACCAACGGGGGCGTGTGCTTTCACCAGCGACATCGGTAGCCATGTCGCTGGGTGTAAAGCCTGCTTAATACCGGCCTCTGTGCCTTCTTAGTTATTGGGCATTACGGCTTCCCTGGCAGTTACGCCCATATGTGTATTAATTCTCAGAGGATTTGCGCTACTAAACTACAATAATGACTAGATATTACAATTACCTCCAGCTCACTTACGCTCCTTAGATACATATGTGTTTGCATTTGCGTATCAGCGTTACTGATTGTTTTAATTAGTCGGAGATGTATTTGATGTTAAAATAACACAAATGCAATGATTCCAACGTTCGTCTGACCACTTTTACCTTGATACGTCCCCTAGTGGATTTTTGCGCAGCCATCTGGCAAGCTTTTGAAGTTCAAATGAAAACAAGCAGACTGAAAACGCTTAAACGCTTTATTATCCCCTCTGTATTACAAGAGTGTCTTTTAAGTAGCGTCTCTATGTGTTATCCAGTCACAGCGTGTCCTGTCAGAGTGCAAACAATTCTTTCAACCTTGAAAATGGAAATGAAAAATGGAAACAAACACACATCAGAGTATGAGTAATGGCTAAATTGAATGTTTAAAAGTTCCTGCTAGAATTGCCAAGGATTGTGACCGCAGTAATCAGTCTTGTGTTGTGCACACATTATCCACAACCACACAAGTGCTGTCAGGATTTATTAGCTTGGCATTAGAAAAAAAAACTGTGGTGCAAAAAGAACGCTAGGAGGTATAAAGCCAACTCGTGTGCCTGACGTGTCCCCTGAAAAAGGGCAGTATACAGCAAGACGTCATGTCCTGGATTAAATTTGCTTGCTATGTAAGAAAATGCACCAAGCTTCAAAGCACTTCTTTCTGTCTTCCTACCGTAGTTTTGACTTTTTTTTTTTCTTTTTTTTTTCAGGCATTGCATTTTATTATATGCATACAATTAAAAAAAAAAATCCACTGCTCCCTTAAGTATTTCATTTTTTTTTCCCAATCACCATACAGTTCTAGAAATATTGGCCTTTTTATTCATGGCTAATTTTTGTGGTCTTTACCAAGGATTTGAGGGTTACCAAGTCTTGAGAGCAACAACACCCTTCTAGTAAATGCCAGAACAATTCTCTGGAATGGTAGGCAGATTAAAGAAAAAAAAAAAAAATATATATATATATATATATATATATATATATATATATATTTATATTTATGTGTGTGTATATACATGCACATTATATAAGATGTAGCAGAGCTGGAATCGTCGTGGAACCTCATGTGGATTACATCGGACCTGGATGTTTTGGGGGTTAATAAATTGGTGAAAGAGGGTTTTTTTTGTATTTTATTTCAACTAAAGGATTTTTTGGGTGTTTATTTCTTTTCATTTATAGATCAGTAATGGAGAGGTTTCATAGACTCCTCCCATTACTAATCTAGGGCTTAGTGGCAGCTATGGGCTGTTATTATCCCCTTATTACCCCAATTGCCACCACACCAGGACAATCTGGAAGAGCTGGATAAAGTGCCTGGATTGTCACATCTAATGGATGTGACAATCCTTGATGGCTGCATGCTGCTATTTGTAGGATGGGGGACCCAATAAGCATGGGTCTCCCCAGCCTGAGAATACCAGCCCCCAGCTGTCGAGCTTTATCATAGCTGGGTATCAAAATTGGAGGAGGAACCGCATGCTGGTTTAAAAACAATTTATTTAAAATAAAAAAAGCCGCATGTGGTTCCTTTTACTTTGGTACACAGTCAAGATAAGCTGAGGGCTTCAGCCTGTAGCTGTATGCTTTATTTGTGCTGGGTATCATAATACAGGAGTACCCTATAACAATTTGTTTATTTTTATACCACAATAGTGACATGCACACAGGGTTTGTGATCGCAAGCAGTCAGAAGCTGTCACACAGGCTGGGGGGGCGCGTCTGACTGCAACCAATCACAAGCGCCAGGACTGCCAGTGGGTGGGTGAAGCAGTGAATATGCATGAAGGTAAATGAGCGGCCCGGAATAAGAGTGAGTGGCTCAGAAGCCATTTTTAAGCTCTGTATTTTGCTCCCCATAGACTTATATATGGCAACTATCATCCAGCCAAATATCCAGGATCAGTTTTTGGGCCAGAACGTGGTTTTGGTTTTTTTTTGTTTTTGTTTTTTTTGGGTTTTTTTTTAAGTCTGGTTAGTCACGCTGATCCCAGATATGTGAGTTCGCCCATCACTAGTCAAAACTTAGACATGGAGTCCTATTACAGTATAATTAGTCTTGAATGCACATGAAAAGCCAGGAAAGTGTTGGACATGCTTCAAATTCCCCCTTACACCCTGCAATTTTCTTTTTAATATTAGACTTTGCTTAAAATGAATGATTTCAGAAAATTGCCTATTGTTTAAAACAGGTGTTTGTTATAGGTAATAAAAAAAATATTAATTTTTTTTTCATATCAAAGTATTTATTTATCTTGCAATTTTACAGTATCCAGTGGAGCTACTTTAGACTCATTAATTTCTGTGCTTTCAGAAAAACAGCAGCTTCCTTATCATTAGAGGAAAGTATTCCAGTGATGGATAACACCTCTGTACACAGTATCTGCTAATCACAGTAGGTGATGTCACTGCTCCCCCTCCATTCACTTCAATGACCTTTGCACACACTCATCAGATGCTTCTACACAAAAATATATCAGTCCAGTATTTACAGCTAATGTGCATGTGAATTTCCTGAAACACAAGATTTCTCATTTTTCATTTTAATACAGATTGTGATATGGAAAAGAAAACATTGCCTAAATTTTAAGAACTACAACTAACAGAAAAATCTGACTTTAAACAATCAGTCATTTTCTTATGACCCATTCCCTTTAACATGCCAGTTTCACGACCTTTAATGAATCTAAAAGATTATTCCTCACCAAAAAAAAATCCTAGGCGAAGTAAAGGACAAATGTATAAGAAAAAAAAACTTCACCTTTTATATTTTGCAATTCTAAAGCGACTTTAGTGCTGTCATGCGGTATATTATGCCCTTTTTTGTACTGTTTTAATTTTGGATGGGTAAAGAAAAAGTGATAAATCAGATTACATAAATTCAACATCTCAGAAATTGGATGGCAAAAGGTAACTTTTCAGTTTGATCTCCAACCTGTGTCAAACAGATGTAAATGTTGCCCTCGAGTCACAAGAGATTTAGTGTGACTTTGTAGCACCCTTATGTTGCATCTGTGGAACCCACCAGCAGCGGCCGCCCCAAGGACTTCACTCCACCTCCAGGGACGCCACAGGGTCTCCACGTGTTTGGGGAATTTCTGGCTTCAGGTATGTCAGGTTCACTTCTATAGGAGTCGTGACGCCACTCTCGGTTTGCGGTCAGGGTGGTGGCCACCACTGCAATTTAACGAGCGTCTGGGGCTGATGGTATCTGCAGTCTGGTGGTGTGGCCTCCCGAGAGTGAGGCTGGCCCCAGGGGCTCGGGTGTGTGTGTGTTGAACCACAGGTCGCAGAATAACTCAAGCACAGTCCGAGGTGTCTTTCAACTTGTTTACTCACTTTCAATTGGCGTTGTGCGGTAACCCGGGCGATGCTGAGATACACCAGGTGGGAACCAGATATCCGTCAGGCTGGTATAGGGGTGACTGCTGGCTCGCCTTTCTAGCACTTCTTGTTTCGGATAACCCCTGACTTAAAGTACCGTGGGATTCATCCAGGGAAGTCGCAGCTGCCTTTTCTCTCCTTTCTGGCCCGTTTGCTGGCAGTATGGACCCAGGTGGATAGCTTCAGGCTCAATCCTCCTTATGGGCCCCCTCATTGCTGCTGATGCTTGGACTCTGTGTTGGTTGGTGTGGGACTTGTTGTCCACTCCACCGGCAGGTTTAGCAGACGACTAAATGGATGTCTGACTCTAGGGACCTGTTCCCCGTGCGTGCCTAGCCCTCCAGAAGTCTCCGTACATGACCAGCTGACTCCCTCAGTGTCCTCTTGACCAACTGGCTTCCTCAGCGTCTTTCTGTCCAACTTCTGGTGACAGTTTTCCACCGCCAACAGCCACTACACTTGCAGGGTCTGACTAGCGTGTCTGTGTGCCTGCTCTCCGCTTCAGACTTGGCTCCACTCTCCTTCTCCTCTGACTGCTACTGCAACACTCTAGCTTCCAGCCCCTCCCCTCACCACTAGCTGAGATGTGGAGGCCACGCCCCCTCCTGGGTCTGCCCAGGGGTCTTCTCTAAGGTGTGTGTGAGCCCTAGTCACTATGTGTCTGTGCGTACACACCCTATTCAGCCTTCAGGATTACCTGTTTGCACTCACCCAGCATGGGTGCAGTACTCAGTGGTGCCTGACCAGGTCAGGGGCGCCACACATCTTGTATGTAACTACTTTGCTATTGAGTTGCTATCAGGTTAATTTGCAAGTCTGTAAGGTAAAATGTATAGCGGATCCGTACAACTTCAACTGAGGGAAAACATTGTGCAACCAAGGTTGCCTGCAAATCCGTCTCCTAGCAATGAAAATAACTGAATAGCTATCGGGACCCTGCCTTTGTCATTAGCACAACTGAGTACTGATATCTTGGATAAACACTGGTTGCAATGGAAAACTGCTTTATTGTTGAAAGTGGTCCTTTCATTTCATTACTACATCAACCTCAAAGGTAGCCATGAAAAAAAAAACAAACCTTGCCCTCTTTCTTTGTGAAATGCTAAGGACAGTGCTTCATGGGGACAAGTCTCACAACTCTGAAATCGCAGTGGCGCATTGCACCATAGCATCTACTGATTTCCTAAGTTCTCGCACTGCGACCTCCTGCGAGTCAGAAATGTTTACAAATGGATTTTTTTGTCCCTGGTTGTTACAGGTCTCACTTGCCACAGATTTCAATGCAACTCACATGCGATGTTATCCTGAAATGACATTTGCAATTTAACTTTTTTGTAACCATAGATTTAAACTGTAACTGGCATTTCAGGAGAACTTGCAACGGAATGTTTGTATCTGCTTCTAGCTCCTCCCTTCTCTATAGAATCTTATAAGGACAAACAGTCATCTCCTGTCTTAGTAATTGGAAAGTTTGTCCTAATGGAATACAGATTATACTCCTGAGAGTGAAAGATCAGTCCAGGAGGAGAAAGAAGACGATTTCTTTGGTAAGATATCTTACAAAGCTGGTTATTTTCATACTAGAAGGTGGCCGGTTTCTAACGTATCGGGTAGTCTAGAATGTGTATGTAAGTTAGCAGATTGAATAATAAGGTAATGAATGGACTGGATGGGTTAGGTTTTAATTTAGTATTCTTATTGTTTATTGGTTTTAAAATGACAAACAACAGAAGGAACAATTTTAATAGATGAGTCTAATGTTTAATGATGTCCATGGCTTGTAATGAAAGAAGGCCATGAACAGTGTAAAGTTAAGTAAAAATATGCTGATGCTGTGATGTGGCCCAATGCTGGTATGTGCCCCCATCGTGGTGCAGCCACCATCCTGACATGTTCCCCCACCCTGCGGGGTAATGTGTGCAGGAGGCGGAGTGCGGGGGGGGTGGAGCCGAGCGGGACCATGGCGCTGAGGACGTCAGTGCTGGGGACTGCATGGCTGGGGACAGGTGATTATCCAGGTGTGTGTGTTCAGTGTATGCATGTGGAGGGCGGAGCGCGGGGGGGGCGGAGCCGAGCGGGGTAATGTGTGCGGGGGCAGAGTGCAGGGGGGATGGAGCCGAGCGGGGCCATGGTGCGGAGGACGTCAGTGCTGGGGACTGCATGGCTGGGGACAGGTGACTATTCGTGTGTGTGTGTGTTCAGTGTATACATGCGGAGGGCGGAGCTGAGTGGGGTAATGTGTGCGGGGGGCAGAGTGCGGGGGGGTGGAGCCGAGCAGGGCCATGGCACTGACGACGTCAGTGCTGGGGACTGCATGGCAAGGGACAGGTGACTATTCGTGTGTGCGTTCAGTGTATACTCGTGGAGGGCGGAGTGCGGGGGGGCTGGAGCTGAGTGGGCTAATGTGTGCGGGGGCGGAGGTGAGCGGTGGGTATGTTTCGGCTGGGTTGCCGGTGTGAGCTCCCGGGGGTGCAGCACTCACCGGGGAGTCGGGGCTCCGTGTGAGTGCGGGGAAAAGTGTCGGGCGTCGTCCTGTCAGCCCATAGTTCGTGCTGTTCAGTTAGCTGAGCCGTTGGTCGCAGGCTCTTTAGCGCGCGCGGTGTGGCGACGGTTGTCACTGTAATGACGTCATATTGGAGCAAGACAGACAGAATAAGGCAATTATATACTGTATATAGATGTATTAATGATTTATGAAATAATGGTTAGTTTTTGGTGAAGCTCTTCAAGTAGCTGTCATTTTTATTTTACATTTATTTTCACTATCCGGTATCATTTTTAGGCTAAGTTCAGCCAACAGTACTTCATGGTCAGTATATCTACTGCAGTGCCTGCACTGACTGCAGGTGTCCTGACATAAACTTGCAGCCTTGGAGGCTTACATGAGGTTGTAGGTTCGGGGTCAGGAGATGGTCGGTTAAGAAATTGTTGTCCCTATTGAAAAGTGTTCTCCATCTCCAGTCCTCAGGAGCTAACAGGGCATGTTTTCAGGTTTTCCTTAGTATTGCACAAGTGATAATTTATTTACCCGCACAGGTGATGATTTCAGCACCTGTTTAATGCTAAGGAAATCCTGAAAACATGCAGTGTTGGTGGCTGCTGAAGACTGGAGTTGGGGAACACTGCTATAGGGACTGTGAAATATGGCTGTCTATTCAGTGCCTAAAATACATACAGCCTCCTAATATCCATGTTAGCCTATTTATGGGGTTATTTAATTTCTTTAAATGGGTTTTCCACTACTAATGTTGACCAACTTTTATTTGTCCTAACTCTTCCTAACACTTTACCAATATACTTCTGGTACCTACCCTGCTCCTGTAAGCTGATCTCTCTGCGGCATATATATTGCTAGGTTTGATCCTTCTCGTCTGGAGATTGGAATCGGACACACTGAGCAGGGCACACCACTGGTGGGGGCAGGGCTGCCTGTAAGTGACTGCTGTCTGGGCACACCTGTGCAGATCACACTTTAGTCTCCTCTCAGCTTGCTATACAGTGTGGTACTTTCATCTGACAAGCGCTGCGAAGTGCTGATCATTAGATAGTATATCACATTGCACGATCTGCACATCGCCACATTAAAGCACCGCATTGAAAAGAAGGCTGAGAGGAGACTGCAGTATGATCTGGGCAAATGTGCCCAGACAGCTGTCACTCACCTCTGTGGCAGCCCCACCAGTGTCATGCTCTGCTTATTTGGTATTTCGGATATATTTCGGATTATTGCAACCTCATGCTCTGTGGCCTCCCTTCTAACAGTCTCGCACCCCTACAATCTATTTTAAACTATGCTGCCCGGCTAATCCACCTGTCCCCCCGCTACTCCCCGACCTCTCCTCTCTGCCAATCCCTTCACTGGCTTCCCATTGCCCAACGACTCCAGTTCAAAACACTAACCATGACATACAAAGCCATCCACAACCTGTCTCCTCCCTACATCTGTGACCTAGTCTGCCGGTACTTACCTACACGTAACCTCTGATCCTCACAAGATCTCCTTCTCTACTCCCTCTCATCTCCTCTTCCCACCATCGCTTGCAAGATTTCGCCCGTGCCTCCTCCATACTCTGGAATGCTCTGCCACAACACATCAGACTTTCGCCTACCTTGCCAAGCTTCAAAAGGAACCTGAAGACCCATCTCTTCCAACAAGCCTACAACCTGCCGTAACTCTCAGTCTGATACAGCGCCGCACAATCAGCTCTACCCTCACCTACTGTATCTTCACCTATCCCTTGTAAACTGTGAGCCCTCGCGGGCAGGGACCTCTCTCCTCTACCTGTCTGTGTCTCGTACTGTTTATGATTATTGTACTTGTTCCTATTATGTATACCCCTTTCACATGTAAAGCGCCATGAAATTGATGGCGCTATAATAATAAATAATAATAATAATTTGGTCTGATTCAAGTTAAAACATCAACATAGGAACATGCATGCCATCTAGCGATTAGCAGAATAGGTAGTAGAAGTATATTAGGAAAGTGTTAGTTAGGAATAGTTAGGACAAATGAAAGGGGATCGCATTAATAGTGGGAAAACCGTTTTACATGTCTGTAATATGGCAGTCAAAGAAACAACAAAACTCAGAACATAACATGGGCCCTCAGCATTATTGCATGTCCTTATTTAGGTCCATGTGTATATATGCCGCCTGTGAATCTAGTTTTATTCTATAAGTCACTGTGAATAAAACCTAAAATGCAAAGCCATTTAACTAGGATATTTCGAGACTTTGTAAATGTGTGCAATAACCATACTCTGTCTAGAGGTCATGTACGTAATATGCATTGAATGGACACATATTGCCACACGTTTCCAATATAAAGAAATGAGAACGGATTGTCCGTCCCTAACCTAGAAGAGACATATATCTGACAATGAGAACCACAAGGCTTCACTCTCTGCTGTTATTCAAGCCTCCCACTGGATGTATTGTGCCATCCATTAGCAGCGTTTTCTCTCCATACCAGCAGAGCAAGCACGTCATCTGCATGTCACTGCGGACACAAATAATCGCTGGGAAAATTAATTTAATTTCAGCGCGTGTTTTCTTTACTGCAGCGATACGTTTCTAGAAGAAGGACAGTCACGCTAGAAAGTGATTTGGACACGCAATACGTTTACCTCCCTGCTAAATTACTTCTTAGAAAGAACAAGCAGCCATATTGATTATTGCCTGCTCTTGTTTGACTTATCGTTTATTTCAGAATGCAGAAAGTGATTGACCGGGGAAGGTGCGTAGGATAGACCTGCTGTCTCTCGGCATTACCAAGTCTGCTTGTATAATGGTTTTCTACTGGGATTTCTTTGGTTGTAGGAGCCCTTTATGGTTACTGCATTTTTTATTTACCAGACAGAGTTCAACGCGAAGACATTCACTACCAAGTGTTACCGTCAATCACTTAATTGCTCGCAAAAAATACCTTGGAGAAATGAACACTGACCACAGATTCTCGTATTTTACATTCTGAGCAAATTGTATAGTATATCCAAATGCATAGAGCTTGATAGTTTGTGAGGCAGTGCTGCTAAACATTTCTGGCCATAGGCTGCCACCGACAGCACAAGGGACAGCCGATGGGTGGGGGTGCCAGGTGTTCAGACATTGATGACCTGTCCTAAGGATGGGCCATCAATGTAAAAATAATAGACAACCATTTTTATCCATTTATGTTGAGGGTAACGGCAGATTTCCAGCAGGACATTGTAGAAAGAGTAATTTAGAGCAATCGCATCCATTTTGCTTGAACTGGTAAGGGCACTTTACACGCTGCGATATTGCTATCAAGATCGCTAGCTAGCGTACCCGCCCCCGTCGGTTGTGCGTCATGGGCAAATCGCTGCCCATGGCGCACAACATCGCTTACACCCATCACACGGTCTTACCTTCCCTGCGACGTCGCTGTGGCCGGTGAACCGCCTCCTTTCTAAGGGGACGGTTCGTGCGGCGTCACAGCAATGTCACACGGCAGCCGTCAAATAGAAGCGGAGGGACGGAGATGAGCGGGCGGAATATCCCGCCCACCTCCTTCCTTCCTCATTGCCGGTGGACGCAGGTAAGGAGACGTTCGTCGTTTCTGCGGTGTCACACATAGCGATGTGTGATGCCGCAGGAACGACGAACAACCAGCAGCATGCACCGCCAACGATATTATGAAAAGGAGCGACGTGTCAACGATCAACGATTTTTGACATTTTTGCGATCGTTGATTGTCGCTCCTTGGTGTCACGCGCTGCGATGTCGCTAACGACGCCGGATGTGCGTCACTAACGACGTGACCCCGACGATATATCGTTAACTATGTCGTGTCGCAGCGTGTAAATGGCCCTTTAGGCTCTGTTCACACTAGAAAAAGGATTTTTTTCAAGAAATTTCTTGAGTCTGAAAGATTAGCGCACTTGCAGTCAAAAAACGCACCGAAAATGCATGCGTTTTTACAACGTTTTTTATGCGTTTTTTTCCGCAGGTTGGTCCTGGCGTTATTTTACCATTATGGCAAAAATGCAGGTACCTGCAGAAAAGAAGTGACATGCACATTCTTTTTCTAAAGAAATTCTGCAAAAAGAATGTTCTTGAGAAAAAAAACGCAGTCTTTGCACAGCTAATTTTTTACACAGGTTTTGCTGGGGAATGTCTGCAGAAAGGTTACAACCATTTTCTCAAGAAATTTCTGCAGCACAAACGCGGGTAAAAACAGTGTGTGAACAAGGCCTTAAATGCGTTGGAGTTTCTGCACACAAAAAAGCAGCAGTGAAAAAAATGTAGCGTTTCCGCTACGTGAGAACATGGCTGAGGCATTTTCCTCCAATTAATTTCTCTCCTCTTAGGCCCCTTTCACACTGCGTTTTGCCTCACGCGTACGGGTCCCGTTGGGGCATTCGTCCGAACCGCCCCTCCCCCAACCCGCAAATCGTGTTTTGAACGCATGCACCGACAGGGTCATTGACTGTAATGGAGCAGACTGCGTTAGCGGGTGCTCTATTTTGTACTATTTTCAGGCATACGCGTTTTCCGCAGGCGTACACCAAAACATAGTCAACTACGAGTTCGGAGTTATTAGAATATGGACAAGAATTCTCAGACTAGTTTTTTGGCTTAACTCTGACTGCTGACATCAACCCCACAAGTATTACTCAGATAGCCTTCGCATCAGGGCAATCTGGAAGAGCCTATCAGAGCGCTAAAATTGGCACAGCTAATGGATGTGCCACTTCTAGGCAGCTACGGTCTGTTATTTTTAATCTGGGAAGGCCCAAATAGTCATGGGCCTTTCCACCCTGATAATGCCAGCCCTCAGCTGTCTGCTTTACCTGTGTTGGTTATCAAAAGTAAGGGGGCACTCCCATGCCATTTTTCTCAAATTATTTAAATAAATAATAAAAAAAGGGTGGGGTCCCCTTTATTTTTCATAACCAGCCAAGATAAAGCAGACAGCTGAGGGCTGCAGCCCGCAGCTATCTGCTTTACCTGAGCTGGTTAGCAAAAATAGGTGGGGCCCCATATATTTTATTTTATTTTTTTTCATTATTTCCTCTATCCATATTTGTTTGCACCACAATTGTTCTGCTTTTACCCCCATTTTGCCTCCTTTTGCAGCTCCCTAGCCCTTAGTATGACCATTTTACAGCCATTTTAGAGCACCAAAGTCTGGGTCCCCATTGTTTAATATGGGGTTCGGGGTCGAGTCTGGGTCCTGATCTGAACTTTTAACTAAAGTCCGGCTGAACCCGGAGAACCTGAACATCCACGGGTCCACTCATCCCTAATAGCGATTGGAGCCATCACTGGCAGATGCCAGCTTTGTGGTTTGGAGGCAGGCTCAGCGAGTGAGCTTGCTTCATACAGCCCTTACCAACCTGTGACTCATATTTTCATTAAGGGGCTACAAGGGTTGTCCACAACGTCCTACTGCTGAACCAACACTTGAAAGCGAAACATCTTTACTTATCCTACTATGTAGGCGGTGGTCATTGGATCCTACTTCTCAACTTCATGTGACGTTCCTGTCCAAAGGATTCTCTTCTGCCTCCACTGTTTAATGGAACGTCACTGGAGTCTCTTAATAGGGAGCACATTGCTCAGGCTTTCACAGGCCTGCTTGCTTTTCTAATATAAGTTGTGGGCCAATGGTAAATAGTAGTGCACATCCCCTTTAATAGTCTTTATTTTTTTGCAATTTTGATATCTTGTATTAGTTTCTCATGACATGTTAGCCACTTACTATTTGTGTCATTCTCTTTTTTTTTTGGGGGGGGGGGGGTAAATTGAAATATCCTGGGGCTCTGACTGTTCAATATAAATTAATAAATGACGAGTGCTCTTGTTGCTGTATATTATCTACTGTGTTTCCCTGAAAATAAGGCCTAAACGGAGTTTTCAGCAAGGCTTAAATATAAGACCTACCTTGAAAATAAGGCATAGTTGCGGTTCAATAATGAAGTGTCCATGCAGCTAAAAAAGTTAAAGAATTCTGCAGGACACTTATAGAAAGCAGACACCCCCCAAAAAAATGAAGAGCGAAGACCCCGCGATCATACCCCCCCGAATGCCGACTGGGGAAGTTGAACACATCAAGGACCTGTGGCGGAACGCACACCCACACACATCAGATCACACACACTTGAGATCCTGCACACACACACTCACCACAGCCAGCGATATTGATTTGCTTCTGACAGCATAAGGACCTGGGACGCTGTGCAGAGGAACCCCAGGACCTGCGGGTGGAACACATGGTGGACCCAGCGGTGGAACGCATCATAGAGACTGGAGAGCAGAGAGTGCCCTGCTGGCTGGCAGCAAGTATCACTTGATGTGATGAGTGTGTGTGTTTGCGCGCGATTGTATGTGCTATCTCATGAGTGTGTATGTGTGCATCCAATCTGATGTGAGCGTCGTCCAGAAGAAAGGGAGGACAGTGTGCAGCATACTTGCTGGGAGCGCTCCGACGAGGATCGCAGGAGGGAGGACCTGAGAGCCACGCAGGTGTCCGGAGTCTGGTAAGTATGACGATCCTGGCAAGGGGATGTGCATTTTTTGGGGGGTAAACTTTCCCCCAACTATGTTTTCCCGACAATAAACCTTCCCCCAAAAATAAACCCTAGCACTTTTTTCGGGGCAAAAAAAAAAAAATATATAAGACCGTGTTTTATTTTCGGGGAAACTGGGTATAGGGAAAATGTAAGTCGACATATGAGAAACATATGAGATCCTTTAGGTGACAACATGATCTTCTCTTTTATTCCAGCAGTGTGACAATTGACAGTTGTCAATCAACTCATGGGGATGAGTAGTGATATTAGAAGTTTGAGGGGGGTCACCCCGAACTGACAGATTCCCTTTAATTAAAAAGGATGCAAGCCTATAAACATGTATAGTAGACTAAAAGAATCGCAACAATTAAGCTTTTAGCAATCTGGATGGTCAGCGAGGGATAATTAGCAGTAAATCCACCACCTATGGGATGACGTTGAATATCTTTTTGAGCGAAGACCCAGTGGGAACATCTATTTAATTGGTTTCGGTACCAACCTGCAACAATGAAATGTATTTCTTCATGATTAAGCCTGAGCTGCGAATATGCTACAAAGGCATATTGATGTCTTATATATTGGCTCGTGTCAATGGGAGAACATTTACATGAAGCAATTAAATAATGTTTGAACAGTTGATATAAAGCCTTCTCTGTATTGGTAATCAATTGTGACATGATGATTTTAGTAAATATAATTGACTGTGGATTTTGCTGGAGTAGGATAATGATCTCTGCACACACGGTAATTACTCATTGTGTAGAAGTAATTCACTGTGTACTGGCGGAGTCACCCAGCCAGGCTTGTGGTGGTTTACACCTTTAATCATATGAAATACGGAGCTTTGTGTTGTGAAAGACTGAATTTTTATAAAAGCTGATCCAAGCATATAGATATAGAACAAGACAGTGACCACAGGGGATAATTGATTGCTTTGACTGTGTTTCCTACCTTTAGGTGACGTTTGACCTTGTCTCATATTCATACCAGCGTATTGAGACATATCTAGAAAATATTGTTCTGAAAGAAAAGGATTGTTTTTTTTTTATTGCTTAATTCCGTGGAATGAAGAGCAATGTGTTCAAGAGTAATTTTGCAGAAGGATGGGATCTCGCCGGTACAAATGACTACATTAATATCTTAAATAATTTATCATGTTTTTGATACGTTTCTTTGCAATTCAATGTTTTTGGGCTAACTACTTATTTTGAGTTTTCTCACTCTAGCCTTTTATTGTAGCGATCTGCTGCGAAATTATGTGGAATTACCTTTTAGGGCCTGTTCACCTGTTTTTTTTCCTTGCAGATTTGAAAAATCAAAGTACCATATTTTTTCGGTTTATAAGACGCACTGGATTATAAGACACACCTCAAATTAAGAGAAAAAAAAGGTAAAAACAAAATCTAAAGCGGGCTTTACACGCTGCAACATCGCTAGCGATGTCACGAGCGATCGCACCCGCCCACGTCGGTGGTGCGTCACGGGGTGATCGGTGCCGTAGCGAACAATATCGCTACGGCAGCGTCACACGCAATTACCTGTTCACCGACGTAGCTGTGGTCGCCGAACAATCATCTCTCCTTTAAGGGGGAGGTTCGTTCGGCATCACAACGTCACTAAGCGGCCGCCCAATAGAAGCGGAGGGGCGGAGATGAGCGGCCGGAAAATCCCGCCCACCTCCTTCCTTCCTCATTGTCGGCGGCCGCAGGTACGATGTTGTTTCTCGTTCCTGCGGTGTCACACGTAGCGATATGTGCTGCCGCAGGAACGACAAACAACCTGCGTTACAAACAAGAAACGATTTTTTTAAAAATGAACATGTACACAATGAACGATTTGACACCTTTTTGCGATCGTTACTGATCGCAAAAAGGTGTCACGTACAACGACATCGCTAACGAGGCCAGATGTGTGTCACCAACACCGTGACCCCGACGATATCTCGTTAGTGATATCGTTGTGTGTAAATGGGCCTTTAGTCTTACAATCCAGTGACTTACCAGGGGGGGTAGTGGCAGCGGTGGTGGAGCGAGGTCACAGGAGGTAGGGGCGGTGGTGGAGCTCATTTATGATGCAGGCTGTGTGGCCAGCCGGTGTCCCAGGTGCTGAGAGGTAGGCAACTTTCAGAAACTGTCGGCGGTTGGGGCTTCAAAGAAATAGCGCCCGGAGTCGGTGTGTGTGCAGATCGAGCTATCGGGTCAATGACAAGCCAAGATCTCATCTGAGCACGCGCCACCGCCAGGTGCCATTTTCCTTAAGTCCGTTGCTGGGAGATCAATGGGCCGGAGGCGGCTCATGTGCAGATGAGATCTTGATCCGAGAGCTCCAATTGTGCATGCCTCTGGGAGCCATTATTTGAAACCCTCACCGCTGACATTTTCAGGATGCCCCTACCTCACTGCTCGCAGCACACCAGCCTTCAGCACAGCACTCGCAGTCCCCAGCATTACCCTTGCCTACTGCTACCCCTCTCCACCACCTCCCGGTAAGGTGCATTTGAATTATAAGACGCACCCCTCATTTTCTTCCCAAAGTTTTGGGAAGAAAAGTGCGTCTTCTAATCTGAAAAATACAGTATATATGACATATGTGCAGCATCTCAATTCTTTCAGTGGTTTTGTAGTTTTTTTTTCACTCATTGAAAAGAACAGTGAAAAACATGTAAAAATGTAGCAAAAACACATATAAATTCTTAAAAAATGCACATATTTTATGCAGTGTTTTTCCAGCCAACACTGTGGTTTTTGGTACAGGAAAATCTGCAAATAATCAACGTGTGTAGATACCTTTATTCGTTACCTTCCTTAAAGGGTTTCTCTGGTCTCAGAAGAAAAATCAGCAGTTGCACTATATGGCTATAGACTGTCCAATCATGACAGTATGCAATTAACACACTGTCATGATTACTCTATATTTCCTATACATGTGGGTGGACTGTGTCACTTTACTGCATTTATGCAACTAGACTCCTGCTCTTTTTTTCATTAGAGGAGAACTGAATACATGGTAATCCTGACAGTGTGCACATCACACACTGTCTGAAATCCGCACAGAGTGACTGCAGACTTTTCCTATGAGACCAGACAATCCTTTTAAGTTTTGGAACGAGGTACAGCAGGCACACATTGCAATTGGAAATTGGTCTGCCATGTATTGTGATGCTTTTCCCTTTCATGAATATATGTGCTATGATCTCACAATTCAAAGCAGCTGTGGAGCCGAAATGGGAGCTGGTTTTGGGTGGAGTTGGTAGAAATGTACCTTCTCTGGTTCTGGTTTAAACAAAAAAAAAAGACAATTTCTCTGAAAGTAACAAAATGTAACAAATATTAATAATGTGTTCAAAACTCTTTTAAATAAAATATGTATTACACACATCATTTGGGCAGCTACCCTTTTTCTCATTGCGCTATATTCTGTACTACTATCTATGCAACCATCTAAGCAGCAAAACATCTGATGAAGGTCTTAGTATTAGACCAAAACGTTACAAAAAATGGATTGCATTTAAAATAAAACTATGTTTCTTCTGTGGACACTTGTGACCGCCAGATTCTGTTTTCTATTGTATATATGGAGTATATATTGTATATATCAGAGTATCCCCCTTTACAGAGTTGTGTATATTCCTATACTCAATGAACGCATACAGCGTTTTAGTTTTTTTCACCGCTGATGAGGTGCTTTAAATGCAAGCCCCCCCGGTCATATACTCCCCTTCTGGCGTTTTTATACTTTACAGACGCCGCACCAGTCCCTCGGCGCCATCTTGTGACTGTAACTTCTGACTGGCTGGAAGTCAGAAGTTACATCACAGGCGCTCAATGCAGCGCTATGAGGCCAGAAGTATTCTCCCATAGAAATGTATTAAAGCGTGAATTCCAGTGTGTTCCATGAAACACTGGAGTTGCCGGCAGGTCACTTTTCAGCGCAGACCACCCAGAGTGCTGCTGAACAAGGATTAAAGCAGTCGAAGTTGGGTAGAAGACAGGGCTTAGGCGACTTGGATTTAAAGCACCACTCCATCAGTGCAATAAAGAAAAATACTATAATGGTGCTTTAAGAGTATACAGTGGAACCTTGGTTAACGAGAACAATCCGTTCTGGGACTGTGCTTGTAAACCAAGTTATTCGTTTAACAAAACAAGATTTCCCATAGGAAATCATTGCAATGCAGACAATTCCTTCCACAACTTCTTAAATGTCCCATCCTGGTCCCCTATTGTGTCATTCCACACATGCACAAACACACACAAACACGTACAAACTCACACAAGCACGCACTTACACGCACAAACACACAAGCACGCATGCACACGCACATATGCTCACCTTACCTTCCTTTCCATCGCCGGTCTCCTGGGACTTGTTGTTCTCCAGTACGGGCTGTGTATCGGGTTACCATAACGACGAGGGAGGAACTTTCGCTGCCAGAGTGCTGACGTCAAAGGCAGAAGCCGCTTGCCTCTGATTGGCCAGCGCGCTGCCTTAGAGTAGCAGTGACAGGATGTTCCTGCTTCGTCGCTATGGTTGCCGATGCACAGCCTGGAGTGGAGCGGCGAACTACAGGACCCAGCAGACCGGCGATGGAACGGAAGGTACACCTATTATGCTCACCTTACCTTCCGTTCCATCAACGGCCTCCTGGGTCTTGTAGTTCTCCGCGAGGATGTCGCGATGTACCGGCGAACTGTGTGTGTGTGTGTGTGTGTGTGCGTGCGTGTGTTTGTGCGTGCATGTGTGTGTTTGTGTGGACTGCAAGTGCGGGTTAGAGAGCGGTGGATGGACGGAACCGGAAGTGTGTGCGGTGAGACTTTTGCTCGTACAGCAAAGCTTTCTCGTAAACCGAGTTACAGATTTACAGAAAGCTTTGCTCGTTAAGCGAGGTTCAACTGTATATTATGTTCTATGAATCTAAGACCCCTACATATGTAAAGGAAAAAAAGCCTGAAAAGTCCCTGTGATAAATTCAGGTTTAACATTTTAATACAGTAAATGTATTAGCCATTTATGAAGACGTCAGACATAGAGTGTGGAAAAATTAGATTACTCTGAGTCTTTACCTTACGGAGTCCGTGGCCCTGATTCACAGATGTATTCTGGTTTCAGTCACATCATTGTATTTGATTGTGACGTGAAAAGGTATATAATTTTCCAGCCTAATTTCTATGTCAATTTCCTCCCCGCTTTTAACATTTGTTTGCATTGCAGGTCAAGTGAGTTACACAAGGACACAGGAGCAGAAATGGTTCAGAGCCATGTCATGTTCTTCCTTCTCTATCACAAGAGCAGGATTAACACTAGAAGTCCCAGAAATTTTGAGCTCCATAGGGTTCCAATAGTAGAAATGTTAAATGACCCCTCTCTGGGACTTCTAGTGTTAAGGGCGCTTTACACACAACGAGATCGCTAGCGATCTCGTTAACGATGTGACACGCCCAGATCGTTGCCACGATTTGCCGAGATCGCTCATAGGTCGTTTTGTAGTGGTCACACGTACACATCTCACAAACGACGCTACATCGTTCAGCGATATATTGTTTGACCAAGGCAGTCGTGTGCACACCGTCACACAGCATTCCTCCCAACGATTCCGGCAACGACAGAGGCGTATAATTGTCCATAGCATACACCCTGGCGTGACACCAATCAGAGCGGAGGAGGCGTGGAGCATTGCTCGTAATGACACGCCCGCGTCGCTGATGACGGACGCACTAACGATGTTGTTCGTCGTTGGCAGGGTGTCAAACGTATCAATATGTCTGCTGCGTTCGCAACAATGAACAATATTTTGAAAATGAACGACGTGTCAACGATCAACGATTTTCGCTATTTATATGATCGTTCGGAGTCACTCATAGGTGTCACACGCAACGACGTCGCTAACGAAAACCGTGACCCCCGACGACTTATCGTCAGATAAATCGTAGCGTGTAACGGGGCCTTTACTCTTGAAAATTGTGAGAACTTTTATACAGACACTATATAGGAAATTTATACATCTTTTTCTTTTTACAATGGATAACCTAAAACTATCATCCCTTTAAGGATATTTAGGATGAATTGTTCTGTCAAGTGCAATAAAGGTCTGTCCACAGTATATCACACTCCAAACTACTTCAAATACAGCAATACCTTTACATGGCCAGACCTATCATCCGTTACTGAAAGATCAGCGTTTGAATTGATATTCAAATGAGGCTGTAGATTTGAGGCCTCCGTCACTCCAGCCCTATTCCATTCCCTGTCCAGAACCACCTTCTCCCGCTAAACTGACAGATATTTTTCCTGACGTCATGCCGCACAAAGGCTGTTAGGCTATGTGCGCACAGTGCATTTTTCGCTGCGATTTTGGGCTCAAAACTGCATGACTTTGCTTCCCCAGTTTTCATTTTTGCTGTCCACACACAACTTTTTTTTTAAGCTGCGTTTTTGAGCTTAAAAAAAAAAATGGACATGTCAATTCTTTCCTGCGTTTATCTGCGTTTTCTCCCCATGCAATGCATTGGAAAAATGCAGAAAAACGCAGAGATCAAAAACGCAGCAAAACGCGGTAAAAACACATGCGTTTTTACAGTTTCGTTTTTTTGCGCATTTTTGCCACGGGTGCGTTTTTATGCGTTTTTAGCAGACAAAAATGCAGCATCAAAAAAACGCTGTGTGCGCACATAGCCCAAGTCCGGTAGGAGAAGATGGCACTGGGCGGGGAAGAGAATAGAGCTGGAGTGACAGAGCCTTCAGATCCAAAGGCTCATTTGCATATCTATTCAAATTCTGATTTCTCACTATCAGAGGAACGGACAAGCCATGTAAAGATGTTGTCGGATGTGTCTTTGAAAGAGTTAAATGCATATATAAATAGTTTGGGGGTGAAATCCTGCTGACAGATTCCCTTTTAAGCAGCGAAAACACCTGGAAATATGGAGTCTGTTATAAAAGTAAATGGGCAATTAACTTTTTTGTCTATCCATCTATTCCACAACTACAAGCAATAATATAAAGTTTTTACTTGTTGCTATAATTTTATGTTGTTTTTTTTTTTTTTTTTTTTAATTTTATATGCGATTTTCTTGATGCGGACTACATGCTGCCGTGAATACAATATTCATAGTCCATGGATAAAATGTAAAGTACAGTAGTGTTAATTTAGGCTAAAGGCCCCTTTACACGCAGGCTTTCTAGCGATCTCGACCTGGCCGGGATCACTGGAAAGTCTCTAACAGTAGCTGGTGAGCTGTCAAACAGGCAGATCTGGCCAACGACGCAGCGGCGATACGGACCTGCAGAACGACCTCGCTGGAAAGGGAACGCTAGCACGCCTATGGGCTGGGTCGCTAACGATGGCGTTGTAACGGTGTCAAACACACCAATACATGCTGCGCAGCTGGAAACAAAGGACCAAAGAATGGTCCTGAACGACTTGTAGCGATCAGCGGCCTCACAGCGGGGGCCGGGTCGCTGATGCGTGTCACACACTGCAATGTCGCTGGGGAGGTCGCTATTACGTCACAAAACCGGTGACCTTACAGCGATATCACTAGCAATGTTACAGTGTGTAAAGGGGCCTTAGGCCCTGTGCGCACTTACCATTTTTTCCCGCGGATTTCCTGCATATTTGCTGCATGTTTCACTGCAGAAAATGTTCATAACATCTCTGCAGTGATTCACCAGTGGGGAAAAAAAATGCTGTGCGCACTATGCGGAATTTGACAAGTGCAAGTTTTGCTGCGGGATTCCCGCAGCAAAAACAATTGCATGTCACTTCTTTTCCGCAGGTCCCTGCGGGATCTCACGCCATTGACTGCAATGTAATCGTGTAATCCCACAGGGAATTGATGTCATTACAGGAAGAGGAAGCTGAGCAGACACACACACATCACAGACACAGAACACAGACATAGAACACACACACACACACACACACACATCACTCAAAGACAGACATATAGAATACACATACAAATCAAACGGAAATATAGAAAAAAAAACACGTGGGCTCCGCTGTATTTTTACCTTCCAGCCGAGGTAGGCACACAGCGGCGGCCCGGTATTCTCAGGCTGGGGAGGGCGAGAGGCAAGGTTAATGTCCCCCCTCCTCCTGCAGCCGAGAATATCAGCTGCAGCTGCCCCGAGACTGTCGCATGCATTATGCGACAGTACCGGAGTGTCCCCAGCTTTTCCAGATGCCGTGCTGCGGTAGCTATCCAGGTAATAACGAGTTAATGGCAGCGCATCGCCGCCATTAACTCCAGGCTTGATCATGGCAGCGTCTATGTGACAGCTGACATGATCAACTCGTAAGTAAAGTGAATAAACACACACCAAAAAATCCTTTATTTTACATAAAACACAAAAAAGCCTCCTCTTTCACCCGTTTATTAACCCCTCCCGAAACACACAGTTCCGGCGCAATCCACAGCTCCATAGTAATCCACGTCTTGCGCTGCTTGCATCCAGAAGCGAGTGACACGCTGCTGAATGCAGAGGTAACCACAGGGCATTTCCCACGGCCGGTAATGTGAACTCACAAACCGCTCGGGAGAAATGCAGTGTGTGCTCACAGGGACTCTATCCCTCTGTCTATCTATCTATTCCTCTATCTGTCTATTTATCTATCTACTCTCTATCTCAGAAGGAAATTACTTTTTTTTTCTTTCAATGTACTTTATTGCATGGAATGCATTAAAGCACATGTACTAACCTGCACGCGGCAAAACCGCGGTAAAACCGCAGCAAACCGCATTCAGTTTTCGGGTGCGGTTTGCCGTGTTTTTTTACCGCGGGTGCGGTAATCTTTCAGACCCTGCGGAATTTTCTTAAGAAAATTCCGTTTTCCAGTGCGCACAGGGCCTTAAAGTTGATTTTGTATAAGACTTTTATTGGCGCGACTCCCAGAGGGGCTTATTCACTTTGCTTCCTTGTGAGATCAGCGCACTTTTTGTTCAATCCTGCACATGCCTGGTGTTAGACATATTGGCTTAGACGCTGTTTTCAGAGCTGTGATCCTTATCTGTCATTCCTCCAGTTCTTTAAGCTGTAAAAATAAGATGTGATATTTGTGACAGGCCCCCGGAGTGTGGGAGTATTTACATAAACAGAACATGTCTGATAACGGAGACAATCGTAATGTAGGCAGAATGGCGTTCTTTATTCCGCTTGCTTTTTCTTACTATCCATCTGTGACAATACAGACTTTACATTTCCAAGGAAACATTTCTTTAGTTGGGTAAAACAAGCGTCTATAAATTCTGAGATTTACTCCTAGCACTTCCTTAGCTTATTCACACAAATGTAAAAAGGATCATTGCTTCCAGGAAAATGTTTTCATCATTCCATAAGCAAGTCAGAATTCTATCCATTTATACACATTGCTATACGTATTCGCTCCGTATTGTCTGCTTTTTATATATTCGAAATGATCCAACATAAATCTTTTATTGTCCAAACCCTCTGAAAATTCCGTTATCTGCCACAGATTTTTCTCATTAAGGCTACTTTCACACATCAGTTTTTTTCCATCAGGCACCATCTGGAAAAAAACGGATAAAACGGATCCGGTGCCGGATTGTGCTTGATGGATTTGTATTAGCAAAAGATTGTGCCTGATGAACTTGCGTTGCATCCGGCTTTCGCCGGATCCGTCGTAATTGCCTAATGCGGCGGCCGGAAGGAACGTCGTGATTTTTAATGGAAGCCTATGGACGCCAGATCTGGCGTAATCCGGAAAAAAACGGATGTGGCCGCTGGATCCGTTTTTTTTAAACTGAGCATGCTCCAATTCATTGTGGAAAAACGGATCCAGCAAAAAAACGGACGAAACGGATGCAAAAAACAGATGCGCCGGATCCGTTTTTTGACGGATCAGGTATACCCGATCCATCAAAAACAGATCCGGCGCATCCGTTTCTGCATATTCTGCACCGGATCCGTTGCATCAGGCACACGCTGGATTGTGCCTGATGCCAAAAAACTGATGTGTGGACGTAGCCTTAGGGGTACTTTGCACACTACGACATCGCAAACCGATGCTGCGATGCCGAGTGTGATAGTCCCCACCCCTGTCGCAGCTGCGATATGTGGTGATAGCTGGCGTAGCGAAAATTATCGCTACGCCAGCTTCACATGCACTCACCTTGCCCTGCGACGTCGCTCTGGCCGGCGACCCGCCTCCTTATTAAGGGGGCGGGCAGTGCAGCGTCATAGCCACGTCACACGGCAGGCGGCCAATATAAGCGGAGGGGCGGAGATGAGCGGGACGTAAACATCCCGCCAACCTCCTTCCTTCCGCATAGCCGACAGGAGCCGCGGTGAAGGAGGTAGGAGATGTTCCTCGCTCCTGCAGCTTCACACACAGTGATGTGTGCTGCCGCAGGAACGAGGAACAACATCAGACCGTCACAGCAAGGTAATTATGGTTTTCGCCGACGCTGCACCGATGATACGATTACAACGCTTTTGCGCTCGTTAATCGTATCATCTAGGCTTTACACACTACGATGTCGAGAGCGACGCCGGAAATGCGGCACTTTCGACATGACTCCTCCGACATCGCACCTGCGATGTCGTAGTGTGCAAAGTAACCCTTAGTATAGAACAGTTCTTTTGTGTCTCCGCATTCTATAGTAAATTTTCAGTAAATCGGCGTCTGTTATTAAATGCTACATTTTTATGCCATTTTACTATTTGTGAGTCCATCTATGTGAACAGAACGACTGACTTATTGGTTAGTGTATAGAAACTATTGTGGCCCGATAAGGGTAAGATCCCACCTAGAGAGTACGATTGGCAGGTATTAGGCGGCGACAAAATGATACCTGCCCCCTCTTATTTCTCAGTAAACAGAATCAGACCATTGGGTTTCTGAAAATCTTAAAATATCATACCCTAAATTCCACAATATAGTGATCTATGGGTGTATGTCTAGTGTTCCTATTGATAAGTCACCCATTGCGCACAGAATTGTATCACTTCCCAACTCATAGAAATGTAGCAGTAGCGTAACCAGAGTCCAATTGGCCCCAATTTAACACTAGAACTACTGAGGTAGTCATTTTGACTACTTTGCACTATGTATTTCTATATAGGTGTCACGAGTCCAGTAGTTCTAGTGTTAAAATCTGAACTTGGGTCCTCCCTCCTGCATGTTGATCAGATGTAGCATTCTAAATCCTATAAGAACATGTCTTTTCCCCCTCCCCCATTACATACTAATGTCCCCATTTTGGGCCCCTTCCAGGTATGTACACTGACGAGCAAAGGGTAACAATGTTTTGAACTTTCAGGCTCCATATCTCACCATCCACACTACAACTTTGAACGTGAAACTACCTTCATTTTATAGACAATCACCTTGCCTATCTCATATACAGAATTGACTTACAACTATTTAGCATATTATTAGTTATGCATATCCTTGTCATGTCACTGCATTGTTTCTGTTTTGCCCCTGATGATGGAAAATACCACAAATTACAACCTGATCTCAGATTCTCTAATAGCTCAATGTGATTTTAGGTTGATTCCCAAGTGAAAGGTCACTGGTTCATATCGAGGAGCAGCCATGAAGAAGATTTCCCAAGAGAAGAGAAACAGCATCATCCAGATCATCGATGGAAGTCTCTTGGTCAAGAAAATTGCCAAACTGAATCATGTGAGTGCCATGACAGTTGGAAGAATACGACATGAAGTCCGTCCATCAGTCCAAAGGCCAAGAGATGGATGCCCACAAGTTGGCCGATCACAAGGTCTATCAGTTCTAGCACGACAAACACAGCAGTGCAGGTGACTCATATGCTTTGTAATAGTGAGATCACAGACATTTATGCAAGCACCATGTGATGCACATTACACAAGTCTGGAATGGTGGCCCAAAAAATGGTAAAGAAGCCTCAATTTCAATATCCTCATAAAAAGTATCGACTCTAGTTTGCCAGTGAACAGTAGACGATTGGAAACAAGTGATTAGAAGCGATGAGAAGAAAGTCAATAGACTAGGCTCTGAAGGGTGCAAATGGATCTGGAAGAAACAAGCCAAACAAGGATTAACGGATCGAGAAGTTGAAAAATTGTCAATTTCAGTGGAGGAAGCCTGATGATATGGGGGTGTTTCACTGCCAAAGGCATTGGATACTTGACCAGGATTGAGGGTGTTCTCAATGCTGAGCTATATGTGAGTATCCTACAAGATGAGTTACTTTGTACATTCGCGTACTATGGGGACGAAAAGGACGTCAGTGTTCTAGCAGGACAACGACTCGAAGTATACGTCAAGATTTGTTGAAGAAATGGTTCAATGACCATGAAGTAGAGATGCTGGATTGACCCATAGTCCCCAGATCACAGCCTAATTGAACACTTGTGGGTAGAGCTGAGGAAAAAGCTGTATACATCTCCAAGTGAGGTGACCAGTATGCACCAACATTGGGAACGTGTAGAAGAGACTTTGGATCAGTTTTCAGTCGAGACCTGCTTGAGTTTGATCGAGAGCATGTCCAGAAGGATTCAGGTAGTGTTGAAAGCCAAAAGTGGATTTACAAAATACTATCAAAATAATAAAAATTAAAATGTATTTTTTTAGGAGCAAAACAGGAACAATGCAGTGACATAACAATAATCTGCATAACTAATAATATGCTAAATAGTTGCAAGTCACATTTATGTATGAGATACTATAGACTATTGTCTATAAAATGAAGATAGTCTCAAGCTCAAAGCTGTAGTGGATGGTGAGATATGGAGCCTGAAAGTCAAAAATTCAAAACATTGTTATCCTTTTGCTTCTCAGTGTATGTCCCCTATCCTGGGCCCATCCTGGTATATATTTCCCCCATCCTGGGACCATCTTGGTATATATGTCACCCATCATGGTATATATGTAAAAAGACTTTTGAACTAAGTATTAAATACATTTCAGTAAGAGTGTGCAATACTTTTTTTCCTTGTGTTATTTCACATAATTTAATTTATGGACATGTATAGTTTGATTTCTTTGTGTGGATTGGATATTTTGTTACCAACATCTGATGACGTGTTCACTACTTATTTCACCCGCTATATCTCACCCATCCTGTATATATGTCCACCATCCTGGAATACATTTCCCCTCTTCTGAGCCCATCCTCATATATGTCTCCTGTTCTGCCGCTGTTTTTTAACTCATAAAAAATAAACACTTGTACAGACCTACCACCAACTCCCATGACGTGTGGAATCCACTTCTGTAGCTGGTGCTTAAGCTGGCAGCTGACTTCAGCATGCAAGCAATGGGCAGCGCATGATGTCACTGCCATGTGCCACCAGTGACTTGCACACTGATACCAGCTGCCGGCCTCTGATTGGCCAGCGTGATGTATTACAGCGCAGAGACCTGGAGGGACTCTGCACTGCAAAACATTTTAGCTGAATGAGTCTCCTCTCACACACATCCAGCTTACATACGCGTTGGCGTCAGAGAGTACCCCCCCACCACGATGGGCATAGTTATGCCCCTAGACTTTAGTACAATTTACTCCCTAGTGGGTATTGAGGAGCATAATTCTGTAGTAAAACCTTGCAGAGTTTTAAAATGCAGGACTTAAGTCAATCATAGGGTGGTCTGTTAATTGGACCCAAACGACCTGTTGGGGATCCGATATGGTGAAAAGACGCCTTTAAAAGGCAATTAAAGGTGTAGTCATGTTATAACAAGTTATCCACTATACACAGAATCTTGCGCTCCATTCATTCCCTATGTGGCCATGTGCTTTTTTCCAGCAGTGCCATAGAGAATAAATGGTGCAGCACTTGGGCGTCTAGCCTGCCGGCCATCTGGTAATGGGAATAAAACTTTTGCTCTGCCAATAATCGTGGGTCATAGTGCTGATTGGATCAGCAAGTTATCACCTATCCTGGGAATTGGTAAGAACTAATTTTCACTGGACAACCCATTTAATTTTTAACATCTGTAAGTGCCAGAGGAAGAACTCAGCCATAAATTAATGATACAAGAAGAACATTTTCTTGCTACATATATTGATTTTTTTTTTTTAAGCCGGATATTATATTTGAACAATGTTCTCGATTATCTTTATGCATTCGAAGTAATCTTCGAACTTCATAAGAAAATGTAATCAGCTGCTCCTCCTGAGGAATCAAAATGTGTCTCAGCTTTGATGCAGTTATGATGCTGTGAAACTTCACCTAATCTGTCAGGAACGGAGAGGTTGGCTGTTATTCAATACTGGTAAATTGCATATATTAATGTTGACGGGCAAGAAAGACATGATGCAAATCTGCACCAAGGTATTAAGGCTTTATTCATCTGTGTTTGTCTACACCACAGGGGCACAGCTGGGGGTGGTGCAAGCGGGATATTCTGAGAGCTGTAAACATTCAGGAAGCCGGTAGCAAGTGGAGATCTTCTTAGAGTCTTTCCGTACACTATCGACGTCCAAAATATGCATCCGTGTACTGTATGAGGGCATTAATTTAAAATCCTATGTAAGAATTAAACTGCAGCTACATGGTGCTGTCTAAATTGCACACACCCTTGATGGGCCAATTGGCGCAAAATTGTGTTTTAGAATTGTGTGAAAATTTGCTCACGTTTGGCGCCACAGACCACTGTTGTATGTGTCATCACTCTCAACGGGGTTGTGCAGCACCTGTGTCTTTTTGTAGGGGTGGCACGGGGCAGTTGTAGTCACGGGTCGGGACGAATCCCGGCTGCTGCGCAGCCCTTCAGTGTTAGTCCGCGCCCCGGACACCTCCACAGTGAAAGGGCACATTTTCTGGGAAGTGTGGTGCACAGTACTCACTTGTGGGCCAGAGGCCTCCGCTGTCTCGATCTTCCACACCATTCCAAGGCTGCCAGAAACAGCTGGTTCCCATCCCTCAGTTTCAGTACAGGTCATACTGAATTCAGCGGACACCAGACCCTTCTCTTCAACTAGAACTTTACTCAGCATTTCCATTTCAGCATATATCTCCACAATATGTGAGGCATAACATCTTTCAGTAACATTACGATGTACATTCATATTGTTCCTGCTTTACTCCTGGACTACTCCTGTTTGCTGCTGGAAGACTTCTAGCACAATTTCTCTCTCTCTGGCTTCAGACCCCTTGTCTCTCCCACCCGGTGACTCCTGGTCTCACTCCTCCTGTAGAGTAGGGAGCTTTCAGTTGCTCTCTTAACACCAACCCTGAGCCAGAAGTTCTGTACCTCCAGTAGTCTTCACACCCGGGATTTTCTGGGTCCAGCCTCCCAGAAGCGGGTACGCCTGGCTTAGCAGGTCAGGTTCCGACATCCTCTCTTCACTCCGTCCTCACTAGTGATGTATTGGTTGCGAACGATCCGACACAAAGATCCCTGTTGTGACTGACAGGAGCCGGATCCCCAAAGAGAGCCACTAAAATCTCTAAACTGCTCTTTTCGCCGCTGAAACCCTGCCCACCTGCGGCTAAACCCCTCCCACTCAGTGATCTAATTGGTCCCTTGTAAGTGGGCGGGGTTTCACCATGTGTGGGCGTGGTTTCAGTGGCGTCACTATAATCTTAAATATGTGTTCACCTGGGTGAACACATATTTAACAAGGAGCCGAGAACGATCCAACTGAGCCGGCTCTTTTTGGTGAGCGGAGCGATGGGAACCGGATCACCAAAAAGAGCCGGACTGCCCATCACTAGTCCTCACACTCACTGACTTTCTAAGATGGCTGCTGCCTACAGCCTCTGCTCTGTCTCCACCCACATTAACTGTTAATCATGCTATCAAAGACCCATAATACAATAACCCACCAGTAGTTGGCGATATTACCTTAAAAAACATCCTAGTACCTTCATAACACACTCCCTTAGGGCATCTATCTCCTTAATATTTATATTCTTTACACATACACATGTGTAACGCAATCCATGGTTTTTGCAGGAAAGCAATGACCATAGGTCACCTCTTACACTTTTCTGATTCAATATTGGGTGTGAAGAGACGCTGTAGCCATCTGATACCCGATGGGTATCATGTGCATGTCCTATTCTCATCAGGTAAGGATATGCACTATACCTAATGAGTGTCAGATGGTTGCCTCTGTAAAGCGGGCTTTACACGCTACGACATCGCTAATGCAAAGTCGTTGGGGTTACGGAATTTGTGACGCACATCCAGCCGCATTAGCGATGCCGTTGGGTGTGACACCTATGAGCGATTTTGCATCGTCGCAAAAACGTGCAAAATCGCTCATCGGTGACATGGGGGTCCATTCTCGAATATCGTTGGAGCTGCAGGTACGAAGTAGTTCGTCGCTCCTGCGGCAGCACACATCGCTCCGTGTGACGCCGCAGGAACGAGGAACCTTTCCTTACCTGCCGCCGGCCCCAATGAGGAAGGAAGGAGGTGGGCGGGATGTTACATCCCGCTCATCTCCGCCCCTCCGCTTCTATTGGGCGGCCGCTCAGTGACGTCGCTGTGACGCCGCACGGACTACCCCCTTAGAAGGGAGGCGGTTCGCCGGTCACAGCGACGTCGCAGGGAAGGTAAGTATGTGTGACGGGTCCGGCCGATGCTGTGCGACACGGGCAGCGATTTGCCCGTGTCGCACAACCGATGGGGCGGGAATGCACGCTAGCGATATCGTTACCGATATCGCAGCGTGTAAAGTAGCCTTTAGTGGAATATCCCGGATGAAGCGTTGTCTCTGTGTCCAATGTTAGACTGGGCACTAGTTCTTTTCACGATGTCTGTAAAGACAACCTGATAGGAGCTTCATGCTGCCCAAATCACAGGCAGCATGATTAAGCGACTGGTTGCACTATTATGGCCTCTTGGTCTTTTCATCTGAGATGCTTCATTCTAAAATACACTGCAGCTTTTCAATGAGCACACACTTTGAAAGCTAGTCGGGGACCAAGCGGCTAAGATGACTAATCCAAGAGGCCTTTCCTGCTCTGTCTTCCTAGACAGGTCTCTACTTATATATACATGGAGAACTCAGTTATATTCAGATATAGCATGAGACACCTCATGAGTCCAAGTGTATTCTGTCTCTATCCATCTTTGGAGGTGGCCTAAGCTATAGCTTGTTTGTTTAAACGTAATAAGAATATCTGTGTATGTAAATAATCAAAATATAGATGTAGTAGCATAATTATCTGTGTGTCTATGTAGCCATCGCATAGACCCATAATATAATTCTAAGCTGTATAGTCATGAAGGGGTTACCAAGGATAAGTGAACAGATGTACGAACAATGAACAAAGAAAGTATTTGTGCTTATTAGTAGTTCCACACAAAGAAAGAATATGCCATCCATGGGATAAAATTGATACCTACACTCCCCAACCGTCCCTATGCAGTTTCGATGTGTGAGAGAAAACAGATTTATACTTTTTGTACATGTCTGAAGGTTGAAATGTAATACTAAAATCTGGGCTATAGATTATACGAGTTCAGTTAGTGACGCTGGCTCAAGGAGAACATGTCTCGTGTTCATTGTCTGATTCATTAATATCGGCTCTGATATACAGCTAATACGGCACCGTCTCTGGATACCCTGTATGAAAATACCATTAGCTATATTTACCCAAAATCTCTACCTTGACACATCCAGCCACTTTCTGGTAACCTTACATGTCGCAATTCAGCTGCTCTCATCCACTACACGTGGTCTTACCCTAAGCTCCAAGTGGTGGTGGTGGGGTCTTTGTAACTGAATCTTTGGCTAAGGAAAAGACAACCTTGGAGAATCTCTGCTACATCAGCCATGCAAACATTGAAGAATCATTCTTTGCCTATAAAGATGCATTTACACATGGCAATTTATTGTGTCTGTGATTATTATAATTTCACAGCCAAAGACTAGCACTAATACATTTGTGCAACATTTTGTGAAAGAAATTCATGAACACAATTCAATCATTAAACATTATTTCAATAAAAAAATATATTTAAGATTTAGTACCTTTTTATAATTTTTATTTAATATACAAATCCTCTGCATAGACTTGAATTTAACATATTGACTGCCTGAAGCATTCACAAGGGGAATCATTAGAAACTTCAGTAGCTATTCTCATTGAATTAAAGAATTGTCCACTACTTGGACAACCCCTTCTTCAATACTACAATCATGGTCAAACGTTTTGAAACTGACACATACTTTGGTTTTCATAAAGTTCGCTGCTTTGGTGTTTTTAGATCTATTCGTCATATGTTTCTCTGGTTATTGAATTTAAAGGATTTCATAAATTTTTGCACTTTTATTGACATCAAAATTTATAGTGATGACCCTTATTTTTCAAGACTTCTGCAATTCACCCTGGAAACTGGGCTGGATATTGTCTGCTGGGCCAAATCCTAACTCATGGCAACACATTCTTGTCTAATCATTACTTGGAGAATATCACAATTTTTGTCTCTGTTTGTCCAAACAATTTTTGAGGATTGACCTCAGGTTCTCAGTGGAAATGAGATTTGAGAATTTTCCAGACCATGGAACCAAACTTCAGTGCTTTTAGCACTGAGCCGATGAATTTTCAATTTGATCTTGTAGTAATAATAATAATAATAATAATAACAATATTTATACTTTTTATTTACTTATATAGCACTATTAATTCCATAGCGCATTACATATGTCAGTAACACTGTCCCCATTGGGGCTCACAATCTAAGGTCCCTATCATTATGTCTTTGGAGTGTGGGAGAAAGCCGGAGAACCTGGAGGAAACCCACGCAAACATGTGGAGAACTTACAAACTCCTTGCTGATGTTGTCCTTGGTGGGATATGAACACAGGACCCCAGCGCTGCAAGACTGCAGTGCTAACCACTGAGCCACCGTGCCACCCATGGAGACATGGTCTCCATCATGCTGGCAAATTCATTGTTCATCACACCAAACTTCTCCTGCATTGTTGGGAAAAGTTGCTCTTGGAGGATATTTAGGCGGGCTTTGCACGCTGCGACATCGGTAACAATGTGTTACCGATGCTGCAGCGATAGTCCCGCCCCCGTCGCACGTGCAATATCTAGTGAAAGCTGCCGTAGCAATTATTATCGCTACGGCAGTTTCACACGCACATACCTGCCGTGCGACGTCCCTCTGGCCGGCGACCCGCCTCCTTCCTAAGGGGGCGGGCCGTGCGGCGTCACAGCGACGTCACACGGCAGGCGGCCAATTGAAGTGGAGGGGCGGAGATGAGCAGGATGTAAACATCCCGCCCACCTCCGTCCTTCTCATTGCAGCCGGGAGGCAGGTAAGGTGAAGTTCCTCGCTCCTGCGGCTTCACACACAGCGATGTGTGCTGCCGCAGGAGCGAGGAACAACATCGCACCTGTCGTTGCACTGGCATTATGGAAATGTCAGAGGCTGCAGCGATGATACGATAACGACGCTTTTGCGCTCGTTCATCGTATCAAAAAGGTTTTACACGTTGCGATATCGACTGCGACGCCGGATGTGCGTCACTCGATTTGACCCCATCGACATCGCACGTGCAATGTCGCAACGTGCAAAGCCGCCCTTAGATGCCATTCTTTAGTCATGGCAGTGTTCTTAGCAAAAATTATGAGTGAGCCCCTCCATGGATGAAAGGAACCCTATACTTGAATGGTCTCCCTGTGTTTTAAGGGTACTTTACACACAACGATATCGCTAATGATATATCGTCGAGGTCACGGTGTTCGTGACGCACATCAGGTGCCGTTAGCGATATCGTTGTGTGTGACTAAAAGGAGCGACGCTCAACGATTGCAAAAACGTCAAAAATCGTTGATCGTTGACACGTCGCTCCTTATCATAATATCGTTGGTGGTGCATGCCGCTGGTTGTTCGTCGTTCCTGCGGCTTCACACATTGCTATGTATGACACCGCAGGAACGAGGAACATCTCCTTACCTCTGTCCACCGGCAATGAGGAAGGAAGAAGGTGGGCGGCATGTTCCGGCCGCTCATCTCCGCCCCTCCTCTGATATTGGGCGGCCGCTTAGTGACGCTGCTGTGACGCCGAACGAACCGCCCCCTTAAAGGAGAGATTGTTCGGTGTCTCCAGCGACGTCGCTAAGCAGGTATGTGTGTGTGACGCTGCCGTAGCGATATTGTTTTCTACAGCAGCGATCACCCCATGACAAAACAGCGACGTGCGCGGGTGCTATCGCGGACGACATAGCAATCGCTAGTGATGTTGCAGCGTGTAAAGCACACTTAACTGTTGGCAGACACAGGACTCATGGTAGTATTCACGTTCCTTATCTTTTCCAGACAATCATTCTTTCAATTAGCCAGTTTAAGTATACATGAGATTGTTGCCACTTGCAGTACGCAAGCAGTGCTTGTCACAAATTCCTGCAGCTCCATTATTTTTGCTATAGGCCTCTTGGCAGCCTCCCGGACCAATTTTCTTCTTGTCTTTTCATCTAATTTTAAGGGGTGTTCCATTCTAATATAGGCTCAGCCCCCTGATGAAGCCAGTGATGGTGAAATATGTTGGGGAGGCTATTCGCTGAATGCTTTTAGGTAGGCAGTGTAGGGCTGTACTGACCTTAGTAGAAATGATAGGACACTTGTCCATTTGTTTACAGTGTCTGGACCGCGGCTGGACACTTGATTTTGTTTAGTGGATGAGGTCGCCCTGCATGCCAGGTTTTAAATTTGTCTTTTCATTTTGATAATAAAGTTATTTCTTAGATCCTTAGTCAGGGTACCTCTAGTTGCCCTTTGGGCAAATTTTGTTTGCCATTCTAGGTAAAGTCACTGTTGTGCCGAATGCAAGACCCCTCTTCATGATATTTTCACAGTACTCCATGGTATATCAAATGCCTTGGAATGTTTTGTACCCTTCTAATGACTGATAACTTTCAACAGTGAGATCCCTTTGCTGTGTTATAAGCTGTTTACAAACCATGGATTTTGCTGTAAAATGCTATTAAGAAAATCACAGGAAATCCTACTAGAAACGCTAAGGCTATGTGCCCACGCTGCGGATTTTGCCGCGGATTTTGCCGCGGATTTGCCGCGGATTTCCCGAAAATCTGCAGCAGCGGCACTTCCAAGCCATTTCAATGGCATTTTGGAAATGCTGTGTGCATGCTGCGGATTTTTCTGCTGCGGATTTGCCGCGGATTTTGATGCGGAAAAATCTGCAGCATGTCAATTGTTTGTTGCGGATTTTGGTGCGGATTTGGGTATAGAATGGGGAAAAAAAAAAAAAAAATCCGCATCAAAATCTGCGGCAAATCCGCGGGTGCGGATTTGCCGCGAAAGTCGCGGATTTTCATGCAGAAAAATCCACAGGTACATTCTACCGTGGACACACAGCCTTAAGGTTATGTAGGATTAATCAGAATTAATCAGATTCACATTAGATGATGGCAGCTGTGCACTGACTACTATGTAACATGAGCGTATGGCTAATTCTGAACACAACCACCTGCCCAATTATAAGAGGGTGTCCACACTTAAACATTATTTTATTTTTATGTCTCCCCTCAAAATGATTACAGTTTGTTTGTTAATGGATTTGTACAGATTATGGGCGACATCAAAGGTGGAAAAATCTGAAACTATTTTTCTTTGCATTAATTTGTTTACATGACAAATACCTGGCATGTTAACAAGGGTGTGTGGACTTTCTATAGACACTGTATATGATCTTGGTATAATGAAGGTAAGAACCAAGCAGTTCTGCAAACCGAAGGTGCACTTCATAGTACATACAGTTAGGTCCAGAAATATTTGGACAGTGACACAATTTTGGCGAGTTGGGCTCTGCATGCCACCACATTGGATTTGAAATGAAACCTCTACAACAGAATTCAAGTGCAGATTGTAACGTTTAATTTGAAGGTTTGAACAAAAATATCTGATAGAAATTGTAGGAATTGTACACATTTCTTTACAAACACTCCACATTTTAGGAGGTCAAAAGTAATTGGACAAATAAACCAAACCCAAACAAAATATTTTTATTTTCAATATTTTGTTGCGAATCCTTTGGAGGCAATCACTGCCTTAAGTCTGGAACCCATGGACATCACCAAACGCTGGGTTTCCTCCTTCTTAATGCTTTGCCAGGCCTTTACAGCCGCAGCCTTCAGGTCTTGCTTGATTGTGGGTCGGAAAGTCTTAAGTCTGGATTTGAGCAAGTGAAATGCATGCTCAATTGGGTTAAGATCTGGTGATTGACTTGGCCATTGCAGCATGTTCCACTTTTTTGCACTCATGAACTCCTGGGTAGCTTTGGCTGTATGCTTGGGGTCATTGTCCATCTGTACTATGAAGCACCGTCCGATCAACTTTGCGGCATTTGGCTGAATCTGGGCTGAAAGTATATCCCGGTACACTTCAGAATTCATCCGGCTACTCTTGTCTGCTGTTATGTCATCAATAAACACAAGTGACCCAGTGCCATTGAAAGCCATGCATGCCCATGCCATCACGTTGCCTCCACCATGTTTTACAGAGAATGTGGTGTGCCTTGGATCATGTGCCGTTCCCTTTCTTCTCCAAACTTTTTTCTTCCCATCATTCTGGTACAGGTTGATCTTTGTCTCATCTGTCCATAGAATACTTTTCCAGAACTGAGCTGGCTTCATGAGGTGTTTTTCAGCAAATTGAACTCTGGCCTGTCTATTTTTGGAATTGATGAATGGTTTGCATCTAGATGTGAACCCTTTGTATTTACTTTCATGGAGTCTTCTCTTTACTGTTGACTTAGAGACAGATACACCTACTTCACTGAGAGTGTTCTGGACTTCAGTTGATGTTGTGAACGGGTTCTTCTTCACCAAAGAAAGTATGCGGCGATCATCCACCACTGTTGTCATCCGTGGACGCCCAGGCCTTTTTGAGTTCCCAAGCTCACCAGTCAATTCCTTTTTTCTTAGAATGTACCCGACTGTTGATTTTGCTACTCCAAGCATGTCTGCTATCTCTCTGATGGATTTTTTCTTTTTTTTCAGCCTCAGGATGTTCTGCTTCGCCTCAATTGAGAGTTCCTTAGACCGCATGTTGTCTGGTCACAGCAACAGCTTCCAAATGCAAAACCACACACCTGTAATCAACCCCAGACCTTTTAACTACTTCATTGATTACAGGTTAACGAGGGAGACGCCTTCAGAGTTAATTGCAGCCCTTAGAGTCCCTTGTCCAATTACTTTTGGTCCCTTGAAAAAGAGGAGGCTATGCATTACAGAGCTATGATTCCTAAACCCTTTCTCCGATTTGGATGTGAAGACTCTCATATTGCAGCTGGGAGTGTGCACTTTCAGCCCATATTATATATATAATTGTATTTCTGAACATGTTTTTGTAAACAGCTAAAATAACAAAACTTGTGTCACTGTCCAAATATTTCTGGCCCTGACTGTATAAAGGTACTGTCATATTGTATATACAGGGTATGTATATACAGTGGAACCTTGGATTAAGAGTAACTTGGTTTGAGAGCGTTTTGCAAGACAAGCAAAGCTTTTTACAAATTTATAACTTTGTTTAAGAGCAATGATTTGCAAGAAGAGCAAATATTTACTGTGCACACTTCCGGTTATTTCCTTTCACCACGCTCTGACCCGCTCTGGAGGTAACTTTCTGTATATACTGTATACAGTATACCGTTATACAGTACAGTATATACTATCTAGCATATCTATCAATTTGCATTTGTGGATCTAGTATTGTACTGTCTTTCTGATAACCAGTACAGCACGTTGCTTGAACTGTAATCTAATTGCCTGTGCAGTATTCCTTCCCCACATTTGGCTTAATTCTGCCCTTATTTCGGGGAGAATAGATTTGGGGGGTGTTTTTTATGTATTGTACTAGAATAAAAGTTGTCATATTTATACATAATTTTTTCTCTCTATAGTGTACGTCCCACACACCAACAATGTTATTGTAAGCTAACGTGCAGTTTAATTTGGTGTGTTTTTTTACTGTACAGTATTTTGTATTAGTGTACTGTAATTATATATGAATACAGTGCATTATTTTGTATTAGGCTAAGTTCACACTTCCATTGTTTTGCATCAGTCACAATCCATAGCCTTGAGGAATTACGGTATCCTGCAAAATATTTTGCAGGAATCCTGTTTTTCCCCATAGGCTTCTATTATTGACGGATTGTGACTGATGATGCTGCGTTGCATCCGCTGCGTCGCGGTCAGTCGTTTTTTAACTGACCGCCGGGCGGGAGCAACGCAGCCTGTAACGTTTTTTGAGCAGCGTGATCCGTAGGATTTCGCTGCACATGCGCTCTCTGGCTCCCCGCCCCTGTAACCAGGATAAACATCGGGTAACCAAGCAATGCGCTTTGGTTAGTTACCCGATATTTACAGTGGTTACGGGTGCAGGGAGCCCGCGCTAAGCGGTGTACGCTGGTAACCAAGATAAATATCGGGTAACCAAGCAAAAAGTGCTTTGCTTTTAGTTACCCAATATTTACCCTGGATCGGCTCCGCCCCCTCCCACACTCCGCATGTGTACACACTCACACACACACACTCACTTGTCCCCAGCCCTGCAGTCAAATCAAATCAAATCCCGCGGCACTGACGTCCTCAGTTCCACGGCCCCCCTCGGCTCCACCCCCTCGCGCTCCGCCCCCTCCCGCACTCCACATGTACACACGCATGTAGACACACACACACACACACACACTCACTCACTTGTCCCCAGCCATGCAGTCCCCGCGGCACTGTCGTCCTCAGCTCCGCCCCCCGAACTCCGCCCCCCGCACACAACGGAGTCCGACAAAGAAATTCTGTTCTTTGTCACAGTTGTCATCCGTTGTACAACGCATCAGTCACATGCGTCAAGCAACGCATGTGACTGATGCAAAACAACGTTAATGTGAACTTCGCCTTACTGTAATAAGTTTGTATAAATACAGTAAATATTTTTGGGTTGTGGAACGAATTGTCTGCGTTTCAATTATTTCCTATGGGAAAATTTGCTTTCATATAAGAGTAACTTGGTTTAAGAGCACACTCCCGACCCCAATTATGCTCGTAATCCGAGGTTCCACTGTGTGTGTGTGTGTGTGTGTGTGTGTGTGTGTGTGTGTGTGTGTAATATATATATTTGTTTTCTTTGGCAGAGCGTTTTAGCTTTTAAGAGCTTTTGTTGAGTCATACATATTTTTCTTGTTTATTGATGTAGTGGGCTCTCTATATTGCACACTTACCATGCTGCATGTATAGTTTTCCCTCCTTAATATGGCTTTTGTTTGAGTCAGTGAAGCGCTTAAGTAATGTACGGTGTTTTCTGTTTCCAGATAACATGGATTCTTGTGACTCAACAAAGTGTATTTTTAACTCAATCAATAATTTCATTAATTTTTTTAGAGCTTGTCTTAAGTGGAGTCCGAGGCTGTGGTAGGCAGGTCCATGCTGTCTAGTTTACCCCCTAAGGGTATTAAACATAGTTTTTGATGTGGATTTTCCAAATAAAAAAAATTGTGGTGTGTTTTTGTAAGAGGGCGCATTTTTTGGCACTGTGTTTGATGCCATTTTTCTGTGTTTTCTTTAATGCATTTTTAATTCAAATATGGTGTGTAACAATAGGGTGAAGGGGGTTTGCAAGCATCAAAAATCCACAACACATAACATTTACACAATGTGTGCTCTCTCAATCTTTTGTTTGTTAAAAGCAGATTTTAAGTAATTCCGAATGTGGATATTCACTTGGAATCTGTGCACAAAAAAAAAAAAACTTTGAATTTGCCTTAAAACCCTCAATACACACACACATTTACAAACTAGGCTTCGTGCACACGTTGAGTATTTGGTGAGGTTTCTTTTATATCTCCGTATTTGAATGCCAAAACCAGTGGAACAATCAGAGGAAACATATAATAGAAACACGGGCACCACTTCTATATTTTTTACCCACTCTTATTTTTTGGCTTACAAATACTGAGGTAAAAAAAAGTTCACCAAATATCATCGTGTACACATGGCCTTAGCAGCATCTACTGATGGTGTAGGGTGGTACGGAGTTATAGTCGTGGGTGAGGGATTGACTCCGGACACCCCGGTAATCTACATACAATACATGGTCTTGACCGGGTGTGTGGACTTGTGTTGTGTGAACTGTACACTTGTGTAGGTTGCATTTTGCCGCTGACATAGGCTGGACCAGGACCAAATGACGACTCGCTTTCACAAGGAGACCACCAGTTCAGTTTTAACAACAACTCTTTTTACTTAACGGTTCATCTTCAATAACTCTATATACGAAACGTCGGTCACAAATCTTCCAGCACATTTCCGTTTCGCAAAGCATATAGAAATAAGGTTGCTGTCCCTCCGGGTTGTTTTTTTTGTTTTACTGGTCCCAGCACAACCCAGTCTAACACTACAGTCCAATTCATGACAGTTACTTTCATTTTTCCCAGGCATTCTGTCTATTGTTCTTGTAAAGTGGGGGGTTAGAGGGGGTTTCTCCACTACGGCTAGAGTAGAGCCTTGTGCTCCCAAATGCTTCAAAATACATGTCTCTTCTCCTCGTAGAGGGGGGAGGTAGCCAGTAGTATCTGAGTAGAGTCTTGTGCTCTCCCAGACGCCTGGGGAGACTCCACCCAGGAAAGTCAACTTTGCTCATCTCTGGGTCGGTTTTGACCCATTACTGTTTAGGTTTGAGGCCTAGTCGCTAAAGTCCCATCCTCCGGACCAGTCTTACTGGGGTCCCTTTGTTTGAAGGCCAGTTTCTAGCCTCAGCATTGGCTCTCATTCTGTGTTTTGGTCAACACTCAAGGATCATGCTATCTCGATTCCCGGTCTCCTCTCCCCTTCCTACACCACAAGTCACCCACTGCATGCAGCCTTAACGAACTACTGACTATTCGTCCATGTCTATTGAACATTGGGTCTTCACTAACTCTCTAGAAGTAACTCTCCCTATTAGCTAACCTCTTCCATTGTAGGCTAGTTCCACTATTTAACTATTACTTACCCTGTAGTCTGGCAGCCGTATATACAAGTGCTATACAACATACATTATAATATATCCTTGCCTTACATTATACAGAAACACATCACAATAAATCACATTATCACAGTTCACAATATTTACAAAAGACCACATGAGCACACCATTCACATTACACAACATGAGAATACAACACGTTTGGTGTCATCGGGGAAAAGAACGTGACCGTATCAGTCCACCTTCTTACAATGGCATAATTTTTTTTTTTTTTAATTTTTTTTTTTTTTTTTAAAACCGCATGTGCAATTTTATAGAAGGAATACAACCATTACAGTTTAAGGAGAGTGCCTAAAATAATGCATTGCATCCATAGTTTGGCCTTTGCTTTTATTGTCTATTGGACAAACCCGGATCTATTTTGCACAAGAGAAAAAGAATAGCAGTGAATGTTTAATTAAATGTTCATAGTGCATAACTGAATCATGAGCTTATAATAATTATCTTTTGTAAAGGTGCATGAACTGGCATCAATCGTAGCTACAAACGCCATCTTATGCAGGTGAAGGGGGATTCTGTAACCTCATTAACATACAACGAAAAATTGCTATGCTAACTTTATCTACAAGACGAAAAAAAACAAACAAATCCACCGGAGAAATAAATAGCTTGTTAGTCGAAATTTATACTATTAGCCCCACTCAATGACAATTAGGTTAAACCAAGTACACGTCTTCAGCACACACAGCAGCAAATCTGTTGCAGAAATCCAAGGGTCAGCTTGGGATTTCAGGTGAGGAAATAGATGTGGAATTTTAAGCCGACGTGTGAACAGAACCTTGGATCAGCAGGGCATTGTATAAGGTCACTTGCCATTTCTACGGTGTAAATAATGATTCTTGTAAGATGTAAAACCTTCAACAACTGCTTGTTCCTTCGCTGGGGAAAATGCCTACGTGTGAATAACCTGACACCTTGACCTTCACACACACAATCATACTTAAAGTCAATGCAGTATAGTAAGGAGCATGGAAAAACGTAGCTAAAGTCAATGCAGTATAGTAAGGAGCATGGAAAAACGTAGCTTAAGCCAACCAATCAGATTTTTTTTCTCATAGGCTATTGGGGTAATTATTGCATACGGTCAATGCACCTCCACTATAGGACAATTGGAAACGTCAAGGACTGAAGACAATGAGACTTTTTGCTCTCAGCTACTATAGAACTTTGGGACATGTAACACAAATGCTGGTACAGTGAGATGTCATTAGCAAGCATTATGGTAGAGGTCCTGTTACCAGGAATCTGACCGCTCACTTCCCAAACCGCCACCATGTATTTATCCATATGCTAATTCCCTCTCTAACAAGCACTTTGTACTGTGTAATTGATTACACTATATGGCAACAAACAATTTTATTAATCCGTTTCTGATATGGTAATCCGTGTCCGACCAGTCGAGGGGGCGTTATTTTCCATAGACAAGTAATCCCTGTGGGCTTGATTGCATGATCTGCAAGAGCTGGCGTCACTGCTGGCTCCTTACAAATCAGCACATACGCATGCCTTTTATCCTTACGTGTCAATGCGTAATGAAGCCAGGTAAATGTTCCCAGCTTCATAGGTACACTGTGCAAGTGGTGACATTGAAATATGCCGTCCATCGAAGATGATGCTCAGAAGTACCGCACTGTAAGCACAGCCTTGTTCCCTAAATATGCGCAGTATGCCTAAGACGCCGGAATACATACACCTAGCTTCATTGCACAATGACATGAAAGGATGAAGGGTCACATGCATGCGCAATATTTGCAAAGAGTTGTCAATGATACCAGCTCTTGCACATCTGGTCCCCTACATCATCCACACAGTGCTCCGAGCATTGCGTCTGCGCAGTGGAATCGGAGACCTGCGCAGGCGTGCCTCATGCACTCTGCCCTTTTGAACAGCCGGGCAGCTGGTGAGGTAGAAGTACACCTGTACAAGTGAGTGATTCAACTGGACAGGCTTGGAATATCCAGCACTATGTGGATGACTTTAGGAGATGTTATCGACTTCCATTAGGTTAGATGAGGTGGCATTTTAAGGGGCAAGGTTGGTCAATACAATCTGGATTTGCCCACAAGACAGAATTTTTATTAACATTCCAAAAATGTCAGTGCGTCCTTGAAATTTGTCATATGAATTATATAAAATAACTTACATAAAGCAATTAGCATCTATCTTGCAGTTGGATTTGTTTTTCTTTTGATCAGACAGGGTTGGAGAATCTCGCCGCCTCCCAATCGCCTATTTTAATCGGTTATACAAGTAGGCATCTGTTTATCTGTGACTCTGCCTCTAAAGCGGGCTTTACACGCTGCGACATCGATGGCGATGTCGCGAGCGATAGCACCCGCCCTTGTAGGTGGCGCATCACGGGGTGAACGCTGCTGTAGCGAACAATATCGCTACGGCAGCGTCACACGCAATTACCTGTTCACCGACGTCGCTGTGGCTGCCGAACAATCTCTCCTTTAAGCGGCAGGTTCGTGCAGCGTCACTAAGCGGCCGGCCAATAGAAGCGGAGGGGCGGAGATGAGCGGCCGGAACATCCCGCCCACCTCCTTCCTCATTGCCGGCGGCCGCAGGTACAATGTTGTTCCTCGTTCCTGCAGTGTCACACATAGCGATGTGTGCTGCCGCAGGAACGACGAACAACCTGCGTTCCAATCGAGGAACGATTTTTTTTAAAAAAAGGACGACGTGTACACGATGAACGATTTGACACCTTTTTGCGATCGTTACTGATCACACGATGACATCACTAACGAGGCCGTATGTGCGTCACCAACACCGTGACCCCGACGATATCGTTGTGTGTAAATGGGCATTTACATTGATGTAGTGTCAACATGTATAGGGTTTAACATATACACCTCTTCCCTTCACTGTACTTAAATATTAATAATAATTTTTATTTCTATAGCGCCAACATATTCCGCAGCGCTTTACAATTCAGAAGGTTCATATACAAACAAGTAACAGTTATAGAAAATACAATAATTAGAGTGGAACAAAAAGGGAATCTATCATCAGAAAATTACCAATTGTTTAATTTTAGGGGTTTTTTTGTTGCACGTATTTTCTTTTTTGCATATCTTAATATTTAAAAAAATAATAAAAATATATAGAAATCTTGCAATTTTCAAGATATCAAATAGATACAAAACTATTGACCAATATGTCACGCATTCTTTTCATTGCACATTTTTCCATTTATATGCAGGATGCAGCTAGACCCTTTAAGTTGGTTGGGTGAATTGGGGTGTCTATCCTGTGGGGTGCACTTATTTAGTACTGGGCAGCACGACTGACCTAATAGTATGGGCGTCATCAATAGGCTGTAAGCCAGACACTGTGCATTACATGTACCTGTGTGACTGGTGCCCTATACAAGCCTTATCTGTGTGCATATCTAATACCAGCAGCCACCCCCTCTATGAATTGGTAGGTTGGGAGTGGTTGTTTCTTTAGTATCTTGCACCTGTGCTGCCCCCACCTTTATCATGCTGGCCTGCTGCATCCTGTAGTGCTTTGGTATTGTGATCTGGTGACCCTAAGGAAGACTGCGTTTTTTTCTGTGATGTTTTTTTAATGGTGTCCTTTTCTGTGAACAAGCCCTTTGTTCTCCCTGAGATATGCCTTGTATAAAGATGTCTGGTAGCATCGCTTTTATAGACAAGACAGCGGAGCTAGCGTTCCTGTACACGGGGGAGGCGGGTGAGAAGGCTGTCGGACAAACAGTGATTCTGCAGATAGTTCAGCTGGCAGCAATGCAAGGTGAGTTGGGGCTTTAAGGGAATCTGTCAGCAGTTTTTTGCTATGTAAGCGGAAGCTAGCATTCTGTAGGGGTTAAAAAAAAAGAAAAATCAGCTATGCCTCTTATATCAGACTCTTTGCTGTTGTTTACATAAACTAAAGGCTTTATTAGTTGGTGATTATCATTGCTACGTTTAGCTGGCACATGTCATGTTGTCCAGCATGCCCCCTCCTGTACAATCTCTATAAAGAGCCTGATGTAGGCACAGCTCCCCAAGGTCTGCTACATGACTAAACCTAAAAAATCAGATTGTGTCAGAATTGGCTGCACCAAGTAATCTAAGTGATACATCGTTGGATTCAGTCTCTTTGCCTACATTGTGCTGCTCTCAGATGAGGTAGCAAAAACCTGCTGACGGATTCCCTTTTAAGTCTCATTATAGGTACTTTTTTGGTTGCTGTCTCTGCAGTACGATATGGATTTTGCCAGCCATTCATCTATTCACTAAAGGGGGCTTTACACGCAGTGACATTGCTAGCGATGTTGCTGGTGAAAGCACCCGCCCCCGTCGGCAAATCGCTGCCCGTGGCGCACAACATCGTTAGGACCCGTCACACAGACTTACCTTCCTAGCGACGTCGCTGTGGCTGGTGAACCGCCTCCTTTCTAAGGGGGCGGTTCGTGCGACGTCACAGCAACATCACACGTCAGGCGGCCAATAGAAGCGGAGGGGCGGAGAGCCGCCGCAGGAAAGTTACGCCTACCTTGTTGCCGGCAGGACGCAGGTATGGTGGTGTTCGTCTTTTCTGGGGTGTCACACGTAGCGATGCCTCAGAAACGACGATCAACCCGCATCCTGCACAAGCAACGACATTTGGGAAATGGACGACGTGTCAACGATCAACAATTTGATGAGTATTTTACATCGCTCGTAAGTGTCACACGCAACGACGTCGCAAACTAGGACGAATGTGCGTCACGAATTCTGTGACCCCAACGACATCTCGTTAGCGATGTCGTTGCGTGTAATGGGGCCTTTAGATAAAAAAAACTATAGCAATATATGCGACTAATAGAAATCACTTCTCTTTACACAAGAGCCTATTTAAGTCCCAGGAGATCACAAGACAACGGCACAATCCATTCAATATCCAAAACGTGCTTTATTTAATCCACAGGTAGTGGACCCGTGGAAGCACGAGGAGGGGAGAAACGGCCGTCGTCCCCTGGGAGCCTGCACCCGGCTCTCTCCCTGATTTTTAATGCACTTCTTGGATTAAATAAAGCACGTTTTGGATATTGAATGGACTGTGCCGTTGTCTTCTGATTTCCTGGGACTCATATTGGAATTCTTTTCCCTCTTCAACGTGCACCCATGACCAGTGTGCTATTGGATAAAGACCCGAGCATTACCTACTCCTTCCCTACACCATTTCAAGATATAACGCGGTGGTGCAGAACCGCTTCTGTTTTTATATACAAGAGCCTATTTATCTGAACCAAAATTTGGCATACAAGGCAATCTCTACTAGTGACAATCCTTTGGCATTGCATAACTGTTCTTATCACAGACTAAGTAGAAGTGTGAGAATAAAGGGCGGTAATGAGTCTGTTATCCGCTCCAGCATCTTATTGACATTTCACTGTAGAAGTCAGAGAGGTGGTGTACATGGGGGGGGGGGGGGGAAGATGGGGCTTCGCACTGGGAAATGAAATCACATCGAATTAACTGTGAGAGAAACTATCTGCAGCAATGAAATCTGACCATAAGGGCAAGTTCATTTCCTTGGGCAGCAAAAAAAATCTTACAACTTGCTACTCTGCTGTTTCTTTGTTGATAAATTCCAGTAAAGCTTCATTCAGATATCAGTGATTGTTCACGTAAGTAAAAACCTGTCCGAGTGTCATCGGGGTTTTGGATCTAGGTTTCAACAGTGTTTGGTCAGATTATACTTGGAGTTTGTTAAATATGGAAGCAAAATTATCATGAAATCATTTTTGGGTTATACATCTTATAAATACATTTGTATGGGAAAGCAACATAAGTGTTATGGTCGTCTCTCTGTTTTTTAGAGACTAGTGACAGGTTTAGGACTGGAGCCTCTCATTTCCATCTGGGACTCTACATTTAAACAAAGTTTCCTTTCTTTTGGTGCTTAAGGAGTTAATGTCAGTTTTGTTGCCAGCAGCACATTGCAGTACATGTCAGCTTTAGCTGCTTTGTAGCCACACCCCTTTAGGTTTAAGTAGTGGAGATTCCAAGCAATCCTTGCTGATGATACCATCCATCCATCCATGCATTCTGGCCACCTTGGTGGAAAGTTCTGCTGAGGAATTAACCCAAAGTTGGACTTTATCCTTTTTTGTTGCTGTGTCCCTCCATTTGTTTCACCTACCCTCATGGTTTATTAGTGCAGTGGTGGGACCAGTGATCCTCACCTGCCAGCTCATGAACCGGATTGTCTACAGGGTCCCTTAGGGCCAAAGGTATGCATCTCAGTGATAGGTTGAGAGAACCTGTGTAGGGTCTGGCTAGGGGAATAAGGAGAGCTGCAGGCGAGTGCAGGACATGTCCCATCTTCTCCTTTCACTAGCGTCAGGACCCACCATTGTTATAGTGTCCCCGGTGTCTCCCTTTATTTTTGATGTTTTTTGTCATGCGCTAGACGCACCTTAGTCTGAACACACGTGTATCGCGAGTGTATTCGGACAACATCCTCCTGGGGAGTGACAATAAGTTACAATATGTCCCTAATTTTTTCACATAAATTTGCCAGGTTGACATCTGTAAGACTCAGTTCACATCTCTGTTGAGGATTGAGTTAAAGGCGCAATGACTTTTGTAACGGATGACCAATTCATTTGATCTATTATGGTGTCCATCAAGGGTTCTGCCATTATAACCGCAAGAATAACTATTTTTGCTGTCAACTGTAACTGACAAAGATTTGGAAGTGCTTAGTAGATAGACTCCTCCAATTCCTAAAATAATGCTATAACGATTTTGTCTTAAAAAATGAAGTTTTGTTTGTTAGACATGTTCCTCCATTCTAGGGAATAGATATGATGGAACAGAAGAATTAATTACACAGTCACCAGAACTCTGACTACAATAGTCGCATGAATAAAAAAAATATCATAAATATAAAATATGCATAAAGTATTCATTTTTCTCTTTTATAATGAGGCTGCTGCAATTTTAGCAGCAAGGTAAATCAGGTTATGGTCTTCAGAAAGAGAAGAAGTGCGGTATCATTAAATATTTCTCTCTGCTTTTAGCCCTTTTGTTCAGTTTTTATCTCTGTATTAGGAGAAATAACTTGTTGCATTTTCACCTTTGCTGTATTTTATGAGTGAATTGTTCTCTAGCCGTGAGATGCCGATGATATGCTGTTGTCACCCAGATTTTATATAAAATGAGAATTCGTTGTGCAAATTGAGTGAATCCTCTATATCTCAGTACAGCCTCTTTCTTTTCTTCTTTTAAGCACTCATGAGCACTGGTTCTAATTCCCATAAGAGGGAACAATTTATGCCATTCATCATATCTTTTTATCAATGCAGGAACCAAAAAAAACATGGCCAAATTCATTACAAAGGGGTAAAAACTGGGTTTTATTAAAGAGCTTATCCAGGACTATTTTATTTATTTTTCCCATGGGCCTGAGAGCTTACAGGTGATCACGACTAAGAAGGCAATAGCCGAAACGCGTCTCATTTAGACAGCATTGTTTCTGCCAAAGTTCTTGCTTTGTATGCTTTCCAAAATAACTATTTTTTTTAAATGGATAAATATGAATAAAGAAAGTACAAAGAAAGATGGTCTGCACTCAGACTTATGATGATGGTGGTGCAAGTGAAAATTGGATCAAGGACCCTAGTATAAAATCCCAAACGAATTCACTGCACTCAATGTATGTGATGCAAAATGTGACAAATTTTATTAAATAAGGAATTGCGACTATGCAATCAGACGTTTCGACCCGCCTGGGTCTTAGTCAGGAGGAGTCGCTGTATAGTGGATGTCTGGAGGATGAAAGATGAGGTGCACTGTAGCACTAATGCATCGAAGAAGGTGCCTTGAGGATTGTACACAGGGTTTGCAGGCGCAGCAGCGCTGTTGCTATTGACATAGTGTATCCTGGGATACACTATGAGGATACACTATGTCAATAGCAACAGCGCTGCTGCGCCTGCAAACCCTGTGTACAATCCTCAAGGCACCTTCTTCTATGCATTAGTGCTACAGTGCACCTCATCTTTCATCCTCCAGACATCCACTATACAGCGGCGACTCCTAAGACCCAGGCGGGTCAAAACGTCTGATTGCATAGTCGCAATTCCTTATTTAATAAAATTTGTCACATTTTGCATCACATACATCGAGTGCAGTGAATTCGTTTGGGATAGGAATACAGAAAGACATTTAATTTTAATCAAATTCCACCTGCTCGCTGGATTTTTCCTGTGTTTCTCTCCGACTTCAAATAATGGCGCCCATAGTCGGCGCGTGCGCAGATGGAGCTCTCTGCTCAAGATTTCATCTGTGCACACGCCGCTCCAGCCCTTTGATCTCCCAGCAGCAGACTTAAGGAAAATGGTGCCCGGAGGTGGCGTGTGTGCAGGAGAGATCTTGGTTTTTCATTCTGCCGAGAGCTCAATCTGCGCACTCGCCAACTCTGGGCGCCATTTCCTTGAAGCCTGCACCGCCGACAGAGTATCCGGGACACCCGCCGTACCACCCTGCTCCACACAGCCAACACAGCCGCCACCGCAGTGCCTGTAGCATCACCTTACCCCAGCACCTCCCTGCCTCCTGTGACCCTGCTCCACCACCGCTGCCGCCCCCCCCCCCTCAAGTAAGACGTCAGCGGAGTATAAGACGGACCCCATTTTTTTTCTTTACCTTTTTTTCTCTCTAAATTTGGGGATCATCTTATAATCCAGTGCGTCTTATAAAATGAAAAGCACAGTACACACAATCGTTGAATCAGTAAGGGCGCTTTCGCACATCCGGCTTTTCGCTGGTTTGACGGATGCGGCGCACGCCAGTACAGTATGATACAGTACAGTGGCAGCGCCGCAACTTCCAGGTCACATGTTCCGGTCACATGACAGCATGTGACCGGAGCTTGTTGTGCAACCATTGTACTGTATACACTGTACGGGAGCGCACCGGATCCGACAAAGTGAAGAAAAGCCGGATGTGTGAAGGTGGCCTAAAGTAGGGATGTAGCTCCACTCTGTTCATCTGTCTTTCCAAAAATAATCAGACACCCACTGTGAGATCGGATGTGTACGTTTCAGATGCCGAAGCAATCAGGCCCATGCCGTGTCTATGTAAAAAGTCTGCCTTCCATTTGCCTTTGACCCTTATATGATCCTGCAAGTTCCAATGTATGACATTGTTGTGTGCTAAAGCCATACTACAATATTGAGGGCAAGCAAGGACATAAAACTGCCAAATGGACAGATCCTACACCCCATTAGAATATGTCAGCATGCAGATCAAGGAAAATGGGATTTGATTGCAGCATAATGAATTCACCCAATGTACATGCATTTTAACAAAATCAATTCACCAATTGATTTCCCTTTCAAGGAGATGTGGACTCCTTGAGTGTGAAAGACGAATATTTGTAACTTCCCCACTGGGATAATAGATTCTGTTTATTTGGACCCGCTAGTGTTCCATAACCTTACACAAGGACAGTTGTGAGAAAACTTTCTAATTACTTGTTGGAGAACTATGTGCTTGTACGGTATGTAATAGCTCCATTGCATATACTGTATATCCTGCTGTCGCATGTATAGTCTTGCCCAAAAGTGTTAGCACCCTTGAAATTGTTCCAGAACATAAAGCATTTCTCCCAGAAAAGTATTCCAATTACACCATGTTTTGTTATACACATGTTTATTTTATTTGTATTGGAGCAACAGAAAGAAAGCAGAGGAAAAAAAAGGCAAATTGGACATAATTTCATACAAAACTCCAAAAAAGGTCCAGACAAAATTGTTGGCACCCTCAACTTAATATTTGGCTGCACATCCTTTGTAATAAATAACTACAATCAATCACTTCCTATAACCATCCACAAGCTTCTTACACTTCTCAACTGGAATTTTGGACTCTTTTGTCAACTGCTCCCGGTCTCTCATATTTGAAGGCGCCTTCTCCCAACAGCAATTTTAAGACCTCTCCTCGTGTTCAATGGGATTTAAATCTGGACTCATTTCTGGCCACTTCAGAACTCTCCTGAATTTTGTTTCCATCCATTTCTGGGATTCTTGAGGTATGTTTGGGGGTCATTATCCTGCTGGAAGACCCATGGCCCAGGGCACAAAGACACTGGGCACTACATTGAAGACTAAAAGCCTTTGGTAATTTTCAGATGTCATGATGCTTTGCATAGTATCTATTTTCTGTCCACCTGTGTTTTGCTGCAATGAGCTGGTATGTAATTAGCTCTCTGCCTAGGCCATGGCCTGGGGCTCCTTACTGTATAAACCACTGCAGACAGTCTCTGGCTGCCAATCAGTTCAGCAAAGACTTGGTCACCCTGATGTGTGATTTGATATGTCCTAGTTTCTCACGTTGGCCTGTATTTTGACCACCTGTTGGCTTTCTTATTTTTTTCCCCTAATGTGACTGTTTGGAATAGACCTCACGTGGCGACACCTCTTGCCTTCAGCTTTCTCCACCAGTCAGCAAATTACTCTGTTGCCCCTACCATGGGCTTTCTATGTAAGTCCAGACCCTGTATAGGAATTAAAGGGTGAAAGTTAAAGCAACCCCTAGGAGCTGGAAAGCGGATAACTTGGGCTAAGCCTCTCCATAGAAACCCTATTAACCGCTACCAGGCTTCCACAAACAGTGCACCCGTAACACCATCTTTTTTTGTGTCTCCGCAATGACGGACTGAAGACTGTGTGTAGGCTGATCCTGCAGTTATATTGCAATCCATCAGTTCTCTGACCCAGCAGGATAACTAGAATTGTATTACTGGGTAAATTGAAATTTGGTTTCCTACATCTGTTCTCTACCTAGACTGTTTATATAAAGATGCCATTAACTTTTTTTTTGAACACGATAATAAACTGTGGAGGAAAGAAGCGCAATAGGGTCTTACCCAAGTAACAATGGGAGAAATGGAGGGAGATACTACTCACCTATAGGGGTTGTGACAGTCACAACTCCTATAACAGCATGTGTGTAGATAATCCAGAGTCACAGCAGCGGTCCCTCGGTTTTGGCAGATAACAGAGAGTAATAGGATGAGGGTTTCCAAGCCGCGCCAAATGACGATCACATTAAGCTGTTAGATTAATGTTGCTTTTTATTCCAATTACAGGTCTACGCGTTTCGGAAGGCATCCCTTCCTTCTTCAGGACCAGATGGCAAGAAAACATCAAATCTCATTTTGATGTTTTCTTGCCATCTGGTCCTGAAGAAGGAAGGGGTGCCTTCCGAAACGCGTAGACCTGTAATTGGAATAAAAAGCAACATTAATCTAACAGCTTAATGTGATCGTCATTTGGCGCGGCTTGGAAACCCTCATCCTATTACTCTCTGTTATTAACTTTTTTTTTGTAAGAACATTGGATATTCATTTGTGCAGTTTGAGGGGGCCTGGGTCATAAGACCCCAACTGATCACTCAAAAATTACTCTAATTTGCACTGCTCAGCTGGTAGAGGCACTGAGCTCCTGCAGAAGCACATGCAGAGAGCGGTGTCAGTGCTCAACGGAACGTTCTGTGCATATCCTCATCTTATTGGTGTTACATTTAGTAATTGGTACTACAATTATCAGTTACACTTTCATTTCAGCTTACACATTTACTCAGGAAAAGTGAGATAAGAGTTAAGGCCGCTTTATACGCTGCGATCGCACCCGCCCCCGTCGTTTGTGCGTCACGGGCAAATCGCTACCCGTGGCAAATAATATCGGAGGTACGCGTCACACGTACTTACCTGCCTAACGACGTCGCTGTGGCCGGCGAACAACCTCTTTTCTAAGGGGGCGGTTCGGGCGGCGTCACAGCGAAGTCACACAGGCAACCAATAGAAGCGGAGGGGCGGAGAGCAGCCGCATGAAGGTCACTCCCACCTCGTTGTCGGAGGGCGCAGGAACGCTGTTGTTCGTCATTCCCGGGGTGTCACACGTAGCGACATGTGCTGCCTCAGGAACGACGAAGAACCTGCGTCCCAGAAGATCAACGACATTTTGAAAATAAACGACGTGTCAACAATCAACAATGTGGTGAGTATTTTGGATCGTTAGCGGTCGCTCGTACGTGTCACACGCAACAACATCGCTAATGAGGCCGGTTGTGCGTTACGAATTTCATGACCCCAGCGATATCTTGTTAGCGATGTCGTTGCGTGTAAAGCTGCCTTTACAATTGGCATCCTAGTTAGATGCCACCAATGTCTTTCCTGAGACAAAAATAATGGGATCTGTATGGTTCCTCCATAGTGGTCCACTGAGAATAATTTTAATATGGCAACTAGAAAATACCAGCATCCTGATGTAATGATATTAGAAAAGCATTGCTATGTACAAAGGTGTTAAAGAGTGGGCTTTTATCTAGATATTTAATGGCCCATTAGTTGCAAGAGATTATGGAATTACGTAGGCGTTGGTATTTTAATGAAGGCTTTCTAACGTACAGAGTAAGGACAAAGTCTCCATAGAGTGCTTGGTCGTGTGCTCTCAGGTAATTTATATCATTGCAGAATTTTCTTTTACAGCTCGATAACTAAAGGCCTCTTTACACGCTGTGATATCGTGACCGATATTGCTACCGTGCGTACCCACCCCATCGGTTGTGTGACACGGTCAAATCGCTGCCCGTGGCGCACAACATCGCGCGGACCCGTCACAACCCCTTTAAGAACTTTCGTTTAGCACTGTGTAAGTAACAAAACTAGAGTAAAACTCAATTAAATTCACTAAAATTGTCATTTGCCAAGAGTAAAGGCCCCATTACACGCTACGATTTATCTGACGATATGTCGTCGGGGTCACGGTTTTCATGAAGCACTTCTGTTGTCGTTAGCGACGTCGTTGCGTGTGACACCCACGGGCGATTCCGAAGGATCGTAAAAATAGCGAAAATCGTTGATTGTTGACACGTTGTTCATTTTCAAAATATTGTTCGTCGTTTGGAACGCAGCAGACATATTCCTACGTTTGACACCCTGCCAACGACGAACATCGTTAGTGCGTCCGTCATCAGCGACGCGGGCATGTCATTACTAGCAATGCTCCACGCCTCCTCCGCTCTGATTGGTGTCACGCCAGGGTGTATGCAATGGACAATTATACGCCTCTGTCGTTGCCGGAATCGTTGGGAGGAATTCTGTGTGACGGTGTCCACATAACCGCCTTGGTCAAACAATACATCGCTGAACGATGTAGCGTAGTTTGTGAGATGTGTACGTGTGACCGCTACAAAACGACCTATGAGCGATCTCGACAAATCGTAGCAACGACCTGGGTGTGTCACATCGCTAACAATCTCGTTGTGTGTAAAGCGGCCTTTAGTGATGTCAATATTGTGATATATAAATTTCAAATGTTGTGATATTTTTTTCAGAAACCGAAAATATTTTGTGAAAAGGGAGTTAAATATGTAGCTATGAGCTTAAGGTTTGTAAAAAATCATTCTTCTTCTAACGCTGGGGATTTTTAACCAAGAAAGTCTGGCGTTCTGTGTCCATTTTTTGGCTCTTTACTGTTTAAAGACTTGTTAAAACTGAGTCAATTAGCATTTGTAGTCCTATTAAAAGAATATATTTTCTATCCATCTGTTCATTCAGCGCTCTAATTGCTTACTGCAATCAGAGATTTTATCAGTTAGGAACTTGTCCAATAAATTTCTTGAAGCTCAAAATACTGCAATTTAAAAGTCTCCAGGTGGAAGTGCTGGCGGGTACGCTGGCGGAGGGGGCAGCGGTGATTAGACATGAGCGCATATTTTGAAATTTGATTTTGCGGAATGTTAAAAAAAAAAAAAATTAGATTGCCGAATAATAAATTTGCACAAATCTCATAACGGTAAAGCTTGCAATTGCTCGAAAAATACACGTGGTGAGAAGAGAGACAGAACCCCGCTGACCACAAGAGCTTACACTCTACAGAAGATTGAGAGAGATAGAAAGGTGACCTCACTGACCATTTTAGCTTACAATCTGCAGAAGAGAGACTAAAGGCCCTGTCACACACAAAGATAAATCTGTGGCAGATCTGCGGTTGCAGTGAAGTTGTGGACAATCAGTGCCAGGTTTGTGGCTATGTGCAAATGGAACAATATGTCTATGGTTTCACCGCAACCACAGATCTGCCAAAGATTTATCTCTGTGTATGACAGGGCCTTAAGGCTACGTTCACACATCAGGTTTTTTTTCCATCAGGCACAATCCGGAAAAAAACGGATAAAACTGATCCGGCGCCGGATCCGTTTTATCCCCATTGATTTGTATTCGCTCCGGATTGTGCCTGATGGCCTTGCGTTGCATCCGGCTTTTCACGGATTTTGCGTAATTACTCAATGAGGCGGCCGGATGGAACGTCTCATTGAACGTTTTTTGTCTCTGAAAAAAAAACGTATTGCGTCATATCCGGCGCGATACAGCGTGATTTACAATGGAAGCCTATGGACGCCGGATCCGGCGCGATGCGGCAAAAAACAGATGCGGCTGCTGGATCCGTTTTTTTAAACTGAGCATGCTCCAATTTATTGTAAAAAAAAGGTATCCAGCAAAAAAACAAACAAACAAAAAACGGATGAAAAGGATGCAAAAACGGATGCGCCGGATCAGTTTTTTTATGGATCCGGTATACCGGATCCATAAAAAAAAAAAGGATCCGGCACATCCGTTTTTGCATATTCTGTGCCGGATCCGTTGCATCAGGCACACGCCGGATTGTGCCTGATGCCAAAAAACCCAGTGACTCTGGAGGTGAGGAGCAACTCTGACATACAATTGGTTCACTGGGAACCACTGATCAGTGATATCCCAGGTACTGACTACCGCTGTACAAGGTATGAGAGTCCGCTAAATGTCATAACTGCAGTGTGTTATGCGGAAGACCACACGGTAACACAAATTAACGTTTGCCTGCTCTTTGCTGCTTTAGCAATGTGAGAAATGGTGACTGGAAAGGGTTTTTTTATCTATTTTTTATTTTTCTCAAAGCAAATATCAAAATGTTTGAATTTCCGTGAAACCGTGAATTTCAGGATATTTTACTCAAAATAGAGCATACATAAATGTGAAATTCTACATGCTGGTGCACATATCAGACTGTGGTCCTACAGCTACTGAATCAAATTCTAATAATGTTTTATGACAAATTTAAATCTTGTCCTTTTTTTTTAGAATCCTCTGTTTCTTGGTATAAACCCTGAACAACTAGTCAGAAAGCAACTTTAGGCCTCTGTCACACATCCGTGCAAAACACAAATGTTTTGCATGGTCTGTCGTGAAGGTATGTCTGTGTGTGTGTTTTAGATGTGCGGTACCTGTGCTATACGTGTAACATCTGGGTAGCACACGGACAGCATGAACTTTTGTATACTTGCCTGGCTCCAGCTCTGCTGTTACTTCCGGGTCCACAGTGAGTGCAGAAAGCAACTTTAGGCCTCCTTCACATGTCCGTGCAAAACATGATTGGTTTGCACAGTCCTTCATGAAGGTATGTGAGTGTTTTATGTGTGCTGTCCCTGTGCTATCCGTGTGACATTCGGATAATACATGGACAGTATGAACTTACCTGTCCCTGGCGCTGCTGTTACTTCCGGCTTAGCGTTGAGTGTAGTGAATATGAGCAGGACCCTGAAGTAACAGCAGCGCAGGCGACATGTAAGTATAAAAATTCTTTATTTTTAAGTGACTTGTTTTCTCTGGTATGTGTCACACTGATGTCACACGGATCACATCAGTGTGCGGTCCGTGTGACTACCGTGCTGCTCCACACGGACTTGTGCATTAATCCATTGATTTTGATGAATTTACGTGTGTCCATGTCTCCAGTACAAGTGAAAAACTGATGTCCCATCGGAAACACGAATGCGTGAAAGAGGCCTTAAAGGGTATCTCTCCCTATGGAGGATCCAGGATATGTGTGCCATACGCACCTCCAGAAAAGATAGATCATGGTCTGTTGTAGGATGGTTTGGCCGATGGTTCGGTCTGCAGCCATCTTGGCTGTCCCTCCCATACACATGAGCACTCACTCTGCTGTGTTCTCTATTGGAAAGCTGATAACAGACTTGCTCTCCTTTAGAACAAAAGGACCTGCAGTATGAAATCATTCTTATCTCCTCTGACAATCATCTATAGGGTGCAGACATACACATTAGACTGATGGCTGAACCCATAGATATTAGTGTGTTAAGGCCCCGTTACACGCAACGACATATCTAACGATATGCCATCGGGGTCACGGATTTCGTGACACACATCCGGCGTCGTTAGCGACGTCGTTGCATGTAATAGCTCCGAGCGAGTGTTAATGATCAAAAATACTCACCTAATCGTTGATCGTTGACACGTCGTTCATTTTCAAAATCTCGTTGGTCGTTGTGGACGTAGGTTGTTCGTCGTTCCTGAGGCAGCACACATCGCTACGTGTGACACCCCGGAAACAACAAACAGGGTACCTGCGTCCTCCGGGAACGAGGTGGGCGTGTCGTTAATGCGGCTGCTCTCCGCCCCTCCGCTTCTATTGGTCGGCCGCTGTGTGACGACGCTGTGACGGCGAACGAACCTCCCCCTTAACGAAGAGGTTGTTCGCTGCCCACAGCGACGTCGCTAGTAAGGTAAGTCCGTGTGACGGGGCCTAGCGATATTGTGCGCCACGGGCGTCGATTTGCCCGTGACGCACAAGCGACGGGGGCGGGTACTTTCACTGTCGCTGTGTGCAAAGCCCCCTTTAGAGACCCTGCAGGGCAAATATGGAAATCTGCAAATCCTTTTTGTGGGCAACATGAATGTGAGAATTCTCCAATATAATAGTATGTAATAAGATCATAGATGCCGGGATACGTTACTGTATATTTTAGATGCTGACACACTTCACATTGTGAATATTTTCAATACATTAAATTGCCAATTTATTTATTTATTTATTTATTTATTTATTTTTTTGGCGTTTTGCGTAATTTGTTTTTTTTTTCTTCTGTCTTGAAGTCACCCATCACATAATTCATCTTTTTTAATTCGCTCTTCCAGTATAATAAATTGATCCCTTGTCTGCTCAGCACTTGCAGCCTTTCATAGATTTCTGCCACAATGTTGATGAACTGCTTATTAAATAATACCCAGGTCCCAGTATGGCCGCAGAGTTATTGCTCCATATTTTTGTTGTGTTTACGGCTCAGTAATAATTCATCTGCATCTTTAAGGCACAGCGTTGTCCATTAGAAGTGATTAGCAGTTTCTAGTGGGTGTGTAATGTACGGCCGATAGAAAACTGCATGAATGTGTCTCCTACAGAAGACGGTGTACATGCGGCTAATGGCAGTGTGATTTACAAATGTGAAATAAGAGTCTCATTTATGGAAATGATTGCTTTTTCCATATCTCTCAAGCATCACTTATCAGCCATACTTAACAGGTATCTTTTAGCAGTAGGGTGATTTTGACATTGTGGACTCCTTAAAGCTTGGATTAAGAGCTATTGACATAGCGTTTGAGTATACGTATAATTTTATTAGAATCTCCTTCGAGCCGGCATGTCACCTGTAGTGGTTGGTATTTGAGCAGGATTTTAGTACTAAGACTTAATTAAGGTACTTCAGTCCAAGCTAAGTATTGCTTAAACAATTTACTTTTCTGCGTAGAAAAGCTTAAACGAGAGAGTACTCATCTTTTCAATCTTGTACATATATTTCTAAGTTATTGCCAAAAATACAAAGAACCAACCGTGTCGAACAAACATTCACATTGGCATTAGGGCCTGTGCCAACAGGTTTGTGTTGTTCTCTTGACAGCTAGAATAGTGTACTGTTCCTGTGCATAAAAAAATATTAAAAGGAACCTGTCGTCAGATTTTTAGTGCGTAACTGAGTTGGATCCTGTTTACAAGTGCTACGGCACAATGCCTAACATGCCCTCGTTAAAATTCTCCATTTGATATTCTGGCAGAGAAATAACTTTTAGTATCAATAATACTGTAAATCATATGCCTAGTGTGACGATACGCCACTAGGTGTCAATAGAAGTTACTAGAGACCGGGAAGTCAAACATGCCGGTGGTTAGAAGCCAGGAAGTCAGATAAGGTACACAGGGAGCAAGCAAAGCTAAGGTCAGGGTACAAGCCGGAGGTCAGAAGTCAGGTAAGGTACACAGGGAGCGGGCAGAGCTGAGGTCAGGGTTCAAGCTGGAGGTCAGAAGTCAGGTAAGGTACACAGGGAGCAAGCAAAGCCGAGGTCAGGGTTCAAGCTGGAGGTCAGAAGTCAGGTAAGGTACACAGGGAGCGAGCAGAGCTGAGGTCAGGGTACAAGCCAGAGGTCAGAAGCCAAGAAGTCAGATAAGGTCCACAGGGAGTGAGAGAAGCCGAGGTTGGGGTACAAGCCAGAGGTCAGAAGCCAGGAATTCAGATAAGATGCACAGAGGCACAGGCAGAAAAGGGTAACAAAGGTTCGGGGTAGGGAGACCAGATCAGAACAACAGAACTCATGGGAGCCAGAGAACTCATTGCAGAGCAGGAACTACGACTGGCAATGTTCCAGGTAAAGTTGCTCTCTAAAGAAACCGAGCACTTACCTGGAACGAGGCGCCTGAACAAAGGCTCCTCCCCACACCAGCGCAGAACCTGGAGGCTGAGACGCAGCCCATCACCTGGAGCCTAATTCAGAACATTGGCTCTGCTGGAGAGCAGATCACCGTAGATCAGGACACATAGACTATTGGGGTGTTACTGGTGCAGTCATAGCTCTTATCATGCCCATGTCACCTTGATGGACATCTTGGAAAAACTTTGCAGGCGACAATATCTCTTGGTTCAGATTAATCATGGATTTCTAGCTCCAATTCTCCTACTTCCCATGACATCATTCTTGACAGAGAAGTTCCTAGTCTTCCTCTCTGATCCTGTTTACAGGGCGTCACTGCCGACGTCATGTTGAGCTACAGTCAGTTAACCGTAACACAGCAGGGAGCAAGCTGTCAATCAACATAACATCATCAGTGACGCCTCATCGACAGAGCGGAAGAGAAGGAACTACTCTGTCAAGAGTGATATCACGGGAAGTAGGAGAATTGCCCTAGGATCTGTTCATGACCTCTCTGAGTCGGGAGAGATTGTTGCATGGCAGAACAGACAGGTAGTTAGCAACTGTCTGCCGTTAAGTGCTTAGCCCAATAGAAACAATATTTAGTACCATGTTTCCCCGAAAATAAGACAGGGTTTTATAACATTTTTTGCTAAGAAAGATGGGCTAGGGCTTATTTTCAGGGAATGTCTTTTTTTTTTTTTTCCATGAACATTTATTCTTGAACAAAAAAATTAAGGATTTATTCATATATAATCATGTCATGACATTATAACTCTCCAAAGCCTGTGTGTAACATGTGTATCTATCTATCTATCTATCTATCTATCTATCTATCTATCTATCCCTCTATCTATCTTTCTATCTATCTTATCCATCTATCCTCTATTCATCCAACTAATTATCTGTCATGAAGGAGTTTGTATGTTCTCCCTGTACTTAGCTGGGCTTCTTCCGGTTTCCTCCCACATTCCAAAGACATACTGATAGGGAATTTAGATTGTGAGCCCCAGTGGGGAGCGTGTTGCTTACAGTATGCTTTACAGTATGTAAAACTGTGTGGAATTAATGGCGCTATATAAGTGAATAAATATTATCTATCATATATGCATTATCTATTTATGTATCCGTACATCCATCCATCCATCGCATATCCATCCATCCACATGCATACCAGCCTGTCTCCACTTCAGCCTTAAGGGTGCTTTACACAAGACGATCTATCGTGCGATAGATCGTCGGGGTCACGTTTTTTGTGACGCACATCCGGTGTCGCTTGCGACGTCGGCCTGTGTGACACCTCCTAGCGACGCAGTATCGCTCACAAATCGTGAGTCGTGTACTCGTCGCTAGGTTTCATAAAATAGATTATGACACAAGGCGCCGGGTGTTCATCGTTCCCGTGGCAGCACACGTCGCTTAGTGTGACACCACGGGAACGATGAACATCGCTTAATTGCGTCCCGCGGCTCTCGCTGGCTATGTGGAAGGAAGGAGGTGGGCGGGATGTTTACATCCCGCTCATCTCCGCCCCTCCGCTTCTATTGGTCGGCCACCACGTGACATCGCTGTGACGCCGAACATCCCTCCCACTTCAGGAAGTGGACGTTTACCGCCCTCAGCGACATCGCCCGGGAGGTAAGTACGTGTGACAGGGGGTTAACGAGTTTGTGCGCCACAGGCAATCAATTGTCCGTGACGCACAAACGACGGGGGCGGGTACGATCGATCGTGAAATCGCACGATCGGTCGTCCTGTGTAAAGCAGGCTTAAGTCTCCTGCAATTAAGAGACCTTTTGGTGACAACCTAGTCACATGATGTGATGTCACAAAGGTCCTAAAGCAGTATTATCATTAGGATATAAACAGTGGGGCCCCAAGGAGAATGAGTGCTCTGTGAAATTGCCCAGTTTGCTCTTCCTTTATGCCAAATTCCAGTCCTGCATACCAGCCTGTCTCCTATTTAGTTCTTTTAGACTCCTGCAATTAAGAGACTTTTGATTACAATATGTCACATGACTGAAGTCATCAAAGGTCCTTAAACAATCTTATTCTCGGATTATAACAGCTAAGGTGCCAAAGAGAAATTGTGCAGTTTGGCTCAATGTAACGCCGGTAGACTGTAACTAGGGCTTATTTTTGAAGTAGGGCTTATATTTCAAGCGTTGTCTAAAAATCCTGTTGATTCATTCTAGGGCTTATTGTTGGGGGTCGGTTTTAGTTTTGAGGGAAACACTCTGGTATTAACCCCTTTAAGATTATTTGCTTTTGGATTTGTGTGGTTTATTTTTTATTGTCGTGCTCTTTCTGTAGATTAACCTCTGTAGTTTTATGGAGCTGAAGTGTCTCTATTTTAGCATTTTTGGTTATTTGGTGAGCTCTGCTTTGCTGTTTTTAAATGCCGGTGTTTTTATTTTCAGCGTTTACCTAGCGTTTTTTGTTGGTTTTTTTTTAGCATCTCTTGCACTTGCCTTTTCCAGACATATTTTAACTCTATCTAACAACGAATAGACAGTGGAATTTCAAGCAACAGCACTGACAAAATGCCCAAAAAGACACCCAGGCATCATCTAGGTGTATTTTAAACCTTCTCATGGATACGTATTGGAAAGTATAGCGCATCTTCAGAGCAGAAAGTGCCGGAAGAATTTTTGGGTCTTCTTTTAGCTGCTTGACATGTATGGAAACCTGAAGAGATTAAGAGACCTTCAAAAGCCTTAAAATATGAGCAGCAAGTGGTTTTTACATATATATATATATATATATATATATATATATATATATATATATATTCATTCTTATTGTGCATTCTTTAGTGCTTTTTCATGGGGTTTTCAAAGCACGACTGCTCTGAAAAAAGCTGTGAGGATACTTTATTGACCGGCTTTTGCTTGCACTCCATTATGTTATTGATGGTGTCCAGTTATAGAGGATCTCCTGCCCTTATTCCCGTAGACTCTCTAAGGCCTCTTTCACACATCAGTGAAAACAGACGTTTTTCACTGACTTGTTAAAGGTGTGTATGTCCCTCCATGTGCCATGATTTTGGCACACTCCAATCTCCGTGTGCTATCCGTGATAATACACTGAGCTTTACTCCCCTATCCATGCTCCTGATGTCTGCGGTGCTGACATCTCCTGCTCTCCTGTGTTCGGCCGTTGTGTCTCTCACCGCTGCAGCTACTTCCGGGTTGGCTGTGCAGTGCATAACTACATATGCATGAGAATAATTAGCCAGCCTGGAAGCAGTAGACAGCAGTGGCCGGAGACAGCATCGCTGGAGAAGGGTGAGTTTATAAGTTTTCTATTTTAAATGTATATGATTTTTCTGGTACGTCTTTCACGGATCACACCATAGTGTGGTCCGTGTGACATCAGTGATGTCAGAGAAGAACAGACTTGTCCCTGTGCGGAACACATGGACATGAATGTGCGCCGCACGGAAACAAGTCAGTGAAAAATCATTGATGTGTGCACAAACCCATTGATTTTAATGGGTCTGCATATGTCCGTGATTCTGGTACGAGAAAAAACAGTAACATACATACCAGAATCACTGATTTGTAAAAGAGGCCTAAAGGCCCAGTCACACACAACGACTTACCAGCAATCCCGACAACGATACGACCTGATAAGGATCGCTGGTAAAGGCCCCGTCACACTAAGCAATATCGCTAGCAACATAGCTGCTAACGAACAACTTTTGTGACGTTGCTAGCGATGTTGCTGTGTGTGACATCCAGCAACAACCTGGCCCCTGCTGTGAGGTCGTTGGTTGTTGCTGAATGTCCTGGGCCATTTTTTAGTTGTTGCTGTCCCGCTGTGAAGCACAGATCGCTGTGTGTGACAGCGAGACAGCAACAACTAAATGTGCAGGCAGCAGGAGCCGGCTTCTGCGGACACTGGTAACCACGGTAAACATCGGGTAACCAAGAAGCCCTGTCCTTGGTTACCCGATATTTACCTTCGTTACCAGCCTCCGCCGCTCTCACTGTCAGTGTCGGCTCCTGCTCCTTGCACGTGTAGCAGAGTACACATCGGGTAATTAACCCGTTGTGTACTGTAGCTAGGAGAGCAGGGAGCCAGCGCTAAGCGGTGTGCGCGGCTCCCTGCTCTCTGCTGCACATGTAGCTGCAGCACACATCGGGTAATTAACCCGATGTGTGCTGTAACTAGGAGAGCAGGGAGCCAGCGCTAAGCGGTGTGCGCTGCTCCCTGCTCTCTGCAAGTGTAGCTGCGTGCGCTGGTAACCAAGGTAAATATCGGGTTGGTTACCCGATATTTACCTTAGTTACCAAGCGCAGCATCGCTTCAGTGCGTCGCTGCTGGCTGGGGGCTGGTCACTGGTTGCTGGTGAGCTCACCAGCAACCCGTGTAGCGATGCTCCAGCGATCCCTTCCAGGTCAGGTTGCTGGTGGGATCGCTGGAGCGTCTGACTGTGTGACCTCTCACCAGCAACCTGCTAGCAACTTACCAGCGATCCCTATCAGGTTGTATCATTGTTGGGATCGCTGGTAAGTTGTTTAGTGTGACGGTACCTTAAGTCGCTGGGAGGTCGCTGGTGAGATGTCACACAGTCAGACCTTACCAACGACGTCCTGCTCAGCAGGACATCGGCTTTGAAGAAAATGGTCTGGACCATTTGGGAACGACTAGTGAACTCCCAGCAGGGGCCTGATCGCTGGTAGGTGTCACACATAACGGGATCGCTGGCGAGATCATTGCTACGTCACAGAAACTGACTCAGCAACGATCTCGTTAGCGATCTCGTGTGTGACGGGGCCTTTAAACTGATGATGATTTACTTTCAAAAGATAAGCTTAATTCTGGCTGTACAGTTATTTGCATTCAGTATATTTTCCTGAAGTGGCAGATCTATGGTGTTTGGTATTACAATGCTGTGAGTCCTCAGGGGACAAGTTGATGAGTTTATGTATTTGCGTAACCTTGTAACTGGATAAAGATCTGTACAAAGTGCAGGAATCTGCCATTAACGTTTCTGTACATTTCGTGTTCCCTCGATTACAAGGGAATCGCCACCTTTCCCACCCTACCTTCGCTTTCCCTCTGAGTTTCACATTCTCAATCGAATGTGATATGAATAGAAAATCCTGATAGAATTAATGTAACAACATTTGTGGAGCGTTATGTAGCAATTGAGAAATACTCCAAGCAGTGAAATTGAGGTCACCTATCCCCGGAGATATTTCAGAGACAGTCCCGCACCGGCAGGTACGATTTGCTGGAGTATTATTAACGAGTGGGAGGATTTTTTTTTATCATATTAATCTTCCGTTAACATTGCCTCTTGACTGTGATTTTGTCCCATCCTAAACCGCCACACGCTCGCTTCCTGATTAATTACACGACTGACAATTCCAAATTATATTCTCTTTCATTTTTTTGGCACATTTTCTTCCACTTCCTAAAATATGGATTTCTTAAGAGCCCCAAAAATCCACTGCTAATATAGTTGTTTTCTTCGAATATTTTCCAAGGGACACATTTTGCCAAAAAAGGACTTGTGTATTATGATTACATGTCTACGTTAATGACCAAGTTTTAAAGACTTATCTGTAGACCTTATATGTACATCTTAATAAAGCGGTGAAGGAGAAGGGAGACATTGAGAGAGCCATGCACAGTGTTCACATAAATGGGTGCGCAAGGGCTGAGTGAGTGAAATGAAAACCTGACATTGAGAAGCACTAAATATAGAAAGTACAATGCGGACGAGGAGAAAAAGATCGATGGAGAAGCAAAGAGCTGAAAGATTGCAAGGAACAGTGAAGCTGATCATTAATCTACACATGTATATTTGTGTATCATATGGTAAATGAATATAGTGCTCAAAAATAGAACCATCCTGTCTCATAGGAAGGTCATTACAGGGTTATGTATATTGGTGGAGGAGTTACTGCAGTCTGGTTCGTCTTTATAGAAGGTTTCCGAAATGCGTTGTGTTCTAGCGACCCGCTGTTTAACACCCTATTAGATCACGCTGAGATGATAGGTGGGTGTACCACAGTAAGGACCCCTTCTGTTGGATCTATGTCCAGCACTATTCATGGACCGCCACTGTGCAATCAAATCAATGACCTGCCGCTGGGAAAATGAGCAGGTGCACATTCACCTACCTGCTGAGCGCAGATCACAGGAACAGCTCCACATAGTTAGGCTATGTTCACACGCACACCTGCTATCTTGGAAGTCAAAAAGCTGCTTCTAATGACCAGGTTTTGCTGCATTTTTTGTGTGTCATTTGTCTACAGCACATGTTTAATAAAGTTAGTTTCATTGCATGTAAAAGCAGCAAAAACGCAACGGTTGCGTTTTGTCACTTTGTCATTGTTTTCAATGGTGAAAAAACCTGCAAAAATGCTGAAAGAACTGACATACTGCTTCTTTCAAAAACCCAGCAGCTTTTCATTTTCATTTCTGATGTCTCATAGCATTTTGCTTGTAATGTAAAAAACTGAAAAAAACACAGCAAAAAAAGCAACATGTAAACATAGCCTTAAGGCCACTTTACACACAGCGACATCGCTAGCGATGTCGCTGATGAAAGCACCTGCCCCCGTCGTTTGTGCGTCACGGGCAAATCGCTGCCTGTGGCCCACAACATCGCTAGAACCCGTCACACCTACTTATCTGCCTAGCGACGTCGCTGTGGCCGGTGAACCGCCTCCTTTCTAAGGGGGAGGTTCGTTTGGCATCACAGCGACATCACTAAGCGACCGCCCAATAGAAGTGGAGGGGCGGAGATGAGCGGCCGGAATATCGCGCCCACCTCCTTCCTTCCGCATTGCCGGCGGCCGCAGGTACGCTGTTGTTCGTCATTCCTGGGGTGTCACACGGAGCGATGTGTGCTGCCACAGGAACGACGAACAACCTGCGTCCTGTAAGCAACTGCAACGATAATTGGGAATGAATAGAACAATGTGTCAACGATCAACGATAAGGTGAGTATTTTTGATCGTTAGCGGTCGTTCGTACGTTTCAGATGCAACGACGAAGCTAACGAGGCCGGATGTGCGTCACGAATTCTGTGACCCCAACGACATCTCATTAGCGATGTCGTTGCATGTAAAGCCCCCTTTACCATACCTGCAAGGCATCTACAATTAATCAAGGAGCACCTTTAGGGTGAATTTACATAAGGTAGATGATGATCAATGCTATTCATCTGAAAAGTTTTTTTTTTTTTTTCTGCGATAAGTCCATACTTTGTGCACGTCTCGTGGAAAAAATCAGCACAGAAATTGACATGGCAGGCTTTAAAGGGAATCTGTCACCCTTTTTCGTTTTCTTATTTATTAATATGGGCATAGAGGTGAAATTAGCCATAACTGTATGCCTCCTGGATGAGGGGTCATTTTAGAAAAATCCTCTTTTATATCTTCCATCTTCCAGGCTATGGGGCGCCTACTGCCCGGAAGATAAGCCAGCCTCCAGTCTTCATTATACAGGATTCCTCGCCCCCTTCTCTTCCTTGTGTCCCCGTGACAACAGGTGCACGACCTGAAATCTTACGTTTGCGCCTTATGCCTTTTGGTCCCTCCCTGCACTGTTCTGCCCTTCTGTGGGCACTCTTCAATTCTGATGTGTGCAGGTGCCACAGAGTAAGGGGTCCTTTGCACACTACAACATTGCAAGCCTATGCTGCGATGCCGTGCGCGATAGTCCACGCCCCCGTCACAGCTGCGATATCATGGTGATAGCTGGCGTAGCGAACATTATCGCTACGCCAGCTTCATATGCACTTACCTGTCCTGCGACGTCGCTCTGGCCGGCAACCCGCCTCCTTATTAAGGGGGCGGGTCGTGCGGCGTCATAGCGACGTCACACGGCAGGCGGCCAATAGAAGCGGACGGGCGGAGATGAGCGGGACGTAAACATCCCGCCCACCTCCTTCCTTCCGCATTGGCGGCCGTGATGCAGGTAGGAGATGTTCCTCGCTCCTGCGGCTTCACACACAGCGATGTGTGCTGCTGCTGAAACGAGGAACAACATCGTAATATCGGTCATTTCCAAATCATGGAAATGACCGACGCTGCACCGATGATACGATTACGACGATTTTGCGCTTGTTAATCGTAACAAAAAAGCTTTACACACTACGATATCGACAGCGACGCCGGATGTGCGTCACTTTCGATTTCACCCCACCGACATCGCACCTGCGATGTCGTAGTGTGCAAAGTGCCCCTAAGGCTATGTGCCCACGTTGCGTTCTGTCCCTGCAGAAATTTCTGCAGCGATTTGAACAGCACGTGCGCTTCAAATCGCTGCAGAAACAGTGCGTACTGAAAAGCTGATTTCATGCGCTCTGGATGCAGCCCCTCCCATAGACAGAGCAGGGGCTGCATCCAAAGCGCATGAAATAAGTGACATGTTGCTTTTTAAAACGCAGCGATTTGGCAGCATGCAAATCGCTGCGTTCTAAAACGCGACGTGCGCATGGATAATGCACAATCTTCATAGATTGTGCTTGGGACTCAGGACGCATGCGGTGCAGAACGCAGCGTAACTGCATGCAATACGCACACGTGGGCACAGAGCCTAACTGCTGCATTACAGTGCAGGGGAGAGATGGCAGGCAGAATGCGCAGGGTCGGGATTTCCAGCTGCGCTTTTGACGTCCTAAGAACCCTGAAGAGAAAAGGAGGAGGAATCATGTATAATGAAGGCCGGAGGTAGTCTTATCTTCTGGACAGCACACACCCCATAGCCCGGAAGATAGAAGATTGAAAAGAGGATTTTTTCAAAACAACCCCTCAACGGCCCCATAGCCTGGAAGATAAAAAGTATAAAAGATGATTTATACAAAGCGACCCCATTATCCAGGAGGCTTACAGGTATGGGTAATTTCAGCTTTATGCCACCTGTATTCCCATTTTAATAACTTAAAAAACTCAAAAGCTACAGGCTGTCATTATTTCCTGGGGATTTCACCCTTTACAATGTATCAAATAGAATCCACTGCAAATCTGCAACAAAATCTGTGATAAAGCAAAACAGCTTTTTTCACATTGGACTTAGCTGTTAAAATCTTCTACGAATGAGTTCTGGAGCTTGGGCGCTGTTTTCAGCTCTTGATGATGTGACCAGCTGCCTGGAACTTTTTACTTCACATTTTTTTCAGTTTTTTTTTTTCAATATCTTGTAAGTCCACTGCAACTAAGTGTTTTCCGGATGCCCTCTATCACTTTTATAGCGGGCTGATGAAATTGAGCTCTCTCCTTTTTTCCAATCTTGCTTCAGGATTAACCTTACTAAGAACTTTCTGCTTTCACTCCGCTGATAACACTTCTACAGACCTCGTGTTCTGCCGCCTCAGGATTTCCTGCTTTGCTTATTCTGACATTTCGATAACCAAGCTTCTGAGGTTATTAAACAGTGGGTGTTTTGGGGGTGCATTTAAAAAAAATTAATTGCAAGAAAAAAAAATTAGTCAAGAGTACATTTTGTTGCATAAAGACGGCTTCCGTGGTCTCATTCAAGTTTATATTTTCTTTTCCTATATATGAAAGAAAACAAAGCAACTTTTCTGAGTGTACGGGTTGTGGTTTTCATCCGTTTTTGGTCCATTTAGTCCATTAGTGTTGCATGTTTTTCTCATATACAAACAATAATCCAATTTTCTAATAGTAAAAAAGGCAACAAAAAGTTGCATGTATGTGCTGTATGTTCAGTTATTTTATTTTTTACTCCACAGACACATTGATTTGAATGGGCAAGCTTGATCCGTGACTCAGGTGAAAAATTGACATATCGCTATAGTATTTTTTTTTTTACACTCTCCGTCCTCTAAGGCACTGCATCAGCATTTCCATTGTTGTGCATGTCTAAAAAAGATGAATAATATCAAGACTGAGGCCAAACTGGGTCTAAAGTGATTCAGTGAGGTGAATGGTTGCGATGGGATTCTTTTGGGGGTTTTTGTCAGAATCCTGTTTTCCAGGGGAAACCGACATAAACTAGGACATAATGCTCAGTGGTGGGCACGGTATGTGTGTGTGTGTGTGTGTGTGTGTGTGTGTGTAGATCTAGTCTTAAAAAACATGGACCTATGAACGGCCTCATAGATTATAATGGGCTTGTGTTCTATGCATTAAACCTGAACGTCTGAAAGAGGCCTAAGGCCTCTTTCACACGTTCATGTCTCCGGTACGTGTTTGGTCCGTTTCCTCACGTACTGAAGACACGGGCACACGTAGACCCATTAAAATCAATGGTTCTGAGCTCACGTGCGTATTCAGCCATGGACCGTGTATACGTGTGGAGCATACGTGTGCCCGTATGCTCCACACGTAGACATGTGTCCGTTTTCTCCGGCATCACGGGTGTGACACGGAATGCAAATGGACCACATGCACCGCACTAGAGAAAACACATGTGTCTGCGAGAAAAAAAAAACAAACTTTAATCACCTTCTCCAGCCCTGCTGTCTCTGCCGCTGCTGTCACTTGCTTCCAAACCCCCGCTCATTATGCTCATTGCATATTCACTTCACTGCGGCCGGAAGCAGCAGCAGCAGAGGGGAGTTGGCAGGACCGGAGACCGAAGATCAGCACCACGGACAGCGAATCCAGGGACAGGTGAGCAGAAAGTTCACGGATAACACACGTGTTCCATAAACACGACTCACGGAGGGCAATATGCACCTTTGACACGTCCGTGAAAAAAACGTGCGTGATTTTCAAGGACGTTTGAAAGAGGCCTCAGGCTGTGTATTTCACGTATAGTGATGGTTTTTTACTGCTCATTGTGTAGGTGTCACAGTTGTATCACGGGTGACAGAAAGTCATGTGGTTTCTAGCCATAGAAGGTCACAGTGTTTGGTCGCACAAAATGCTCCCTGACTTTCTATTGTTCCTGCTGTCAGTATTCATTGTAATTTGTAGCTTTTCTGCTGACTTTTCATCTCTCTCCAGCTGCTGATCATCAGTATTCTCTTAGTGCTTAAATATTTCCTTCTTCCCTGAACTGGACTGGTGCTGGTGATATTATACTGTTCATTCTAGCTATGGTTGCAAGCAGGTGGCTTGCACTCATCTGTGGTATCGTTTCTGAAGCTTTCTGAATTCTTGCCTGTGTCATCTGTGGTTAAGCAGTTTATGCTTTGCCCCTTGTGTGTCCCCCTTATGTCTTCATTTAGCGTTTAGTAGGGTTAACAAAGAGCTCATCCCATCCGGTCCATATTAAGGGTCCAGCACTAGGGACAGGTATCCAGCTTGGTGCATAGGTGCGGAACCTATTTGGTCAGGGGTCACCATCACCCCCATGCCTAGATGCAGGGGTCCCCTCACCTTACCTTTTGCCGCTCGCTTGGAACTTCCCCATCCCTAACGTGACACTAGGTGAACATTGCAATTTTTTTTTTTATGAGAACTAGTGGCCCACAGTGGGTAAAACAAACGGATCAAAAATGAATGAAAAATTTTGTCCAACATATTAAGTTTTTTCATGCTTAGAAAAGAACAAACATATTAATGAGTAATGTTGTGGTCCCATCACAGCAAGAACCAGAACCAAGAGCCAGAATTCACTATGAATCTCCAGGCTTCTTTAAATTTAGATGATTTCTTAAACAGGACTCTGGAGACCCTTTTTATTTTTGCATGTTGGTCCTGTATTCAGTACAGCTCCAGATAAAAGCTATTGCTCAGGGTGATTTACCGCATTGTGTTAAATCCCAGTTTTAAAGGAACAGCTCTGCAAGAAGAAAGTGCAACCAAAGAGAGTGGGTCTATTTGAGATGTCTCTCTGTAAGAAGTCGATGTCATTAGTTCATTGCCCCCTCACACTTTCTTCATACAAGAAACTCTTTGATCTGCATACCAGCCATATCTCAATGATTTATATCCACTAGTACATTTTTTTCTTTTTAAGGAGACATTGTGCGATTTTAACAGTAAAGTTAAAAGATCAAGACATTTTTGGAGGATTCTCTATGCCTATGTACCATACGCTCGATGGCTTTGGCGTTGCTTATTTTGGTCAAAAGAAGTGTTTTTATTTTTCGTGCAAGAAAAAGAAGCATTGCTTGTGCTGTACATCGCTCTAAAAATGGATACTAGCAATTTTTTTTTGTATTTTGCAATAAATGTCAAAATATTTTAAAAGGCCTACTTTGCTGTTACATAGAGTTCAATAGTAGTCTAAAGGCCGCTTTGCACGCAACGATATCGCTAACGAGATGTCGTTGGGGGTCACGGAATTCGTGAAGCACATTCGGCCTCGTTAGCGACGTCGTTGCATGTGAAATGCACGAACGACCGTTAACGATCAAAATTACTCACCTAATCGTTGATCGTTGACACGTCGTTCTAATCCCAAATATCGTTGCTGTTGCAGGACGCAGGTTGTTCGTCGTTCCCGAGGCAGCACACATCGCTATATGTTAACACCGCAGGAACGAGGAACAACATCGTACCTGCGGCCGCCGGCAATGAGGCCGCTCATCTCCACCCGTCCGCTTCTATTGGGCGGCCGCTTAGTGACGCCGCTGTGACGCCGAATGAACCGTCCCCTTAGAAAGGAGGCGGTTTGTCGGCCACAGTGACTTCGCTAGGCAGGTATTTACGTGTGACTGGTACTAGCGATGTTGTGCGCCACGGGCAGCGATTTGCCCGTGATGCACAAACGACGGGAGCGGGTACACTCACTAGCGATATCGCTGCGTGCAAAGCAGCCTTTAGTCTGGTACAGTGGAACCGCTGCAATTATACAGATCCCAAATTAAATCTCTCTGAAACCGACCATAGGCAGCTTTTAATTGCTTGTAATGGAATTTTGTATACACAGTGTGCAGAATTTTTAGGCAAATTAGTATTTTGATCACATATTACTTTTTATACATGTTGTCCTACTCCAAGCTGTATAGGCTTGAGAGCCAACTACCAATTAAGTAAATCAGGTGATGTGCATCTCTGTAATGAGGAGGGGTGCGGTGTAATGACATAAACACCCTATATAAGGTGTGCATACTTATTAGGCAACCTCCTTTCCTTTGGCAAAATGGGTCAGAAGAGAGATTTGACGGGCTCTGAAAAGTCCACAATTGTGAGAGTCTTGCAGTCTTGAAATTGCCAAACTTTTGAAGCGTGATCACAGAACAATCAAGTGTTTCATGGCAAATAGCCAATAGGGTCGCAAGAAGCGTTTTGGGCAAAAAAGGCGCAAAATAACTGCCCATGAATTGAGAAAAATCAAGCGTGAAGCTGCCAAGATGCCATTTGCCACCAGTTTGGCCATATTTCAGAGCTGCAACGTTACTGGAGTATCAAAAAGCACAAGGTGTGCCATACTCAGGGACATGGCCAAGGTAAGGAAGGCTGAAAAACCACCACCTCTGAACAAGAAACATAAGATATAACATCAAGACTGGGCCAAGAAATATCTTAAGACTGATTTTTCAAAGTTTTATGGACTGATGAAATGAGAGTGACTCTTGATGGGCAGATGGATGGGCCAGAGGCTGGATCAGTAAAGGGCAGAGAGCTTCACTCCGACTCAGACGCCAGCAAGGTGGAGGTGGGCTACTGGTATGGGCTGGGATCATCAAAGATGAACTTGTGGGACCTTTTCGGGTTGAGGATGGAGTGAAGCTCAACTCCCAGATCTACTGCCAGTTTCTGGAAGACAACTTCTTCAAGCAGTGGTACAGGAAGAAGTCGGTATTGTTCAAGAAAAAACATGATTTTCATTCAGGACAGTGCTTCATCACATGCATCCAACTACTCCAAAGCGTGGCTGGCCAGTAAAGGTCTAAAAGATGAAAAAATGACAGGACCCCCTTGTTCCCCTGATCTGAACCCCATAGAGAACCTGTGGTCCCTCATAAAATGTGAGTTCTACAGGGAAGGAAAACAGTACACCTCTGGGAACAGTGTCTGGAGTCTGTGGTGGCTGCTGCACGCAATGTTGATCATAAACAGATCAAGCAATGACAGAATCTATGAATGGTCGGCTGCTGAGTGTCAGCAGAAAGAAAGGGGCTATATTGGTCATTAATTTTTGGGGTTTTGTTTTTGCATGTCAGAAATGTTTATTTCTAAATTATGTGAAGTTATATTGGTTTACCTGATGAAAACAAAACAAGTGAGATGGGAATATATTTGGTTTTTATTAAGTTGCCTAATAATCCTGCACAGTAATAGTTACCTGCACAAACAGATATCCTCCTAAGATAGCCAAATCTAAAAACCCCTCCAACTGCCAAAAATATTAAGCTTTGATATTTATGAGTCCTTTGCGTTGATTGAGAACAGTTGTTGATCAATAATAAAAAAATCCTCTAAAATACAACTTGCCCAATAATTCTGCACACGGTGTATTGTATACATGGTCTATGATAGTTTCATTACTATTTATTATACTAATCAATGGCATTTGATATGGGCTTAATTAAATTGCATAATCATTGCATAAGATGTATTTAATCGTATGAACGCATACTTTACCATCATAAGAATAAGCACAGCACCGTAAACAATGAAAGTATCAAAAAGGATAAAAATCAAAGTGTGATATGGAGGTTTTCTATGTACCGTATATACCGTATGCAATAGCATTATCATTTACAGTATAGAAATCATTCTTGTCACCATGGTAGGATCTCAGGGGGCTCCTCAACAATGTTCTGAATAGTTTGACTTCTGCTCCACAGTCACAGGTCGGAGAGCCAATTTTGCCCACTTATACATAAGATCTGTACAGACGCCAAGGTTTGTTCTAATATAATTTAGAGTAATCCATGTTTTCCTTGGTAGATTGAAGCCTTGTGGTGTGTTTTGTAAGTTAGGGAACGTTTGGAGCTCACCGTCTACTACACTGACCCAAAGTTCTCGCCATTTAAAGAGAATGTGTCAGAAACTCACCTGCTTGTATAAAGAAGATTTTTATCTTAGATTTATTTTTTTGTATTTTTTTTTTCTATTCTTCATATTAATGTGTCACGACCACCAGCACTGCAACCAATCTGTCACAAACAGTACTCTGCTGCCTCCAATCATCCGGACACTACAAGTGACTGACGATTAATAAATGAGACTTCGGCTGCTATCATTACTACTTAGATCATTGGGGAGCTCACAGAGAGGGTATAGTGTGTGTGTGTGTGTGTGTGTGTGTGTATATATATATATATATATATATATATATATATATACATACGCAGTACAGACCAAAAGTTTGGACACACCTTCTCATCACTAGAATAACTATTAAGAGGAGACTTTGTGCAGCAGCCTTCATGGTAAAATAGCTGCTAGGAAATCACTGCTAAGGACAAGCAACAAGCAGAAGAGACTTGTTTGGGCTAAAGAACACAAGGAGTGGACATTAGACCAATGGAAATCTGTGCTTTGGTCTGATGAGTCCAAATTTTAGATCTTTGGATCCAACCACCGTGTCTTTGTACAAAAAGTGAACGGATGGACTCTACATGGCTGGTTTCCACCGTGAAGCATGGAGGAGGAGGTGTGATGGTGTGGGGGGGCTTTGCTGGTGACACTGTTGGGGGATTTATTCAAAATTGAAGGCATACTGAACCAGCATGGCTACCACAGCATCTTGCAGCGGCGTGCTATTCCATTCGGTTTGCGTTTAGTTGGACCATCATTTATTTTTCAACAGGACAATGACCCCAAACACACCTCCAGGCTGTGTAAGGGCTATTTGACTAAGAAGGAGAGTGATGGGGTGCTACACCAGATGACCTGGCCTCCACAGTCACCAGACCTGAACCCAATCGAGATGGTTTGGGGTGTGCTGGACCGCAGAGTGAAGGCAAAAGGGCCAACAAGTGCTAAGCATCTCTGGGAACTCCTTCAAGACTGTTGGAAATCCATTTCCGGTGACTACCTCTTGAAGCTCATCAAGAGAATGCCAAGAGTGTGCAAAGCAGTAATCAAAGCAAAAGGTGGCTACTTTGAAGCCTAGAATATAAGACATATTTCAGTTGTTTCACACTTTAAGTATTTCATTACACGTTTTAATTCATAGTTTTGATGCCTTCAATGTGAATCTACAATTTTTATGTATATAAAAGAGACACAAAAATTAGCATTTTTCGCCCTGACCACTAGGCCTAGTACTAGACTCCTATATCCACATGAACAACAGCAGCAATTGAGTTATTTTGAGCCCACTAAATTGTATTGATGTATATAATCAACGTGCTGTCATCAGGCAAAGGGCATTATGAAGGGAGAGGAAGGAGGTGGGCTGTGACTATCACCTAATGTGAATGGTGAGGATTGTGTTATCGTCTACATGAAAAGATGTTACATGTAATTGTAATTCTGTCAGTGATGATAATGAGCTTGTGGAAAGTTATCCATACAGAACAGAAAGTGTGACTCTAAAATTGCAAAATATCTTTGTTGTGGTTTTTTTTAATTAATTTAGTTACATGGAAAATAGAAACATTTTTTTTTTTTTTATTGAAGCCTAATTTAAAGAAGCACTGTTTTCAAATCGCGAGCGCCGGTGATGATGTTGTCATCACCAGCGTCATCCAAGTAGCCGCCCATAATCTCGCGCCTGCACAATAATATCACCGGCGCTCGCGATTTGAAAACAGTGCTCAGTCCTGTGATAGTGCCACTGCGCATGCGCGAGACTTCAGGGGCACTGCGGAACATGAGGGAGGCGGCCTCATCTATGTAAATGAACACTGGGGGACGGCGAACAGCGGCAGGAGGGGGGATAACGGACAAAATACAGCCTGCCCACCGGGCCAGCAAACCTCATTACCATAGCAAAAGGTAATATTTTATAAAGTTGTTATTTAGGTGTGAAAGGGGGGCCAGTAGCAAGATGAACCTTTATAGATTGCAGCCCAGGAGCTGCAGAAGGGGATTCTTTTAGTTTAATAGTGAAAATTCTGGTGACAGGTTCCCTTTAATAAAATTGGAACATCTTACTTCTCGGAGAAACTTACAAAGAATGGCATTTAATAAGCCAGTTTTGAACATATAGCCGAAATATAATTTATCAAATAAGGTTTCTTAGATTGTTCCATGGTTCAGTTTTGGTGCTCGGATGCCCACTGTAACCACTTTTGGATGTGGATAGGGTTCATAATAGTTGGTTGTGGGCCCTAAGCTTTCACTTGATTGCATGGCTGTACCCACATTACATTAAAATGTGTCATACGTTTTCTGTTTGTTTAAGGGTTCATAATAGGCACAATGCCAGATCACATCAGGACTACAAGATCCCAGGTGCCTCCATCTGCACCACAACTAATGTGGTGTACTTAATTATATGTAGAAAAGAAGAAATCTTTCAGCTCACCTTATCAATCTTCTAAAAATCCAAATCCTTTATTTTCAAAATTGTTAAAATCATAGGAATTGTAGTACAATAATGCCAGATAGCCATAATATCGAAAAACAGTCGCGTTTCGGAAAGTTTAGTCCTTAATCATTGTTTCCAATGGTTAAGGACTAAACTTTTCGAAACGCGTCTGTTTTTCGACATTATGGCTATCTGGCATTATTGTACTACCATTCCTATGATTTTAATTTTGAAAATAAAGGACCTGGATTTTTAGAAGATCGATTGCTGGATATTTTTTCTTTATTTACTTAATTATATGTGCCAAATGTCCAACTGGGGGTCTGTATGTAGGGGAGACAGGACAATAGCTCAGAACAAGGATGAATTCTCATCGCCACACAATTAGAGAAAAAAGGACATTTTTGGAACCCAGACTACAGCATCATGGATATGAAATTTCTGGTACCGAAAGGAAATTTCAAATCCCAGAGAGATAGGACACTATGGGAATACAAACTTATGATGACCTTTGACACATTCAGAGCAGGAATGAATGTGTCACATGTTTTTATGTCTTTTTACATCAATTAAGAAATGTGCTCCTCAGACCATCTGAGGGCGTCACAACTCTGGACCAGACCTCAATCAGAGGTCAATTAAACGTTCACACTCCTTATCTATGAACTGCTGCAATATTTACTGCCACAACTTTTTGTGCCTTTCCCATACTGATAGTTCTGCTTCACATAACTTGTCTTATTTACTGCCCCATTCTATGTCCTGTTGTGTATAAATATGTGACTCTTCAGATCTTGTGTTATTCTGAGCCTGATGAAGAGACCTGCGTAGTCTCGAAAGCTGCTATTATTACCATCTTTTCAGTTAGCCATTTCAGTTAGCCATTAAAAAGCCAACAAGCCTACAACCTACAATAGCCCTCAGTCCAGTACACCACTGTGCAACCAGCTCTGTCCTCACCTATTGTACCATCACCCATTCCCTGTAGACTGTGAGCCCTCGCGGGCAGAGTCCTCTCTCCTCCTGTAGACTGTGAGCCCTCGCGGGCAGAGTCCTCTCTCCTCCTGTAGACTGTGAGCCCTCGCGGGCAGGGTCCTCTCTCCTCCTGTAGATTGTGAGCCCTCGCGGGCAGGGTCCTCTCTCCTCCTGTAGACTGTGAGCCCTCGCGGGCAGGGTCCTCTCTCCTCCTGTAGACTGTGAGCCCTCGCGGGCAGGGTCCTCTCTCCTCCTGTAGATTGTGAGCCCTCGCGGGCAGGGTCCTCTCTCCTCCTGTAGACTGTGAGCCCTCGCGGGCAGGGTCCTCTCTCCTCCTGTAGACTGTGAGCCCTCGCGGGCAGGGTCCTCTCTCCTCCTGTAGACTGTGAGCCCTCGCGGGCAGGGTCCTCTCTCCTCCTATACCAGTCTGTTTTGTACTGTTAATGATTGTTGTACGTATAACCTCTTTCACTGTAAAGTGCCATGGAATAAATAGCGCTATAATAATAAATAATAATAATAATAATAATAAAAGATATCAACCACTGAGGACTCAGTTTTTTTAAACAATTTTTTTGCTCAACCCATACGCAGTAAGGAGCTTTGCAGTTTACATTGTAACACTATTATAGCCAAAATTATCTTTTACAGCAGTTTGTGCTATAGTAGCCCTTGCATGGGAATATAAATATTTATAAGCTACATGCACCATGTATCACAGCAGCAGGAATGTTTTTATATTCTGCTGACATACACTTGTATGGCACAACTAAAGCGATGGTTTCAGCACCCTGAACAGCATCAATCCATAGTATCCTATTCCTTTACAAAGCCCGCCTTTAGTTTATAGTTGCAATCAGAATTCTTCAACCCCACTGCAAATTAGGTTTATTATAAAAATGTACAAACTTTGTTGTTTGCAATAGACTAATGAAGAACAATTTACATAGCTCAACACAACTGATATAACAAGTCAGTTCCATAAATTCAACAGAAAATCCCACTTCAAATGGCTACTACAGTCAATTATTCAACACCTTCACGGCAAGTCTGTTAAGTGCGGTGGAATTAATAGCACTGTTTAAGTGTGTAAAATATATAAATGTCTTTAGTACTAGTAGAGCACATTTGTTATGACCTACTGCAAATTTAATACTTAGCAATACACCAGCTTCTGGCCGCATTCCTGAGAATCCTACCCCTTCCTCATGGGCAATGGCTTCCAGTTATTTAATTTTCTTGTGTTGTGAAGAGAGTGGTCCAGAAAGTTAAGAGGAGATATCATTGCCTTATACAAACCAGGAAAGGAAACAAAAAGGCTAAAAAGGCATAGAATGTTCATAGTAATACAGTTAGAAGTAGAGTTCACAAGTGAAAAGTTAAGGGAATTACCTGGATGGGGCAGAAAGCGGAAGTTAAGGGAATTACCTGGATGGGGCAGAAAGCGGAAGTTAAGGGAATTACCTGGATGGGGCAGAAAGCGGAAGCTATCACTGGTTGCCACCAGATGGCTGAGGAGGTAGGTGGTAAGAAACATTAGAAGAGCTGCAAAAGAACTGTAACAAGATTTGGTGGCAGAAGGGACAGAGGTTTCTGTTTGGTGCATACTAAACGTTGAAGGTTTTCATGCCTGAGCTCCAAGAATTAGATCTCCACTGACCCAAAAACACAAAAAAAGTTGGCTTGAATATGCATAAACCCATATAAACCAAGAGAATGTTAAAATTTTGTTCTGTGGATCATTGAAACAAAACTGTATCGTTTAAGGGTTATGGATCACCAGAATGTCGGAAAGAGGAAGATTGAAGCATATGCTGAAAAGAACACCCTGCCTACAGTGAAGCATGGTAGTGGCGCGGTGATGCACTGGGGTATATTTGCTTTATTTGGCTGAGAAACCTGCACCCTGTGGAGGGCAAGATGGATTAGGAAAGAGTAGGAGAATATATCATATTGAAGCTTGGAAAACTTTGGACCGTCCAACATAACAATGACCCTTTACTTTTTTCGAAACCAAGTCTTTGTGGACTTTGAAGTATGATTTGGAAGTTTATGAAGTGGCCATGAAAGTCGCCTTACATGAGCCCTATAGAAAATATTTTATGGCATTTAGAGAAGGTGATGTAACAGGCAAGCATAGGAATATTAGTGAACTGAAGGAATAGGTTAAGATTCTTCAATAATGCTGCCAGAAGATGATGTCTGTCTATGCATCATAATTGCAGTAGTTCAGAACAGTGAAAGATGCTCAACAAAATATTTGAGATGCTTGTTATTAAGGGATTAAATAATTCTGAGACTGCAGTAGTCATTAAAAATGGTATTTTGAGTTGGATAAGATAAAAACACTTTTATATTAGTTGTGCTGAGCTATAGTAAATTGTTTTTATATGATTGGTTTATTACATTTTGCTAATAAACCAAATTTGCAGTGAATGTAAAATAATGTTGATGGCACCTGTATACTTTATACAAAGGCATTATCAAATCATTGAATATTAATTATCTGCATTTTTGAAAAAAAATAAAAAAGGGCATGCTTTTTAAATTAGGGCTCATTCAGACTTCCATGAAAATTGATCCGCACAGGGACCTCAATGTACGGACTGACCGTGGGTCTCCTGACCCAAACTCAGCTGTCACATAAGCATATATGAGACTTCTGATTTTGAGTCAGGAGACCCATGGCCAATCCATGCACTGTGGTCCATGTGCTGACCGATTTTCATGGCCGTCTGAATGATCTAAATGACCCCTGCATGTGACTGAGTTACAAAAACCTTTTTGACAGATCGCCAGTCTTCTTAAATATCTGTTCCTCCTCTATATCCGTCTTTACATAAGAACGCTCCATCCTTATTAATTATGCAAATTGCCTCTTCAGAGAGGAAGACCTGAACTCTAATGCCACCTATTGGAAGTAGCAATCCTAAAGGTCATTAATGAGTAGGGATGATCGAATACTTTGATTATTCGGCTTCGCAAATATTTTCCGAATACCTCGCCACTATTCGACTATTTGCGAATATTCGATGTGCAATGTAAGTCTATGGGAAACCCGAATAACAACTATTCGGGCTTCCCATAGACTTACATTGTGCATCGAATAGTCGAAAAGCGGCGAGGTATTCGGAAAATTTTCACAATGCCGATTAGTTGAGGTATTCGATCATCCCTATTAATGAGTCTAGTTATATGACTTAGGATAAAAAGCCAAATCAGAATTTCACTTTGCAGACAGTTTTTCAGGGTATTGACCCTCATCAGTGCAAAGTATGAGATCTGAATTGGCTAGGTGAGAGGCTAAGATTTGTATCTAAGGTTTCTCCTTATTAATGAAATGTCCTCTGGCCTTGATACTTAACTGTGGTGCTTCGGTTATACAAAGGGAACAAGAAGACGTTATCCTGCTATACATCTCCAAAGTTATAATCAGGATCAATCAATACTTTATGCATATTAATTAGGTAATATTTTGATATAAATTAGTTCTTTTCACTATAGTACAAAGAGTACAAGGAAATCTAAATGCGCAAATCTTGTGTGGAGTCTTGAGACCGTTTTCCACTATCCTTTCTGGCCTAATTTTTTCACATTTAGGGTCAGATCTGTTACACGTCCCTTGCTGAAGCTTCGGCATTATGAGAAACATGGCTAATTAATGATGGACTCTGTTAATTGGACCACTTTTGGCATTTTGGTAATTCACAGGCAAGGATCAGCACTAATTGGGTGTGCAATGTTGTGCTGGCCGGGCGACAGAAGAAATTAATGAATGCAGAGGTGCGGATAGGATGTGCTAATGACCTCTGCTGCGTCTTAGCCGAGCGGCACTGTATATAGGGCATTGGAATGGAAAGAGGCACTGCAGCAGAGCTGTGCTCACATGGATCAGCAGAGGACCTAATGAGGTGAACAGTTCACCAAACACACAGCAAGGTTTTATTTGCCTGTCATCCAAGTTCTTTTTCTTTCTTTCTTTTCTCATTTATTGGAATATATATAAAAAAAAACAACGTAAAGAAGTATGGCTGACATAGATGATACAGCAGTAATTGTCTCCCTTCTCTGGTCACTGCAAAGTGACAATGTCATTATAAAATGTCATGTACAATCAATAAGGCTTCATTTGAGAGGAATACGCCTGAGCTTTCAAGGCGAGTGAGAGGATAACCATGACCTTAGATTGTCCTATTTTCTGCTTTCTTACATACGCTAGCCTAAATTTTACAGGACTCATACAGAACCCGTCCTTCTTCCTTCGTAGATCTTGTGCTAGTTAATTGAGCCTTCAGTCTTTAAAACATTTTTAGTTAGTCTTCACTGACATGTCCGCTTTTTTCAAATGCAAAATATATCACAAATTGTTTTCAGAAGTGAACTTCATTGGATTTTTTTTTTGTCTTTTTATCCATTTTTGCCAGTAGTGCGGCATTCATTTCCTACTTCTGCTATCCATTACACAGTTTAAAATTCACATGGATGGCATGGCATGAATAGCATATATGTGATTGTCCACGTCCCCACCGGAGTCCGCTCCTGCAACTTCTGCTCCGATCGCCAGACGACGCCATGTGCCCACCATGGATAGTGCTGGTGATGGGAGAGGAGTCGGTACCTGTGGCTCTGCGGAGCACAGGCTCCGCTCATCCACTAGGCTGGATTTCCCTGGAACCTGCAGTACCACTGGCTGACTGAAGGTGGCGTGTGTCTTCCAGCTGAAGTTGCCAATATTCACCTGCAGCCAATGGGAAGACGCCACACCCTTCTTATTCCCCCTCCTGTCACATGACCACTGCCAGAGATAGTTCTGTTCTCCTGGCTCATGTGCTGTTTGTATTTTGATTCCTGTGCGCTGATCTTTGCTTGTTATTTGACTACCCTCCTGCCTGTCGTTTTTGTACCTTGCTGCCAGTCCCGGATTTGACCTCTGCTTTGTCTCCTCACTACGCCCTTGCCAGCCGATTCTGTTCCTGTTTAGCATCTCCTGGTTTTTGACCCTGCCTGACGACCATGGACTACAGCCTACCACAGGTGGTGATCTCTGGGGCTCTGTGTAATTCCAAATCCCTGTATAAGGGTTAAAGGGTTGCAGAGATCTTGGGGTCCCGCTTTGTGAGCGGCTTTTCTCTAGACTCCCCTTACAGCCAGTCTGAGTCTATGGCTCCAATCAGGCATTACAGTGATGCTTTGCCAGCCTTTACTGTAGCTGACTTCAGTTGTTGCTTGTATGTGGGTTTTTCTGCCTAAGGCTATGTGCGCACTAGAAAGTGCATTTTTCTTAAGAAAAAAACGGACCCTCTGAAAGAATCCCGCACCCGCGGTAAAAACTGCGGTAAAACCGCACCCGCGTTTTTGCCACGGATATACCGCAGAATTTCCGCATGTTGGTCCCAGCGGATTTTTACCATTATCTATGGCAAAAAACGCAGGTAGCTGCGGAAACAAGCAAGCCCAGTTTCTAAAGGAGGCGACGCACGGTACGATATATCGGGCGATATGTCGTCTGGGTCATGGATTCCGTGATGCACAACCGGCATCGTTCGAGATATCGTAGTATGTAACAGCTACGAATGATTGTGAACGAGCAAAAATACTCACCTTATCGTTGCTCGTTGACACGTCGTTCGTTTTCATAATGTCGTTCCTCCTTCTGCGCGCCGGTTGTCCATCATTCCTGATGCAGCACACATCGCTCCGTGTGACACCCCGGGAACAACGAACACAGCTTAACTGCATCCTCCGGCAATGCGGAAGGAAGGTGGTGGGCAGGATGTTATGTCTCGCTCATCTCCGCCCCTCCGCTTCTATTGGCCGGCCGCTGTGTGACGTCGCTGTGATGTCGAACGTCCCTCCCCCTTCAGGAAGTGGATGTTCGCCGCCCACAGCGAGGTCGTTCGGGAGGTAAGTATGTGTGACGGGTTAAACGACTTTGTGCGCCACGGGCAACTAATTGCCCGTGACGCACAAACGTTGGGGGCGGGTGCGATCGCTCATGCAATCGCACGACATATCGACGCGTGTGACGGGGCCTTAAGATTTCTTCAAAGACTGGGGCTCTACATATGACGTAATAGTACATTATTTCTCAGGAAGTTGTTAATGGAGGTATGCTTAAGCTGAATTTATACTGACCGATTATTGTGAACTAGCACTTTTTTCCAATAATGGTGTAAACAGGCCTGACATAAGCAAAATGACCATTCATTGGGTGAAATTATTTGTCTGCATTCTTAAAAAGTTCTCGGCAGCACATAGTCTTGTGTAAACAGAATGATGTTCTGCCGACAACAGTGACCGTCTATATGTATAGAATGATCTATTACTAATTGTTCTTTCCAAAATAAGTTATTAATTGACAGCCGATAAGCACAAAAGTATCTGATCAGCGATCATTTAACATTGGAAGTTAGGTGGTGTAAAGCTGGTGTCACACTAAACGACAGCGACAACGACGTCGCTGTTACGTCACCATTTTCGGTGACGTAACAGCGACCTTGTAAGTCGCTGTTATGATCGCTGCTTAGCTGTCAAACACAGCAGAAGCAGCGATCATAAGGTCGCTGTGCTACATGTTCAGAGAGCAGGGAGCCGCGCTTAGCGCTGGCTCCTTGCTCTCCTGCAGCACACATCGGGTTAATTAACCCGATGTGTGCTGCAGCTACATGTCACAGTTCAGAGAGCAGGGAGCCGCGCTTAGCGCTGGCTCCTTGCTCTCCTGCAGCACACATCGGGTTAATTAACCCGATGTGTGCTGCAGCTACATGTCACAGTGCAGAGAGCAGGGAGCCGCGCGCACTGCTTAGCGCTGGCTCCTTGCTCTCCTTGCTACAGTATGCATCGGGTTAATTACCCGATGCATACTGCAGCCACATGTCACAGTGCAGGAGCCGGCACTGGCAGCAAGGGCGGAGGCTGGTAACCAGCGTAAACATCGGGTAACCAGGGAAAGGTCTTCCCTTGGTTACCCGATGTTTACGCTGGTTACAGCTTACCGCAGCTGCCAGTGCCGGCTCCTGAGCGCTTCATTTCGTCGCTCTCTCGCTGTCACATACAGCGATGTGTGTGTCACAGCGGGAGAGTGACGACCAAAAAATGAAGCTGGACATTCAGCAACGACCGGCGACCTCACAGCAGGGGCCAGGTCGTTGCTGGATGTCACACACAGCGACAGCGACGGGACGTCGCTGCAACGTCACAGAAAATGGTGACGTAGCAGCGACGTCGTTGTCGTCGTCGTTATGTGTGACACCAGCTTAATACCGCACTTTGGCTTGTGCCGAGGGCAGCGTGAACGGTAAATATTGCCCTAATTAGAACAGCCCATCTGTTAACACTATTCACATAATACGAGGAATTAGTGTTTTGTTTGTTTGGTTTTTCAAGAACTCCATATTATTGCTCTGACAGCAGAAGGCTATAATTCTGTATTAAATCAGTAATCACGTAAGTCTCCATACAACGTACTAGCACCACTATGCCCTTTCCTTTTCCAAATAGCACTACTTCAATGCCTGAGATCTAAAGGGATATTTCAAACAGTCTTTGAGATTTCTTATGGTTAAATCCCACCCTCCTTTCAAGAACCATTGACCGTGGAAAGAGGACATTTGGATGTAAGACAGATCAATTTATTTTTTTTTCTTCCAAAATGTAATTTTCTATTTTCTAAGAATTGTTGTCTTAATTAACTGAGTGGCTGATGTCATTTAGCAATAGCATCGTACTGTGAAGAGTCATTAAGAGCAGGATTAAGGGTACCGTCACACTAAACGACGTACCAGCGATTCTGACCACGATATGACCTGGTCAGGATCACTGGTACGTTGTTACAGGGTCGCTAGTGAGCTGTCAAACAGTCAGATCTTCGCAACGATATGGCGGTCGCTGGGACCCTGTCACATAGCACGATTCAAATCTTGATTAGTAACATAGGCGTACATCTACAGTGCCTTTTCTGTGCCCCCTCTGCTCCGATTGCTCCTAACTGTGTTGTGACTGGGCGGCCTTGCCTTTAGAGCAGGCAACATAATAGCGCTTCCATCCTTCTCCATCCTTGTCCATCCTACAGTCCCGATGCAGAATGGACTGTATTACGATCTGCTGCTACACGTGGTCCGGGACAAGTGAATTCAGCCCTCTGAAATGTACTGCGATCTACAAGCCAGAACAGAGGATGGAAGCGACCAATCCGAACGCAGTAGCGATCACCAATCGGAACAGAGAGGGCGCGGAAAACAACAAAGATGCACGTCTACGTGAGTCGCGAACAAGGTCGTTGGGTAATGTGTTAAAGACACTGATGCGTGCTGCCCTGCCGGAGCCCGACGACCAAAACATGAACCAGAACAGTGTGTAACGATCAGCGATTTCACAGCAGGGGCCAGGTCGCTGCTTAGTGTCACACACCGCGAGATCTCTGATGAGGTCACTGGTACGTCACAAAACCTGTGACTCAGCAGCGATCTCGCTATGTGAGAAGTACCCCTAAGGATCACTGTTTGCTACAGCCAAGCAGACATACTGGGATATAACAATGATTAAGGATCATAAAGGCCTTTCTCATTGTAAGTAATGTGTGTTAAGAACTTATCAATGATTTCATCTCTATGAATGCAGAGCGTTGTTGGGCCCGATTTGTAGCAGCCTTCATGGTTCCTTTAGGGAAATTTAAAGGGAATGTTTCCTGTGATTGTATTTCAGACCTATTTTCTCAGCCATATTACAGATACGCTTCCCAGCCCACTCTTGAGCTTCATTACCTGAAATATGTGCCTGTGATGCTGTTAGTTCGGGTCACAAGATCCACAGGTCAGGAATTTCGGCAGTAAAAGAGGCAAAGCCACCACAAAAAAAATAAAAAAGCACGTAATACTATTGTGTCAAATAACTTTGAATAGCACTAAACTGTAAGGTGTTGAGAAAAGGAACCATAGGTTCCTAGTGATGAAAAGAAACCAGTGTTGCAGATGGAAAAACAGTTTTAAAGCTATGTGCCCATGTTTCTTTTTTATGTGCTTAAAAAAGCATGTTTTGGAAGGAAAAATGCAGCGTTTGCATGTTTTTTATATGCTTTTTGTGCTTTTTTTAAGTCATGGCAATCGCGGGGGTTCAGGCGCTGTACCTTTGTGATCGCCACAGGGTCTCTGGCTGAAGCTACAGCCGGGACCCGGCTCTCACTGCCCAGAGCGGTCGCCGCGCTTCTTCCGACAGTTTAACCCCCTAAATACTGCGATCAGTGCGATTGCAAAATTCAGAAGGCAGGGTGAGGAATCGCTTAACTTTCCCTGGCGATCGGGTTCCTGTAATACGATCACAGGGACCCAAGCGCTGCCATAGTAGTCTTATGTCGTTACCATGATGACCCTGAGTTACTGAGCTACAGATCGCCTGACACACCATGCTGTATGCACAGTGTGTGAGGCAAAGTGCTGCGCTATAATCCCCTGTAGGGATAAAACTCTGCAGGGGATTATAGAATTAGAAAAAAAAAACGCAAAAACAATTGACATGCTGCTTCCTATTTCAGCAATAAATTCTGCAAGGAAAAAAGAAGCATAGTGTGCACAGCAAGTCACCATTCTCATAGACTTTGCTGGGATGCGGTTTTTCCTGCAGTATCTAGTAAAATAAGCAAGGAAAAACGCATTAAAAAATGCCATGTGGGCAAATGGTCTTCTAGATCAATGTAAAAATACCCAGACCAATATTATAACCATGAGTAAGGCAAAGCCATAAGGCATCAACCAAAACGCGTTGGTCTGGAAAAAAAGAGGGCGCTGTCTGTCTGTATATTTTTACATTGATCAATTAAAACTGTTTTTACGTCGGCAGCACTAGTTTCTTTACATCTCTGTATACCTATGGTTTCTTTTCTCAATGCTGCAGGGCCGGACCCATCCATTCCGTGCTGATCCTAGGAACCTCATACAAGGTGGAAGTTTGAGCTAACTTATTGCAGTGTGTGTGTAAACTATAAGGTGTTCGCGGTGGCCATACGGCGTGACGCGGGCATCCTGTGTGACGATACAGGAAAATGACCCCGTTACTTCCGTGAGTGCCCGATGACGCGGATCTCTGCTGGAGTGCCGCCCTTCATGCGGCCAATGGCAATCTCGTCGGCTCTGGGAGCGGGATACTTCAACACGGTTTTAGGCACACATATCACACTACGGCTCCCTGAAGAAGAGACCGAAACGTGCGCGTCTGGGCACGTTTTCCTCGGGCACCACTAACCACTATGGGTGAGTGAAATAATTATGATGGTCTGGCTCATTGGCTTGGGAAACTATTACTGTGTCTATTTAGAGTTTACACTGTATGAGCATTTTCCTATGGAGTATTTTTCTAAGCTGATGGCTATACCTCAATATATGTCTAATTGATGATACAGACATGTGTATGGCTTTGTATGTTTGCATACTTCAGTAATCTTTTTGCGTCCATATTGGATTTACCTATGTAACTACTTTGCACATGTCCATTTATTTACATCCTCGCCATATGTGGTGTGTCAGCCCTTTGTGATTCTTCTTCCATCAGTGACTCTCCTATAAAATCTGTTAAATTATTGATTCTTTATCCTCGTCTTTGTAGATCACTTTTTGTATTTTGATTTTTTAATAAATATTTTTCATATTTTTGCAAGAAGCCGTTTATGATTCGTCTCTGATTATGTGGTCTCCTATAGGACCCTGACTACGCTATCCTTCAGTCCTCTTGTCATTTAAACGATAAGGTGGGGTATTAAACCTACCACTGATGCCACGCACTTTATTGCCATTCCTGCCTTGTTTCTAACCTTTGCTGTACAAAAAAATTACATATGAGGAATCTTAAAGTCTATATAAATTACAGTAAATGGTGAGACACAGTGCAATAATTACCAGAATAACACTTAAAACCTTACATTAAAAGAGAACCAAATTCCCAAAACATTAAAAAGATTCATAAACCTGGCATATAATTATCTGAAAAAAAAGACATTACAGCTGTCTAACTCTCCCCGTCCTCCGCAGTCATTGCTAATGTAAAGCAGGTCAAGGACATGAAGAACGTGGAAATTTATCCTACACCTTTATCCCTCTTCCTAGATACAATTTCATTTAAAGGGTTATTCCCAAAATCACAGTTTCCTGTCCACAATATTAATCATGTCTGCTTATACAACCTGTTCTCAAATCAGCACTTCTTTGCAGCTATCAACCGTGCCAGGATGAACCCTCTGGGCTCTCTTTACGCTTTGTTGCCACTGAATCCATCCTTCAGTAGTCCTAATAATGCTTTCGGTGGAGCATGATCAAATCACCTAATGACCCCGTGTAATATAAAAAAATCCCCCAAACCCTGACAGCCAGTTTGTAGCACACTTCAACTACTCTGCGCTAAAGATCTCACTGATACCTGCTGCACCTAATAACACGGTCTAATTTAATGAAAACCAGATGCACCCTAGGCCCTGAATAACAAAACACTCCACTATAACCTCTACGGCAGTGATGGCAAACCTTTCAGAGGCCAAGTGCCCAAACTGCAACCCAGTACCCAATTTTTATTTTGTGAAGTGCCAACAGAGCAATTTAGCCAATTCTATTATGTAAACAATTAATTGATTTTAAACTTACCTTTTGCAGTCTTGTCTAATCTTCAGCAGGGGGCATCACGCTCAAGCGTGCTTACCACATATTAGAGCTGAACCTTTCCCACTGCCCTCTCCAGACACAGCAGTTACATTGATCCTTATGGGAAAAAATGCAGAATATTAGATAGATTTTAGCATGGAATGCAAGCAGATTCCACCATGAAATCAACACCTACATTTCAAAATGTGAACATCACTAACTCCTATAAAGACATATGAGTTGCCTCCCTCCCTCTTCATTATGTAGTAATGTCCCCCAACCTTCTTGGTAAATATGTCCTCATCCTGATATATATGTCCCACATTCTCATATATGTCCACATCATGGGCCCATCCTGGTATATGTCCCCATCAAAGCCACATCCTGGTAAAGGTGTCCCATCATAGCTCCAACCTTGTATAGATGTCCCCATCATAGCCTTATCCTGGTATAGATATCCCCATCGTAGCCCCTATTCTAGTATATATGGCCCCATCCTGGTATAGATGTCCACATCATAACCCCATCCTGGTATATATGTCCCCATCATAGCACCATCTTTGTGTATGTCTCCCATCCTGGACATATGAGCCCCCATCCTGGTAAAATCTCCCCCATCCTGGTAAAATCTCCCCCATCCTGGTAAAATGTCCACCATCCTGGTAAAATGTCCACCATCCTGGTAAAATGTCTCCCATCCTGGACATATGAGCCACCATCATGCTAAATCTCCCCCATCCTGGTAAAATCTCCCCCATCCTGGTAAAATCTCCCCCATCCTGGTAAAATGTCCACCATCCTGGTAAAATGTCTCCCATCCTGGACATATGAGCCCCATCATGCTTAATGTCCCCTATCTTGATAAAATGTCCCCCATCCTGGTAAAATCTCCCCCATCCTGGTAAAATGTCCACCATTCTGGTATATGTCCCCTATCCTGGTAATGTCCCCCATTCTGGCTGCATCCTGGTATATATGAGCCCCCATCGAGCAGTAAAAAATTAAAAATCATATTCTCCTATCTACTCCCACTCCGCGTCCCATGCAGCCATGAGACATCATGACGCCAGGCTTAATGACGCTCCTAGGCAGAGAGTGAGTGTTGGAGCGAGGAGTAATGTCTCCTCTGCTCCAAAACAACTTTGAACTGCTAGAGCAATCGCGCCAGCAGTTCAAAGCAGCTGGATGAGGCGAAAGCACGCGTGCCAACAGAAAGGGCTCTGCATGCCCTGTATGACACACGTACCATAGGTTTGCCATCACTGCTCTACAGCATTCTCATTACTCAAACAGCCATGTTATAGCAAAGATCAGCTATTCTATGCTCAGCACTGCTATGCAGAGTAGAGCGTGATCATATTCTGAAGATCATCATGAGCCACCAATAAAATGTGGAGTTTAATAATTAGTAATTAATATTGGTCAAATAGTAGGTCATAATCGCTCCATTTAAAACTATCAATTGTCACCTCATCCATAGACCTCAACGAGAACAATTTTTATTTCTATCGTTATCAAGAATAACACAAGAGAGCAGATGCAGGGGCATGAGGCATTGAGGAGAAGCAGGGTGCTGCAGGGAAAAGTAGTTTTTGCAGATTACAATTTGACTACCCATTCAGCTTTTTGAGGCTAGATGCACAAATTGGCATAAGGAGATGCTACCCCCCGCCCCCCCACCCACACACACACACAAAAAGTACAGGCTGTGCTTTTGAAGCAAAGAAATACATGACATTTACTATAAAGATATTGTATAGCCACATTTCATCATTTTGAAATTTTTTTAAGTCACTTTTTTGTCACATGGTATTTGCTGAAGGTTTTTATGCCATTTTTTTTTCTTCAAAATGATGCACACAGTTTGAATTTTGTGCAATATTCACAAAATGCCCTTTAATTTTGTTTTTAACTGTTTTTTTATGACATTTTAAAGTAGATTGTGGCAAATCCATTAAAAATGTTGCACGCATGCTTTCAGATGTGACCAAATAAAAACTCCGCCAGAGTCCTTGTTTCAGGAAATGACTGGAGTGAGCTGAACAGTTTTCATGAATCTAAGGAAAGTTCTAGAGAAAAGCAGTATAAAAATTATAAAACAATTATTATTCTCTGTCATTTATCACCTTTATTAACTAGTTAGCATTTTTAGCTTTGACGTAGAAAAAAATATATATATCTATATATATAATTGCCTTATTCTGTCTGTCTGTCTTTCTTGCTCCAAAATTGTGTCACTGTGACAGTGTCGTTACAGTGACAACTGTCGGATTGGCCGCTGGGCTCAGCCTGGCCCCGCCCCCCCCACGGATTGGCCGCTCGCCCCGGCCCTCCGCACGCATCGCCCGCTCCAGCGTACACCGGTACACATGTGCATGGAGCCGGCATACGGTGACGCCTCGCCCGCTCGCCCCCGCCACACGTTGGCACACTCGGCCTTACCCCCGGCGGACATAACCTTGCGATGCTGGGATCGTGACGGAACCGGTGTACGCTGGTAACCATGATACACATTGCGTAACTATAGGAAGCGCTTCCCTTAGTTAACCGATGTGTATCATGGTTACCAGCGTACACCGGCTCCCGGTACACATGTGCAGGGAGCCGGCATACGCTGACGCCTCGCCCATTCGCCCCCGACCCTGGCACACGTTGGCACGCTCGGACCCGCCCCCGGTGGCCCCAGCATGGGGGATGGAGCACGATGGGGGGTGTGCAGCATGGAGGATGGAGCACGATGGGAGGTGTGCAGCATGGAGGATGGAGCACGATGGGAGGTGTGCAGCATGGAGGATGGAGCACGATGGGGGGTGCGCAGCATGGGGGATGGAGCACGATGGGGGGTGCGCAGCATGGAGGATGGAGCACGATGGGGGTGTGCAGCATGGGGGATGGAGCACAATAGGGGGTGCGCAGCATGGGGGATGGAGCACGATGGGGGGGTGCGCAGCATGTCGGATGGAGCACGATGGGGGGTGCGCAGCATGGGGGATGGAGCGTGCGCAGCATGGGGGATGGACCACGATGGGGGGTGCGCAGCATGGGGGATGGAGTACAATAGGGGGTGCGCAGCATGGGGGATGGAGCACGATGGGGGGTGCGCAGCATGGGGGATGGAGCACGATGGGGGGTGCGCAGCATGGGGGATGAAGCACGATGGGGGTGCGCAGCATGGGGGATGGAGCATGAGGGGAGTGCGCAGCATGGGGGATGGAACACGATGGAAGATGCGCAGCATGGAGGATGGAGCACGATGAGGGTTGCGCAGCATGGGAGATGGAGCACGATGAGGGGTGCACACCTCCCCCCAAAACACACACACCGCCACACGCGCACCGCACAACACACCACACACACACTGGGAACCACAAACACCGCCCTACACAGACACCCACACACACACAGACAATGCCGCACACACACAACACCCAACACACAAACACCGCGGCATACATAAATATACGCACATACCGCGCAACACACACTACACAAAACATGCCTCCCCCAAAACACACACACACACTCCACACCCACACAAACCGCGCAACACACACAGCACCACACACACAGAACGCTGCAGACACACAGCGCTCCACAAACATCGCAACATACACAACGCAACACACATACAACACCGCTCTCACCCCCACCCCCACCCAGACAACACCCAGAACATTTACAGCGCCCTACACAAACACTGGCAACTACACACAACAACATCTATATATATACATACATATATATATATATATATATATATATATATATATATATAACAAAAATCATACATTAACTACACAATACATAAATTCTAGAATACCCGATGCGTTAGAATCGGGCCTCCTTCTAATATATATATATATATATATATATATGTATGTACAGTATATCCCAAAAGGGAGTGCACCCCTTTCATTTTCGTGAATATATGTTTAATTTTTCATGGGCTTATACTGAAGATATAACACTTTGATACAATGTACAGTAGTCAGTGTGCAGCTTGTGTAAATTTGGCGTGCCCTCTAACTCAACACGCAGCCACTAATCTCTAAACCACCGGCAACAAAAGTGAGTATAACTGAAAGTGGCCAAATTGTGCCCAAAGTGTAAATATTTTGTGTGGTCACCATTATTTTCTAGCACTGCCTTAACTCTCTTGGGAATAGAGTTCACTAGAGTTTCACAGGAGCCACTGGATCCTCGTCCACTCCTCCATGATGACATCATGGAGCTGGTGGATGTTAGCTCAGTTTTAGGGTGTTGCTAATCTTATAGCCTAGTCCATCTTTATGTAGACTATCAATTCTTTTCTTCAGATTCTCAGGCAATTCTTTGCCATGAGGTCCCATGATGAACTTCCAGTGACCAGTATGAGAGTGTGTGTGAGATAACACCAAATGTAACACACCTGCTCCTTATTCACATCTGAGACCTTGTAACACTAATGAGTCACATGACACTGGGGAGGGAAAATGGCTAATTGGGACAATTTGGCAATTTTCACTTTGGGGTGTACTCACTTTTATTGCCAGCAGTTTTGACATTAATGGCTGTGTGTTGAGTTAGAGGGCACACCAAATTTACAATGTTATACAAGCTGTACATTAAATACTTTACGTCGTATCAAGGTGTCATATCTTCATGAACAGATAGAATATATTTACAAAAATGTGAGGGATGGACTCACTTTTGTGATATACCATATATGAATTTGTAAACCTATTGATATACAAGCTAGGCCCAACATAAAGTTTATTTCTTGCACTTTTTTCTCAGAGCCGAAGAGGTCGGCATCTTTATTCATACTAAAACTTCATTACTTCCCAGTAGCACACAGCGTCTCCTCAGTGCTGCAGGCCCCCACTCCCCCACGTACTTATGGAGTTGCACCACCTCTTTGGGTTTATCTGTTGTACTATGCCTGCCATTAAATGCACCAGTGGGTTGGGTCCATAAAACAGAACATACTAGTGTATGCTGTTGTCAATGTTCATATTAAAAATATTCACATCTGAAGAAGCTGTAAGGGTTTAGTTTAGTTAAGAATGTTAGTTTTCTCAGTAATTGTAAGCCAAACTGTAGGAGTGGATTTTCTCCAAACCAAAGAATCCTTCCATCAGTTCTTATCGATGTTGGCCCAACTCCTGATTTTGGCTGACAAATACTGATGTGTGAATAAGGCATAAAGGGCACTTTACACGCAGCGATTTCGATATCGCTAGCGAGCGTACCCTCCCCTGTCGGTTGTGTGTCACGGGCAAATCACTGCCCGTGGCGCACAACATCGCTTACACCCGTCACGCATACCTGCCTAGCAACGTCGCTGTGGCCGGCGAACCGCCTCTTTTCTCAGGGGGCGGTGCGTGCGGCATCACACAGCAGCTGTTCAATAGAAGCGGAGGGGCGGAGATGAGCGGGTGGAATATCCCGCCCACCTCCTTCCTTCCTCATTGCCGGTGGCCGCAGGTAAGGTGTTGTTCGTCGTTCCTGGGGTGTCACACATAGGGATGTGTGCTGCCGCAGGAACGACGAACAACCTGCGTCCTGCAACAGCAACGATAATTGGGATTAGAACGACGTGTCAACGATCAACGATAAGGTGAGTAATTTTGATCGTTAACGGTCGTTCCTGCGTTTCACACGCAACGACGTCGCTAACGAGGCCGGATGTGCGTCACGAATTCCGTGACCCGAACGACATCTCGTTAGCGATGTCGTTGCGTGTAAAGCGGCCTTAAGGCCAGTTCCAGAAGGTCTTTCTTAAAATCGAGCCAATGATGGATCCAGTCACAATTACAATTGGTGGACGTTTGCGCATCTGCGTTGCTGACCGGTAACATAGCTGCCTGCTATTACATTCACTACATAAAATGGACTAGATAAGTAAATGCTGCCCCAATTTTTTTTTCATAGGACCCTGAGGTCCGTGTAGAAAATTACATATGGCCGGTATCACATGAACTACAGTTATTTCACACACAGCACCACACAAACCGAAAATACGCTTACCTGATCTCAGTGCCCTTTACCCAATTGTCTGAACACGCAAATAGTATAGACTATGAATCAGCCCTGCGTCAGGCATCCGTGGAGAAGTGTCTGACTGTACATCATGTCAGTTTTGTGACTCCCTAGGCCATCAGGGTAACTTATTACATACCCAGTACACATCCAAAGACAAACAGAACGAGAGCTAACATATTTGTGATTATTGTAACTGCGTCACAATGTGTGTCCTTTGTATAACTTGGCAGCCTGTCCCTAGGTAATGTTTATCATGGCTCTTTCTAGGTAATGCATAATATGTATTAAAGGGGTGTTCTGTGTTCAAGCTTCAAACGTCCAGAGGCTTGATCTGTATGAAAATTAGAAAGTCATCATTACTTACCCATTGTCACTCCAGCATCACGTTGTGACTGCTACCCGACGGCCTTTGCTGATACACGTACAGAACATGAGCGCTGCAGCCATTCACTGGATTTAGTGTCTTGTGCTGAATATGTAAGGTCACTGCTGCAGCCATCTCAACAATGACCAGCAGAGAGGTGGCAGTGAGTAATGATGATTTATTATTTTCTTATGTATCAAGCCTTTGTGTGATTGAGGCTTGATTGAACCCCTGTTAGCTGGCCGGCATCGCCCCGGAACACAGTGACTCTAGGGACACTTGGGTCAATCAGACCTAGGCTTGTGTATTGTAAAGGAAAAAGGTCACGGTCCAGAACCTCTCTGCATCTTTACCTTGGAGCCACTGATTCTAGGACAAATGAACTTTAGAAGGAGCTTAGAAATCTTTGAGCAATGCCAAAGAGGAATGAATATTACAGAAAATATGACACCAGACTTGAGCTCTCTTGCAATAATAATGTGATTGAACCTTTCTCATGATAATAATAGTAATATAACCGGCAGGGTAAACATACACAAGACCTCTTTCACATCCAGTGAGGGATGTTTGCATTTCTCATTAATATAAACCAACATTGTTTATATCCTTCTTCGTCCAGAATTCTTAATATCCATGAATTGGCATAATGTATCCTTCTCTCCATAACTTAAAGGTGCAGAGAATCAGAGTAAAGATGGACAAGAGTTGATTAAGGCAGTTTAACAAGGGATATTCAACATATAAATTAATTATCATGCTGTATGACAGTTTACAATCATTGTCCACAACAGGGATATATGGATGGATATTAACTTGTTCATTTATCAATCTTATATATGTCTTAAAGTGATTATCCACTACGAGGCAAACCCCTTCTCTGTTATCATGTTGCACTCGCCTCCACTGCGAGTGCCTCTCCTGTGGTATCACATGATGTTGTTACATCCCACAAGCCCTTCACCCAATCAGCATCAGCTTCAATCTCTTTGCCTTCGGACGTATTGGGCTGCTTTCACACTACGTTTTTTTAACATGCGTCCTGAACGTTTTTTTAACGCAAAAATTGATCCAGTGCACATGCGTTTTCATTTCAATCCATTTGCAATGGACTCGCGTCAACATGCGTTTGCGTGTGTTATAGTGAGGATCCAGCAACTTGCAGTTTTTTAACTTTTTTAAAAATTGCTACTTGTAGTGTTTTTGAGCTGCGTCCAAATACTGCGAATTGCTGGATCCTGACTATACTGCATGCAAACGCATGTGTACGCTGGCATGCTGATAGACAGGATCCTGCTTGCTCTACTGAGCATGCCCAGAAACCAGCCTGGTGTGATCAGTCTCTCTCTCCCCCTCCCTCTCTCCCCCTCCCTCTCTCCCCCTCCCTCTCTCCCCCTCCCTCCCTCTCTCCCCCTCCCTCTCTCCCCCCTCCCTCTCTCCCCCTCCCTCTCTGTCTCTCTCCCCCTCCCTCTCTCCCCCTCTCTCTCTCCCCCGCCTGAGAGCTGCGGACACTCGTAACAAAGGTAAATATCGGGTAACCAAGCAAGCACTTTGCTTAGTTACCCGATGTTTACCTTGGTTACGTGTGCAGGGAGCCCGGCTCCTAGCAGCTGCGAACGCTCGTAACCAAGGTAAATATTGGGTATCCAAGCAAGTTACCCGATGTTTACCTTTGTTACGAGCCTCTGCAGCTGTCAGATGCCGGCTCCCAGTCTGTCATGTTCAGTTCCACTGACTCCCGATCACATGACTCCAATGCCCGCCCCTAAACATCCAGTGACAGGATCCTGCAAAATAACACATGCGTTTGCATGCGTTTTTCTTTGTAAAAGCAGGATCCACTTTTACAGCAAAAAAACGTTCATGACGCATTCTAAAAAAAGTAGTGTGAAAGCAGCCTTAGAGATTGGGAGACAGTGAGCGTCACCCGCAGCTCTGTGTATTCCTCTTGATGTTGGATTTATCCGGTGGTGGAGACGGGAGCCGGCGCTGATTGAGTGCACATTACGTGATCCCAGGAGGGTGAGAGCTGGTATAGCGCCGTCAGCGGAGGGGAGTATAAGGGTACATGCCCTCAATCAGGACCCACTGCATCCTGGACGTGGTGCGTCCTGACCTGCGGGGCTGAGAGTCTCCTCCGCATGAGATCGCAGTTGCCTGTGCCACAATCGGTGTTCGGTGCGCTTCGGTCTCTCACTTGTGTTCTCCCTGCAGAGAATGCTTGCGACTCCGTGGCAAAGAATTGACATGCTGCGGCTCGGAAAGCCGTACCGCATGTCAGTTTTCACTGCAGACAGTACATGCACAGTGGGCACAAGATTTCTAGAAATCCCATCCACTGTATTTCTACTGTACAACATACAATTTGGACGTAGCGAAAACATGCTGCATCAAAAATGTTGGAAGCACTGATCATGGGGATGTACCCTTAAGGGCGCTTTACACGCAGCAATATCGCTACCAAAAGCACCCGCCCCCGTCGTTTGTGCGTCACGGGCAAATTGTTGCCCATGGCGCACAATATCGCTAGGACGTGTAACACATACCTTCCTAGCGACGTCGCTGTGGGTGGCAAACATCCTCTTTTTTTAAGGGGGAGGTTCGTGCGCCGTCACAGCGACGTCACACAGCAGCCCGCCAATAGAAGCGGAGGGGCGGAGAGCAGCCGCAGGAAAGTCACTCCCACCTCGTTGCCGGCAGGACGCAGGTACATTGTTGTTCGTCGTTCCCGGGGTGTCACATGTAGCGATGTGTGCTGCCTCAGGAACGTCGAACAACCTGCGTCCAGCACCAGCAACAATTTTTGGGAAATGAACAACGTGTCAACGATTAGGTGAGTATTTCTGATCGTTAACACTCACTCATAGGTGTCACACACAACGACGTCACTAACGAGGCCGGATGTGTGTCACGAATTCCGTGACCCCGACGACATATCGTTAGCGATATCGTTGCATGTAAAGCCACCTTTAGTGTTATTTTACCAGGAGCAAACATGTTGAATGAGAAGGGGTTGTCCGAGTGGTAGAACACACCAGTAAAAACTGCCAATTATTACATGGTGTAATATAAACTGTTCAGGAGTGGTTAGCAAAGAAAAAATCATTGGAAGTCAAATAATCTCAAGGTAATCAAAAGTACAAGAATAACACTCAGGCTACATTCATATTAACACTTTGTCATTCTCTATGTTCCATTTTCAAAAATGGAATTATCGGAAAAAAAATCAGATCCATTGCATAACTGATGCAGCTAGAAGCAGAGGACGCCAATGACTATGAAGTGTCTGGGTTTTCTTAACACACTATATCATTGATGAGCTTGTTATCACTAATTTATTTTCAATTGTAAAAAGGACCCAAATAGATTGTTTGTGTTTTTTTGTTTTACTTACATAGTCATAGTCAAAAGTAGAGTGTGCCCAGGATTGGGCTAAAGTGCTTCCTAGTGTGGTAGCATTTGTCCAAAGATGCACATTTTCCTTTTTCTTCTTCAGCATGCTATTTTTCTCCTGATGACCCTGCTTTTGTAACAAATCCAAGTAGCATCATGTACAAAGAAATCAATGGAAAGCTGTGTTTTTTGCTAGAGTGCATTTTTTAAATGGTACCGGTCAGGTAAAAATACTAATTTTATATGGGGTTACTCTGCAGGTTGATAGCGTTCTGAAGTTGCGTGAAGAGCCCTGCTGCCGGGAGGAAGCTAACTTTATTCCTCCCGGCAGCCTCTGGTTTCAGTCATAGGGCTGGCGCCGGCTTGGCTTCAGTCATTGCTCTGTGCATAGTGAGAAGCGGCTGTAACTCTGCCCCTGCACTGACTGACAGCTGGGTCTGTACTGACACAATTCTGAAGCGGCAATCCATTAGTGATAGAGGCTTAGTTACAGCTCACTGTACAGAGAGCCATCACTGAAGCTACTCTGGCTCCACCCTATGACTGAAAGCCTGAGACTGCCGGTAGTTATAAAGCTAATTTCCTCCTGGCTCTCGGTGTTGGTGCCAATTAGCTTCAGAACCCTGCAGGTTGATAACATTTTTTTTACCTGACAGATTCTATTTAAAGGGAACCTGCCACATACAATATACGTTCTGACCTATCAGCAGACGCATGTGTGCCCTAATTACACCTCCCTACCCATCCCTGTGTTGTAAAACTGTGTAATATGAAAGTAATAAACGCTTTATTACTTACAAATTTCCTATGTAAATAGCAGAGCTCGTCGCCCCATGGGCGTCGCATCGCCCTGTGGGCGTTTGCATACTTTCCATGGCATCATGCCCCTGTGGGCATGATACCATGGATTTACATGAGCGACGTCCCCTCAGAATCACACGCGTGCGCACTTACCATTCACGCAACCTTTTCCGGGTGCTCGTTGTCAATTTTAGACGTGCTCTGTGCATGATTAGAAGAGTCTGATCATGCGCAGAGTGCGTCTGAAGCCGGCGAGTGAACACCCGGAAAAAGCTGCATGAAGCCGGGAATGGTAAGTGCAAACACATGCGCGGGATCTGAAGGAGCGACGGGGGATGTCGCACATGTGAATCCATGGTATCATGCCCACAGGGGCGTAATAGTATGGAAAGTATACAAACGCCCACAGGGCGATGAGACGCCCATGGGGTGACGAGCTCTGCTATTTACATAGGAAATATGTAAGTAATAAAATGTTTTTACAACACAGGGATAAGTAGGGAGGTGTAATTAGGGCACACATGTGTCTGCTGATAGGTCAGAACGTATATTGTACGTGACAGGTTCCCTTTAATAAGAACCTGGTCACTCCATTCACAATACCCAAATCATGGGCAGCATGATTTGGAGTCTGGCTGCACAATTGTAGCCAGATACATTTGTCCCTGAAACTCTTCAGCATTTCAGAGAAAACATAGTTTGAAGAGGCGGCTGGGGACCATAGAAAAAGATGTCATTAGACCAGTTTCACTCGGCTTCTCTTCGCACTACTCCAGTTGACTGAGAGGTCTCTCTATGTAGATACATATGAGAAACCTGTCAGTCAACTAGAGCAGGGCGAGTAAATGCTGGCCTGGAGCGGCATTGGTTCAAAAAAGTATTTTAACCCCAAATTTATAAAACATGACCTTTATTATAACAAAGCTAAAATTGACTCACAGACATAAATACATTCAATGTCTCAACTGGGTTCAATCAATTAGGGGATAAATATATAGCAATGCACAATATTTGCTTTTCCTTTTGACAATCCAACAAACACAGCAAAAATGTATCCTCCTCCAAAAATTATGAAGTAAATGTCTCAGAAGGATAAGAAGGAAAAATGCAGATATTATATCCATCAAGGGGTTTGTGTATAACTCATACTGATACTCATAGTATTAACCCTCCAAACCCCTACTATATTCACTGCCAATTTTTGGTAGAAGAGCTGACCATGGAAACAAAAAATTATTTCGTCTCCATGTCCAGTTCCAAACCCCTACCCAGGTATTGACCAATAGTTATGACCCCTAATAGCCAGATATCACCCCCAATACCATGGAGTGCAAGAAAGGGGTCACTCCCTACAGAACAGTGACCTAGTATCAGCAAAAAACATCATCTGAACTGTTACTTTAGAAAAATTTCCATAGCAAAACAATCCAACACATATATGTCATAAATGGTATAAATGATATAAGGTAAGGAGTCCAATAACTATAATTTATTCCTTAATAGGAATTCTTGATAGATGAGTTGGTTATCACATATCCACTGGAGATTATCCTGAAGAGAAGTACTTTATAAATGTCCTTCTTCACAAAGGCAGTTGCTTTCAAAAGTGTGATATGTCCAAGGTTACTTTTGGTAATGGTTAGACACACTGTGCTTGATTGATAGCTTCACAATCCAAAGATACAGTTTACACCTTAGGGTACCTTCACACTTAGCGATGCAGCAGCGATCCGACCAGCGATCTGACCTGGTCAGGATCGCTGCTGCATCGCTACATGGTCGCTGGTGAGCTGTCAAACAGGCAGATCTCACCAGCGACCAGTGAACAGCCCCCAGCCAGCAGCGACGTGCAAGCGACGCTGCGCTTGCACGGAGCCGCCGTCTGGAAGCTGCGGAGACTGGTAACTAAGGTAAACATCGGGTATGGTTACCCGATGTTTACATTAGTTACCAGTGTGAGCAGGGAGCAGGGAGCCGCGCACACTGAGCGCTGGCTCCTTGCTCTCCTAGCTACAGTACACATCGGGTTAATTAACCCGATGTGTAATGCAGCTACATGTGCAGAGAGCAGGGAGCCGCGCACACTGCTTAGCGCTGGCTCCTTGCTCTCCTAGCTGCTGTACACATCGGGTTAATTAACCCGATGTGTACAGCAGCTACATGTGCAGAGAGCCGGAGCCGGCACTGGCAGCGTGAGAGCTGCAGAGGCTGGTAACTAAGGTAAATATCGGGTAACCACCTTGGTTACCCGATGTTTATCTTGGATACAGCTTACCTCAGCTGTCAGACGCCGGCTCCTGCTCCCTGCTCGCTTCATTTGTCGCTCTCTCGCTGTCACACACAGCGATCTGTGTGTCACAGCAGGAGAGCGGCTTTGAAGAAAACGAACCAGGGCTGTGTGTAACGAGCAGCGATCTCGCAGCAGGGGCCAGATCGCTGCTCATTGTCACACACAGCGAGATCGCTAATGAGGTCACTGCTGCGTCACAAAAAGCGTGACTCAGCAGCGATCTCGGCAGCGAGCTCGCTGTGTGTGAAGCACCCCTTACACCTCGACGCGTTTCCCCCCTTGTATGATAAAACCAAGAGGTTCATCAGGAGGTTTTATTGATCCATGAGTTTAATATCAACATTCAATATGGATCCCATATACCCCAGATAGAGCACAAAAAAACTGCTGGACAGGGCCACTACAGCAATGGTTTACGGGCCCAAATGTCCAAAAATCATATGGGCTGGCACAATGCCATGATGACACCCGTCACGGAGAATCCCGGACACAAGATAACAGCACGCCTGGAGCGGCATTGGACTAATCACATCTATTTATATTGTCCCTGGCCGGCTCTTCAAACTACTTTTTGTCTGAAACACCAAAGAGTTTCAGAGAAAAATGTATCTGGCTGCAATAATACAGCCAGACTCCAATTCATGTTACCTATAGTCTGGGCAGTATGATTTGAGTGCAGCGTTCCCTTTAACATTAGAATTTTGCCTTTTGTGGTTAATGGGTCTATGATGATATAAATATTGATGAGTTAAACTATTTTTATTGAGTAGTAGTCTACTTGATTAAAAGAACCTAGTCAAAAACTAATATGTAGGTGATAACTTTAGATTTTTTTTTTATATTAAATGAAATTCTGTGTGTATACCCTGCTCCATAGAGCATTCCAATAATGAAGATAAATGAGATCTTTATCAGACTAGCTAAAAATATTCCTGCCCTACCATACTATAAAAATGACTGACAGAATAATCATCTCTGTTCATTATTAGTACTGTCATGTAGAAGACAGATGTCCCTCCGTTTTGCGGCATCATATAGATTACCCTGACATACCTGACTATTATGGCATTTTTCCTTATCTATTATGTGGTGTAGAGTAGCAGGTGTGTAAGATGTCATGGGGAGGCTTGTGATATGAGGAGCTCGCCTGCAAAGGAGTAGGCAGACATTGGAGATGAGAGCAGTATGGTTGCTATACTAAGTGGAACCTTAAGCGGGCTTTACACGCTACGATATTGCTAGCAATTGCTAGCGATATCGAGCGTGTAAGTACCCGCCCCCGTCGCACATGCGATATCGTGTGATCGCTGCCGCAGCGAACATTATAACTACGCCAGCGTCACACGCACTTACCTGGTCGGCGGCATCGCTGTGACTGCCGAACAATCCCTCCCTCGAGGGGGAGGGACGTTCGGCGTCACCGCGACGTCACTAAGCGGCCGGCCAATCAAAGTGGAGGGGTGGAGATGAGCGGGACGTAACATCCCGCCCACCTCTTTCCTTCCGCATTGCGGCCGGCGGCAGGTAAGGAAATGTTCCTCGCTGCTGCGGTGTCACACATAGCGATGTGTGCTGCCGCATGAGCGATGAACAACATGGATAAACAACCCTTACCGATTTTGAGTTTGGGACGACCTCTACATGGTGAACGATTTTCACCATTTTTGAGGTCGCTTAAGGTCGCTAGTAAGTGTCACACGCTGCGATATCGTTAATGACGCCAGATGTGCGTCACTAACAACGTGACCCCCACGATAATTCATTAACAATATCGTAGTGTGTAAAGCCCCCTTTACGGTTTCACGAGGCAGAAGGAGAGCAAGCCAAGTGGTCAGCAGTGGTCTACGACTGATATACTGGAGCCATGTAGCAGATGTGTCCACAGTGTTCTTCGTGAGTTGCCACCTAACCGGTAATGACTAAAGTGTATTGCTGGCCTGTGTGAAGTCTAGTGGGACTCTGGGTGAGGGAACCAGTGGTTGTGTAGAGTGGTATGCGGCAACTGGGGCTGAATGGAATGAACATTAGAACTGTTGGAACGGTGTGATCCATTAAGATTTAGGTAAAAACTACCCAACTGTCAGAATTTGAGATGAGCAGACCCGTGGAAGTTCGGTTCGGAAGGGGTTTAGCCGGACTTCAGATAAAGTTCAGTTTGTGACCTGAACTTGACCTAAATCCCAATGGAAGTTACTAATTGGGCAGTTCGGATCTCCGCTCACATGCAGCCAGCTATAAACAGATCACTTCCGGGAGCAAGTGGGCGGTGTGTTTCCATTTTTTATTTTGGGGTGCAAACTACATCCGATCATGCGGTTGTTACCATCAGTGTGAGCCATTCAAACACTGCAAGCGGCACACACTGGGCCAAGCACCGAGCGTACCCAAGCACAGCGATGCTTGCACAAGTGGTGTTCATACATAAAGCACCCAAACTCTTGTTTTTTTTTGTTAAGTCTGTGTTCGATACGAACACCGAACCTTTGGTTCACTCATATCTAGTCAGCTGTCAAGACCCACCATTGCTTCTGGTCTGTGCTGCTCACCCAGAGCTACTGATTGTAGAATCCACCACACTATGTGAGCCCATAACAGCTCCTTTAAAGTTTTTGGTTTAAAGCAGGGGTGGGGAACCTCCGGCCCGTGGACCGCTTGTGGCCCGCAGTGACCTTTTCCCGCGACCCCGGGGCACATTCCCTGGGACTGCTGCCGGCCCTTTAAATCCCAATCTGTGATGATGCGAAGATGCGCATGCAGCATTCACTACTGAACACTGTGTATGCATACCATAAGGTCCTTACCCTGGCCTGTGCCAGTGTGCTCAGGGCTTACCTTGTGCGCGGGGTAAGCGCGAGATGTGCTCACAGAAGAAGAAAAGGAGCTTTACCAACCTCTCTGCCATACATGCCTCCCAGACTGGTGCTGTGTGGCTCTTCCCCCAAGTGCTTTGAGCCTCAGCCTGCAAAACACTGCTGTTCCCCCCACCTGATGCTGTGTACCATCTAGTACTGTGTATCCCCCAGTGCTGCGTGCAACACCCCAGTGCTGTGTAAACCTCACTGTTGTCTGTGCCCTTCTAGTGTTGTCTGTACACCAGCCTCTCCTGTGATGTATATGCCTCCAGCCCCTCCTGTGAAGTACATGCCCCAGCTACTTCTGTAATATAAATGCCCCTACCCTCTCCTGTGATGTATATGCCCCCAGCCCCTCCTGTAATGTATATGCCCAAGCCTCTGTGATGTATATGCCCCCAGCCCCTCCTGTGAAGTGTACTGTAGATGCGTATACCCCCAGCATCTCCTGTAATTTATGCGCCCCAGCAACTCCTGTGATGTCTATGCCGCAAGCCTCAGACAAACCTGAAAAGCAGTTGGGAGAAGCAACAAGATCAATATCAACATCACAGCCGCACCAAAGAAAGGCAGCTCCAGCCACCACATTAGGGGTGTAGGGGTGAGCTAATGAATTATGTGACCAAATATAGCAGTGTAATTTTCAAGTTTGATAATTTTGTGCGGCCCCCAAAGGTTGGTAAAAAATTCCAAATGGCCTTTGGCAGACAAAAAGGTTCCCCATCCATGGTTTAGAGTATCAATATTAGTCGGAATTTGTCCTAGATTTGTCCAGAATTTATCTGTTGCATATTGTGCGTTTTTTGTTGCATTTGACTTGTTTTCATGTGATGAGAAATAGTTCCATATTTGCAATCTGCCCCAGTCAGTGGATGCTTGTCTTTATTTTGAGCATTTTGTACCAGTGTTGATGATGGTGATAAATACACAGAAGCAGTCTGTGCTTAACTAGCACAAAGGAGAACCAATAATGATAAGGATGTACTGTACTGAGAGCAAACCTTTCAGTTCAGGCTTTATTAATATCATCACCGCTTACAAAAACCTGCATGCAAATGCAATTCTCCCAGCACAATAGACACAATGGCCCCGTGACTATCTTATCTGTCCTTGTTTCAAGGCTCATGAGCAAGAACTGCTACTTTCAACCTTAGGGGGGAGCAAAAAGCAATAGCTTGATTAACCCTTATTATACTTAAGAAGTAAATGTCAGTAAGCAATAAGGAAAGCTCTCACTGAGCCCTTTCTAAAAGATTACTATAAATGAGAATAAAAGGCAGTGTACTAGAATGTCATCATATGAACAGTAGATTGCATATACTCAGTTTCATTCCAAGGTTGAGAGTTTACATTCATATACTATATGCAGAATGAATAAAATTATATTTTCACTTTAAATTCATTTTATTAAATGGGTGTTATTTCAGAACTTTGAATTTAGCCTTTTGCATTGACCCCATTGACAGTGAATGTAACGCCCGCTTTACATGCAACGACGTCGCTAACGAGATGTCGTTGGGGTCACGGAATTCGTGACGCTCATCCGGCCTCGTTGCGTGTGAAACGCAGGAACGACCGTTAACAATCAAAATTACTTACCAAATCGTTAATCGTTGACACGTCATTCCTATCCCGATTATCGTTGCTGTTGCAGGTACGATGTTGTTCGTCATTCCTGCGGCAGCACATATCGCTATGTGTGACACCGCAGGAACGAGGAACATCACCGTACCTGTGGCCGCCCACAATGAGGAAGGAAGGAGGTGGACGGGATGTTCAGCCCGCTCATCTCCGCCCCTCCGCTTCTATTGGGCGGCCGCTTAGTGACGCCGAACGAACCGCCCCCTTAGAAAGGAGGCGGTTCGCCGGCCACAGCGACGTCGCTAGTCAGGTAAGTCCGTGTGACGGGTGTAAGCGATGTTGTGTGCCACGGGCAGTGATTTGCCCGTGACGTACAACCGACGGGGGCGGGTGCTTTCACCAGCGTCATTGCTAGCGATGTCGCTGTTTGTAAAGCTCCGCTTAAGCGCCCAACTGCCCCTATCAACTCTTTCTCACTGTGGTCATTTATTGAGGTTTAAAGGGGTTGTCCACTACTTGTACAAACCCGTATCATTCCCCATGTGCGCCCCCCCTAAAAATAAAAAGGCCTATACCCACCTCCGGTGGCGGCTTGGTTCCAGCGGTGTTGGAACTCACATTCCCACGGCTCATGTTACATTGTTATGACACGCGAGCCCCACAACCAATTACCACTGACATCTGTCAACATCTGCATTCGGACATATAGGTAATTAACAGGAATTGAGCCGCAGCCGAAGCTCACACTTTTTGTCAAATACTTAACTGTCCGAAGGCAGTGCAACAGAAGCCAGTGGTGATTGGTCGCGAGGCTCACATGTTATAACAATGTAACATGAGACGCGGGAATGCGAGTTCCAACATTGCCGGAACCAAGCCGCCACCGGAGGAGGGTATAGACTTTTTTATTTTTAGGGGGGGCGCACATGGGGAATGAGAAAGGGTTGTCCAAACTGTGGACAACCTCTTTAAGGCTATGTGCGCACTTTGCTTTTTTACCTGCTTTTCCACTGCTTTTTCAACTGCAGCGTTTTCATGCCAAAATGCTGGCGTTCTGCTTTTCAAGCAAAGTCAATGGGACATTGAGCTTTCTTGTGCGCACTTTGCTGTTCAAAACGCTGCGTTTAATTTGCATAAATTTGGACAAAAACTCAGCATTTAAAGAAGCAACATGTCAATTGTTTTTGCCATTTTGGCTGTGTTTCCCATCCATTCAATTTAATACAAAACTGCAGCGTTTCTAAAAGCACCGGAAAAGCATTAAAAACTCATGAAAAATGCAAGGTGCGCACGGGCTACTTTCTTTGCGTTTTACATGCATTTTTAAAGCCAAAAGCATTGCCCTTTCTGCCAGAGGATGCTTTTTGAACTGCAACTACCTCGACGCAAAGTGCGCATATAGCCTTAAGGAGTTGTCTGGTGTAAATCCAAAAGGCCGTTAAAGCACTTAAAACTTTGGTATATACACATGTAAAATTTTTGGTGCAGAAATGTCTGCACCATTTCTGCATCTCTTGGCAGAAACTTTGTTTTTTTGCCTTGCATTTTGGCACAGATTTGTCCCATTCATTAGTATGGGCGAAATCTGCAGCAAAAACGTTGAAAAAAAAATGACATTCTGCAGATATAAATCTGCATCAATTCTACAAGGAGAAAATACTCAACGTGTGCAGGAGGCTCCTGGATTCTCATTCAATTTGCTGTCATCAGGAAACCCTCAGGTTTTGTGACATCTGCACTGAAAAACATAAAAAATGAAACAAATCTGCATTTGTGCGCACAGCCTTAAAGTCACTTAAAACTGAATACGTCTATAAAAAAATAGATATTTTATGTCCTGTTGAAAATAAAAATGAACATTGCTGCTAAATAGGGCTGAGCGGATCCAAACTGTACAACTCCGGATCCGCGCGGTCCCGGGCTGAGAATACCAGCCCCCAGCCGGCATTATCATGGCTGGGGATGAAAATTAGGGGGGACCACACGTTGTTTGTTTTTTTTTAATTATTTATTGAAATAATAAAAAAAGCCGCATCACCGAGACAGCCGCACACTTCTGACAGGAGCGTGCATGTGTTTCCGTGTACATGCATGCTCATGTTCAGAGAGCGCAGGCTATGCCAGCTGATGTCATGTCAGACTTGTACGAATCTGACAGCACATCACCAGCACAGCCGCACACTTCTGACAGGAACGTGCATGTGTTTGTGAAAGACATGCACGTTCACCATACTGACCCGCAGACACTTGTACTGCTTTCCCCGCACACCGGCCGTCCTGCCTCCTGTGATTGGTTGCAATCAGCTGACACGCTGACACTCAGGTGGGGGCACGTCTAGCTGCAACCAATTGACAATGAATATTGGAATTGTCGGCTCCGGAATGAGTTTCCTGCCATGCACAGCCTCGAGTAAGTATACCATGCGCGTTCCTACCCCCCGTATCCCTTCCACAAATGTTTTTAATCTCCGGATTCTGGTCCCCATAGACTTGTATGGGAACCAGAATCCGGAACGGATCCAAATTTTTTTTCAATCCGGCAGGGATCCGCCGGTCCTGGATTTTGGCAGATTCGATCCGCCCAACTGCTAAACTGTTAATCTTTTTAACATTAAATCAAAATGAAAACAGTGTTTGAAAAATGATGCTGATATAAACTAGACTTATGGAAAATGTTATTTTTTTTATGTTTTTGAATGTGATATGGCTCTTATGAGGGCATGAGTTATAAAATGGCAAATTTTACTAAATTTTCTACAAATTATTGATGTTTTCATAAATGCGAATTTTTATCTACCTAAATTTACTACACTCATGAAGTACTGTGTCACGAAAAACACTCATAATCACTAGGATTAAAATAAGCGTTCCAAAATTATTATTAGCATGACACCTGTCAGATATGAAAAATGGGCTCTGTCAAAAAATGTAAAAATGGGCTTTGGTAGGTAAGGGTTAAAAAGAAAGGTACTTCTCTGTTACCAGTTCCAACTTTGACCCTCCTTCTCAGGAATAAACAAACAAACAAGAAAACACATTAGATGAACCCAGCTTTTAGGTGACCCTGATTAGACCTTTTTTCTTTACTAGTTATCAGTTGACGAAGATACGGCTCCTACAGTGGCGTAACTAGAGTTTGATGGGCCCTGGTGCAAACTTTGGACCGGGGCCCCCCTCCATGTACACAACACTTAGGTTACGGGATAATGATGCTGACACTTGGCTTTTACCCACAGCACCCAGGTTTCCCATGATCTAAAATCCCTCTATCAGCACCCTGCTTTCCCATGCTCTGTCATACATCTTTCCCTCAGCACCCAGCTTTCCCATATCAGAGCATGGGAAAGCTGGGTGCTGAGAGATGTATAGCAGAGCATGGGAAAGCTGGGTGCTGAGAGATGTATAGCAGAGCATGGGAAAGCTGGGTGCTGAGAGATGTATAGCAGAGCATGGGAAAGCTGGGTGCTGAGAGATGTATAGCAGAGCATGGGAAACCTGGGTGCTGAGAGATGTATAGCAGAGCATGGGAAAGCTGGGTGCTGAGAGATGTATAGCAGAGCATGGGAAAGCTGGGTGCTGAGAGATGTATAGCAGATCATGGGAAAGCTGGGTGCTGAGAGATGTATAGCAGAGCATGGGAAAGCTGGGTGCTGAGAGATGTATAGCAGATCATGGGAAAGCTGGGTGCTGAGAGATGTATAGCAGAGCATGGGAAAGCTGGGTGCTGAGAGATGTATAGCAGAGCATGGGAAAGCTGGGTGCTGAGATGTATAGCAGAGCATGGGAAAGCTGGGTGCTGAGAGATGTATAGCAGAGCATGGGAAAGCTGGGTGCTGAGAGATGTATAGCAGAGCATGGGAAAGCTGGGTGCTGAGAGATGTATAGCAGAGCATGGGAAAGCTGGGTGCTGAGAGATGTATAGCAGAGCATGGGAAAGAGCCCTTTTCCCTCAGCACAAAACATTCCCATCCCATACTTGTATCTTTTTCCTCCCTCATATATAGTTCTCCAAATACTATAATGGCCCCCACATAGCCTTCCATATAGTATAAAGGGTCCCACATAACCCTTTATATATTAGAATGCACCCCCATAGTCCTCCATGTATTATAATGCATTTCCCATAGTTCTCCATATTTTATACTGCACCACAGTCCCCCATGCTTTATAATGCACCCCCACAGACCATGTGTAAGGTAGCCTCCATAGTCCTCCATATATTATAATGTAGCTCCCATAGTCCTATATGTATTATAATGCAGCCCCATAGACCTCCATGTATAATGCGCTGCTATAGTCTATGTATAAGGTGTCCTTCATGTTTATTATGCAGTCCCATAGACCTCCATGTATCATGCAGCCAGCACCCCCAGGCCTCCATGTATTATGCAGCCAGTCCCACCAGGGCCTCCATGTGTCATGCAGCCAGCCCCACCAGGTGTCATGCAGCCAGCCCCACCAGGGCCTCCATGTGTAATGCAGCCAGCTTCCCCCGGGCCTATATGTGTCATGCAGCCAGCCCCCCCAGGGCCTCTATGCGTCATGCAGCCAGCCCCCCCAGGGCCTCTATGCGTCATGCAGCCAGCCCCCCCCAGGGCTTCTATGTGTCATGCAGCCAGCCCCCCCAGGGTCTCCATGTGTCATGCAGCCAGCCCCCCCAGGGTCTCCATGTGTCATGCAGCCAGCCCCCCCAGGGCCTCCATGTGTCATGCAGCCAGCTTCCCCAGGACCTCCATGTGTCATGCAGCCGGCCCCCCCAGGGCCTCCATGTGTCATGCAGCCAGCCCCCCCAGGGCCTCCATGTGTCATGCAGCCAGCCCCACCAGGTGTCATGCAGCCAGCCCCCCCCAGGGCCTCCATGTGTCATGCAGCCATCCCCCCAGGGCCTCCATGTGTCATGCAGCCAGCCCCCCCAGGTGTCATGCAGCCAGCCCCCCCAGGGCCTCCATGTGTCATGCAGCCAGCCCCCCCAGGGCCTCCATGTGTCATGCAGCCAGCCCCCCCAGGGCCTCCATGTGTCATGCAGCCAGCCCCCCCAGGGCCTCCATGTGTCATGCAGCCAGCCCCCCCAGGGCCTCCATGTGTCATGCAGCCAGCCCCCCCAGGGCCTCCATGTGTCATGCAGCCAGCCCCCCCAGGGCCTCCATGTGTTATGCAGCCAGCCCCCCCAGGGCCTCCATGTGTCATGCAGCCAGCCCCCCCAGGGCCTCCATGTGTCATGCAGCCAGCCCCCCCAGGTGTCATGCAGCCAGCCCCCCCAGGGCCTCCATGTGTCATGCAGCCAGCCCCCCCAGGGCCTCCATGTGTCATGCAGCCAGCCCCCCCAGGGCCTCCATGTGTCATGCAGCCAGCCCCCCCAGGGCCTCCATGTGTCATGCAGCCAGCCCCCAGGGCTTCTATGTGTAATGCAGCCTGCCAGCCAGCCCCACCAGGGCCTCCATGTGTCATGCAGGCAGCTTCCCCGGGCCTATATGTGTCATGCAGCCAGCAAAATAAAAAAACAAGTACCTCTCAGCTCCTTCTGACCCCTGCGACTGCGGTAGTTATGCCCCTGCCCCCATATGTCACACACCCTGCTCCCTCCCTATACAGCCTGCACCCCCATATCACACACACACCCTGACCCACATATCTCACCCTGCCCGTACCCCAACTTACCCCTCTCAAACACTCTGCACCCTTCACATGCTTCTGTCACAGTCTGCAGCCCTCATATCCCACTCACCCTGCAGCCCCCCCTCATGTCCCCTCTTTTCTCATTACCACTCATGTGTTCGAAGTATCTTCTCCTGCTTTCTCCCCGGCATCCTGTGTCTCCTCCCACACAGTCACATGGGCGTGACATCATTGCAGGTCCTGGTAGGGATGGTTTCCGTCTGCCGTGCAGGAGCACATCTCCTCTGCAGCGGGTCAGGAACGCCTGGTGGCCTCTCCAGGTCAGGGGCCCCTCTGCCCCCCTGCAGACACTGGGCCCCCCTGACTCACAGGCCGGCCCCCTAACGGTCGCGCAGTCGGCCACTACATAGTGGCACTACACATAGGGGCCCGGCAGCCGGCTCTGCAGAGCGGCTGCCGGGCCCCTATAACCCTGCGGGCCCGGTCGCAGTGGCGACCTCTGCGACCGCGATCGTTACGCCCCTGGGCTCCTACATAGTCTAGTCTTTTCTGTAGTAATGTGAATACGAAACCTAGACAGTAAAGAGAGAAGACAGAAGAATGCCTTTGAAATGTGATGTAGGATGTTATCAATATCATGGATGGCAAAAATCAATTTTGGAACAAATCAAGCCATTCATGTCTCTGTAGGCAAGGAGATCACCAAGCTACGACTTGCCTACTTTGGACACATCGTACGATGACTGGAGAAGGACATCATGGTCTGAAGAATAGAAGGAACAAGGCAAAGAGGAAGACCAGCAACCCAATGACTTGATACTATCAAGTTAATTGCGGAGAAGACCCAGGTGAACCTATCTAGGCTTGTTCAAGATTGCTCTTCCTACAGAGCGTTCACCAATCATGGCTCGAGATCAAGCTGACGGTCATAAATAATAATGACCAGTTGAGTAATGTCAGGATTCCATTTCTCCAAGTAATCTAAATAACAGAGACGCTTTCTTCAGCAATATAATTAGAAGGTGGACATTTTAAAGACATAATTTTTTTTTTAATTTTCTCTTTATGGTCTATTTTGCAACATTTTGCTTTACAGCTTTTCAGAGACCTTTTTATTTTCTACTGAGATGATGGTCCAAAAATTCATCACTTTCTGCATTGCATGATGTCCACCACGGTTGTTTTGCATTCGATAAATTCATAAACCCAAGGACGCCCCTGCTACGTGCGGATATTTTATCTTCCCTACTGGTTATATCGACCAAAGTGCATCAGAGAGAATGAAAAATTTTGCTTTGCGCTTTCATCTGCTTTCTTTTGAATTCTGCAGGGGAAACTGTTTAAGTAAGATAGGGTAAAATGAGCATTGGAGAAGGTTGCTGTACGTTGAATGAAAGCCGGACAGATAATTACATGTTGGGTCTTCCAAAAGAACGGGTCCTTCTGATTTTTTTCTCTTCGTCTTTTTTGCTGCCATTCCATCTTTGAACTACATTTCTTTGCACCTCAATGTCAACAGAAGCATCTGCCGGGCTGCAATTCCAGCACATTCCTCTTACCCAAAATAGCCTATAACTTGTGTTTTATTTTATTAATGTAACGTTGTATTTGAAAGGGTAAGGTCATCTTTGTGAACTTTTATGGTATCAAATAGCATTTACACATCTCCCTAATATCTATTATGACAGTCACTGTCTTTATAACTCTTTACAATTACCACTATTTCATTTGTAACAATAGTGTCACGGCCGGGGATAGAAGCTTTTCCGGACATATAGAATAACACAAAGGGAAGGGGAAAGGAATGCCCTATCACTAGGGAAAGGGTGGAAGTGGTGACTCCTGACAGTAACCCGCAGCTCACCCTCACTGCCCTCACCAGCCCTTTATAGGTTCCGCACCTGTCGCCGAGCGAGAATACATCAACCCAGGCAAACCCTGATCTGGAATCTATGTAAGGATGGAAGGTATGAGCTCTCCGGCAAAACCACTATCACTATCACTAAAGGAAAACACAAGGGAACAATACAGGGGAAACACAACAGCAATCACCAGAGCTCTGGTAGATCAGAAAAGACAACACTTATCTGAGCTGCAGCAACCACAGAAGTCTGGAACAACAGAAGACAACCTATCCATAGCGCAGCAAGGAACAAACTATAAACCGCACACATATATCCCCAGGGTGAGGTTTATATAGGAAGTTAGAGGCTGGCAACTGAGACAAAACATGACAGTTTCCCAGGGTCCTAGAGTCTTCTGCTGCAGAAACAGGGAACTGTCAGATAACAACACGTGCTGCCAATCTCTGGGATTTTCTAACACTCGCTTCCACTGGATTGTCAGCCAGCCATGACACATCAGTGACAAATAGTCTGAAATACAGGAAAGCAGTAAAACTAATTTGAAGGCTAACCAAAAGGTGGTATACTTTTATTAACTGGATACCTTTGAGTAAGATAATGCTGGTGTGTTATTATTTTTCGTCTATATAGCACCGTTAATTCCACAGGACTTTACAGATGTGATCGTCACTGCCCCCATCGGGGATCACAATCTATGTTCCCGATCATTATGTCTATGGAGTGTGGGAGGAAACCAGAGAACCCGGTATCAACCCACACAGACACGGGAAGAACATACAAATGCCTGCATATTTTGACCTATGCAATGCAACAGTGCTAACCATTGAGCCATCGTGCTGTCCTGATTTCAGAGCAAAACCTACCTGGCAGCAAAAATATTTTGACAGGTTCCCTTTGAGTACAATGATAAAAAAAAAATAAAAGTATGCTAAAACACACCAGCTAGTTTAATAGAAAATGGTAGATTTCCTTCAATGGACCAGAAATATATCAGGTTTTGCTATGTAATCTGAGAGCACCATGTTGTAGGGACGAAGACCCAGATTCTAGCTTTGTTGCCAATAAAATTAAAATCAATGCTTTATAAGTAGGAGATTATTCCCTACAGGACTAGGTGCCTCCTGGTCAACTGCTCTGTATAACCCCTCCACTGATTGGCATCTTCCTGCCTATGCACAGTGTACACAGCTCCCAATCAGTGGTGGGAGTGGGGTTATACAGAATTCAGCATTCAGAGAACTGCTAGATTGGCAGCCGAGAAAACTGTGATTTATATCACAATCACTGCACCCAGTAAACTAAGTGACACATCGCTGTATCAGGGTCTCTGTCCCTACATCATGTTGCTGTCAGATTACATAGAAAAAAACTGCTGACAGAGTCACTTTAAAGGCAATGAAACCAAAAGAAAGATTCATGTCACTATTGTTTCTTAGTAAATTGGCTCTAGTTCATAGGACTTCTAAAATCAGTTGTCTGTTCAGTGATAATCTTTGTGTATCACACGGGAAAATTAAAAAGTAGTTAAGTATTCTGTATTTTATAATTGCAATGAATGTTTTTACTGGCACATTTATTCTTTTATTGCCCTTGTGCGTCATGAAAGTCTCTTAAAATCCAACATGATTTTATGTTGCTGTTTAAGGGTAAGTGCACACATTGCAGCAAAAATAAACGTTTTGGTGCGTTTTTGGTGCATTTTTTCATGCTTTCAGCAGATTTTCTGTACATTTTTGGTGCAGATTTTTTGCACTTATTAGGAAGGGGGAAATCTGCAGCCAAAAACTCTGCAATAATTGATACGATGCAGATATAAATCTGCACCAAATCTGCAAGGATAAAATACTCAATGAGTGTATTGCGCTCAGGATTCTAGTTGACTTTGCTGGTATCAGGAAACCCGTCAGGATTTGTGACAAATCTGCACTCAAAAACGCATAAAAAAACCTGCAATAAAACACAACATGTGCACATATCCTAAGAGATCTGTGGATCCTAGATACTACTTTTAGGCTGCTTTCACACATCCGTTTTTTGCCGTGCGTCACAATCCGTTAAAAGCCGTAAAGAACTGATCCGGTGTGTGTTGCTGCCGGATCTGTTCTTTCCCCTATAGACTTGTATTAGCACCAGATTGTGCCGCATGACATTGCGTTGCATCCGGCTTTTGCCGGATCCGGCGTAAGTAGCTGAACCGGCGGACGGATGGAACGCTGCTTGCAGCGTTTTTTGTCTCTGGCGAAAAACCGTATGGTGCCAAATCTGGCGCCGTTCGGTGTGAGTTACAATGAAAGCCTATGGACGCCGGATCTGTCGTCATCCGGCATATGACGGAATCCAACAACGGATACGGTTTTTGTTTCTGGGCATTCCCAGAGGCTCTCTCTGTCGGTTTCTCTCTCTGTCAGTCGGTCTGTCTCTTTCTCGGTCGGTCGGTCGGTCGGTCGATCTCTCTGTCGATGTCGGTCGGTCTCTCCCTCCTTCATACTCAATGATCACCGGTGCGGAGCTGCACGGCTGTCACACTGCTCTGGCGGCTTCTCCAGGTTTTGAAAATGCCAGCCACTCTTTATTCCATCTTGTATTTCCTGCTTCCCCCGCCCACCGGCGGCTGTGATTCGTTGCAGTCAGACACGCCCCCACACTGAGTGACAGCTGTCTCACTGCAACCAATCACAGCCGCCGGTCAGCGAGTCTATATCTTCCAGTAAAATAAATAAATGTAAAAAAACCGGCGTGCAGTCCCCCCCCCAATTTTGATACCAGCCAATGTAAAGCCACTCGGCTGATGGCTGGTATTCTTAGGATGGGAAGCCCCATGTTATGGGGATCCCCCCAGCCTAAAAATATCAGCCAGCAGCCGCCCGGAATTGCTCCATCCATTAGATACGACAGTCCCGGGACTTTTCCCGGCTCATCCCGAATTGCCCTGGTGCGGTGGCAATCGGGGTAATAAAGAGTTAATGGCAGCCCACAGCTGCCACTAAGTCCTAGGTTAATCATGATGAGACACCTTCAATGATTAAGATGTAAGTTAAAGTAAATTAACATAATCACAGAAAAATCCTTTATTTGAAATAAAAGACAAAAAAACACCCTCTTTCACCACTTTATTAACTCCCAAATACCCCTCCAGGTCCGATATTATCCACACAAGGTCCCACGACGCTTTCAGTTCTGCTACATGAAGCTGACTGGAGCGGCCGTAGAATACCGCCGCTTGCTGTGAGCTCCATGCAGCAACTGAAGTGAGTCGTGCTGTCAGCGATGACGTCACTCAGGTAGTGCCGGTGTGTGCGTTGATGATGGGTGCGGTAGTGCCTGGGTGTGTGCAGTGATGATGGGGGCGGTAGTGCCGTTATGTGTGCGGTGATGATGGGGGCGGTAGTGCCTGGGTGTGTGCGGTGATGATGGGGAAGGTAGTGCCTGGGTGTGTGTGGTGATGATGCGGGCAGTAGTGCCTGGGTGTGTGCGGTGATGATGGGGAAGGTAATGCCTAGGTGTGTGTGGTGATGATGGGTGCGGTAGTGCCTGGGTGTGTGCGGTGATGATGGGGAAGGTAGTGCCTAGGTGTGTGCGGTGATGATGGGGAAGGTAGTGCCTAGGTGTGTGCGGTGATAATAGGGGCGGTAGTGCCTGGGTGTGTGCTGTGATGATGGGGGCGGTAGTGCCGGGATGTGTGCGGTGATGATGGGGGCGGTAATGCCTTGGTGTGTGCGGTGATCATGGGGGCGGTAGTGCCTGGATGTGTGCGGTGATGATGGGGAAGGTAGTGCCTAGGTGTGTGCGGTGATAATAGGGGCGGTAGTGCCTGGGTGTGTGCTGTGATGATGGGGGCGGTAGTGCCGGGATGTGTGCGGTGATGATGGGGGCGGTAATGCCTTGGTGTGTGCGGTGATCATGGGGGCGGTAGTGCCTAGGTGTGTGCGGTGATGATGGGGGCAGTAGTGCCTGGATGTGTGCGGTGATGATGTGGGTGGTAGAGCCTAGATGTGTGCGGTAATGATGGGGACGGTAGTGCCTGGGTGTGTGCGGTCATGATGGGGAAGGTAGTGCCTAGGTGTGTGCGGTGATAATAGGGGCGGTAGTGCCGGGATGTGTGCGGTGATGATGGGGGCGTTAATGCCTTGGTGTGTGCGGTGATCATGGGGGCGGTAGTGCCTAGGTGTGTGCGGTGATGATGGGGCAGTAGTGCCTGGATGTGTGCGGTGATGATGTGGGTGGTAGAGCCTAGATGTGTGCGGTAATGATGGGGACGGTAGTGCCTGGGTGTGTGAGGTGATGATAGGGGCGGTAGTGCCTGGGTATATGCTGTGATGATGGGGGCGGTAGTGCCGGGATGTGTGCGGTGATGATGGGGGTGGTAATGCCTTGGTGGGTGCGGTGATGATGGGGGGCGGTAGTGCCTAGGTGTGTGCGGTGATGATGGGGGCGGTAGTGCCTGGATGTGTGCAGTGATGATGGGGGTGGTAGTGCCTGGGTGTGTGCGGTGATGATGGGGGCGGTGGTGCCATGATGTGTGCGGTGATGATGGGGGCGGTAGTGCCTGGGTGTGTGCGGTGATGATGGGGGCGGTAGTGCCTGCGTGTGCGGTGATGATGGGGGCGGTAGTGACTGCGTGTGTGCGGTGATGATGGGGGCGGTAGTGCCTGTGTGTGTGCAGTGATGATGGAATCTCTCTCTCATGAAAAAAAAAACGGATCTGTTTTTTGCTGGATCCGTCACATCAGTTTTTATGCAATGTGCGACTGATCCGTTGCATCAGGCACAAACCGGATTGTGCCTGAGGGCAAAAAAACTGATGTGTGAAAGCAGCCTTAGGCTCTCTGGTTTATGGAGTGCTCTGTATTTCTTAACAAAATTATAGGACTTAAATGCAGAAAACTGACAAAAATCAATATAATAGCAATAGGATAACAATACATTAAATAAAATGGCCTATAGAAAGCTTCTGTATGGGTCTGCAGGATAACTTTTTATCTTTTGTAAATAACTCAAAGTCCAATTTTCCTCTGTAATTCTGATTGATGCCACAGCTGCTCAAACAAGAAATCATTCAGGTAAAGCTGCTATATTCACAGGTCTGTGGATGGCAAATTTAACAACAGTAACGGTAATATTGCTAACAAGGGTCACATTTAAGGGTCTAGCTCCTTGCTTATAATTGGAATGATTTTCTTTTGGGTATATTTTTATATTGTTACTCATATTTCTACTGTGTTGTGTATATATAGAAATAGAACATGAGGTGTTACAGATCCGCTTTGTAAAATAGAGCTGGTCTCCTCTATACATAATCGAGGTGGTTGTCCAGAGGGTCGCAAAATTGACCATTATTCTTACTATTCTAGAATATACTATTCTTACTAATTAATTTTCCTGAAAATATGCCCTGATTGCCAAAACATTGGAGAGGTCATGATATCCCAAACACCGGCGGACACAAACAGAAGAGGGCTCCTGTGCAAGAACAAAGATGGGCCCTTTGCAGCCCAAAATCTCGTTAAAATGCACAATTCCACCTGCTTTTGAGGTGGTAGAGGCCCACTTACTCCTTAGGACCCTGTGCGGCCGCAGAGGTTGCACCATTGATATGTCCGTCCTAGATTCCAAAAGTTGAGCTTTTTTTTTTTTTTCAGAAAACAGCAATAAGCTACCTCCGCCACCTGTAAGTGTCAGTGGTTATGGTCGAGAAAAGGATCTAGTCTTCTGTCGCATTGATGATCATATTGGTGATTTTTATCTTTTACTCTTCACTAAAGGGTGCTTTACATGCTGCGACATCGCTAGCGATATATCGTCGGGGTCACCGTGTTTGTAATGCATATCCGACGTTGTTAGCGACATCGCAGCGTGTGACTAAAAGGAGCGACTATCAACGATCGCAAAAACGTCAAAAATCGTTGATCGTTGACACGTCGCTCCTTTTCATAATATCGTTGGTGGTGCATGCCGCTGGTTGTTCGTCGTTCCTGCGGCATCACACATTGCTGGTGTGACGCCGCAGGAACGACGAACATCTCCTTACCTGCATCCACCGGCAATGCGGAAGGAAGGAGGTGAGTGGGATGTTCCGGCCACTCATCTCCGCCCCTCCTCTGCTATTGGTCGGCCGTTTAGTGACGCCGAACGCACCTCACCCTTGAAGGAGGGATTGTTTGGCGTCTCCAGCAACGTCGCTGAACAGGTATGTGCGTGTGACGCTGCCGTAGCTTTGTTGTTCGCTACGGCAGCGATCACCACATGTTGCAAGAACGACGGGGGTGGGTGCTATCGCTTGCGACATCGCTAGCGATGTCGCAGCGTGTAAAGCACCTTTAAGGGAATGTGCAACAGCATCATTTAGCCACCAGTGCAGCCACTGAGTTTTCCCAGGCGAAGCCGCTTTAGGAAAACTCTGGAATCTACTTTGCTCAGCGTTCATCCTTAAAGCACCATTATAGGGTTGGTTTTTTTTTTCTTATTTCCCTGGTGGAGTGGTGCTTTAAATCTAAGTCCCTTGTCCTAGTATTTTACTCCGCCTCCGGCATCTTTATCTGTTATCGGCGCCGCTCTGGTCGGTCTCCGGTGGCTTGTGACCTGCTCCAGTATTTCATGGAGCACGCCATAGGTCACAAGTCTATGACAGCCTCATTCTGGCCTTGTTCTGGCTCTCATAGAGTTTGCATTGGAAGCTAGTGATGTAACTTCTGACTTCCAACCAGTCAAAAGTCATGACGACAAGATGGTGCCACGGGATCAAACCGACGCTGAAAAAAGGTGACGTTGCCAGAGGGTAAGTATATGAGTAGGGTCAGGGACTTTAGATTAACTCTCCAATGACAATTGACATAATGAAGACGACGTTCCTGTGAAATGACATAAATGTACGATGTGACGATCAGGTGTCCGCACAATTGCCGGTGGGAGCTCGGCCTAAGTGATAGCTGAACTGCAGCTGTCACAGCCATGGGCGTTCTCTGCATCACACCAGGCCATGTAACCCCCTAAATGCTGCAAAAAATATCGATCACAGTATTTTGAAGGTTGTGCATTGCAATGGATTACATCAGTGATCAGAGTAATAAAAGTTAAGAGGGATAAAGAAAATAAATAAAAGAAAACTAAAAAAAAGGAAAATATTTATTAAAAATCATTACGAAGTAAGGAAAATAAATAATACCAATAAATACGTATACAGAATTTCTGTAACAAAATAAAAAAATGAATACACATATTTGATGTTGCTGTGTCCAGAGCGAACCAATCTATAAAACTTTCACTCTATTTAACCTCTATTAAACCACTGTTTAACTCCCTAACTTTGCTGCCTCATTATAGTGAATGGATCCCTCAAGAGATTCATCTGAATTGCTTCATTCTGAGATTTAGGCTGGACTCACACGAGCGTATGGCATCCGATGCGATATGCTAATGTCCCCCGGCTCAGGCTCTGCTGCGAGCGTGAGCCGAGTGTCATGCGACTGTAACCCGATCTTGCGATGAAGCTGAGTGCGGACGCTGCGGAGGAGAGGGAGGGGTTAGTCCTCCCATCTCCTCCACTGTCAGCCTGTGCGTATATCGCACTGCACTGGGATAACATCCGAGTGCAGTCCGATGTATCTCTCGCATCCATTCCCTTCAATGGGTGCGAGAGATACGGCGGTAGCAGCAAAACGTAGCATGCTGCCGCTTTTCTCGCATCCATAATCTGGATGCGAGAAAAGCTGACCAACAGCTCAACCTCATTGCCTAACATTGGTCAGAGTGCAATGCGAGAATTTCTCGCATTGCACTCGTCCGATTTTCACGCTCGTGTGAGCGTACCCTTAGATAGAAACCCTGATGTAAGTGCTCAGCGTAGAGCACAGGATAAATGTGGTCCAAAATGTTATGTAAAATGTTCCCAATAAAAGCTTCAATTCAAGCCACAAAAAAGTTAAGTCCACAATCAGGTTTGTCATCTGTCAGTGGAAATATAGGGGGCTTCCACGTTACTGGTAGTACAGTCTCTGAAAAAGCACTAACTCCTCGCACTCCAAAAGAAATCCAGCAAATTCTGCTCTATCAAATCCAAATGCCCTTCTGCAATCTGAGCCCCATAGTGTGCATATTCCACATTCACCAATCACATGTTTGTAATTTCTCTAGCGATGAGAGCCCACTTGATTTATGCGGTGCGTATCTCCAGTAAGATGAGTTGGTCACAATGTAAAGGCACTACAACATACAGGGCACTACAATGTACGGGCATTACAATAGCAGGTATGCAATTTTCACTTCGCAACGTCCACTACTGTTTGTTTCTGGAAAACACCTATTCAGTTAAAATTGTCATTACACCTGTAGGTAAATTCCCAGAGAGGTGTAATGTCCAAAACAGGGTCACTTGACGGTGGATTCTGCCCTCTGGCACTTAAGGGTTTTATATAAGAAGAATGCAAACTATACTAGGATAATTTGTTCTCCAAGAGTCAAATATCACTCCTTCCCTCCCGAGTCTTTCCATGTGGCTGAGAAGTACTTTACGGGTACATATGGGGTACTGTGACGTTCAGCAGAAAGTGTGATAATTTTTGGTGCCATTTTTATCCATTTCCTTGTGGAAAAATGTAAAATCTGGGTCTAAAAACTAAATTGTTGTGAAAAAGTGTAGTTATTTTTTCTTCACTGCCCAAAGGTATAAAAATCTGTGACACACTCATACCAATTCTACAAAATGAGACAATCCTTTTATTAAAGGGGTCTCAGTCACCGTACCTTTTACATCTGGCTTGTCAGCATTTGACTTAAACTATAGAAAGTCAAAGAACTAATGTGTTATAACTGACAGCGCCAAACACGCCCATTGTCAGAACCCTGATTGTGCCTCCGTGATTGTGCAGCTCGTCACCGGTTATTCCTTTCTCCTTAATAAAAGATTAGGATCAGTAACATAGCTCTGAAATTAGACCTCTTCTATTTGCACCTTTTGTATGGCCTGGATATTACATTTTCTTGGCTCAAGTAATAGTTAAAAAGAGGCAACTAAAAAGTATCAACATAACCTGTGACCCCAGGGAAGAACAAGGCAGTAAAGGTACCGTCACACTAAGGGGTACTTCTCACATAGCGAGATCGCTGCTGAGTCACGGTTTTGGTGACGCAGCAGTGACCTCATTAGCGATCTCGCTCTGTGTGACACTGAGCAGCGATCTGGCCCCTGCTGTGAGAGTTACACACAGCTCTGCTTCATTTTTTGGTCGTTGCTCTCCCGCTGTGAAGCACACATCGCTGTGTGTGACAGCGAGAGAGCAAGGATCTGAATGTGCAGGGAGCCGTCGTCTGGCAGCCTGCTGTAAGCTGTAACCATGGTAAACATCGGGTAACCAAGGGAAGCCCTTTCTTGGTTCCCCGATATTTACCTTGGTTACTAGCGTCCGCCGCTCTCACGCTGTCAGTGCCGCCTCCCTGCTCCCTGCACACGTAGCTGGAGTACAGATCGGGTAAATAAGCACAGCAGTTTGCTTATTAACCCGATGTGTACTCTGGCTAGGAGTGCAGGGAGCCAGCGCTAAGCGGTGTGCGCTGGTAACTAAGGTAAATATCGGGTAACCAAGCGCTCGGTTACCCGATATTTATCTTGGTTACGAAGTGCAGCATGGCTTCCACGCGTCGCTGCTGGCTGGGGGCTGGTCACTGGTCGCTGGTGAGATCTGCCTGATTGACAGCTCACCAGCGACCATGTAGCGACGCACCAGCGATCCTGACCAGGTCATATCGCTGGTGGGATCGCTGGAGCGTCGCTAAAGTGTGACGGTACCCTTAGACCTCAAATATTGTTTACTGAGTATCTCAAATTCTGTATATCTCTTAGGATTTAGTGATTAGTCAACCTTTCAAGGTCATAAACACATAGGAGCAGTTCATCAGAAAACCAGTCATACATATTGGTTACTCTATTTATAAACTGGCACATGATATTCTATTCTTCTTCTTGAAGGGCAAAATAGTCTTCTTCCAGCTTCTCCTTACCTGGGAGGCACGTATCAGTGGCCTCGGTTTGTTGAACCATACGTTCATCTTTTTTCATATCAGGGCCTTATTGCCGTGAGTTTATTTATTTGATTAATGCACAGCCTTAGAAATGAAAACGGCTGTGCATCTGAAGAGCTGTCAGCTTGTAGACACAGGGCTTTAAGACTTCACAAAGCTGTAATGAAGACTGACATGCAAAGACTAAAAGTGCTAAAATCTCCATCGATAGACCTGGTTCTGTTTTTTTTCTTACCTTTCAAAAACTAAACAGTTTTTTGTTTGTTTTTTTACTTATCCTTGTTTGACAATTTGTATTTCTTTTTTCATCTCTTTTCCAAAAACGGTATTCACTAATTGCATATCTCAACATTTAACACAGTGGGTTTTTTTTAGCTTTTGCAGTCTTTATTAATTAAATTTAATCTCTAGTGACTCTTTAACATAGTGTCAAGCATAATACGTTTTAGTCTGGTGTACAAAAAATTGCTTTAGAGTAAAGGGGGCTTTACACGCTGCGATGTCGCTAGCGTTCGCACCCAACCCCGTCGTTTGTGCGTCACGGGCAAATCGCGGCCCGCGATGGACAAAATGGCTAGTACCCGTCACACATACTTACCTTCCTAACGACTTTGCTGTGCCCGGCGAACAGCCTAGCGACGTCACACAGCGGGCCACCAATAGAAGCGGAGGGGCGGAGAGCAGCCGCATAAACATCACTCCCACCTCGTTGCCGGAGGACGCAGGAACGCTGTTGGTCATCGTTCCTGGGGTGTCACGCATAGTGATGTGTGCTGCCTCAGGAACGACAAACAACCTGTGTCCAGAACGAGCAACAATAGTTTAAAAATGAACGACGTGTCAATAATCAACGATTTGGTGGGTATTTGGGATTGTTAGCGGTCGCTCGTACGTGTCACACGCAACGATGTCGCTAACGAGGCCGGATGTGCGTCACGAATTCCGTGACCCCAGCGACATCTCGTTAGCGATGTCGTTGCGTGTAACAGGGCCCTTACTGTCTGTTGCTGGGCATAACTCAGCTTCCTCACAACACAGTGCACAACATTGTAAAATATTACACATTTCACTTTTCTCATTATACACTACATAGTATTGGTGTCTTCATCGGGGAATGCAACACAAGTTTCGTCCTGAGCTTTCATTCTGACGCTCTGTAGACTTACATTGTAAAAGTCACTTCCGGGTGTCACAGAGCGCAGTGTGACCGGGAGAGTCTGCAGAGCGCTTACGTTACTTGGCAAAGTAGTGGAACAGTTCTGGACATTGGAGAAAGCGGCAGTATATGAGTATATTAATACACTGAAACTACACTACATGCACATATATACAGATTTATTAAAAAAAAAAAGACCTTATTGGGAAGGCTTCTTCAATACAATAATTCTGGGCACATAAAAGATTATGTTATCGGCAGCACATCTCCTATTTTACAAAGGGCAACGTGCTGCCGATAACATAGAAGACTGCTTAAAAATCATCGCAGCAAATGATCACAGTTTGCTTGTTTGTCGAGCATTTACCGGTCTGTGTATAATTTATATTCATGTTCATTCTAAGTGCTCATTCCCCAATCATTGCCCTGTGTAAATGGGCCTTTATTATGCAGAGAAAAATGAGTTCCCGGGAACAATATCTTTGCTGGAATAGTTTATAATTTTTAATTGTCTCCCAATATGTAATCTACTGTACCCATAGCTAGATGAGGTTCCTCTCTGAACTTTAGGATGAGCATGAATATAAATTATTCCTGACCTGTAAATCCTTGATTATAATAGATCACCTTCTATTCCTCGGTGGAATAAAGTTTTGTTTTTCCTTTTTTAATAAATACAATAATGATGATGAACATTTAGAGTCTCGAGCATAAAACTGCGCTAATCTGTGAGCAGAAGATTGTATTTTTCAGGCATGTTGGGGTAGACATTCTGTAGATATTGTATGTTTATTAATTTCTTATTTGCGAAGAAATTAATTTTAAAGCACTAAGCTTAAATCTAATGCTCTGAGGCTTGATTTGCGGAATTTTTTTTTTTTATTTTTTTTTTTATGCAGTAAATGATTGTGGAAAAATATGATAACATACTCGAAAGAGCATGCTGATGTTTACTATGCAGAGACATGGAAGCGTTTAATCCATTCATTACCCTTTTTCAGATAAGATTAGACTGAATTAAATACTCATGCTCGCGGCTTCAGGTTCAGGGGTACTTCTATTTCCGGCTAGTTGTGTTCATTTCTCATCTTTTACATAAATGTGTGTTGTGATTCAAGTATCCCAGATCTTACCAGTAAAAATCTAACCCATGTTCCTCCTTTAAAATTTTCCAAAATTATTATTTCATTTTATACAGTATGTCCATCCGTGAACACAAAAAGGCAAGGGTGCTTTTCCAGGCAGACCATAAAATAGTAGAGGTGTATTCTAGCACTCAAGCAAGTCTTATAAAAAACATTCTTCTTTATTTAATTAGTCTTCAAAAAGTATATGATATACCAAAGGGGTAAAATCCAAGAAAAACGGGTTTCATGAGAATAGACCACACTTAGCCATGGTTAGATGGTATTGAAACGTGTTGGTTTTTCTTGGCTTTTTTTGTCATTCGTATTTTAGAGGACTAATTTAATGTTTTTATAAAATTTGGATTTTATAAACTGGACTACAACTTTATTATAATTATTTTTTATTCAGAATTTTAAAGTATATAAACAAATATGAGTGTCTGGTGCCACGAAGTCTTGCAGTGATGCTTTAACCTAATGGTTATACCACATAAATCGCTAGGTACAAAGTATAATATCGTGAACAGTTCTGTTATCGTAATCTGCTTAATTTTATATATATTTTATATATATACATATATATATTTTATATATATATACATATATGTATGTATATATGGCATAGAATATCTTCATGGATCAGCAGAACTAAAGGGCAATGCCACTCACTGGAGCATTGTGTCCTCTTTTTTTTTTTGTAGTACTTGGTACAACAGGGTTTGTAAATATGTAATTGTTAAAGGGAATATGTCAGCAGGTTTTTGCTATGTAATCTGAAGACAACATGCTGCAAAGGTTAAAACATAGAATTCACCGATGCCTGTCTTGTCAAGGTTTGATCTATTGTGTATTTGCTATGTTTTATTAAACAGAAGGACTTCTCATTGCACGGACTACAATTTCACGGTCACTGCAGTTCAGCAGAACCCCTCATCTGATTGACATCTCATTGTCAATGTACAATCTCTATTGAGAGCCTGATGTGGGCGGTGAGAGCCCTCTCGGCTCTGGTAGTTGACTAAATCTAAAAATTCTGATTGTGTCAAAACGGCTGCACCCAGTAATCTAAGTGATATATTGTTGATTTCGGGATCTCTTTGCATACATCATGCTGCTCTCAGATGAGGTAGCAAAAACCTGCTGACAGATTCCCTTTAAGCTCATAACTATAATGCTTTAAAGGTGTACTAAACTAAAAAAATACATTTCAAATGATTTATGATTGTAAAGAGTTTCCCAATATTTAACCATGGTCTCAAGTTTCCAAGATTTTCTCAAGGCCTTGTGCTCAATTCAGGAAAGTGATTTCTGTGTCTGCACTTAATCATGGTTGCATGTAAAGGAGGCTGTCTCACTGCTTCATTTCGATGGGTAAGCCAGCCCCCTTCTCTTTCCATGTAGCTGTTAAAATATATGTGTATACTCGATTTGATATCTCATTGGTTGTAAAGATTTTTTATTTTTAAGAATGTGATTTGTAAGCAAGTTTTGAATTGCATAAGAATAATTAGGCCATTTATTGTTTAGGAGAGATTTAATATTTCTCATCTTCATGGAAACTTATTAACTGATATTTTAGAGAAATGTATTCTTTCTGGTCAAGTTAAGAATATTGACATTTCCTATTTTAAACACGTGTTTCTTCTGTTTTGTAGGGGATTCCTTCACTCAGTTCCGGTTTGCTGATGAAAAAGGCTGGACTTCTGAGAATCTGGGTAATACGCCGGTAAGATCAGAGTATGTGCATCAGAAGTGTTAATGTATGTACAGGACAATGCTACTGCTATGTACAGGACACCATAATCAGAAGTACATAAAATCAGATTTATGACTCCAGTGCTGCAAGAAAACTGAGGTGATCAATGAACCAGCTAATAAATTTGTCTATACTAAAGAGGTTTTCCACTACTAATGTGACCCTCTTTCTTTTATCCTAACTATTCCTCTTTCCTAATATGCTTCCGCTATCTACTCTGCTTCTGTAAGCTGATCTCTAACAAGTTTGTAAATACCTTTTATTGTTGTTGTAGCTTTTATCCTTCCTTCACTGGTGGGGCCTGAGAGGAGAGTGAAGTGCGATCTGGGCACATGTGCCCAGACTGCTGTCACTCACAGAGAGACTGCTCAGTTGGTCTGATTTTGGTCTTCAACCGGAAGGATCAAAGCTACAACACTAAAGGTATTTACGAGCCTGATAGAGATAAGCTTTCAGCAGCAGAGTAGATAGCAAAACTATATTAGCAATGTGTTAAGGCCCAGTCACACACAACGACTTACCAGCGATCCCGAAAACGATGCGACCTGATAGGGATCGCAGGTAAGTCGCTGGGAGGTCGCAGGTGAGATGTCACACAGTCAGATCTTACCAGCGATGCAGGAACGATACAGGTCGCAGTAGCGATCTGTATAACGATCTCAGCAGTCACTGTGACCCTGTCACACAGTGTCAAACACAGCGATGTGTCCTGCCCAGCAGGACATTGCCTTTGAAGAAAATGGCCTGGACCATTCTGCAACGACTAGCGATCTCACAGCAGGGGCCTGATCGCTGGTAGGTGTCACACATAACGAGATCGCTAACGGGATCGCTACTGCGTCACAGAAACCGTGACTCAGCTGCGATCTCGCTAGCGATCTCGTTATGTGTGACGGTACCTTAAGTTAGGAATAGTTAGGATAAAAGAAATGGTATCACATTAGTGGTGGAAAACATCTTTAACAGCTCCCCGACATCTGCCATACATGTACTGTGCAAGTCGGGTGCAGGTGTTTGGAGTGAGCTCAGAAACTGTGTTACATGGCCGGCATCTGCCTGTAACTAGCATACCTGGAGCTCAATGGTTTTGAGTGTTTTAAGCAATGTTTTTGCCAGTTAGACAATTGCATCTAAGGTTGCTTTTACACTTGCGTGCAGTGCAATCCGCCGCTATGGATAATAGCGCAGTCCATTAACGCACTGCGCTATTCTCCATAGACTTGTATTGAAGACGCATTGTATCGCAAGTGTCTGCGTTGCATCCGCTGGACGCAGCGTCAGGCGGCGAAAACGCTACATGTAGCGTTTTTTTGGGTCGTTAAAATAACGCACCTTGACTGATTCCACTAAAATCCGCCAAGGTGTCTAAAGATTGTCTATGGTGGTGGATTCCGCTGCAATGCACTAAGTGGCGGAATCCACTGACGGATTCCATCATGTTCTACTGCGCATGCTCAGCATGTCCAGCATAATGATCTAAATCGTTTAAAATCACTCCTGGTCTCTCTATCTCTCTCTGTCGGTCGGTCTTTCATACTCACCGATCAAGTGGCGCGGCACAGCACTGCACAGCTGTCACACTGCTCTGGCGGCTTCTGCTTTTGAAAATGCCGGACGCTCATTATTCCATCTCGGATTCCCTGCTTCCCCCGCCCACCGGCGCCTATGATTGGTTGCAGTCAGACCCACCCCCATGCTGAGTGACAGCTGTCTCACTGCAACCAATCACAGCCGCCGGTGGGCGGGTTTATCTAGTGCAGTACAATAAATAAATAATTAAAAAAAAAAACGGTGTGCGGTCCCCCCCAATTTTGATAGCAGCCAAGATAAAGCCACGCGGTTGAAGGCTGGTATTCTCAGGATATGGGGAGCCCATCAGCTTAAAAATATCAGTTTACAGCCGCCCGGAATTGCCACATCCATTAGATGCGACAGTCCCAGGACTCTACCCGGCTCATCCCGAATTGCCCTGGTGTGGTGGCAATTGGTGTAATAAGGAGTTAATGGCAGCAGCCCAGAGCTGCCACTAAGGGGTGCTTTACACGTTGCAACATTGCTTCCGAAATATCGTCTGGGTCACGTCGATAAACGATCGCAAAAGCGTCGAAAATCGGTGATCTGTGTAGTGTCGGTCATTTTCATAATGTTGGGTCGACCGCAGGTACGATGTTGTTTGTCGTTCCTGCGGCAGCACACATCGCTGTGTGTAAACCCGCACTAGCGACAAACATCTCCTTACCTGCGTCCTGATGGCAATGCGGAAGGGAGAAGGTGGGCGGGATGTTATGTCCCGCTCATCTCCGCCCCTCCGCTTCTATTGGCCGGCCGATTAGTGACGTCGCCGAGCAGGTATGTGTGTGTGACTCTGCTGTAGCGATAATATTCGCTACAGCAGCAATCACCACATATCGCATGTGCGAAGGCGGCGGGTGCTATCGCGCTCGGCATCGCTAGCTGATGCTAGCGATGTCGCAACGTGTAAAGTACCCCTAAGTCCTAGGTTAATCATGACAGGCGTCTATGAGACAACCCCCCAAGATTAACCTGTAAGTGAAAGTAAATAAACACAAACACCCGAAAAAAATCCTTTATTTGGAATAAAAGACAAAAAAGGATACCATCCTCTGTCACCACTTTATTAATCCCCAAATACCCCTCCAGGTCCGGCGTAATCCACACGATGTCCCACGACGCATCCAGCTTTGCTACATGAAGCTGACAGGAGCAGCCGTAGAACACGACCGCTCTCTATCAGCTCTTTGCAGCAACTGAAGTGAGCCGTGCGATCAGCTGTGCCCTCATTCAGGTTACCCGCGGCCATCGCTCTCGGGTGGAGGACTGCAGCTGTGGCCGCAGGTCACCTGAGTGACTGCACCGCTGATCGCGTGGCTCACTGCGGTCACTCAGGGGATTTGCGGTCATCTCTCTCTCTCTCTCTCTCTCTCTCTCTCTCTCTCTCTCTTGATCTCGATCTGTGTCTCTATCGCAAATCTCCTTTCCCGGCGAAACATTGAAAAAAAATCCCGCAAATTGTTCTTTCACAGGAATCCGTTACCTTTATTAGCACACTATTTGCAACGCATCCGTCACATGCATCACACAACGCACTGTGACGGATGCCTCACAACGCAAATTAATCAGACGCGTACATTTTTTCCAACTCTCCAAAGCTTCATATTCTGTTCAGTTCAGTGCATGATGCTATTTTTCTTAGATGTCATTCGTGTGGCCATGTAGGGTAAACCAATAGCAGTGACTACTTCTAATGAGAAGATGCGTGCAGCTTATCTGTGACAGGTCAATATCAGTCGCCTATATGGAGTTGTTAGCTTGGACCGCCAATATCTTTTACAATTTTATATTGGAATACTATAACAAATCATTACTATTTTAAGTGATCTATGTCTGCTGCCCTAATTGTAAACTATAAAATGATGATGATTACACTTAAAATAATGTGAACAAGTTTTTCCTGCTAAAAAGAAATCACAAACATATCACATTTGTTTTACAGACGTGAAAAAAAAACGTTATCTATTTTACGGACCAGTAATTTGGCGCCCCTGGTTAGCTGACTCATTATTGTTAGTCAGGCTGGAGCTGTTTTCATGAAATGTTGTAAAATTCTATTATGTTTTGTACAATTGTTGACTCTAGCTACCTGCATTGATAAAAGAAGAGGATGGGCGCTCCTGTGTGCAAACATTACATTTAACTTTGGTGAAAGTTTTTTATCAAAAAATTCCTAACAAAAATTATTTGTATTTTTTTCTGTGTATTTTATTCGTAATTTATTTGTTATATATTTAACATTGTGTTATTGAGCCCTAAACACAACTCGATGAATTTATATGATGATATATGATTTTATATGTATAATTAACCTTTTGTTCTTATGCAAATAATATTTAAACTGTGACCATCTATCCTAAAGGATCTTTACAGATCTTTTATTGCTATAAAGGATGTACGGTATTTAAAAAAGCACAAAAAAGGATATAATCAATTTGTTGGTTAACTAATCTATTAACTAATTGATTTTATTCCAATTGAGATACAGTTCAATTACTAAATACCTTTGTACACGTGCGTATCTTTTCATATATATATATATATATATATATATCTATATATATCTATATATATATATAGACATATATATATATACCGTATATGTGTGTGTGTGTGTATATATATATATACATATATATATATATATATATATATATACACCGTATGTGTGTGTGTGTGTGTGTATATGTATATATATATATATATATATATATATATATATATATATATATATAATGTGTGTGTATGTATGTATATATATATATATATATATATAATGTGTGTGTCAAATAACCTTGTTGTTCATCGCTACCTGAGGAAGGGGGAGTTTGTATACCCCCGAAACGCGTTGTGGCTATTAATCTTAATCAAATAAACCTATGACTCTTTATTCACATCCTCTATCCTGTCTCCAAGCAGCGCGGCCAAGACCGTGATTTTTTGCAACCTATTTTCAGTACCTACATTGATATGGAGACATCAGACACCTACGGCACTATATCAAGGAGGGATAAAATTTGTTGTTTTTCGTTAATGTATTGCCATTGTAGGCAATCTTCACATGTATAATGAAGAAAGCTGCAGACTGTTGTGGAAACAGGCAATTAAATGGATCATTAACTAGCTGACAAAACTGGTGAACTTCAGGTGCCAAGAGGCACGGTCTGAAACTCCTAACTTGGTTATCAGATTCTGCCGTTCCTTTGGCCAATATCTCTGCTTTTCCTACTCGTTATGTATTTTTTACCCTTGCAATCCTATTTTTTTTTCCCATAATGGTGTCGTACGTTTGTTCTCCTGGTGAGGTTGAATCCAATCTCCCGTTTCTCACTTTTCTTTCCATTAGGACTCTTCCACATTTTGATTACCTGAGCGCTCAAGTTCTTACAGACGTTATATATATTGACTTAAAGGGCCACTTCATATGGTGGTTACGGTGGTTTCCTAAAAAGAGTCACTCCTTGGCTAGGTCCTTCCCAGAGGGATATCTGGCTATTTTCTGTATTAGAGACTCCTAACAGAGGCTCCACAGACTTTTTTGATTTGCATATTTCCCAGGGGGCAATGAACCTAGGATTTCACTGTATTGAGCACCCTCGTTGGCTGCCGGCAGTGTTTTCTCTGGCTGGTCTCCTCGGGAACAGTGATTGGTCTACTAGGCATTGCTCCCACCTGGCCAGAATCCTACTCCACACTGATGAGGGTCAATACCCCGAAACAGCTGTCTGTGGATGGATACCTGGCCTTGGTATTTCCCTTGTCATATCTTTAAACTTGTCAAAGAGCTGGATATTGACTAAAAGGGCCACTTAATATGGTGGTCTCCTAAAAAGAGCCACTCCTTGGCTAGGTCCTTCCTGGAGGGATATCTGGCTATTTTCTCTGTCGAGACTCCTAACTGAGGCTCCACGGACTTTTTTGATGTGTTCTTACAGACGTTAGGGGAGCGTGATTTACTGAGGCTTTAATGTGTCCTCATGAAGTGTAATGTAGCAAGAAGCCAGGTGTGTTAGCTGTTTGCCAGGAGATAAGGCGGAATGACAGCCAAGTGGCAGCGATTCCAGCGATGGTTAGAGAAATTAGATGTGATCTCTAATCTGCAGTCATTAGCAGCTGCCTCTGCTGAGCCCGCGCTGCCGACAGTCAGATCTCCACCACTTTGGTGACTGTGGGGTTTGCGTTCCAGACTTCCAGGAATGTCCCGGTCTTAGAGAAGCAGTTGCAGATAAGCAGCTGCATGTATCATGAGCTGTAATTCTGGCCCGAGTCGCAGTGAACTTTAAAAGCGCAGCTGAGGGACAGATAGCTGTCGCCTTTAATCCCAGAGGTTCTGTCTGCATTACTTAGCATTTCCCTTCATGATCCAGCTGCATACTAATAGGGTGTCAGTGATGATTTCAGAAATGCTGGCGGTTGATGGGCAGCTCTCTCTGACTGTGCAGTACGTTTCCAATCTGAGCCGAGGCGGGTCCTCTCTATCAATATTAATATATGGATTTGGGTAGAATGTGGATGGATTCATTAGACAGATATTGCTTTCTAACACTGTAGACATTTTTTGCTTCTCAATAACATTATTTAGCTCTATGTTCCCATTCCTTCCTTGCATCCTTTTTGTTTGATACAGTGAAATGATAAATTGATTTTGAGAAATGAAGCTGTTCAGAAAATAAATCTCCCAATAAAAACTGTCTTATTTTTCATTTATTGTTGCATATTATTGATTTCAGCTATGGAGACGTCTCTACTTTTAGTTATATCACACTTTTTTCTCCTCTTTCCATTTTTTTTTTTTTAAAGGGAACCTATTGCCGGGTTTTTCCCTTATAACTGCAGGGAGCACCACTGAGCTCTTGTATTCTACAATGCTGTTGTTATGCTCGCTGGGCGAGCAGGGATGTTAGTGAACCCACTGGGCCACAACACACAGAAAATAAAGAGGGGCTTGACTACGGCCTGAGCCTGGTCTTCTCCAGAGCCCCTAAAGGTGGAGGTGTTACGCTGTAGTTATTGGTCCGAGTGCCACTCGGGAAGACTGGTGTTGCGTCGGCTGGCCCCAGGGGTACAGGAGCGACAGTCTCTGACTACAGGTTACTGCAGCAGCAAATGTTGAGAATGGATGGATGGATACAGCAGCAGCGTCCAGCGTAGATAGATGTAAGGATGGGTATAGTGTAAGTCGGCTGGGCCTGGACACTTACGGTAGTAAGGAACGATACTTCATGGCAGCAGGTATTGTGGTAGGCAGCCGGGGTAGCGGCACACAGCAGCAGGTAGGGATACAACCGCAACACTCTGTAGTGCAAACAGATATCAGCAAACTGAACTAGCACAATGTATCAGCAGCAGCAGCACAGTGCTAGGGGATCTGAGAACTAGCAACGTATAAAGCCGGCTTTACATGCAGCGATATCGCTGGTGAAAGCACCCGCCCCCGTCGTTTGTGCGTCACGGGCAAATCGCTGCCCGTGGCGCACAATATCGTTAGGAGCTGTCACACGTACTTACCTGTGTGTTTTCTAGTGGAAATCGACTCCTCTCCTACAAAGCAGCTGTCTAAAGGTCTCCAGCTCTTCTCACCTCTGACTTCTGCATTTTTATTGTGAAAGTTTCACATGATTTTAAAGTTCCAATGAAAAGTGTACTTTACACTGTGTGCAGAATTATTAGGCAAATGAGTATTTTGATCACATGATACTTTTTATACACGTCGTCCTACTCCAGGCTGTATAGGCTTGAGAGCCAACTACCAATTAAGTAAATCAGGTGATGTGCATCTCTGTAATGAGGAGGGGTGCGGTGTAATGACATCAACACCCTATATAAGGTGTGCTTAATTATTAGGCAACTTCCTTTCCTTTGGCAAAATGGGTCAGAAGAGAGATTTGACGGGCTCTGAAAAGTCCAAAATTGTGAGATGTCTTGCAGATGGATGCAGCAGTCTTGAAATTGCCAAACTTTTGAAGCGTGATCACCGAACAATCAAGCATTTCATGGCAAATAGCCAACAGGGTCACAAGAAGCGTGTTGGGCAAAAAAGGCGCAAAATAACTGCCCATGAATTGAGAAAAATCAAGCGTGAAGCTGCCAAGATGCCATTTGCCACCAGTTTGGCCATATTTCAGAGCTGCAACGTTACTGGAGTATCAAAAAGCACAAGGTGTGCCATACTCAGGGACATGGTCAAGGTAAGGAAGGCTGAAAAACTACCACCTTTGAACAAGAAACATAAGATATTTCTTGGCCCAGTCTTGACGTTTTATCTTAAGACTGATTTTTCAAAGGTTTTATGGACTGATGAAATGAGAGTGACTCTTGATGGGCCAGATGGATGGGCCAGAGGCTGGATCAGTAAAGGGCAGAGAGCTCCACTCCGACTCAGATGCCAGCAAGGTGGAGGTGGGCACTGGTATGAGCTGGTATCATCAAAGATTAACTTGTGGGACCTTTTCGGGTTGAGGATGGAGTGAAGCTCAACTCCCAGACCTTACTGCCAGTTTCTGGAAGACAACTTCTTCAAGCAGTGGTACAGGAAGAAGTCGGTATCATTCAACAAAAACATGATTTTCATGCAGGACAATGCTCCATCACATACATCCAACTACTCCACAGCATGGCTGGCCAGTAAAGGTCTAAAAAATGAAGAAATAATGACATGGCCCCCTTGTTCACCTGATCTGAACCCCATAGAGAACCTTTGGTCCCTTATAAAATGTAAGCTCTACAGGGAGGGGAAAAAAATACACCTCTCGGAACAGTGTCTGGGAGGCTGTGGTGGCTACTGCACGTAATGTTGATCGTAAACAGATCAAGCAACTGACAGAATCTATGGATGGTCGGCTGCTGAGTGTCATCAGAAAGAAAGGTGGCTATATTGGTCACTCATTTTTTAGAGTTTTGTTTTTGCATGTCAGAAATATTTTGTGTAGTTATATTGGTTTACCTGGTGAAAATAAAGAAGTGAGATGGGAATATATTTGGTTTTTATTAAGTTGCCTAATAATTCTGCACAGTAATAGTGACCTGCACAAACAGATCTCCTCCTAAGAGCCAAATCTAAAAAAACACTCCAACTTCCAAAAATATTAAGCTTTGATATTTGAGTCTTTTGGGTTGAATGAGAACATAGTTGTTGATCAATAATAAAAAAAATCCTCTAAAATAGAACTTGCCTAATAATTCTGCACATAGTATAGAATAGATATTTATAGGTAGAAGATGAGCACTAGTTGTGTAACGGCTCTACACTTTCTTGCTTGCTCATATCTATGTAATAAAAAAGATGTCTCAGAGGAGATCTAATTTATATGTATACCCTACCACAAGAGGTAGTAATGGCAGATACTATAACAGCTTTTATATCAGGGCTGGATGATTTCCTCAGTACACAACATTGTTGGTTATAAGTGACTTAGGGACAAAATGTAGAACTGGTGGAGGAAGGGGGAATTAGATGGACCTAGGTCTTTTTTCAACCTAAGTAACCATGTAACTATAATAGTAGCAGCCTTACATAATGGCCAGTTTTCTCATTCTACCGGTATATATATGATACCAGCAATAAAGCCTATGTATTAATGATGGCCATAATGCATTTATAATACTGGTTATTTGCCAACATAATACCAACCATAATGCCAAGGTATAATGTTTGGGGGACCCAGACTGTAAAAGTCCGGATCAGCGTGGGTTCAAAAGAACCAGAGCACCGACCCCGGGCCCGTAGTTCTCAGGCAACTCTGGGTAACTATCCAGATCCGACCACCCAGGTAATTAAACAGAAAAAAACCCTCAAAGAAAAAAGAAAGTAAATAAGAATAAAGCAAGGGCCTCATATTTACCAGTCTCCATGTAGCTATACTCTTCTTCCGGGGACACTCACTCTACATCCGGGGCCAATGATTATCTTCATGCATATGCACTGCTTTACCCACTCACTGGCAGTCCCCGCTGTGTATCAAAATTAGAGGGACTGAATGTGACTTTTTAAAAAAATCTTTTCAATAAATTTTTAAAAAAACGGCGTGTGGTTCCAAATAAAATAGCAGCCTGCAGCCAGCTTGGATTGTTGCATCATTTAGAACTTTGCCACTTCACTAGGGCAATCGAGATGAGCCAGGTAATCTAGATAATAAGGGGTTAATGACAGCTCACAGCTGCCAATAAGCCCTATATTAGTAATGGGAGGCATCTAGGACACCCCCATTACTAATCTGTAAGTGAAAAGAAATAAACACACACCAAAAAGAAATTGAAATAAAATACAAAAAAACCCCACCCTCTTTCATCCCTTTATTATCCCCCAAAACACCCAGGTCCGACGTAATCCACATGAGGTGCAATGACTATTCCAGCTCTGCTACATCTTAAGTGAGAGCGCCCAGGCATAGAATATGACCACCCACTGTGAGCTTCAGGCAGAGAATGAGCCACAACAAGGAGCAGTGATTTCACTCAGGTTAGTTATGGCTACAGCTGGAGGTTCCCACGGTCCTAAACCTGTGATCACAAGTAACCTGACCTCAGGTGACCTCAATGAACAGAGTGACCTCACCTGAGTCTTCACTGTTGGTGGGCTTTCTTGTGCAGCATATTTAGAAGAGACTTCCTTCTGGAACGACAGCCATGTACACCAATTTTATGCTGTGTGCGGCGTATGGTCTGAGCACTGACAGGCTGACCCCCTCCACCCCTTTAACCTTCACCACCTTGAGATTTTACGTTTTTCATTTTCTTTTTTTCCTTCCTTTCCTCCAAGAGTTTTTTGCGGGATGAGTTGGACTCGTGAAAGAAACTATTAATTTCACCATATGGTCTACAGCAAAATGGGGAAAAATTCAAAGTGGGGTGAATTTGCAAAAAAAGTGCAATTCCACAATTTTTTGTTGAGTTTGTTCACTATATGGTAAAACTGACCTAGCAATACGATTCCCCAGGTCATTATGCGTTAGTAGATGCCAAAGATGTTGTTCTTTTTTTTTTATTTAATTGGTAAAAAAAAAGACCTTTCTAAAAGTAAGAATCCAAAAATGGAGCTTTTGTCGCCATTTTCTAAGGGGTACTATGCACGTTGCGACATCGCTACTGCGATCTCGTCGGGGTCAAATTGAAAGTGACGCACATCCGGCGCCGGTAACGACGTCGCAACATGTAAAGCCTAGAAGCACCGATAAACGATCGCAAAAGCGTCGTAAATCTGCGATCTGTGTAGTGTCGGTCATTTCCATAATTTCGCTGCAGCGACAGGTACGATGTTGTTCCTTGTTCCTGCGGCAGCACACATCGCTGTGTGTGAAGCTGCAGGAGCGAGGAACATCTCCTTACCTGCCTCCAGCGGCTATGCAGAAGGAAGGAGGTGGGCGGGATGTTTACGTCCCACTCATCTCCGCCCCTCCGCTTCTATTGGCCGCCTGCCGTGTGACGTCGCTGTGATGCCACACGACCCGCCCCCTTAGGAAGGAGGCGGGTCGCCGGCCAGAGCGACATCGCAGGGCAGGTAAGTGCGTGTGAAGCTGCCGTAGCGATAATGTTCGCTACAGCAGCTATCTCAAGATATCGCATCTGCGACAGGGGCGGGGACTATCGCGCTCGGCATCGCTATAATCGACTAGCGATGTTGCAGCGTGCAAAGTACCCCTAAGACTTGTAACGTTCTCATTTTTTGGGATCTGGGGCTGTGTGATGGCTTATTTTTTGCGCCCTGAGCTGATGTTTTTACAAATACCATATACAATGTTTTGATCACCTCTTATTACATTTAATTCCAATGTTGCAGCTGCCAAAAAAATGTAATTCTAGCTTTTTGAATTTTTTTTGTCACGCTCTTTGCTGATTACATTACATTCATTTATGATATAGTTTGATCAGACATTTCTGAATGCATTAATACCAAATATGTGTGTTTTTTTATAGTTTTATTTCAATGGGGATTTGAACTTTCGGTGTTTTTTTTTCATAATGTTAAAACTTTTATTTCCCCCACTTTTTATTGTTTTTGCTAGTCTCCCTAGGGGACGCGTAAGCTGCAATCATCCAATCAATTGTGCTGTAGTGAAGAATGCATTAGCACCACTCTGTTCAGCAGAAATGCAGACTTCCTATGAGCAACAGCACGCAGCTGGTGCTCACAGAAAGTTTGTCATGACAGAGCCAGGGGTCAGCTGATGACCCATTAGTCATAACAACCCATCGGCGCCCTGCGATCATGTCATGGGGCCGCCGATGGGAGTGACAAATGACACTCTCCCTGCCGGCGCACGTTAAGGGCGGCTTTGCACGTTGCGACATCGCAAGCCGATGCTGCGATGTCGCACGCGATAGTCCCCGCCCCCGTCGCAGGTACGATATCGTGTGATAGCTGGCGTAGCGAAAATTATCGCTACGCCACCTTCACATGCACTCACCTGCCCTGCGACCGTCGCTCTGGCCGGCGACCCGCCTCATTCCTAAGGGGGCGGGTCGTGCGGTGTCATAGCGACGTCACACGGCAGGCGGCCAACAATAGCGGCGGAGGGGCGGAGATGAGCAGGATGTAAACATCCCGCCCACCTCCTTCCTTCCGCATATCCTACGGAAGCTGCGGTGACGCCGGTAGGAGATGTTCCTCGCTCCTGCGACTTCACACACAGCGATGTGTGCTGCCGCAGGAACGAGGAACAACATCGGACCGTCGCATCAGCGTAATTATGGATTACGCCGACGCTGCACCGATGATACGATTACGACGATTTTGCGCTCGTTAATCGTATCATCTAGGCTTTACACACTACGATGTCGCATGCGATGCCGGATGTGCGTCACTTTCAATTTGACCCCACCGACATCGCACCTGCGATGTCGTAGTGCGCAAAGCCCACCTAAATCCCACTGTCAGAGATTGACAGCAAGATTTAAAGGGAACCTGTCACCTAGAATATGCGTTCTGACCTATCAGCAGACGCATGTGTGCCCTAATTACACCTCCTTACCCATCCCTGTGTTATAAAATTGTATAATATGAATAGTAATAAAAAACGTTTTATTACCTTCATATTTCCTATGTAAATTAGAGTTTCTGGTCACAGAGGCAGCACCTTGCCCTATGGACGTCTGCATACTTTCCATGGTCTCACGCCCCTGTGGGCGTGATACCATGTAGTCACATGAGCGACGTCACCGTTGCTCATTCTATCCTGCGCACGTTTACACTTACTATTGCGGCAGGCTTCTGCCACAATGCGCACAGGATAGAATGAGCGACGGGGACGTCGCTCATGTGACTCCATGGTATCACGCCCACAGGGGCGTGATACCACGGAAAGTATGCAGACGCCCATAGGGCAAGGCGCCGCCCCTGTGACCAGAAACTCTAATTTACATAGGAAATATGAAGGTAATAAAACATTTTTTATTACTTTTATATTATACAATTTTACAACACAAGGATGGGTAGGGAGGTGTAATTAGGGCACACATGCGTCTGCTGATAGGTCAGAACGTATATTCTAGGTGACAGGTTCCCTTTAACAAGTTAACAGTGGCGGGCGGATCTCTGATTTGCTTGCTGCTGTTAGTGGCACCTGTCAGCTGATCAGATGCCGATGTGTGCAGGGAAAGATGCAGGCTTTGCGTGCGAGCCCTCATCAAAGGGAAGTACACGACTTATGACATACCAGTATGTCATAGGTCATGAAGGAGGTAACCTCTGCAGGTAGTGTTCATACGTTTATTGTTAAAAGAAAAACCTCTGGGGGGGCGGAGCTAGCCGATGGCACACTGAGATGCTGTAAGAAGGAGCTCCCACACACCAGTGGTGAATTCTCACACTTCAAAGGCACTCACCGGGTCCAGGATCAGTAATGGCACGCAGGAGAGGACGGGCGACGAGTGTACAGACTCCAGAGGGGGAAGGTACAGATATCACCCGCTTTTTCGGGACCTCAGCCTCCCAGCCTGATACCTCTGCTCTCTCCAACATGGCGCCGGCAGACACTGTGGCAGGAGATAACGCTCAGCAAACATGCAGTGGAGTGACCTTACTGCCTCCTCACATAACAGCAGCCAGCTCAGCCATAAACATAGATAAGGCACAGCAGGACACCACAGAAGGGAGTGTTGAAAACCCCCTGTCCCAGCCACAAAAGCGACTGCCAGATGAACTGCAGGCAGAGCAGGGCCCCAGCTCTGTGATACAGCAGACCCCAGCAGCCATGGGAAGCAGATCTGTGACACCTGGAGAGGAGCCTGTAATACCACAACAACAGCACACATCACCTAAAGAACAAAGATCCCCCACCTCCACCCGCAGAAACAAGGGAGATAAGAATAAATCAGACCAGACACAGGAGCAAGAAGAAGATTGGGATTGGAAAGCACATATCAGATCAATTCCAACCAGGCAGGAAATGGACTCTTTGCTGGGGAAATTGAGGGAATCCCATAAGCAAGACATGGCTGCTATACAGTCAGAGATCAAACAAATTGGCCAGCGTGTAGCAGCTACAGAAGAGGTGCAGGAACAGGTATTTTCCCATATAGAATCACATCAACAAGTCCTATCAGAGCACACGGCCCAGATACAGGACATTCTGACCCACTTAGACGATATTGAAAACAGACATCGCCGTAATAACTTAAGGATTAGAGGCCTCACAGAAGCAGTGGCACCACCACAGCTGGATGAATGGGCACAAAAATTCTTTACCCGTCTCCTCCAACGTGACCCAGAACAACGCATAGAACTGGACCGCATCCACAGATCCCTAGGCCCCAAATCTCCTGATCCGGCCAGACCAAGAGATGTGATATGTCGGGTCCACTTCTATAAAGAAAAGGAGGCCATACTACAAAGATGCAGAGAGAAAGGAGCGGGTACATATAAAGGGACACCTCTGATTGTCCTACCAGACCTAGCACGGAGGACACTGCAACTACGCAAGGCCTTAAGACCACTACTCCAATCCCTCAAAGATAAGGATGTTCCATATCGCTGGGGATATCTGTTCCAACTCACAGCAAAGAAAAATGGGAAGTCGGCGGTCTTCCGGTCCTTGGGAGACCTCCCCAACTTCCTAGGGACTTTTGAACTGCCTATGATCAGCCTGCCAGATTGGCCAACCCCAGGAGGCCCTGCACCCTTACCACCAAGAGAGCACTGGCGACAAGTCCAGAAGAGAAGGGGTGGAGGATCCCCCCGTGATATACACCGCTGAATATCGCTGACCATCCAAAGAAAAGGACAAAAACTTCTTGGAAAACCAGGAGGCGAGATATAAATTGATTGTATTGGACTGCTTACCTGTTCATAGAGCGTCATGTATCAGTATCTTCTCTCCTCACGCTTACTTTCCTAGTCCCCCCCTTTTTTTTTTTTTCTTCTTTTCTTCTCTTTCCTTCTCTCTCTCCCTACTCCCCTCCACTCGCCCCCTCTCCCCTCCCCTTATACCTCTTCCTTCGTATCATTCCCACCTTGCGTCTTCCTCTTCACACACCTTCTATGAGCGCACTACTTCCTACAAACTAACTCTACTCAACCCATCTTCCCTCCCCAGCACACATACTTACAAAGGACACATGCCCTACACTAATTTCTACCCCCTTCCTCTCCTCCCCTCTTAGACATGCTCTCTACATACACCCCTCCATACGCCTCCTACACTCCGTCCTCCCACTTCTCCCCACGTCCTCCCCCCTGGTCCTTTGCCCTACACCACTTCATATTTTTTTTTTGTATTGTCTCACTCAATCTGTTGCTCCCCCTTTCATTCTTTACATCTGGATCTGATACTGAGCTCTGGTTTAATGGCATTTTATATTGAGTTGATAGCCTCGTGTTCTCCTGCCGATGTGCGATCCATACCCAAAACACACCAAGTAATTGGGGGTGTGGGGGAGGGGAATGGAAAAGTGATTAATCACTACTAGACTGTATACGTTGATTGTTATTCATATTACTTGTGGGCGTTCGCCGCAGAGGGGAGTTCCTGAAAGACCGTAGGCTTTCCCGCACCTCTATTAGGGACGTGGCAGAGTGCCACATTAGACAATAGTCTACCAGTAGATACCTAAGATCAGTAGGCACCCTAGTCCTACTTAGCTTATCTAATTTTACCTTTCACCACTATCTTATCTCTGCTCTTTCTCTTCTCCCCTTGGTTTTCCCTATACCCTGCCTACCCTTTTCTGTGATGTCGCACCTCACCTTTTGCACTTACAATACTAAAGGCTTAAATAAACCCGAAAAGAGAAGTCAGATCCTATATCGCCTGCACAGGAAGGGAGTTAAAATAGCCCTATTTCAAGAGACACACTTCATAGCCTCCAACACTCCCAACTGTAAAACCAAGAATTACCCGACATGGTTCCATGGCCCACACCCCAACAAGAAGGCATGTGGGGTTTCCATTGCTTTTCACAAGACATTCCAGCCAACAGTTCTCGACACGCTCACTAGCCCGGAGGGACGCTGGCTATTTCTTAAAATATCTTTCCTGAATAATACTTATACAATCGCTAACATCTATTTCCCAAATCAGGACCAGGTATCCTTTGGAGTGGAGACTCTGGAGAAGCTGGCAGAGTTTGCGGGTGGCACCTGTATCATCTTGGGAGGAGACTTCAACCTTGTGCTGGATCCAGCCATGGATTCGTCCTCTGGTAGGTCTGCAATCCCTTCCTCGGCACTACGCAGATTAAAACGAGAACTAACATCCCTTAAACTAGTCGATCTTTGGAGGGTCTTACATCCCGGAGTCAGAGACTACAGTTTTCATTCCACAGTTCATAATAGCTACACCAGACTAGACCACATTTTCGTATCCCACGACCTGCTAGAAAAATCCCCGGGTTGTTCAATGGATGTTTTTCTCTGGTCGGACCACGCACCAGTATATGGGGAAATTGGGGTGAGAGATATGGGGGGGGTGGGACACACATGGAGACTGAACGACAACCTGCTCAAGAATGAGCAATGCCTGGAGGATATTCATAAAACCATTGCAAACTTCAAAATAGATCATATGGCAGATCCCACACCTGCCCCGGTCAAATGGGAAGCGTTGAAATGTATGATCAGGGGGGTCTGCATATCCCATGGATCCAGAATTAAAAAAGAAAGTGCAAGGGAACTAAAAGAACTGTTAGCACAACTAGGCCATAAAGAAACGATAAACAAAACCAAATCCAGTGACACCATTAAAACGGAAATTTCTACTATCCGCCACCAAATATTATCTATCCTTGACCGAAAATCACTGTGTATCAGAGATAAATTTCGTAGGAATATCTTTGAGTTTGGAGATAAAAGTGGACGATTGTTAGCCAGGACCCTTCACCCCAGACAGGCACAAACCCCAATATTAGCGTTAAACTCACAGACAGGTACCCAGATACATTCCACCCCTGACATATTAGAAGAATTCAGAAACTACTATACAAAACTTTATAACATCCCATCCCCACATACCCCATCACCTGATGCGAGACATCGCGACATTTGGGAATACTTAAACAAATATGCCCCAGACCCCCTTGAAGATGCGGTAGCTGAAGACATAGACGAGGATTTCTCAGACACAGAGCTAAGCGATGCCATTAAAACCCTTAAAGTGGGTAAAAGCCCTGGTCCTGATGGGTTCACCCCCCGGTTTTACAAAATATGTGGAGGGGCCTGCAGCCCTATAATGCTGAAAGCCTTCAATTCCATAACCAACACATGCCAGTTCCCTAAACAGACACTCCAAGCCCGAATAACTGTAATCCCCAAGCCTGGCAGGGACCCACTGACCTGCTCTAATTACAGACCTATCTCACTAATAAATGTGGATATTAAATTGTACTCTAAAATGATAGCCCTGAGACTAGGCCCCCTCATACCCAAACTAATCCACAAAGACCAGGTGGGATTTGTCCCAGGGAGGGAGGCACGGGACAACACTATTAGAACCCTGTCCCTAGTGGCCCAGGCACGTCAGCGTCAAATCCCAATGTGCCTCTTGACAGTAGATGCTGAAAAGGCATTTGACAGAGTCCATTGGTTTTTTTTAGAAGCCACGATGCAGGCAATCGGCGTCCGTTCGCGCTTACTACAATGGATAAAAGCATTATATCACGAACCAACGGCACAAGTGGGCGTGAACGGACGCCTGTCAGCTCCATTTAATATTAGAAACGGTACCAGACAGGGATGCCCCCTATCGCCATACCTATACATCCTGGTAATGGAATCCCTAGCAAATGCACTCAGGGAAAACCCTTCGATAAAAGGGATACAGATCGGACAAACATCTCATAAATTAGCACTATTTGCGGACGATCTCTTGATATATGTGACACAGCCGAAGACTAGTTTGCCCAACATACTGCAGGAGTTTGAGATCTTTGGCAGACTCTCCAATTTTAAAGTAAACCTACAAAAAACAGAGATCTTAAATGTATCGCTACCATCCGTAGAAGAGAATACTCTCAAACCCGCCTTCCCCTTTAAGTCAGCCAGCAATTACATTAAATATCTGGGGATCAGGGTTTCTCCCAACCACCAAGATCTACATAATTACAATTTCCCAGACCTTTTAAAAAATATCCACAAAGACCTCATAGCATGGCATAACCTCCCCATTTCCTGGTTCGGCAGGGTCAATACAATTAAAATGGATGTCCTACCTAAAATACTATACCTGTTTCAAACTATCCCACTGAACCTAGGAGAAAATGTCTTCCTCAAGTTAAAGAAGATGATCAGCAATTTTATATGGCGTGGCACCAAACCCCGACTGAAATACTCAATGCTGATTAAATCTCGCTGGGACGGAGGGGCGGGGCTCCCGGATCTTAAAGCTTATCACGCAGCAGCGGTGGGTGGTTGCATATTGGATCTCCTGCACAGTAAAGACAGAAAATTGTGGGTGGAGATTGAATGTGACCTATGCCCGAATATGGCACACGGAATCTTCTGGTTGTCATCTAAAACTAACCTTGGGACCCTGGGAGTTTCCCCGATCCTCTTGTCCCTGGCTACAGCGTGGAGGACAGCCAATAGACGATATAGATTGACAGGAGAACCGGGTCCTATGACGCCTCTGGTGGGCAACCCCGCGTTTCAATGCTGCTTTCACGAACCTCATCCCAGACTGATTTCAACGCCAATGGGAAGGATTCCACGAGTTAAAGACGTAATTACCCAACAGGGATGCAAACCACTGATATCCCTGCTTGGAGACCGGCCACGGGAACCAGGCTACTGGTTCCAATATCTACAACTACGTAGTTTCATAGATTCTCTGGCTCCGGGATCTGAGATACATAAGGATCTGACTCCATTTGAAAAACTATGCTTCCTTAGAGAAACACCCCCTCACATAGTCTCAATAATCTACAACATAGCAGTGCCCGAGGGGGAGGGAGGAGACGACTTGCCTGACTACGTTAGACATTGGCAAACAGAATTGTGCCAGACTTTTCCCAAGGCACAATGGTGTAAGTCATTTAACCTAACACATAAATCCACCATTTCTTGTAGAATGCAGGAACTCAATTATAAAATCCTCTCACGGTGTTATAGGACACCCGCCAGACTACATAAAATGTTCCCAGAGGTATCTGACGCCTGTTGGAGGTGCAAGACCTCAGTGGGCACAATGCTACATATCTGGTGGACCTGCCCAGGGATACAGGGTCTTTGGAAAGATGTCTTTGCTCTCTATAACCATTTACATCACACGGAAGTGACACCCTCACCGGAAGTGGCCCTCTTATCAATGTATACAGGGGCAGTCTCCAAGGCGAAGAAAGGCTTGCTCTCGTACTTTATGATTTCAATGAGGCAAATCATACCGAGGCATTGGAGATCCCCCTGTACATTGAGGAGAGCAGACTGGGTAGAGGCTATGGATGGCCTGCGGCGTCTGGAGGAGTTGAGAGCGTTTGACGAAGGGAAAGACTCCTTGTGTTTCTTGGTTTGGTACCCGTGGCTTCAGTATAGAGAAACACAGCAATTTCAAACCTGGTTACTCACAGGCGCTCTATCACAATAAATATTCAAGAAGCTGGGATGGGCTCCCGGACACAGGAGTGGCGCGGCATCACAATACAGACCTTCCCCCACCCCCATTTCCTCATGTCTTCCCCTCCTTCCCTTTTTCTCTACCTATCTTTCTCTCCCTCTCTCTATATCTCTCTCTCACCTAATTGATATACATAGGGTCATGTTTTCATACCTATTGAACCAGACTATACAGAAGGAAGTTGCCTTTAACACTTTACACGGAATAAATATAAAGATAGAAGATTATTACATGTTAAAATTAAGATGTTCTATAGGATGTTATACAGATTTTACCTTCCACATGATTTGCGATACATTTCATAGTACCATACGTTTTACGAGACTTAAAGACATAGGTTATTTTATAATCTTCATATGCTGTAACATTGGGTAACATGAAAGACCCTTATACATTTCTTATCTTCTGTTATATGAAAACTTTTGAAATAATAAAGAAATATTAAACGAAAAGAAAAACCTCTGGATATGATGCTGAGCATGTGCCTTCAACTTCTTTGGCCGACCACGGCGAGGCCTGTACTGAGTGGCTCCTGTCTTGTTAAACCACTGTATGGTCTTGGCCGCCATGCTGCAGCTCAGTGTCAGGGTGTTGGCAATGTTCTTATAGCCTTGGCCATCTTTATGTAGAGCAAAAATTATTTTTTCCCAGATACTGTTAGAATTCTTTGCTGTGAGGAGCCATGCTGAACTTCCAGTGACCAGTATGAGAGAGTGTGTGAGAGATAACACCAAATGTAACACACCTGAGACTTTGTAACACTATTGAGTCACGTGACACCGGGAAGGGAACATGGCTAATTGGGCACAATTTGGTCATTTTCACTTAGGGGTGTACTTACTTGTGTTGCCAGTGGTGTAGAGATGAATGGCCGTGTGTTGAGTTATTTAGAGCAGTGTAAATTTGGTGACCTCATTTTTAGAGGTCACCAAAGATACATTGTTATACAAGCTGTGCACTGACTACTTTACATTGTATCAGTGTCAGATTTTCAGTGTTACCCAAAAGAAAATATATTAGAAAATATTTACAAAAATGTGAGGGATGTTTTCAGTTTTGTGAAATACTGTATATAGGTTTAAGGCCAAAAAAAGCCTTTTGTACTTTGCTACAAAGCTATATTATGGACACTAAGAATAAGAATTACCTGTACTCGGAATAATCAATGTCTCTTACATTATTAACATCAGATAACTGATTACACAGCGGGCATGAAACGATGGAAACAAAACGGAAAGCACTAATAGGCTGAGTTTTCAGGCAAAATAAATATACATTGACAAGTTTAACAGGATCACCTTAATAGGTTGTGCTAAAGTAGGGACAACATGAATTGAAGTTTTTTTATGCTGTCAGGTAGTCTGCATTCTGCGAGCTGATGTGATGTAGAGCTGCTATTGGATGAATAAGGTGTTTTAAATTTCTGAGGAAATGTATCCAAAAGGGTGCGCTAAAAACACATCTGCATTCTTCTTCTGGTTCAAAAGAGTCACGTCGGAACGTGACCGGATGGGAGAGTGACTGGACAGCAGGGCCCTGCCGCTTACCCTCAAGCTCAAGGGTGCTCTAAGCAGACCCTTATCCAAGAATTAAGCTTGAAGGTAGCGACGTCTGAAGCTCCAGTGTCTCCCTGTCTTCTGTCCTGGCCCTGATGGTAATGTCCCCTCCACACCCACCACACAAGGGGACAGACCGGGACAGAGATCCCCTAAACACCCATCAATAACAAATAGAGACACCCATAAGCAAACAGCAGGGGAACACATACGGAGGTGAACAAGAACCAACATCAGAATGGGGGGAGTAACTACCCCAGGGTACTTTCGCACAACCCATCACCAGACACCAGCAGCAACAGGAAAACGTCCATCCACCTCCAGGCCATGCACCAGAATGATCTGAAAAACCGGCAACCCCCTGCTTTAGGCAGAGGGTATTTATCCAGGCCGGAAGTGGACATCAGAAGGGAGAAAGTAACTACACCAGGGAATATTCACACCACCCATCACTAGACACCAGCAGCTGACGCAGCATCAAAAGGTGTACGTTCCTCCACCTCCGGGCCAAGCACCAAAATGATATGAATAACCAGCACCCCCTGCTGGAGGCAGAGGGTATTTATCCAGACCAGAAGTGGACATCAGAGGGGAGAAAGTTACTACACCAGGGAACTTTCACACCACCTTTCACCAGACACCAGCAACTGACGTAGTAGCAAAAGGAATATGTCCATCCACCTCCAGGCCATGCACCAGAATGCTCTGAATAACTGGCAATCCCTGCTGGAGACATACACTTTCGTCCTGGATAAATAGTCTCTATCAGCATGAACAGCTTAAGCTACATTCACACTTCTGTCTTTTTGCATCACTTGCAATCTGTCGCCTTTAGGAAATACAGTATCCTGCAATATATTTTGCAGGAATCCGTTTTTCCCCATAGGCTTTTATTACTGACGGATTGCGACTGATGGTATTGCATTGCATTGCATCCATCCCGCAATGGATCCATGGTGGAGTGATTGACCGTCGAGCGGGAGCAACGCACAATGCAACCTTTTTTTTGTGTGCGGCGGATCGTTTTTTTAATGTGAGCATGCACAGTTAAAAACCATGATCGACTGTAAATTCAGTTCCACAGTTTCAGAGGCTGGAATGATCAGCTGAGCAGCCGGTGGCCGGCTTTTGTAAGCGATCAGTTGATCGTCCAGCTTTTGTGAACAATCAGCTGATACCCTTTCAAACTGTAAAAAACAAACAAAAAAAACCAACGGATCCGTTTTTTTGCAGCATCAGTCACATCAGTTGTGCCACGATCTGCTGCATAGGTCACACAACTGATTGTGACTGATGCAAAAAGTCGGAAGTGTGAATGTAGCCATAGCTGCATTCGGGAATCTACTGTTGCAGCAGAAACTGACATTAACCTGTAGAGTGCCAAAAGAAAGAAATATATTTAATCAACGTAGTACAAAAGGCACAAAGGCCGTTGTCCAGAGCACGTCACAAGTCACACGGCACATAGTGACAAAAAGAAGATGAATGCTTTTATTAAGATTAAAACTACAACGTATTTATGAGTGATCTGCTCCTTTCTCAAATGACAAGACTATGTGAATACATCTGGTGAGTAGTTTCAATGCAGCCATAAAGGGCGCCAAAGGCAGTATTCATGGTGCGCACAAGTCTTTACAAGTCATAGTTAAATTATCAGAAAACAATACAATTTCATAACACAATAATATTCAGGAAAAAAATGATTTATTAAACATAAAGGTATTCAAATTAACAAGGGAATTTGCTGATTGGTAAATATGTATCTCTGTTTCCTGGAATTGGCGGTTACACTGTCGTTCTGCTTACAGGGAGCCTTTAGCTAGGCGACACAAAAGCTTTAGCCACTTGTTAGAATTATTATTATTTATTATTATAGCGCTATTTATTCCATGGCGCTTTACAAGTGAAAGAGGGTATACGTACAACAATCATTAACAGTACAAAACAGACTGGTATAGGAGGAGAGAGGACCCTGCCCGCAAGGGCTCACAGTCTACAGGGAATGGATGAGGGTACAGGAGGAGAGAGGACCCTGCCCGCGAGGGCTCACAGTCTACAGGAGGAGAGAGGACCCTGCCCGCGAGGGCTCACAGTCTACAGGAGGAGAGAGGACCCTGCCCGCGAGGGCTCACAGTTTACAGGAGGAGAGAGGACCCTGCCCGCGAGTGCTCACAGTCTACAGGAGGAGAGAGGACCCTGCCCGCGTGGGCTCACAGTCTACAGAATCCAACATCATTGGTGCCTGCCCACGATTAGTCCATTGTCGGATAACCAAGGATGACGCTTGGGTAAAAATCTATGCTTCGCACCTGTAATCCAAGGATGCTATTAGTAAATATGATTTTACACATTGCGCCATGATGTTATGTAGAATGCTACTAAAGAGCTTTTGTATATGTTGGAAATTATGTGTATTACCAATTTACAAATGGTGGTAAAAGCTGTGCTCATCTTTATCTGGCTCTTCTGCTGTTTCCTAAGGACATTAGGATAGAATCCCCAGAACGTATTTTAAAAAGGTAGATAGTAACAGCTTTCTGAATTTAGGGAGCACAAATTTCAAGAAGTGTAAAGTATAACTTCCTTTTGGTCAGTTCAAGAGATTTCGACATGACTGCATCAATGAATCTGATTTCAAGGTACAGAGAGCTACTTTAGCCAGTAGGCTTAGGGCAAGTGTATCACTGACATATTAGCCTTTTTTACTGCCCATTTGATTAATTTTAACACAAGAACCGTAAAAGACAAATCTAGGAATATATTTATTTTCTGAACCGCTAGTTCCCTTATTGTTCCTTTATTATAGCCTGATGTTTTTTTTTATTCAACTTTTTATTTTGAAAAAAAGGTTTTGATTGGGTTTTTTTTAAACATGTTAGACATAAAATAAAACGAACAAATATGCAATTACATAAATAAATGGACCATTTCACAAGTATGCATATAGATAAGATATGTCGTAAACACACGGAGAGTCAAGTATAGGGAGACAGGGGTTCCATCCTGTGACAGGTTACAAGAAGGGAGAGATCAGGGCCAAGCCTAGGGGACCCAATCAGGGACTCACACATCTCCTCAAACCGGTCTAAGACCTGAATACCAGTTGCCTTATACCCATGTTCGGTCCTACATCTGGTAGGTATCTACAAGAGCATCCCATGTTCGGTCCTACATCTGGTAGGTATCTACAAGAGCATCCCAAAGAGACCATGTCGCTGTGAACCCATCCATTGTATTATGGAGCTGGGCTGTTAGTCTTTCCATACTCCTGACATCTTTTATTCGGGCATACAGATCCGAGGCAGAGGGCGGGGCTACCCTCCTCCAGAACAATGAGATTAAACACTTGGCCACAGTAAGGACATGGAGTAGAAGTTTCAATTCGGGTTTGCTTAAAGACGACGGGAGGGCATTTAGTAAGTACATCACTGGGTCTCTAGTCACATTTCCACCTACCAATCTGCCCATCAGGGACTCCACCTCCTCCCAGAAGTCACCAATGGCCTGGCATGTCCAAAATATATGGTATAGGGATGCCCCCCCACTGCCGCATCTCCAACATACATCTGGATAGGTATGGTTAAACTTGTGAAGGAGTTCTGGTGTGTGATACCATGTCATGAGGACCTTTACTTGATTTTCCTTGTAGAGAGTGTTAATTGAGGACCGAAATGTCCTAGACCATATCACTGACCAGAGTGCGTCTGATAGGGGGCGTCCAACCCAACCCTCCCATCTCTTCATGTATGAGTGTTTCTGTGTATCCGAACTGTCCCCAGTTATCAGTATGTTGTAAATGGCAGAGATCAATCCCCTGGTCGAGGTCCGGCCCGAGCAAACGGTCTCGAATGCTGTAGGGCGCCGTACCTCCCCCCGTCCCATAATGTCTGTGAAGAAATGTGTTATCTGTTGATAAGAAAAATATAGGTGGAAAGATAGTTTATATTGGTATCGTAGGTCCGAAAATGGCTTTAATTTCAGAGTAGCTGGGTTAACCACATCCCAAAAACAGTAGAGGCCCGCCTTTGCCCACTGCCCCGTCACTCCCGGACTCATACCCTCTGTCAAGTGTGGTGTGAATAGGAAAGGAGTCAGCAGGGAAGACTGTGAGGCCAGCTGGAACTTCATTCTACACTGCCGCCATATCTCTCTTGTGAATGCCATTGGGCCCAGGAGGTCTCTAGAGGGGGTGTCACTGGGGCGTCCCCATATTAGAGAGCCTGGATGGAAAGGTGCCATCCAAAGCTTCTCTATCTCCGTCCATTTATTAAAGGCCGGCAGGGTCGTCCATGACGTCAGGCTACGCAGATGTGCGGCGTAGTAGTAAAGTTTGAGATTCGGCACGACAAGCCCCCCTTTGTACGTGGTGTACATAGAACTGAATCTGGGATACGATGCCTTCCCGAATGCCAAATAAATTGCAAAAGTTTTGACTGGATTTTTTTCAGGACCCCCAGGGGAACCCGCACCGGGAGTGTTTCGAACAGATACAGAAATTTAGGGATGACTGACATTTTAATTGTAGCAATTTTACCCAAAAAGGAGATCTGTAAGGATGACCATTTTTTTAGACTGTTTCCCACATCACGTATTAGGGGTGGGAAGTTTGCTTGATATCATGTTTTATAACTGGGGGTTATTTTAACTCCCAAGTATTGGAGGGAATCTGAGCGCCAGGAGTACTTAAAGTTTTGTTTAACACTAGAACTACTGAGGTAATCATTTTGACTTTGCACCATGTATTTCTATATAGGTGTCACGAGTCCAGTAGTTCTAGTGTTAAGGGACCGTAATTTAGCTTCCGGGATGTTAAGGGGTAAAGCTTCTGTTTTGTCGGGGTTAAGTTTATATCCCGAGAATCTAGCATATTGGGTTAATACTGCGTGTACATTTGGTAGGGAGATGACAGGGTTAGTCAAGGACAGCAGAACGTCATCTGTAAATAGGGCCACTTTGAAGGATTTATCCTGGACCTTGACCCCCATAATGTCCGGATTGAGTCGAATTTGTGCCGCCAGTGGTTCAATGCTGAGGACATATAGCAAAGGGGACAGTGGGCATCCCTGCCTAGTTCCATTTCGGATGGGCAGGGGATCTGAGTGTGCATGGGGGAGGCGAATTGTCGCCGTGGGGTATAGCCTGATGTTTAATAAATAATTTGTGTATGACTAGCATGGATTGATTTGTGAAAATGTATTGTTTTCTGATATTTTAACTGGTTGTACCCCCTGAATACTACCTTTTGGCTCCCTTTCACTGGTGCATTTAAACTGCTAACTGGATATTTTAGCATACAATCTTGTCATTTGAGAAAGGAGCCGATAGCTCTGAAATGTGTCTTGGTTTCGACTTTGTTATAAAACCTTCTGTTTCATAATAACATATTCATCTGGTTTTGGATTAAAAAGAAGAATGCTGATGAATTTTAGTGCACCTGTGACGGGGTATGCAACAGAGCAAGCTGGGACAGCAGGCCAGTGAACAATCACAAAGACCTTTTTTAGGACTGGGAGCATATAGCACTAAACATACAGTAGATAGAATTCCTTAAGGCCGCTTTACACGCTGCGATATCGTGACTGATATCGCTAGCGTGCGTACCAGCCCACATCGGTTGTGCGTCATGGGCAAATCGCTGCCCGTGGCGCACAACATCGCCCAGACCTGTCACACTACTTACCTGCCCTGCGACGTCGCTGTGACCAGCGAACTGCCTCCTTTCAAAGGGGGCGGTTTGTTCAGCATCACAGCGACGTCACAGCTGCGTCACTGAACCGCCGCCCAATAGAAGCGGAGGGGCGGAGATGAGTGGGACAAACATCCCGCCCACCTTCTTCCTTCCGCATTGCGGGCGGGACGCAGGTAAGGAGAGGTTCCTCGTTCCTGCGGTGTCACACATAGCGATGTATGCTGCCGCAGGAACGAGGAACAACTTCATTCTTCTGCAGCAACGATATTAGAGAATGGACCCCCGTGTCACCGATGAGCGATTTTGCAACGATGCAAAATCGCTCAAAGGTGTCACACACAACGGAATCGCTAAAGCAACCGGATGTGCGTCACAAATTCCGTAACCCCAACAAGATCGCTTGAGCGATGTCGCAGCGTGTAAAGTGGCCTTTAGAGTCTGCAATGTGGCCGCAACAAAAGGAACAAATCCGGGGGCACAAAGGAAAATAAATCACTGGTCTTTAAAATATTTCCTCAAATTCAGCAGGGTGAGCAAGATGTCCATTAGCATTTGGCCGATGATCTTCAGTCTTTAGTCCAAGTTGTGGCATCAGGATCTTTCCACGTCACAGCACCAACTCCCAAGGCAAACGAGTCTCCTCGGTTTTCTACATCTCTCAGGATCAGCCCCCTGGATGAGGAGAGGTGGTCACATACCAACCAATTAAAGGGAACCTGTCACCAGGGAGCTCTTATATACAGCATTCTATAATACTGCATATAAGAGCTCAAGCCGCTCTGTCTAACATAAAAAAACCCACTTTTATTGTACTCACGTAGGGGGCGGTCCGGTCCAGTGGGTGTCGCTGATCTCCGATCTGGCACCTCCTCTCTATGGTGATCACCGTCCTTCTTCTACCCAGCCCAGTATGGATGACGTGTGCTACATCATCCACAAAGGCCATCGTTGCGGTTCTGCACAGGCTCACTTTGATTTGCCCTGCTCAGGGCAGATCAAAGTATTTTAGTGCATATGTGCGGGCAGTTTGTAACTTTTCCTCGTCCCTGCACATTACAGTACTTTTATCTGCTCTGAGGGCAGATCAATGTGCACCTGTGCAGGACCGCAATGCCGGCCTGTGTGGATGACATAGGACACGTCATCCATACTGGGCTGGGTAGAAGGAGGATGGGATGGTGATCGCTGTGGAGAAGAGGCGCTAGACCGAAGAGTAGCGACACCCATCGGAATGGACTGCCCCCTAGGTGAGTATAATAAGTGTTTTTTACACTCTACACAGCGGCCTGGGCTCTTATATACAGTATACTAGTATATAAGAGTTTACTGGTGGTGGCCACAGCTTATAGTCGCCAAATCTGGTGACCGGTTCCTTTTGAAATGTTTGTTACATGTAAGCGTACCGTCTCACTAAACGACGTATCAGCGATTCCGAACACGATACGACCTGGTCAGAATCGTTGGTGTGTCGCTACATGATCGCTGGTGAGCTGTCAATCAGGCAGATCTCACCAGCCACCAGCGACTCGTGTAACGATGCTGCGCTTGGTAACCAGGGTAAATATCAGATAGCTAAGCAAAGCGCTTTGCTTGGTTACCCGATATTTACCCTGGTTACCAACGTACACCGCTTAGCGCTGGTTTCCTGCACACGTAGCCAGGGTACACATTTGGCTACTAAGCAAAGTGCTTTGCTTAGTTACCCGATATTTACCCTGGTTACGTGTGCAGGGAGCCAGTGCTAAGTGGTGTGTGCTGATAACCAGGGTAAATATCAGGTAACCAAGCAAAGCGCTTTGCTTAGTTACCCGATATTTACCCTGGTTACCAGCGTACGCTGCTTACACAGAGTTGGTGCTCGTTGGTCTCCCGCCGTCAAACACGCCCATGTGTGCTGCACAGCGGGAGACCAACGAGCAAAAAATGAACCAGAACAGTGTGTAACAGTCAGCGATTTCACAGCAGGGGCCAGGTCGCTGCTTAGTGTCACACACAGCGAGATCGCTGATGAGGTCACTGGTACGTCACAAAACCTGTGACTCAGCAGCGATCTCGCTATCGATCTCGCTGTGTGAGAAGTACCCCTAACTCAAAGTGTGAAGCAAGCCATGGAAGTCCAGTTTCAGGCCACTCTGCAGAATTGTCTATCAGGTAGGCCCCCTGTAGAGAGGAACAAAAGTCGGTTAACCCCCAACCAGATGCAGGACATTGGATGCTAGTGTAGATCTAATTACATTAGAGTCAATATAGGCTTGATTACATTAGAGTCCATGTAAACTGGTTGGGGGTGACACTCTATTATACCACCCTTTTAGATGCATTTCCTCAGGAATTAAAATCATTATTAACGTTAAATTATTTCTCTGCTGTTCGTGAAGAAATTTGTAAATCTATTATACTAGGAAAACTGTTAATAATAATAAAAAAGTCGAAAACAAATCAATATCCATGTCACTTTCTTTACATGGAACTTGATATTTCAAAGCTCTGTTACTATGGAGATGTCAATATCTCAATTCTATACAGTATGCTGGTGAATATATAGTGTCACCAGTTCTCCATTTCCAACAGATTGGGTGGCTGCTAAGCTGGTGTGTAAGTTCACTACTGTAAAATAGGTAATTTAAAAAAACAAACAAAGGAAGATCCAGAATTGAAGAAAACTTTGGATAGTACCCTTTGAACATAATAAAAATTATGTATGTCACAATAAGGGTAAGGTTAGGAAATAAGTAATCTCACATAAAAATAACCCAACCGTTTGAAAATCTTGGATAATCCTGGTAACCACACAACTGTGCAGTAGTAATGTAATGTCTACATGTCCGAGTGGGGGTAACCACCTGTAAGTACACATTACTGAAATAATCTGTATAGACAAATCCATCTATTCATCCTTTCCATGGAGCAAACCAATGCCATCCAATCGTCTGATATGTAATGTTAGATGTGTGATACTAGTGGGTGTGGATCCACTGCATCACAGACTGCGCTTACCCTGGAGGGGCGTAACTATCCGCCTACTGGGTTTTTACCAGAGCCTCTAATGATGAGGATGGGTGGTACTGCTGATAGACACCAGGTACCACTCCAGGGTAGTCCCCAATACTGCAGCAGCTGATCCAAAGCTCAGGGACACAGGTACTGAGGGTGGGTGGGACAGATCAGTTACAGAAGATGGATTGGTTGGACAGGTACAGGATACGGGCGGGTCATGGTCAGGAGACAGGAGGATCATGTTCAGGACACAGGCGGGTCAGTTCCCGATTCTGGAGACAGTCAAATCAGGTTCAGAAGACAGGACCAGAGCAATGAGACAGGATACAGGCTAGAGTACTAACTAGAACATGAACCCTAGGAACCTAATCTCTCAGGCACCTCCCTACAGGGGAAGGTGCCATAAATACTGTATGCCTCCCAGCCATAAGCTAGGGAACACTACTGTGTGTGAGCGATGCCCCTTTAAGAGGCGCAAAGCGCATGGACTCGCACCCTGTGGAGGACATTGCCATGACATCTGCGTGTGTAATGTGTGCAGGACCTAAACTGTGGGGACCACAGAAGAAGCAGGAGAGGCAACAGGCCGTTCACAGCGGTGAGTACGTAAGTTCTACTGAAGAGATTTCTTTCTGGACTGGTGAGAAGAGGGCATAAAGAGGAGGATACTTTAATGACGACAACCCTAAACTGTCCTGCCTCCCCTCCTCAGCAGTGATGCCGGTGTTACAGTACCCCCCTCCTCACGAGGCCCGAAACAAATCTCTTCAGGAGAAGAGGAGTGTTAATATTCTCCCTTGGTTCCCACAACCTCTCTTCAGGACTGAATCCCTTCTAGTCAACAAGGAAAAGGGTTTTTCCTCTGACCTTCTTCATAGCCAGGATGTTATTCACTTCAAAGACATTTTCCGAGCAGACTGGAGTGGTAGGGAGCAAAGATCCCTGGAAATGTGACTCATGACGACTGGCTTGAGTAGAGATACATGGAAGAAGTTGGACACATGAAACGAAGGAGGAAGCTTCAATTTGTATGACATAGCAGTGATCCGCATGATAACTTCAAAGGGACCAATGAAGCATGGACCCAACTTGTAAGATGGCACCTTGAGACAACTATATCTCGAGGAGAGCCACACCTTTACCCCAGGACAAAAATTCTGCGAATCTCTGCGCCTTTTGTCAGCATGTGCCTTCATCCGTTCGGATGATCTCTACAGAGTGGTTTTAGTGTGTTCCTAGATTTTGGAGAAATCCCTAGTGAGAGTGTTAGTTGTATGAATACCAAAGATGGTTGTCAGAGGAAGAGGGATGTTAGGCTGTTGACCATATAAAACGAACAAAGGTTACTTTGCAGAAGACTGAGGTGATTATTGTTTGAGAATTCCATCCACGACAACAGCTTAGCCCAGTGTTCGTGATATGCATCCGTGAAATGCTGCAGAAAAGTTGTAAGGGTCTGGTTGACCCACTTTGCAAACCATCATCAGTCTAGTTGCCATGTAGACAAGAAATCCAACAACACATAGCCCTTCAGAATTTGGACATGAACAGAACAAGTCTATCAGACACAATGTGCAGAGGGAGGCTGTTGAGATGGAAGATATGCTGAATGAATTCTCTAGGCAGCACGGGAGCCAAAGTAAGGCTAGGCATTGGGACAAAATGAGACATCTTTGAGAAGCAATCCACTACCATCCAGATCATAGAGCACCCAGAGGCCTCCTGAAGATCTGTAATAAAATCTATCGCTATGAAAGCCAGGGAGCCAAAGGAATGGGAAGTGGTAGTAGCAGACCAGATGGCTGTTGCTTGGGTGTCTTGTTCCGGGCACAAGAAGAGTAGACAGAAACAAATTCCAGAATATCCTTCCTCATGAATGGCCACCATTAATGTCGGGAGATGACCTGAATGGTCCTTTTCTGCCCAACGTAGGTAGCCTTAATAGAAGAGTGACCACACAACAAAACTTGCTTTCAATCAGACTCCGAAACAAGTCTTTCCTGGGGAAATTTGAGACCAGTCCACTGGAAACAGGGTAATCATCTTGGTGGGCTCAATGATGATATGTTGGATAATATGTTAGAGTTCCTCTTCCTGTTCGGGAGGTAAGAGAGACCTGGAGAGGGGATCAGTTTTGATGTTTTTGTCTGCCAAACAAAAATGGAGGATGAAATCAAAGCAATAAAGAACAGGGACTATCTAGCTTATAGCAGATTTAGCCTCTATGTGGACTGCAGGTAGGTAAAGTTCTTATAGTCAGTATAAATAACAGGTACCGCCACTCCTCTAAGGCCATTTTAATAGCCAACAATTCTTGATCCCCAATAAAATAGTTACGCTCAGGAGCAGAAAAGGCCTTGAAAAAAAAAAAGACACAGGAAACCATTTGACTAGAGGAAGACTTTTGCGTGAGGACCACCCCAGCCCCAGAAGATGAAGCATCCACCTCCAGTAAGAATTGTTTATTAAGGTCAGGCCTTTGAAGCAGCAGAGGAGAAAGCTTGTTTTAAGGAAAGAAGAGCAGTTTTAGCCTCCGTAATCCAAATCTTTGAATTTGTGCTTTTGCGTATCCTTGGTAAAATCGGAGCTGTCAGAGACAGGGATAAATTGGTGGTAGTATTTTCCAATTCCTAACAACCATTATATTTCCTTGATGCCGGAAGGATGAGGACGTTGCAAATAATTTCTCAGCATCCATCTTCAGCCAAGAATCTAAGATGATATAGTCTCAGAAAGGGAGCGAGGCCTGCTCGAAGACACACTTCTCGACCTTGGCAAATTATCGATTCTCCCAGAGTTTTTGCAGAACTTGACGAACGTTCCTCCTGTGAGAAGTCAGGTCCAGAGAGAAAAGCAATAAGTCATCCAGGTACACAGCCACAAAAGACTAGAGGAGATCTCTGAAGAGATGTCAAACTCTTTCAAAACGGTTTGGGCATTACGAAGCCGAATCGGCATAAGGCCCCTTTCACACGTCAGTGATTCTGGGACGTTTGTGCTTTTTTTAAAACGTACCAGAATCACTGACATACGCAGACCCATTATAATGAATGGGTCTGCTCACACGTCAGTGATTTTTCACTGCACGTGTCTCCGTGCGGCATACCCGCGTGTGCGTGATTGCCGCACGGAGACATGTCCATTTTTTCTGGCATCACTGATGTCCCACGGACCACGCAGTGGTGTGGTCCGTGAAACACGTGCCAGAAAAAAACGTGCTTTTAAAATAAAAAACATTTTAACTCACCCGGCGTCCAGCGATGTCCTCTGCAGCCCGTTCTCCCTGCTGCTTCTGAGCCGGCTCATTATTGTCGCGCATATTCATTATGTGCGACACAGCCGACCCGGAAGCAGCTGCTGCGGGGGTCACCGCCGGCCGGATGCTGCACCGCGGGAGCGATCAGCACCATGGACAGCGGGAGCGTGCACAGGTGAGTTGTTTTCTAAGTGCAATCATGGGCCACGGAGAACGGAGCCCGGATTGCACTTAGACAACCCACGTGTGCCGTGAATCACGGCACAAGCAGGGACATGTGCGTGTTTTACACGCCAGTGAAAAACGTCACTGTTTTTCACTGACGTGTGAAACGGGCCTAACACAGTATTTGTAGTGAGTGTCACGGGTTTTGAAAGTGGTCTTCCACTTGTCTCCTTTACGAATACGGATTACGTTGTAAGCCTCTTTAAGATCCAGCTTGATGAAGATTTTGGCTCCTTGTTAGACAATCAAACAAATCCGGAATGAAAAGATACTTGTTTTTAACAAAAAAAACCCAAGAAAGCCAGCTAAACTCAAAATGGCATGTATTATAAAATGTGCACTGCACTAAAAATTCCAAACTGTACTATTATAAATTTGAGATTTTTAGCACAAAATTGCAATTTCTTGAGCTACCCCGCCATGACACGGCAAATCACTTTGGGGCAGTCCTACTCTAAAATATTTTGTATTAAAATGTGCCATACGGCCTTAAGGGGGCTTTACACGCAACAACATCGCTAACGAGATGTCGTTGGGGTCACGGAATTTGTGACGCACATCCGGCCTCGTTAGCGACGTCGTTGCGTGTGACACGTACCAGCGACCGCTAACGATGCATAATACTCACCAAATCGTTGATTGTTGACACGTCGTCCATTTCCCAAATGTCGTTCCTTGTTCTGGAAGCAGGTTGTTTGTCGTTCCTGAGGCAGCACACATCGCTACGTGTGACACCCCAGGAACAATGAACACCACCGTACCTGCGTCCTCCGGCAACGAGGTAGGCGTGACTTCCATGCGGCTGCTCTCTGTGCCTCCACTTCTATTGGATGCCTGCCATGTGACGTCGCTGTGACGCCGCATGAACCGCCCCCTTAGAAAAGAGGCTAGTCGCCGCTCACAGCGACGTCGCTAGGAAGGTAAGTATGTGTGACGGGTACTAGCGATATTGTGCGCCATGGGCAGCTATTTGCCCGTGACGCACAAACGACGGGGGCAGGTGCTTTCACGAGCGACATCGCTAGCGATGTCGCTGTGTGTAAAGCAGCCTTTACATATGAAAAAGTAGAACGGTTTATGGCAGCACTTACCTGGTGCTTTTCAATCCCGTACCCATGACGGAATCATGGCTGTGGGCGGGACAGGCCCAAGCAAATGCTGCATGAAATAAATAGCCTGTGGACAGGGCTTGATGGCTGAATGTGAACAGCCACCAATTGCCAAAATCAAGACAGGTTGGGGTGCACGGCAAGGTGTGGGTCAGCCACCAACCAATTCAACAAAAAAAAAAAACAACAAGAAAGCCAGCCAAACTCAAAATGGCATGTATTACATGTATTATAAAATGTGCCATTTTGTAGCTGACTGGTTAATTCAGAGGCGCGGGAGTGAAGCACAGGAGGGTGAGACAAGGGCGTCGTCAGAAAGTGCAGTGTGGGGGCAGGCAGTACAGGATTGGAGTACAAAGCCAAGGTCAGGAGCAGGGAGATCAGTGTTAAGTTGACCAATAGGTCACAACTGTTGCTAGCGATGACCAAATGCGGAGGGGGTCCCGGTTACCCCCCCCCCCGGCTTCTCCCAGCCTTAATGAGATACAGACGGACAACGGTATCTACGCATAAGGCTCGAGTGTGCGCTCTGAACAACTAGTTTATTTTAACACATACAGGGTTTATCAAGCTAATAGGGGCATAGCTATGTTGTGTACAGAGACACAAGTTTCATTTCCCAATGAAGCATAAATGAGTTTCGATTCTTGGCATACTAGGCGCAGGTCTTATCTCTGTCCTTGGGTCTCAGCGTCTAGAGTCCTTGAATCCGCTCTCAGCGTCATAGCGCAGCTGGACTTGGTTGTTCATCTTACAAAACAACATGGATGTCCATCTATTCAATTTTAAGTTAACTCTTTCCTCACATTAGACAGCATGGGTAAACAGGTCAAGTCAAACACAGTTATATGCAGGAAAAGGACTCTAGTAGACGAGCAATCAGAAACCAATGTTTAGGCAAGGAGTGGTGGGAGGAGATGCTAGCAGGTGATCGACTGGGGAAATAAATCTGTGCAAGGCCGGGTGGATTCAAATTCTTGCAGGGTGTGGCTGCTCCCCCTTATGACTTACAACCAACGACAGATACTGGGGGGAACAGCACAAAACACACAGTGAATAGGGCAGCGCTTTGAAGGCATGCGAGTCACATGCACTAGTAGTTCTGCCACTTTAAAGGGAACATGTAAGAAGGCTATTGGCCATCAAAGAGAAAAGGATATTGCCCCCTAATCTAACAGCAGAGTGATGTAAGGGCAGAGATCCTGATTCCATGTAGTCCTCCATATTCATGAGCTCTGCAACAATGGCAGCTTTCGGTGTACACTGTGTATAGGCATAAAGGGCCAATCTGTGGTGTGGGCGGAGTTATACTCTGCTCAGCATTCAGAGAACTGCTAGATCTACAGCAGAGAAAAGTGATTTTATGAAAATTGCAGCAAGCAGCCCAAGAAGTGACATCACTGGAATCAGGGTCTCTTCCTCTACATCATGCTGCTCTCAGGTGAGGTAGCAAAAAGCAAAGATAAATACTGGCTTTAGATTCTCAGCGAGAAGCTGAGCTAAATATTACCACAATAGATATTATTCTAAACTGCGTACAAATTGTACAGACCGGTAACCTCCAGCCCACATGTACACATTACACCGCTCTGGTGTATACCTCTGACGCATGATTTTATTAACAAAATTCCTGTATTTTTGGAAATTCGCGCATTGTGGGAATTGTCTTCAGACCGGTGCTGAGAGTTAAATGCTTCTGAAATTGTAACAAAGCGGAGGGGTCCGCCGCACATTACGTCTCCCCGCAGCCGAGGGTAAATTGTTTCCATGACAACAGTCATGCTTTTACACTTTTCACTCAGTAAATGAAGCAAACAACGGGTGCATCTAAAACCTGGAGCCCGGTATGGACGGCTCCGATCAGGTAGGGTCTTATCAAGCCTGGAGTCAGATGAGAGAACATGGTACATGACCTCTGATCGTCTTTCTCCAGCTCACAGCAGCACATTGCTGTACTATTCTGTAATCTCATCTAATCATGTTATGGAATATGATCCATCCCAAGAAGAAAGCTTTTGTCTTTCCTGCTGCACTGCGATGCTTGTGACGACCCGCGGTACAGGGAGGTCCAGCACATCATTGTTGGAGTGATCAGGGCAATTTCCTGTACAGATGGTCGGTCTGGAGGGAAAAACGAGAGCGAGCTGCAGTGCTCCAGCCAGAAGGAGGTCATACTCTGGCCCTGGAGTTTAAGGGGGCTGAATAAGTCCCATGTACCCACATGAGAAGACCACTACCACATCTGACACTTAGGGGACCTGCCGGAGATTTTGCATTGTGGCACACAAGTTTCGAGTCACTTTTTCTGGGGATTGGGGGTATTCATCAGTTAAACCCCCGAAGTCATATTTTGCTTAATTGCATTTATTAATAGCTCAGTCTTTCATTTTTTTCAAAGTATCCAGTTCAGTCTTTTAAAAGTACACAGTGCACACAGTCAGAGAGAGTGACCTCTACAATTAGGGGCAGTCAATGCCATGAAGAGTTGTACCTGATCTGCAGCAATGTTTATGTCAATTCTTTGGGTCAAACTACATGCACATGAATGCTGGGAAACCTAATGCATCTTAGATGCATTGTGCGTTCCAACATCTTGCTTAGATGCATTGTGCGTTCCAACATCTTGATTTGTTACATTGTGCGTTCCAACATCTTGCATAGATGCATTGTGCGTTCCAACATCTTGCATAGATGCATTGTGCGTTTCGACATCTTGCTTTGATGCATTGTGTGTTCTCACACCTTGCTTTGATGCATTGTGTGTTCTAACATCTTGCTTTGATGCATTACTGTGGGTATGGAAAGTATTCAGACCCCTTTAAATTTTTCACTCTTTGTTTCATTGCAGCCATTTGGTAAATTCAAAAAAGTTCATTTTTTTCTCATTAACGTACACTGTGCACCCCATTTTGAGAGAAAAAAAACAGAAATGTAGAAATTTTAGCAAATTTATTAAAAACAAGAAAAACTGACATATCACATGGTCAGATGTATTCAGACCCTTTGCTCAGTAGAAGCCCCCTCCTTTTGAGCTAGTACAGCCATGAGTCTTCTTGGGAATGATGCAACAAGTTTTTCACCCCTGGATTTGGTGATCCTCTGCCATTCTTCTTTGCAGATCCTCTCCAGTTCCGTCAGGTTGGATGGTGAACGTTGGTGGACAGCCATTTTCAGGTCTCTCCAGAGATGCTCAATTGGGTTTAGGTCAGGGCTCTGGCTGGGCCAGTCAAGAATGGTCACAGAGTTGTTCTGAAGCCACTCCTTTTGTTATTTTAGCTGTGTGCTTAGGGTTATTGTCTTATTGGAAGGTGAACCTTTAGCCAAGTCTGAGGTCCAGAGCACTCTGGAAGAGGTTTTCTTCCAGGATATCTCTGTACTTGGCCACATTCATCTTTCCTTCAATTGCAACCAGTCGTCCTGTCCCTGTAGCTGAAAAACACCACATAGCATGATGCTGCCACCACCATGTTTCACTGTTGGGATTGTATTGGGCAGCGGATGAGCATTGCCTGGTTTTCTCCACACATACTGCTTAGAATTATCACCAAAAAGTTCTATCTTTGTCTCATCAGACCAGAGAATCTTATTTCTTCTAGTTTAAGAGTCCTTCATGTGTTTTTTTTGCAAACTCTATGCGGGTTCTCATATGTCTTGCATTGAGGAGAGGCTTCCATGGGGCCACTCTGCCACACAGGTCCAACTGGTGGAGGGCTGCAGTGATATTTGACTTTGTGGAACTTTCTCCTATCTCCTTACTGCATCTCTGGAGCTCAGCCACAAGGATCTTGGGGCTCTTTACTTCTTTCACCAAGGCTCTTCTCCCACGATTGCTCAGTTTGGCTGGACGGCCAGGTCTAGGAAGAGTTCTGGTGGTCCCAAACTTCTTCCATTTAAGGATTATGGAGGCCACTGTGCTCTTAGGAACCTTGAGTTCTGCAGAAATTCTTTTGTAGCCTTGGCCAGATCTATGCCTTGTCACAATTCTGTCTCTGAGCTCCTTGGGCAGTTCCTTTGACCTCATAATTCTCATTTGGTCTAACATTCACTGTGAGCTGTGAGGTCTTATATAGACAGGTGTGCGCCTTTCCAAATCAAGTCTGATCAGTTTAATTAAACACAGCTGGACTCCAATGAAGGAGCAGAACCATCTCAAGGAGGATCACAAGGAAATAGACAGCATGTGACTTAAATATGAGTGTCTGAGCAAAGGGTCTGAATACTTATGACCATGAGATATTTCAGTTTTTCTTGTTTAATAAATTTGCAAAAATTTCTACATTTCTGTGTTTTTCTGTCAAGATGGGGGATGGGGAGCAGAGTCTACATTGAGAAAAAAAATGAACTTTTTTGAATTTACCAAATGGCTGCAATGAAACAGAGTGAAAAATTTAAAGGGGTCTGAATACTTTCCCTACCAACTGTATGTGTTCTTTCACCTTGCTTTGATACATAATGTGTTCTTACTCTTTTCTTTGATACATAGTGTGTTCTTACACCTTGCTTAGGCGCATTGTGTGTTCTGAAACCTTGCTTACATAGTCAGCATTCATTTTTGGACATAATTTGTGCTGCAGTTGCTGTTGTCCCATTAGTGAGCCTTGGGCACCAGTGATCTGGTCACCAGTGCATTCTTTAACCTTCCTTGGACCACTATTGACACGTATCTGCTGTCTTAGAGATATTCTTGCCAAATCATCTAGCTATGACAATTTGTCCCTTGTACTTGTCCATTTCTGAAGAACTAACTTTATACTTTGACTCTCACAGTATACTTTGTGTTATTCCCCCTGTAATTTTAGAGTACGGCCATACACAGGGGGACCACTATTGTTGTAGGTTATCGTGATTGTTACAGCCCAGACTTTGTGATCATTTCTTGTATCCAATCACATTTATTTTATAGACTCTCCTGCACCGAACATAGAATCCAAGCAGATGGCGATTCCTACTGGGCAAACTGAAAGCACTGGCTTCCTAGCTTTACCCCATGCCATCAGCACAGTGTCAGCTGTAGCATACAGCTGACGCCCTGCTGCAACAGTTGACGCTCAATAGTGTCTGAGGCACCTAGTTGGTTTTACAGAGGGATTGTGGCTCCTTTTATCCAATCTGTACTCCACAGACGTGGTTATTAAATACTAGTGGGACGCCATGGCATGCAGAAAAAAGACCCCACCTTATATATCTTTTCCAGGTATAATACACTGCAATAAGAACTATTAGGCTATGTGCGCACAGTGCGTTTTTCGCGGCGTTTTTGCGCGTTTTTCGGGTGCGTTTTTGGCCTCAAAACTGCAGGACTTTGCTTCCCCAGCAAAGTCTATGAGTTTTCATTTTTGCTGTCCGCACACATCTGTTTTTTTTACCTGCGTTTTTGAGTTAAAAAAAAATGGACATGTCAGTTCTTTCCTGCGTTTTTCTGCGTTTTCCGCCCATGCAATGCATTTGAAAAACGCAACAAAACGCAGAGATCAAAAACGCAGCAAAACGCAGCCAAAAACGCACCAAATCGTGGCGTTTTTGATGCGTTTTTTCGACGCAGGTGCGTTTTTGTGCGTTTTTGGCGGCCAAAAACGCACAAAAACGCAGCGTCAAAAAGACGCAGTGTGCGCACATAGCCTTACAATGTATTGTAGGAGCAATCAAATGATTACACGATCAAGTCATTGGCTTAAAATGAGCTATTTAAATTTTTGGAAAAATAAGTAAAACAAAATAACCCCCCCCCCCTTTTTTTTATCCAATGTGGTTAGTGACTATCAAAAATAAAACCTCACAATTGTATCATTTTGTTCTTCCTATTTTCAATTAAAATATTATATTATATACCCCAGGCCTTCCCTCCTCGGCGTTACTGCAGGACAGTGCGAGCGACCAGGTCCTTCTCCTTCTGACCGGTTAACAAATTTCCTCAAATAGGGTGATATGCGTACTGCTGGAAGGTGTGTGCATGTATATGTGTGTGCATGTATATGTGAGTGCATGTATATGTGTGTGCGTGCGTGCGTGCGTGCGTGTATGTATATGTGTATATATATATAATGTCATAATGATGCTGGGTAAGCTATACTATGGAGAATATATTGGGAAATAATATGCACTTTGAGACCCATATTGAAATGAGACGTGGACTGCGGGTGCATTGTTTATTATGTTATTTGTGTGGTTTTTCTTATTGACTAAAGGTTTTTTCCCTTTCTGTGATATTTCTATGGAGGGAATTATTTTATGTGTTGTATAATTTTGATGTTAAATAAAAATGAACCTGATTTAAAAAAAAAAAAAAAAATATTATATTATATATATATAATATTAAGATGTATTCCAAAATGATGCCTGTGAGGTAAATCCGGAGATATGACGATAAATCATGACATTCAAGTCATGTCAGGAAGCCCTCTCCTGGTGTCACTACCCCCTTCCCTTCACACAACTGGTTTAGCAACAAATCCATGGCCATGTCCTGTGATATGGAAATTAGGTGGCTTTAGGACAATGGACACAGGATGACTCCCTGCCGTCACCCTGTAGTAGGAGCTGCTAGCTAGTTAGCAAGGCTATGGAAATAGCCAGACAGAACGACTCCAGTAAAAAATGGTTCATATCTCGCAAGCCATATTTCCGATAAATATGGCAACCATAAAAATGGTGTCTCCGCATGTGGACGATGCCGGCACCCCCTTTTTATGGGAACAGGACATTGGGAAATGCCCCAGGCGTGATATCAGCCAATGGGGAACTGGCAGACAGGTCATGAGTCCCCTCGTTCTGTAGCTAAATTCATAACTGTCACAATGAGAGCATTGGCGTCTGCCTACGACGCTCCCAGGCAAAGTTATAGCCAAAATCCCCTTTGCTGGATAATTCTGATCCATGCAGGGGGAGTGGCAGTGCTTCCCTGTGAGGTCACTAAGGTAGGAGGGGACCTGGATCTGCCCAGGTTGATAACCCTACTTCGGCCATTTTCCAGTGTTCTTCTGCTCGGGGGCCTGGTTGGGAAAGACCTGTGAGAGAGTTCCTGGAAACCTGGTCTACAGCGCCCCCCTGTGGCCAGACACACAAGGTAACTGATTGAATTGCATATCTGTTTGTAAACCATGCTTTATCTGTAACTGTACTCTGACATATGTATATTCTGTAGATTCCCTATTGTATATATTGTAGTTTCTAGTGTGCTTTAGGCTGATTAAATTATATAATTAATCTTGGGCTGTTCTGTTATCTCGATCTTGAATCCCACGTCTGTGTGTTCGGCTAATAGTTACCGTGAAGCGGTTGGTGGCAGCGAGTTGTGCCAAGGATTATTGTGGGGAGGCCAGTGAGATTCGGGAAGATATTATATATTCCGCCCGCGGAGGTCGGGGGAATATATACCCTACTCTCACCGGGGACCCTTCAATAATCGGCATAAGTAGTATAGCGGCCTCCTTGCTTATCGTCGGGCAATTCCATAATTGGCCTGACTATAAGAGGGGCGCTAGAGAGCGCATCACGTGCTCTGTCTGTCGGTCGGGAGGTATAAAGGAGGGGTGACCCCCACTTGTTACCCCCCGATTGTGACGTACTGGTAGCCAGCGCGGGGGATTTCTGAGTGACCCCCCCGGTGGTTTGTGACATATTGGTGGCAAGCGGTGGGATCGAGATAATAGTGTGTGTGAGTGTGAGACCCATACTCCCAGACACTAAAGACTGCCTGCAGCAGCTGTGGCTGCTGGGGTCTTCAGACTAGCTCAACACTAGAGTGTCAGAGTGCAGATACTGTAAGGTGTGTGGAGGCATCAGGTGTCAGTTCTGTGTCAGTGACCAAAAGTCTGCAAGAATGGCTGAGAGCACCAGGAGCAAAGCCAAAGGAATGGCCGATGCTCAGGCCAGAGACGATGAGGAGGTTGTTCACGAGTCCTCCAGGAGCTCGACGCCAGAAAACAGCTCTGCAGAGGACATTGCACAACCGGGCACTGCTGGACAAGATGAGGAGCAGCTCGCCCAAGGGTCCTCAACGAGCCAGACGCCAGCCCTCCGCTCTGCAATGGACAGTGAAGCACCAGGCTCCGCAGCGGGCCGCAGATCACCACGTGCCATTCCACCGAGCCTGGGAGGCTCGGATAGCCTTCTTCAAATGGCTATGGCCCTACGCCAGGCTGGAGACCGGGAGGGCTACAAGGAACTCATGGCCGAGCGTGAGCGGCAAGCAGCGCGTGAAGAGCGCCAGGCAGAGCGTAACTACCAGCTGCAGCTAGCTCAGCTCCGGCCCTCATCAGCCACCCGTGACCTTCCAGACACCAAACTTCCAAAGGTCCGTGTTGAGGACTTCCCAGTGCTGGAGAAGGATGGAGACTTGGACTCTTTCTTGACTGCTTTTGAACGGACTTGCTTGCAGCATCATCTGAACAAGGACCAGTGGGCCAAATACCTGACCCCCCGTTTAAGGGGTAAGGCCCTGGATATCCTTGGGGACTTGCCTGCTGAGGCGGATCAGGGCTACGACACCATCAAGCGGGCCCTGATCCAACAGTACAACCTCACCCCGGAGTCCTACCGCAAGAAGTTCCGGACGCTGCAGAAGGGACCAAAGGACTCCTGGGCTGACCACCGGCGGGCACTTGCCCGAGCTGCCGACCACTGGACCCAAGGCCTGCAGCTTTCCACCGGACCGGAGATCCTGGACTTGTTCATCACGGAGCAACTCTTGTGGAACTGCCCTGAGGATCTCCGCCAGTTCATCCGAGACCAGAAGCCAAAGGGATCCACGGCTACAGCTGCCCTGGCAGATGACTACACCAACAATCGGGCTCCTGAAGCCAGGAGAGCAGCCACCAGCAGCACCTGGAGAGGGGGTAAGATGAACTCTGCGACTGCCCCACCTGCCCCTAGACTGCAGGGGGTGTCCCCCTCAACTCCCCTCTCCAGGCCCGTGGCAGAACCAAGACGGTGCCACCAGTGCAACCTACCTGGACACTTCAAGGCCATGTGCCCTCAGCGTCCCAAGGCCCCGGCTCCGTCCCCGTCCCAAGGGCCGCCCAAGGTGTATTGTGTGGGTGGGGGTGGTGGTAGGTCCCTGGACAGCTTCCAACCTGTCACCGTCGGCCAGTCTGTGACCATAGGACTGCGAGACAGCGCCTCGGAGGTGACTCTGGTGCGGCCTGAGATGGTGTCCCCCCAAGACTTGATCCCTGGAAAAACCCTCGCTGTCTCCGGGATTGGAGGCATTGACCCGGCGCTGCCTGTTGCTGACATTTATGTGGACTGGGGCGCAGGGCGAGGGGTGAGGGAGGTGGGGGTAACTGATCGGATCCCTGCAAACGTGCTACTTGGGACAGATTTGGGGCAAATAACCTCCCAGTTTGGCCCCGCCCCAAAGGCTGAACCTTCAGCCAGTGCTGACGTGCCTCCGGACAATGTTAATGTGTTATCTATGAATGATGTAAGGGAGGAGGGAGTGAACTCTGATATTTCTGCTTGCACAGACACCATAGACACACACACAGCTGCAGCTGTGACAGGGGAGGGGGTCAGAGAAAGGTGTGACAATGCCTCTACAAGTAACCAGCCTGTGAGCTGGGATCTGTTGCCCTCTGCAGGGATAAGCAGAGAGCAGGGTGCTGCAGGGGGAGGACCAGTGTGTGGGGTGGGGGCTACCACAGCAAATGTGGGGTCCCCAGAGATTTCACAGCGGGGTTCTGTTGCTGCAGGGGGGGAACAGGCAGGTGAGATTGGGGCCGGTCCAGGAGCGGAAGTGCTCCCAGGTAAGATCTCGGTGCAGGGTTCCCCCACAACCGGGGTGTCAGGAAGCCAGGTAGGTCTGCCTGAACCGGCGACTTGGTCAGGAACGGAGGAGGAGCAGGCACGACCCACGGTCGCAGCGGCTGTGGCCGCTGTCACCCGCAGTGGGAGTGCTGGAAGCCAAGGGGCCTCCCGGAGGTCCGATAGCTCTTCCCCTTCTGACCAAGTGGCAGCCGAGTCAGGTGGAGGCCAGGACACAGGTCCCGGGGTACTGACTGAAGATGTGACAGTCTCGTCGATTCTGGCCACATCTAGTCAGGGGTTTCAGGCAGCGTTAGAAGCTGACGACAGCCTGAAAGCTCTTAAGGAGCAGGCGGCACAGCCTCCCTCGGACTCGGACCCGGAGCGAGTGGTCTGGGACCAAGGACGGCTGTACCGGGCCACGGTCCAGCAGGGTTCACCGGAGGCGTGGCCCAGGGACCGACAGTTGGTGGTACCCTATCCGTTCCGGACGGAGTTGTTGCGGATCGCACATGAGATTCCGATGGCCGGACACCTAGGGATCGCTAAGACCAAGGCCAGGTTAAACCAGCATTTCTACTGGCCAAAAATGGGGGCCGATGTGGCTGCCTACTGCCGTTCGTGTGAAACCTGTCAGAGAGTGGGGAAGGTGGGGCCACGCCCCAAAGCCCCACTGGTATCTCTGCCAATCATCGATGAGCCTTTCAGGAGGGTGGCTGTGGATCTGGTCGGCCCGCTGGCCATCCCCAGCAGCTCCGGGAAACGCTTCATACTGACGGTAGTGGACTATGCCACCCGGTACCCAGAAGCAGTGGCCTTGTCGTCCATTCGGGCTGACAAGGTGGCCACCGCATTGCTGGAGATTTTCTCCCGAGTGGGTTTTCCCCAGGAAATGCTCACTGACCGGGGGACCCAATTCATGTCCCAGCTGATGGAGGCCCTCTGTAAGCAAGTCCAGGTGCGACATCTGGTGGCCAGCCCGTACCATCCACAGACTAATGGCCTGTGCGAGCGGTTCAATGGCACCTTAAAGCAGATGCTTAAGATGTTGGTCGACTCCCATGGGCGTGACTGGGAGCGGTATCTCCCACACCTGTTATTTGCTTACCGGGAGGTTCCACAGGCCTCAACAGGATTCTCACCGTTTGAGCTCCTGTACGGGCGACGTGTGCGGGGCCCCCTGGCTCTGGTGAAAGAGGCTTGGGAAGGGGATTTGGCCACCCCTGGAGTGTCGGTTATCGAGTATGTCATGCGCTTCCGGGACAAAATGCAGGCCTTGACGCAACTGGTACACGACAATATGGCTCAAGCCCAGGCTGATCAGAAGCGTTGGTACGACCAGAACGCTTGTGAGAGGACCTACCAAGTGGGTCAAGAGGTGTGGGTACTGGTCCCCGTACCACAGGACAAGCTTCAGGCAGCCTGGGAAGGCCCATACCTCGTGTACCAGCAGCTCAACCCTGTGACGTACCTGGTCACCCTGGACCCTGCCCGTGGAAGGCGGAAGCCCTTCCATGTGAACATGATGAAGGCACATCATGAGCGGGAGGCATGTGCGCTCCCCGTGTGCAACCTGCCCGAGGAGGGAGAAGCGGAAACCCTCTTGGATATGCTAGCCCAGGTTAGGGCAGGCGGATCCATTGAGGATGTGGAGGTTGGCCACCAGCTCTTGGAGGACCAACGGTCCCAGCTGTGGGCCACCCTACACCCCTTCCGGGGGTTGTTTACCAACCAGCCCGGAAGGACTGACTTGGCTGTCCATCACGTGGACACTGGGGATCATCCCCCGATCCGGCGTTCAGCATATTGGGTCTCCCTGGAGGTGCAGCAACACATGCGCCAGGAGATTGACGAGATGCTGGAGCTGGGGGTGATCCAGGCATCCAACAGCGCTTGGGCCTCGCCTGTAGTCCTCGTCCCTAAGAAGGACCGAACCACTCGGTTCTGCGTGGACTACAGGGGGCTCAATGCGGTCACGGTCGCCGATGCGTACCCAATGCCACGCATCGATGACCTGCTCGATCAGTTGGCCGGGGCTCAGTACCTGACCATCATGGATCTGAGCCGGGGATATTGGCAGATCCCCCTGACTCGCAAGGCCAGGGAACGCTCTGCCTTTATTACCCCATTTGGACTGTACGAGTCCACGGTGATGCCATTCGGGATGAGGAATGCCCCTGCCACTTTCCAGCGGATGGTCAACACCCTGCTCAAGGGACTTGAAGGGTACGCGGCCGCGTACCTGGATGACATTGCCGTCTTCAGTCCCACCTGGGAAGATCACCTAGAGCATCTAGCACAGGTGCTCAGGCGGATCCACCGGGCAGGTTTGACCATCAAGCCGGGAAAGTGTCAGCTGGCCATGAGCGAGGTCCAGTACCTCGGTCACCGGGTAGGTGGGAGAACCCTGAAGCCCGAGCCTGAGAAGGTGGAAGCCATCGCATCCTGGCCCACCCCCAGGACCAAGAAGCAGGTGATGTCCTTCTTGGGGACCGCTGGGTACTATAGGAGGTTTGTTCCATGCTATAGTAGCCTGGCAAAGCCCTTGACGGACCTCACCAAGAAGAAGCTGCCCTCTGCAGTCGATTGGACAATGGACTGCGAGACAGCCTTCCGGGCCCTAAAGGACGCCCTGTCCAGCCCGCCCGTGCTACAGGCAGCCGACTTCACGCGGCCGTTTGTAGTACAGACCGACGCCAGTGACTTCGGCCTCGGTGCGGTGCTCAGCCAGGTGGACTCTGCGAGCCAAGAGCACCCAGTCTTGTACCTGAGCAGGAAGCTGTTACCAAGGGAAGTTGCCTATTCCACGATGGAGAAGGAGTGCCTGGCCATAGTGTGGGCCCTGCAGCGTCTGCAACCCTATCTATACGGGCGCCACTTCATCGTGGAGACGGACCACAATCCCCTCAGCTGGTTGCACACCGTCTCTGGGACGAATGGGCGATTGTTGCGATGGAGCCTTGCGCTCCAGCAATACAACTTCACCATTCGCCACAAAAGGGGCCGTGACCACGGTAACGCAGACGGGCTGTCCCGACAAGGAGAGGTCGCGGACGGGCGCACGGGGGAACACCGGAGTGTGCTGCCCCCTAGCGCCCTCAAAAGGGGGGAGGTGTGAGGTAAATCCGGAGATATGACGATAAATCATGACATTCAAGTCATGTCAGGAAGCCCTCTCCTGGTGTCACTACCCCCTTCCCTTCACACAACTGGTTTAGCAACAAATCCATGGCCATGTCCTGTGATATGGAAATTAGGTGGCTTTAGGACAATGGACACAGGATGACTCCCTGCCGTCACCCTGTAGTAGGAGCTGCTAGCTAGTTAGCAAGGCTATGGAAATAGCCAGACAGAACGACTCCAGTAAAAAATGGTTCATATCTCGCAAGCCATATTTCCGATAAATATGGCAACCATAAAAATGGTGTCTCCGCATGTGGACGATGCCGGCACCCCCTTTTTATGGGAACAGGACATTGGGAAATGCCCCAGGCGTGATATCAGCCAATGGGGAACTGGCAGACAGGTCATGAGTCCCCTCGTTCTGTAGCTAAATTCATAACTGTCACAATGAGAGCATTGGCGTCTGCCTACGACGCTCCCAGGCAAAGTTATAGCCAAAATCCCCTTTGCTGGATAATTCTGATCCATGCAGGGGGAGTGGCAGTGCTTCCCTGTGAGGTCACTAAGGTAGGAGGGGACCTGGATCTGCCCAGGTTGATAACCCTACTTCGGCCATTTTCCAGTGTTCTTCTGCTCGGGGGCCTGGTTGGGAAAGACCTGTGAGAGAGTTCCTGGAAACCTGGTCTACAGCGCCCCCCTGTGGCCAGACACACAAGGTAACTGATTGAATTGCATATCTGTTTGTAAACCATGCTTTATCTGTAACTGTACTCTGACATATGTATATTCTGTAGATTCCCTATTGTATATATTGTAGTTTCTAGTGTGCTTTAGGCTGATTAAATTATATAATTAATCTTGGGCTGTTCTGTTATCTCGATCTTGAATCCCACGTCTGTGTGTTCGGCTAATAGTTACCGTGAAGCGGTTGGTGGCAGCGAGTTGTGCCAAGGATTATTGTGGGGAGGCCAGTGAGATTCGGGAAGATATTATATATTCCGCCCGCGGAGGTCGGGGGAATATATACCCTACTCTCACCGGGGACCCTTCAATAATCGGCATAAGTAGTATAGCGGCCTCCTTGCTTATCGTCGGGCAATTCCATAATTGGCCTGACTATAAGAGGGGCGCTAGAGAGCGCATCACGTGCTCTGTCTGTCGGTCGGGAGGTATAAAGGAGGGGTGACCCCCACTTGTTACCCCCCGATTGTGACGTACTGGTAGCCAGCGCGGGGGATTTCTGAGTGACCCCCCCGGTGGTTTGTGACAATGCCCAAAACCCCCAAAACATAATAACATAGCCGCGATGGAAATCTTAAATTGTTGTTACTAAATGTTTTAATGGAACACGGTAATATATAGGGGCTTGGCCCATAAAAGATCACCTACTGATTTTACACCAACCTTTATGAAATTCTCATATTTTGCAAAATTACTAACACCCACAAGCACAAAGATGGAAATTCCATGTGTTTTACAGAAGAATAAAATTTTTCACAATAATTATATTTCACAAAAAATATATAATGCATTCCACAAGACAGGACCAGAGAAAAACATTTCAAAGTTTAAGCCATGTTTATACCATGTGGTCCCCGCTTTAACTTCAGTCGGTAACCACCACTTAAATGTGTATCAGAGTCATTGGGAACAATCATTTTAGAAAGTAGAAATGTAACATGTGAAGCATTCTACAATGGGAAAGATCATTCACAAGTGGAAAAGATTTAAGAAGGCAGTTAACAATCATTCCAGGAGGAAATATCCCAGCAGATTCACCCCAAAGTCAGACTGCAATGCTCCAAGAAAATGCAAACACTCAAGATCTATAGCTCAGACTCTAAAGACATCAGTCACCATGTGAAATGTTCATGACAGTACAATTACTGGGAAGCTATCAGCAGGATTTTCCCTTATAAGCTGCGGCCACCACCAGTAAGCTCTTATGTCCAGTACTCTAGAATGCCGTATATAAGAGCCCAGGCTGCGCTGTACAACGTAAAAAAAAGAGGTTTTATTATACTCACCTTAGGGGCGGTTGGATCCCATGTGCGTCACTGGTCTTAAGGGTGCTTTACATGCTGCGACATCGCTAACGATATGTCATCGGGGTCACGTCGTTAGTGACGCACATCCGGCGCCGTTAGCGACATCGCAGCGTGTGACACCAAGGAGCGACGATCAACGATCGCAAAAACGTCCAAAATTGTTGATCGTTGACACGTCGCTCCTTTTCAAAATATCGTTACTGCTGCAGGTACGATCGCTATGTGTGATACCGCAGGAACGAGGAACATCTCCTTATCTGTGTCCACTGGCAACGAGGAAGGAAGGAGGTGGGCGGGATGTTATGTCCCGCTAATCTCCGCCCCTCCGCTTCTATTGGACGGCTGCCGTGTAACGTCGCTGTGACGCTGGTTCGCCGGCCAGAGCGACGTCGCAGGGCAGGTAAGTCCGTGTGACGGGTGTAAGCAATGTTGTGCGCCACGGGCAGCGTTTGCCCGTGTCGCACAACCGACGGGGGCGGGTACGCTCGCTAGCGATCTCGCTAGCGAGATCACAGCGTGTAAAGTACCCTTTAGTCCGGCGCCTCCTGTCTACCTTTAATGACCATCCTCCATCATAGCTCCATATGGATGACACATACTACGTCATCCACAGAGAGGCCCACATTGCGCTCCTGCGCAGGCACACTTTGATCTGCCCTGCTGAAGACAGAGCAAAGTACTGTAATGCGCAGGTGTGGGGAATGGTCAAAGACCACCCATGCATGTGAGGGTGAGGAACCTGTATAGGGACTGGCTAGGAGTGGAGGTTAGTGAAGGTGGTGTCCATTTTCCCTTTCACTAGTGCTAGGACCCACCATTGTTAAAGTGTCCCCCTTGTTTGTAGTTCGTGTACCCCTTGCTGTATTGTGTTTAGGCTCACGCTGGACTTTCCCCTAGTCTGAGACGTGACACCTGGAGGATGAAGAAATCCACCCTGCCTACAGTGAAGCATGGAGGTGGCCTGGTGATTCTTGCTTTGTTTTCTTTTGCACTGGAAACTTGCAGCATTGGAAGGCAATATCGATACAATCAGGTATCAGGGGTTCTTAGGACAAAGTGTAATTACTTCTGTGAAGAAGCTGTAGCTTTGGTGTCATTGAGCCATACTTGGGATCATTGTCCTTTTGTAAGGTTCAAAGTCTTAATTCAAAAGAAGTCCTGGAAGGTTTTAGAGTATCTGTCACAGATTTGAGATTTAAAGAAGGTGGTTGTGTAGCACCCCTGAAACCGGGAGCTGTCACAGTTGCAGCACACAAAGTCAAGAATTCATGAACTAGAGGTCATTGCCCTAGAGGAATGGGCTTAGAGGTTCCTCAGGAACGCTTACAGAAGCTGGTGTATAGATTTACATCACATTTGTAGCAGATCGATCAGAGAAAGGTGTTCTACCACAGTAATTACTAAAGATCCAAGCCATGAAGGGGTTGAAGCATTCTGAGACTGCAGTAGTTTTTAATTGGGCATTTTGTGTTGATTTTGGGGCAAGCCTTTTCTTATATTAGTTGTGTTGAGCTGTTTTAATAATCATTGCATCATTTTATTTATTTTGAACAGCTGAAAATTTGCACATGTTGCTAAAAAGCAGAATTTACAATAGGGGTTGACTAAGTTTGATTGTTGCATTTTTTTAGAAACTAAATACAAGTATTTAATTAGGGAAGTGATACATTTGTTTTTTGGTTTATTTTTGATACTAGGCCAAAAAAAAAAAGACCTAGGTCCATCTAGTTCAACCTTCCTCCACCAGTTCTACATATTGGCCCTAAGTCATTTATAACCAACAATGTTGTGTGTAGTGAGGAAATCATCCAGCCTTTTTTTTTTTAAAAAGCTGTTACAGTATCTGCCATTACTACCTCTTGTGGTCGGTATTCCACAGTCTGACCGCTCTAACTGTAAAGAACCTTTTCCTATTTAGGTGTCGGAGTCGCTTTTCTTCCACTCGCAGTGAGTGCCCCCTGGTCCTTAGTATTGTCTTTGGAAGGAATAAGTCATGTGCCAGTCCTTTATATTGACCACACATGTATTTATACATATAAATGAGATCTCCTCTGAGACGTCTTTTTTCTAAGCTAAACATATCTAACTTTTCCAACCTCTCATCATATGGGCGGCCTCCATTCCTCATCATATGGGCAGCCTCCATTCCTTGTAGTAATCTAGTTGCCGCCTTTGAACTGACTCTAACTTCTGAATGTCCTTTTTAAAATGTGTCGCACAAACTGGATCCCATATTCCAGATGTGGCCTTACAAATGATTTATAGAGGGGTAACAATACGTTGGGATCACGAGATGTAATTTCTCTTTTTATACATCCTAAAATCTTGATTGCTTTAGCAGCTGCTGCCTGACATTGAGAGCTGCTGCTCAGCTTATTTGTAATAAGAATACCCAAGTCCTTCTCCTGTTCTGTAGTCCCGAGTTTACTTCCATTTAATGTATACGCAGCTATAGGATTACTCCGTCCTAGGTGCATTACTTTACATTTATCAACATTAGATCTCATTTGCCAAGTATCTGCCCATTCTGACATCTTATCCAGATCTTTTTGTAATATTGTACTTTGAAGGTGAGTTTTTAAAGCAGATGAAATATTTAAAAATAAATAAATTAAAAAAATAAAAAATTATATATATATATATATATATATATATATATATATATATATACACACATATATATATATATATATATATATATATATATATATACATACAGTACAGACCAAAAGTTTAGATACACCTTCTCATTCAAAGAGTTTTCTTTATTTTTTTTATTTTCATGACTCTGAAAATTGTAGATTCACATTGAAGGCATCAAAACTATAAATTAACACATGTGGAATGAAATGCGTAACAAAAAAAAAAGTGTGAAACAACTGAAAATATGTCTTATATTCTAGGTTCTTCAAAGTAGCTACCTTTTGCTTTGATTACTGCTTTGCACACTCTTGGCATTCTCTTGATGAGCGTCAAGAGGTAGTCACCAGAAATGGTCTTCCAACAGTCTTGAAGGCGTTCCCAGAGATGCTTAGCACTTGTTGGCCCTTTTGCCTTCACTCTGCGGTCCAGCTCACCCCAAACCATCTCGATTGGGTTCAGGTCTGGTGACATTGGAGGCCAGGTCATCTGTTGTAGCACCCCATCACTCTCCTTCTTAGTTAAATAGCCCTTACACAGGCTGGAGGTGTGTTTGGGGTCATTGTCCTGTTGAAAAATAAATGATGGTCCAACTAAATGCAAACCGGATGGAATAGCACGCCGCTGCAAGATGCTGTGGTAGCCATGCTGGTTCAGTATGCCTTCAATTTTGAATAAATTTTGAATAAATCCCCAACAGTGTCACCAGCAAAGCACCCCCACACCATCACACCTCCTCCTCCATGCTTCACGGTGGGAACCAGGCATGTAGAGTCCATCCGTTCACCTTTTCTACAAAGACACGGTGGTTGGATCCAAAGATCTCAAATTTGGGCTCATCAGACCAAAGCACAGATTTCACTTGGTCTAATGTCCATTCCTTGTGTTTTTTAGCCCAAACAAGTCTCTTCTGCTTGTTGCCTGTCCTTAGCAGTGGTTTCCTAGAAGCTATTTTACCATGAAGGCCTGCTGCACAAAGTCTCCTCTTAACAGTTGTTCTAGAGATGTGTCTGCTGCTAGAACTCTGTGTGGCATTGACCTGGTCTCTAATCTGAGCTGCCGTTAACCTGTGATTTCTGAGGCTGGTGACTCGGATAAACTTATCCTCCGCAGCAGAGGTTACTCTTGGTCTTCCTTTCCTGGGGCGGTCCTCATGTGAGCCAGTTTCTTTGTAGCATTTGATGGTTTTTTCCACTGCACTTGGGGACACTTTCAAAGATTTCCCAATTTTTCGGACTGACTGACCTTCATTTCTTACAGTAATGATGGCCACTCGTTTTTTTTTACTTAGAATTTGTATTATGGCAAGAAAAAAAACTAACATTCTATTCAGTAGGACTATCAGCTATGTATCCACCAGACTTCTGCACAACACAACTGATAGTCCCAACCCCATTTATAAGGTCAGAAATCCCACTTATTAAACCTGACAGGGCACACCTGTGAAGTGAACACCATTTCCGGTGACTACCTCTTGAAGCTCATGAACAGAATACCACGAGTGTGCAAAGCAGTAATCAAAGCAAAAGGTGGCTACTTTGAAGAACCTAGAATATAAGACATATTTTCAGTTGTGTCACACTTTTTTGTTAAGTATTTCATTCCACATTCATAGTTTTGATGCCTTCAATGTGAATCTACAATTTTCAGAGTCATGAAAATAAAGAAAACTCTTTGAATGAGAAGGTGTATCCAAACTTTTCGTCTGTACAGTATATATATTTATATGTTTTTCCATAATCATACCAACTTATAGGATAATATATCGTTTATACCACATGGGAAAATCCATAAAAACATAAAATCAAAATTCAAAATCTCATTGGTTGAATTGCTGTTTATTTTTCTCTTTCTTTACAAAATAATTGATACATTATATATACCATAAAATGGTGCCATAAAAAAATATATAATTTGTCCCATTAAGCAAGCATTCATATGGCTACATCAAAGGAAGAATAAACTAAATTATGGCTTTCAAAATGCAAAATTGAGAAAACTAAAATAAATTGCTGCATTTTCGAGTCCCGAACTAGGCCAGGTCCTTAAGGGGTCAATGTCTACTACCCTCAGTGTGTATTCATAGTGCTTTCCTCACAGGACCGTCTGTCTAAATGATCTTTAACCTGTTGGAAAATCACTTTGACAGCCATCTGCTATTCTGATTGGCCAAATATTTTATTTATCCTTCGTGTTCTAGTCGTCTTCTATTTCTTGAAGAACGGCGTGCTGTACATCAAGCTGTATGCTGTAACGGGAAGAACTTGAGCTCTTCAAACATTTCATGTAACTGTCGTTACCAGAATATTGTTCCTCCTTTTAAAGTATGTTTCTTTTTGAAATAATATCTCGTCTTAAAACGTTGTCAACTACTTTTACATTGATGGCTTATCCTTAGGCTAGATCATCAATATTTGATCTGCCGGGGTCCGACACCTGGCGCCCCAGCTGATCATTGTTCTCGGTGCTGGCAGAAGCAGCAGCCTATGGCCAGAAATGCTCAGTTCCGGAGCTGCCCCATCTTCTGATTGTAGCCGAGCACTGCACGTCCGTCTCCTTTTGGTTTGAATGGGAAGCGACTGTGTGGCCATGATCAGTTGACAGAGCAACTCCGGAAATGAACATTTATGGCCACAGGTGGCGGTACTGAGAACAGCTGATTGGCCGGGGGTCCTACACCTGGCAACCCGCCAATCAGACATTGATGACCTATCCTAAGGATAGACCATCAATGTAAAAGTAGTGGACAACCCCTTTAATATTACATACTTGTAACTATCTAGTTTCCTTTCTCCAACGTCCTAACTGGAAATCTGTAACTTTGTAATACAAAGTCTGTAAAAGAAAAATTCCTTTTAAAGGGAATCTGTCACCAGATTTTTTAGCACCAGATCTGGGACCAGCATAATGTAGAGACAGAGGTCCTGATTCCAGCGATGTGTCGCTAACTGGGCTGTAGTTTTGAGAAAAAGCAGGAGATTATCAGAGGACTAGTAACATTGCTGCTACGTAGTCCTCCATATTCAAGAGTTCTGGGTAACCCCACCCCCACCACTGATTGGTAGCTTGCTGCCTACGCACAGTATACTTAGAAAGCTGCCAATCATTAGTGTGGGAGGGGTTATACAAAGCTCCGCTTTCAGAGAACTGAAATATCAGCAGCAGATAAAAGAGTAATAAAGCAGTAAGGCAACATTCCTGCAATGAGCCTTTGGTGAGTTCTTGGTGATGCAGAATTTATGCAGCACTTCTACAAGTTATGTTGGGGTTTTATCACTTGCATTTTTATCATCTTTTTGATGCTGCGTTTTTTCACTTTTCATGGTATGTCATGCTTTAAACAAAGCTACCGTACTTTATTTTTGATACTTCCTGATATTTGGCTTTAGTAAAACTGATTGGCACAGACATGTGTTGATTACATGCGTTAGTTGCCTGTTGATCACCTGCTTCTGATACAATTCTATGGGGAAAATCCGCACATGAAACGCCGCGTACCAGCAAGAAAATATGACTAGTTGTTGATTTTGAAGCTTGCACCCCAGGTCGGTTTATACTCAGTGACTAATAAGCACAGTGTGCAGGAGATTTCTATAAATTCCATCCATTTTGCAGTGAAAATATGCACACCAAAGACTCATCGTGGTTACACTGTGTAAGTGACACATCACTGGAATCAGGGTCTCTGTCTCTACATTATGCTGCTGTCAGATGGGGGAGCAAAAACCTGACAGATTCCCATTTATTAGGCTATGTGTCCACGGTAGAATGTTGCTGCGGATTTTTCTGCATCAAAATCCGCAGCTTTCCCGCAAAATCTGCACCTTTTCAAAGGTGCGGATTTGCCGCGGATTTACCGCGGAATTGCCGCGGATTTGATGCGGATTTTGGTGCCGATTTTTTTTTTTTTTTTTCCCCCAATTTTATAGCCAAAATCCGGATGAAAATCCGCAACAATAATTGACATGTTGCAAATTTTTACGGATCAAAATCCGCACGAAATCCGCTGTGGAAAAATCCGCAGCGTAGGCACAGCATTTCCAAAATGCCATAGAAATGGCTGGGAAGTGCCTGAGCTGCAGATTTTCGGGAAATCCACAGCTTTTCCGCAGCGTGGGCACATAGCCTTACATAAGGAATCAAATTTGTACAGCACAATTTTTTTTCTTCCAAGTTGAATATTAATCTGTGTCTAAAAATATCTATATTACAGATCCATATTCCATGATATAACCATGTGCCTTAGACATCATTCTGAATTCAGCTTTTCTTTACACTTTTTTTTACACTATTTTTACCTGACAAGACAAACTCTAATATTAAAAAGGCTTAGAATGAATTAATTAAAAAAAAACCCCTCAAAATAAAAATCAAAGAAATGATACTCCCCGCAATGATCCCTCGCCCGTTCCTCACCGTTTTTGCCTTCCTGACGCAGCAATATGATCTTGAATCCAACATTTGGCCGATGAAGCCATTGACCCTCAGGACAAAATGCTTAACCCAAAACTATAAACATAAACTATTTACTATGATGTTTTTGTAGATCTTTATGGTCCATTATTGTAGAAATCCTAAGCTCATCTTTATATTAAGCTACGTATGGGAGTACATTTTAGTTTTCTGATTTTTTTAGTTGAATACCCAATCATTAATTGACTCACCTTGATATTTTGTACTATGCCAGTCTCTGAGGGGTTATCTGGGCCCTTTTTTTTCCCTATGTAGCTGACCATTTCTTGGTAATTAGTTGCTAACTATAGTACCTGCCTGTTGTACCTGGCAATCATGTCTTCCGGCTCAGAGCAGTCATGGACTGTTTCTTCCTGTGATTCCTCACCTTCTGGTGATGTCACATCAACAAAGCAGTTCCTTCTCTTCCACTCCGCTCTGTCGACAGGGTGTCACTGCTGATGACGTGCTCATTGACAGTTGACTCCCCGCTGCCTAGCTGCGGGGAGCCAGCTGTCACAATCAGCATCACATTGGCAGTGACTCCCCCATTGCCCACACGGAGCGTAAAAGGAAGATCTACTCGGTCAACATAAAGTCCAAAGAAGTGGGATGAGATTGTCACATGGCAGAATTGGCAGGTACTTATCAACTATCTGCTGGTAAATTCTGGGCCCCATAGTGAAAAAACTAGAAGTTTGGGATACCTCTTTAAATGAAATAGCTGCTCATTCATAGGACTTGCATAGCAATAAACAATAATCTTTGACATTTATGTTATACTAGCTGTAGTACCCGGGCGTTGCCCGGGATAGTAACTGTCTCTGTCTCTCTCCCAGTCTCTGTGTGTCGCTGTCTGTCTCGCTGTCTCTCTTTCCTTGTCTGTCTGTTTCTATCTCTCTGTATTTGCATCAGTCTATCTGTCTCAATCTCTGTATTTGTGTCTCTCTCTCTCTCTGTCCCTTTGTCCGTCTGTCTCTTTCCAGGTCTGTCTCTTTCCAGGTCTGTCTCTTTCCAGGTCTGTCTCTTTCCAGGTCTGTCTCTTTCCAGGTCTGTCTCTTTCCAGGTCTGTCTCTTTCCAGGTCTGTCTCTTTGCCCGTCTGTCTCTTTGCCCGTCTGTCTCTTTGCCCGTCTGTCTCTTTGCCCGTCTGTCTCTTTGCCCGTCTGTCTCTTTGCCCGTCTGTCTCTTTGCCCGGCTGTCTCTTTGCCCGGCTGTCTCTTTGCCCGGCTGTCTCTTTGCCCGGCTGTCTCTTTGCCCGGCTGTCTCTTTGCCCGGCTGTCTCTTTGCCCGGCTGTCTCTTTGCCCGGCTGTCTCTTTGCCCGGCTGTCTCTTTCCCCGGCTGTCTCTTTCCCCGGCTGTCTCTTTCCCCGGCTGTCTCTTTCCCCGGCTGTCTCTTTCCCCGGCTGTCTCTTGACAGGGCTGTCTCTTTCCACGGCTGTCTTTCCCCGGCTGTCTCTTGAAGCGTCTGTCTCTTGACAGGGCTGTCTCTTTCCCCGTCTTGTCTCTTTCCCCGTCTTGTCTCTTTCCCCGTCTTGTCTCTTTCCCCGTCTTGTCTCTTTCCCCGTCTTGTCTCTTTCCCCGTCTTGTCTCTTTCCCCGTCTTGTCTCTTTCCCCGTCTGTCTCTTTCCCCGGCTGTCTCTTGACAGGTCTGTCTCTTTCCCGGTCTGTCTCTTTTGCCGGCTGTCTCTTGACAGGGCTGTCTCTTTCCCCGGCTGTCTCTTTCCCCGGCTGTCTCTTTCCCCGGCTGTCTCTTTCCCCGTCTGTCTCTTTCGCCGGCTGTCTCTTGACAGGGCTGTCTCTTTCCCCGGCTGTCTCTTTCCCCGGATGTCTCTTTCCCCGGCTGTCTCTTTCTCCGGATGTCTCTTTCCCCGGCTGTCTTTCTCTGGCTGTCTCTTTCCCCGGCTGTCTTTCCCCGGCTGTCTCTTTCCCCGGCTGTCTCTTTCCCCGGCTGTCTCTTTCCCCGGCTGTCTCTTTCCCCGGCTGTCTCTTTCCCCGGCTGTCTTTCTCTGGCTGTCTCTTTCCCCGGCTGTCTCTTTCCCCGGCTGTCTTTCTCTGGCTGTCTCTTTCCCCGGCTGTCTTTCCCCGGCTGTCTCTTGACAGGTCTGTCTCTTTCCCGGTCTGTCTCTTTTGCCGGCTGTCTCTTGACAGGGCTGTCTCTTTCCCCGGCTGTCTCTTTCCCCGTCTGTCTCTTTCCCCGGCTGTCTCTTGACAGGTCTGTCTCTTTCCCGGTCTGTCTCTTTTGCCGGCTGTCTCTTGACAGGGCTGTCTCTTTCCCCGGCTGTCTCTTTCCCCGGCTGTCTCTTTCCCCGGCTGTCTCTTTCCCCGTCTGTCTCTTTCGCCGGCTGTCTCTTGACAGGGCTGTCTCTTTCCCCGGCTGTCTCTTTCCCCGGATGTCTCTTTCCCCGGCTGTCTCTTTCTCCGGATGTCTCTTTCCCCGGCTGTCTTTCTCTGGCTGTCTCTTTCCCCGGCTGTCTTTCCCCGGCTGTCTCTTTCCCCGGCTGTCTCTTTCCCCGGCTGTCTCTTTCCCCGGCTGTCTCTTTCCCCGGCTGTCTTTCTCTGGCTGTCTCTTTCCCCGGCTGTCTCTTTCCCCGGCTGTCTCTTTCCCCGGCTGTCTTTCTCTGGCTGTCTCTTTCTCCGGCTGTCTCTTTGCCCAGTCTGTCTCTCTATGTCTGTCTGTCTTTTTCTGTCTCTCTGTCTATCCTATCTTATACTAACAGTTTATTTTGTTCCTATAGCAACCACTGACAGTTGCTACTTAGTCTACTACAGCTCCCAGCTTCATTCAGTTTAATGGCTGCAGGATTTTTGTAGAGTAACTGGAAAGCACGGGGTTACATTTTCCCACCCAAACATAGTCTATGACATTCCCTGAGTCACATGAGGCGTCTGTGCAAAATTTCATGATTGTACATGCGCCGGTGCGGATTTCTTTTGCGGACATACATACATACATACACTGAGCTTTAGATATTAGATCTCAAGACTTTACAATCTTTCTCTGCAGTCTCATTGACGGGGCTTGAGCACTACTGTTACCTAAGTAAACCATTTTAACTTTTGACCCTCTATATGTGCTAAGAATAGAAGAAACTATTGACCTGTCTTACAGCAGATCACACAGCTGTTATAGGTCTGTGCAGGAAGCTTATGTACTAATTTACCAACACTTCCTTTTCTATATTATCTGGTTTCTTGTATGCACTTAGCTGGTTTCTTGACTTAACCATTCAACCTTCGACCCTGGCTGTGACCTCACACGCAGTAGAGCTTACCAAATCCAATACAATGGAGCAGGGGCGGACACGGACTGCAGAGGGCCCGCTGCGAGGAATGCATCTGCCCCCCTCCCTCCATACCACAGTATATAACATATGTAACATGTTATTAGTAGGTGAAAACACAAGAATCAGTCACAACACTAAATATTTAACAACTTTTGACTTTGTCTTAGAGTTTGGCTCTAATAGGTGAATACAACCCAAAACGTTTTTCAACAGCACACAGGTACTCGCCCTTCATCAGTATGATCAATGGCCTCGTCAGCGCAAATCTCTGAATGCTGGGTTTCAGACATAAGTCCCAACGGAGCTACTGACCATTGCCAAAGCCGCTATGTGAACCCAGCCTTATATTTCGTGCACAGTTCTCTTCTGCTGCAGCTTCCCATTGCAAAGTGTGATTAACGGCTTGACTGGAAATAAAATTGCACACAGAACCCTTATTGGGCTTTGTTCACACATTGCAGCTTTATTTTTCTAACCATAGCGGTTTCGGGGGTTTTTTTGCCATATTTTCTGAAAATCTAGACCATATCTTTTTGCCACTATTGTGGAAAATAAAGTGCATAGTGACTACCAAGTACTGTTTTCATAAATTACCAGCGTGTTTTATCATTTCCTTGTCAAAAACATGTGGCCCTATAGCCTGATAGGGTCCACTCATTATATGCATGAAAGTATATGAATAAGACAATCGAAGAAATGTAGGCGATGGCAAGGACACAATAAAGAGGCATACACTGGTTTTCAGTCCAAAAAGGTCAGTGTTTTATTCACACTAAGGGTAGGTTCACATTTTCGTTGTTTTGCATCAGTCACATGCGTTGCTTGATGCTTGTGACTGATGCGTTGTACAACGGATGACAAGAATAGAATTCATTGTCATGATAAAGCGGATTCCGTTGTAAAACGAGAGAGAGAACGATCAGCTGATCGTTCACAATAGCTGGCCGCCGGCATTTGAGAGCGATCAGCTGATCTCCCGGCCGCCGGCATTTGACAGCGATCAGCTGATCTCCCGGCCGCCGGCATTTGACAGCGATCAGCTGATCTCCCGGCCGCCGGCATTTGACAGCGATCAGCTGAACTCCCGACCGCCAGCTTTAGAGAGTTATCAGCTGATTACCCAGCGGCCGGCTTCTGTGAACAATTAGCTGATCGGACAGCTATTGTGAATGATCAGCTGATCGTTCTCAGAACCGGCCGCCGGGAGATCAGCTGATCGTTCGGATGCCGAGAGAGACATTCATTTGAATGATTAAACACAAGATTTGAGCATGCTCAAAAAACGTTACATGCTGCGTTCCTGCCGCCCGACGGTCAGTCGATCGGCGGATGCAGCGCAAGGGCATCAGCCGCATTCCGCCGCTCATACAAGTGTATGGGAAACAAGGGAATCCGCCAAACGGATTGCATTGTTTATCAGAGCGGCGGACTGTGACTGATAATAAACAATGGAAATGGGAACCTAGCATAACATAAACATAATGCACAGTCTTACTTCAGACTGGGTTACAAAAGTAAAAGTCCAGCTTGTTGAACAGCACATCAATCCCAGACGTGCCAGCCTATACAGCTTTGGTTTCCTCTTCTTCACAACCGCCAGACTGCTTCAGTTCTCCAGCCCAACCACCCTCACACTGAGAAGAGCTGGCTGTCTATTTATGCTGTGCTAACTGTTCACCTGCGCACATTGAGCGTTGCCTCACAACCTGACGTAGCAGAGAAGATCCAGGACAGGATTAACCTTTTCTCTGCTATTCCCCAGTGCGAAAGGCACATACTCTGAGGGATATAGCTCTCATCAACCACCATACCATTTCCTGCGTCAGGCCTCTTTCACATGTCCGTGTGTCTGGTGTCTGTAAGGTCTGTTTTCACACCTACCGGAGACTCGGGCAAACGTAGACCCGGGCACACGTAGACCCATTAAAATCAATGGGTTTGCACACATGTTTGCCATGGACCGTGTGTCCATGTGGAGCATACAGGTGTCTGTATGCTCCACATGTAGAAATGTCAGTTTTTCTCCAGCCGCACAGGTGTCACACGGACCGCACCGGAGAAAACACACGTGTCTATGAAATAAAATTAATTTCTATACTCGCCTTCTCCAGCCCTGCTGTCTCTGCTGCTGCTGTCACTTGCTTCTGACCCCCACTCATTATGCTCATCGCATATGCACAACACAGAGGACCAGAAGCAGCAGCGGGGAATCGGCAGGGCCGGAGACCATAGATCAGCATCACGGACAGCAACACCAGAGACAGGTGAGCAAAAAGTTCCTGTTCTTTGTGTGTTATCACGGATAGCACATGGACAACACACGTGTGCCAAAATGACGACACACAGAAGGCAATACACACCGTTTACACGACCGGGCAAAACGTGCGTGGTTTTATCGGATGTGTGAAACAGGCCTCACAGGGTGTTTAGGGGTTTGGTTGGGGTGGTGGTTAATCGAGAGGGGGGATTGTTGTTGTTTTATATGCATGCTAAAAAGTGTTCAATACAAGCTTATCTGCATTAAAAGAAAAAAAAGATATTTAAGCACACGCCAATCTATTGTTCTGCATTGACAAAAATAACTGGGTAACTGATTTGATGACCAATATTTGGCTCTTTCCAATTGGCTCATAAGAATTCTTTTGCAACCAAAGCCCAATAACCCTTTTTCAGTATCAGTTCCACATGGCATTGTGTGCCGGTGTTGTTTCACAGATGGCACTCCGCGGGGTCAGACAGATGTAGGAGGTGTGGAGGGGTATGATGATACAGATATGGTGGAGATGGCCTTTAATCCATAAAAGTTCTAGTCCTACTTGGCAAGACAATACCTTTTTTCTGTTCCCAATTCCCCAGAAGCTCTTTTCTTTTGTATGCTCCCTATTATCTTCAACAGATATAAAAGGTACCTGATAAGTGATGTCATACAGGTTGTTAAAAATGTTATTCCTTGACACTGGCAAAGTTACTCATCCAACATCCTGAAAGAGTGGTTCTCCAAACTGTTTCTCCTAAATAGGACGGAACATGTACTTGTCCTGTCCCCCCGCCAACAGAGATAGATACTGTGTGACATGGAGAGATTGGAATGAGTTTCTGAAATCTGACACACCTCATCTCTAGAACAACTGTTAGGGCTGCTTCTCACTTGCGAGTTTCTCGCAGTAGAGCAATGCGAGAAAATCTCGCATTGGAATCGGACACATGTTAGTGAATGATTCAGCTCTCATCTGCGATTTTTTTTCTCAGTCCAAATCGGACTGAGAAAAAAATCGCAGCATGCTGCTTTTTTGCGAGTTTCTACTGCGAGTCTCTCCAATGCAAGTCTATGGGAGCGTGTAAAAAATCGGATGTCACGGGACGGCACTCACACCATCCTAGTGACATCCGATTTTCTAAATACATTTCTCGCAGGTTTCCTAAAACACTAGAAACGAGCGATGTCTCACAATGTCTGTCAATCACTATTCTCTGTCAGTCGGTCTCTCACTCTCGGTCTCTATTCTCTCTCTGTCGGTCCGTCACTATCTCTGTCCCTCTCTCACAGTCTGTCGGTCATTTTCCCCTCCTCTCTCATACTCACCGTTCCCCGATCCTCGGCGCTGCACGGCATTCACACTGCTGCGGCGGCTTTTACTATTTTGAAAAAGCCGGCCGCTCATTAAACAATCTCGTATTCCCTGCTTTCCCCGCCCACAGGCACCTATGATTGGTTGCAGTGAGACACGCCCCCACGCTGAGTGACAGGTGTCTCACTGCACCCAATCACAGCAGCCGGTGGGCGTGTCTATACTGTGCAGTGAAATAAATAAATAAATAATTAAAAAAAATGGCGTGCGGTCCCCCCCAATTTTAATACCAGCCAGATAAAGCCATACGGCTGAAGGCTGGTATTCTCAGGATGGGGAACTCCACGTTATGGGGAGCCCCCCAGCCTAACAATATCAGCCAGCAGTCGCCCAGAATTGCCGCATACATTATATGCGACAGTTCTGGGACTGTACCCGGCTCTTCCCGATTTGCCCTGGTGCGTTGGCAAATCGGGGTAATAAGGAGTTAATGGCAGCCCATAGCTGCCACTAAATCCTAGATTAATCATGTCAGGCGTCTATGAGACACCCTCCATGATTAATCTGTAAGTTACAGTAAATAAACACACACACCCGAAAAATCCTTTATTAGAAATAAAAAACACAAACACATTCCCTCATTACCAATTTAATAAGCCCCAAAAAGCCCTCCATATCCGGCGTAATCCACGGACCTCCAGCGTCACTTCCAGCATGAAGGTGACAGGAGCTGCAGAAGACACCGCCGCTCCGGTCACCTCCAAGCAGCAACTGAGGTGAGTAGCGTGATCAGCTGAGCTGTCACTGAGGTTAATCGCGGCCACCGCTGGATCCAGTGACAGCGGGTAACCTCAGTGACAGCTCAGCCGATCGCGCTACTCACCTCAGTTGCTGCTTGGAGGTGACCGGAGCGGCGGTGTCTTCTGCAGCTCCTGTCACCTTCATGCTGGAAGCGACGCTGGAGGTCCGTGGATTACGCCGGATATGGAGGGCTTTTCGGGGCTTATTAAATTGGTAATGAGGGAATTTGTTTGTGTTTTTTATTTCTAATAAAGGATTTTTTCGTGTGTGTGTGTTTATTTACTGTAACTTACAGATTAATCATGGAGGGTGTCTCATAGACGCCTGACATGATTAATCTAGGATTTAGTGGCAGCTATGGGCTGCCATTAACTCCTTATTACCCCGATTTGCCAACGCACCAGGGCAAATCGGGAAGAGCCGGGTACAGTCCCAGAACTGTACCATATAATGTATGCGGCAATTCTGGGCGGCTGCTGGCTGATATTGTTAGGCTGGGGGGCTCCCCATAACGTGGAGCTCCCCATCCTGAGAATACCAGCCTTCAGCCATATGGCTTTATCTGGCTGGTATTAAAATTGGGGGGGACCGCATGCCATTTTTTTTAATTATTTATTTATTTATTTCACTGCACAGTATAGACACGCCCACCGGCTGCTGTGATTGGGTGCAGTGAGACACCTGTCACTCAGCGTGGGGGCGTGTCTCACTGCAACCAATCATAGGCGCCGGTGGGCGGGGAAAGCAGGGAATACGAGATTGTTTAATGAGCGGCCGGCTTTTTCAAAATAGTAAAAGCCGCCGGAGCAGTGTGAACGCCGTGCAGAGCCGCGCCGGGATCGGTGAGTATGAGAGAGGGCAGCTAACTTCAGTCACTCGGGGGATTAGTGGTCACCGGTGAGCCCTTCACTTGTGACCGCTAATCAGGACGCGGCACACAGATAGAGCCGCAGCATGACAATGAAGTCGGGTTAAGTTCACCCGAGTTCATTCTGATCGTGCGGCTCTGTCTGTGTCTGCTGTCATCTGCCATTCAGCTCTGCTACATGGCTGTCTGTGTCTGCTGTCAGCGGCCATGTAGCAGCGCTGAGTGGCAGATGACATAGTAAAAAATACGCATTACACACGCATTACACACGCATTAGACACGCTAGTAAAATCATTAATTTATTCAGAAATAGCATCGCACTTGCGTTGCACTCGCACCTAATGTGAACTAAAATCAGCCGAGTTTTTTTCAGCCCAGTCGGACCGATTTTACTCGCATAGATGTGTTTCCACCCTTAAGAGGAGACTTTGTGCAGCAGGCCTTCATGGTAAAATATCTGCTAGGAAACCACTGCTAAGGACAGGCAACAAGCAGAAGAGACTTGTTTGGGCTAAAGAACACAAGGAATGGACATTAGACCAGTGGAAATCTGTGCTTTGATCTGAGGAGTCCAAACTTGAGATCTTTGGATCCAAACACCGTGTCTTTGTAGAAAAGGTGAATGGATGGACTCTACATGTCTGTCTCCCACCGTGAGGCATGAAGGAGGAGGTGTGGGGGTGCTTTGCTGGTGACACTGTTGGGGATTTATTCAAAATTGAAGGCATACAGAACCAGCATGGCTACCACAGCATCTTGCAGCGGCGTGCTATTCCATCCAGTTTGCGTTTAGTTGGACCATCATTTATTTTTCAACGGGACAATGACCCCAAACACACCTCCAGGCTGTGTAAGGGCTATGTGACTAAGAAGGAGAGTGATGGGGTGCTACGCCAGATGACCTGGCCTCCACAGTCACCAGACCTGAACCCAATCGAGATGGTTTGCGGTGAGCTGGACCGCAGAGTGAAGGCAAAAGAGCTAACAAGTGCTAAGCATCTCTGGGAACTCCTTCAAGACTGTTGTAAGACCATTTCTGGTGACTACATCTTAAAGCTCATCAAGAGAATGCCAAGAGTGTGCAAAGCAGTAATCAAAGCAAAAGGTGGCTACTTTGAAGAACCTAGAATATAAGACATATTTTCAGTTGTTTCACACTTTAAGTATTTCATTCCACATGTGGTAATTCATAGTTTTGATGCCTTCAATGTGAATCTACAATTTTCAGAGTCCTGAAAATAAAGAAAACTCTTTGAATGAGAAGGTGTGTCCAAACATTTGGTCTGTACTGTATAAACTGAAGCCTTTTCAAAAAGATGATGTCCCATTGTCGAATAGTAGCCTATACAAAGGCAGCGTGGTGCTGTTACCCTCCGTACACAATGAGGTGCCGCCATGTGTTTATCATTCTCTAAAGAGCAATCTTAACAGTCGGTTACCCTAATGAATTTCTCTATTTTTTAAGTTTTATTTATTCATCTCCCAGTGTGATTTATTATATATTTGCATATTAACAGAATCTCCAAGCTGTGTTGAAAGCTGCCTCAGTGCTCCCATTAACATATCATTAATCAGACAGGAGCACAAACAGAAAATGTTTCCATTTACACCATTTATTTGCATTTACATGCCAAACAGAGATAATGTTTTTCTGCTCTGCTGGGTTGGGAAGTTGAGCATTTGTGGAGCGGAGGCTGGCAGGGAGTTAAGAGGTGAGCCATGATGCCGAGGACCAGGGGAGAATCATTAGCGCACAGTCGCTGCGGTGCTGATCCGAGCCACTGTACTGTTCGTGACCGGCGAGGGTGAAAGATTTGTTATTGTAGGTAGGACTGTGTGTCCGTATTGTGATAATTGCATTGTGTAGATGACAGAACCTGAACGCCGAAGATCAGTAGTTAAGTGTCTGATGAAATGTGAGCGGCTTTGCTAGTCAGATATCCACTTCTAACTGTTGATGCCACAGTTGTCCTGTTCCTCTAAATCTGTTTTATGGGTGATGTTTTTGTTTCTATTTTAATAACTGCATGATGGGTAAGTCCATACAGAATTCCAAGATCTAGCACCAAATTTCTACGGCTTGCTTCCTAAATTTCATTTTTTCTGCCGTTAATGGAATAAGTGATATAATAATATGTTTGATCTTTGGACCTCTACTGATCCCAAACCTGTGGTCCCATGGTCTCCTGGAGCTGTAGTGCTCATATGTGACCAGTTCTCTATTCGCGTCTGTGTTTATGGGAGTTATAATGCGTGTTTATAGCCACTGCTCCCATAGGTGGTGAATGGCGTGGTGGTGATGCCCCACAGGGGCGTTTGTGCCCCTCCATCTCTGTGAATGTGTTTTGTAAATACACAGTGATCCTAACATTTGTAGCCTATCCTATGTATAGGGGAGAAATATGTGTGATATGCTCCATAAACAGTGGATAAAAGGCAGGAGCTGTCATTTTTTATGTTGTTTATTGCTAATTTTGGGAATGTGTTTTTAATTTTTTTTTAATTGCATGTAATTTTTTTTTTTTTTTTTTATAGAGCATCATTGATTCCATGGTGCTGTACATGAGAAAGGGTTACGTGCAAAATACATATACAAGTTACAGTAGAGTCCTGTGTCCACAGAGTCTCTATGTTGGAGAAACAGGACTGAGAGCGAGGATGAGATCTCACCGCCACACAATTACAGACAAAAAAATCCATTTACCTGTGGCCAAATATTTCTGTGCTTCAGGACACAACATAAACCATATGAAAGTTGTCATATTAAAAGGCAACTTCAGATCACAGAGCCATTGCAGGGTCTGGGAATACTAATTCATTAAAATGTTTAACTCTGTGGACACAGGACTCATCCTGTCAGGAGGATTTATGACCCACTACAATATCTGAGGAGTCTATTCCAGACACTCACCAGACCTCTGATCCTACATGGATATTGGAACAATAAAACTCTCACACCAATAATCAAAGCTAATTAAGGATTCACTTTCTAAGCTCAGTGTTTGTTTATTTAAATGTCTTTTATTATGCCATCCCTCTGCTCTGTTTGTGCATATATTTGTGTTTCTTCAGATATTTTGTCATACCATGCCTGATGAAGGGACCTGAGATGTCTCGAAAGCTTGCTTTGTAACATCACTTTATTTTATTTTAGTTAGCCATTAAAACATATCACAAGATTATAATTTTGTTCCTCTCACTGAGAACATTCAATAATTAGTAGACAGACTGGTACAGAGAATAGAGGACCCTGCCCTTGTGGGCTTACATTGTATAGGATAATATGCGGAGACATTGGGGGTGCTGGTGGTGAGTCGGCAGCTTAGCCGGTGGTAATGCGTCAGCTCCTGTGGTGGTGAGGCAACAGCTCCAGCGGTAATGAAGTGGTGGTGAGGCAACCGCTCCAGCGGTAATGAAGTGGTGGGGTCACTGGAGAGTGTAGGCATGCTTGAATAGAGAGGTTTTCAAGCTCCGTTTGCAGCTTGTAAGTTTTGCAGGTAATCTGATGTGTTGAGGCAACAAATTCCAGAAGACGGGGATACTTTGGAGAAGTTTTTGAGGCAGTTGCATGAGGAATGAATAAGTGTAGAGGAGAAAAGGAGATCTTGGGAGAACCGTAAATTGTGTAGGAGTATATCGGGATATTAGTTTGGAGATATACTGAGGAGCCCGATTATAGACAGCTTTGTAGGTCAGTGTTAGTAGTTTGAATTGGATACAGTGAGGAATTTGAAGCCGGTGAAGGGATTTGCAGAGGGGAGAAGTTGTGAAGTAGCGAGGAGTAAAGTAGATTAGTTAGGTAGAAAAGTTAATAATGGACTGGAGGGGTGTGAGAGAATTAATAGGGAGTCCACAGAGGAGGATGTTGCAGTAATAGAGGTGGGAGATTATGAGGGCATGCACTAGTTTTTTTATAGAGTGTGAGTGGAGGAAAGGGCGGATTCCAGAAATATTTTTGATTTGGAGGTGGCGAGAGCTAGGATGTCTAGTATGAAGGACAAGGCAGAATCAAGTGTTACTCCGAGGCAGTGCACTTTGTGTACTGGGGAGAGCGTGATGTTATTGTAATAGATCAGATAGGGAAGAGATGTGAGATGGGGGGTGGGTAATTAGTTCAGTTTTGACCACATTGAGTTTTAGGGAGCGAGTGGAGAAGAAGGAGGAGGATATGGCTGCTAGACACTCTGGGATTCTGGACAACAGAGAGGCTACATCTGGGCCCGAGAGATAGATCTGACTGTCATCAGCATATAGGTGGTATTGCAAGCCATGGGAGTTTGAGTTGTCCTAGGCCCAAAATGTAGATGGATAAGAGTAAAAGTCTCAGGACAGAGCCTTGAGGGACACCAATAGAGAAAGGATGGGCTGAAGAGGTTATGTGTGAGTTGAAGACACTAAATTGCATTTGGAAAGGTATGAGGAGATACAGGAGAGGGCATGGTCTCTGACACTAAGGGAAGCGAGGATCTATACTAGAAGGGAGTGGTTGATGGTGACAAAAGCTGAGGGCAAGTGTAGAAGGAGGAGTATAGAGAGCTTTGGCAGTAAGTCATTGGTAGTTTTGGTCAGGGCAGTTTTGGTAGAGTGGTGTGAATGGAAGCCGGCTTGTAGGTTGTCAAAAAGTGAGTTAGTGAGACGTGAGAGGAAAGTTCAGCATGGACATGTTGTTTGAGGAGATTGTAAGTGAATGGGAGCAGCAATAGCAGCTGATAATTGTTTGTAGAGGTTGGATTGAAGGCAGTTTTTTTTGGATGGTTGTGATTGTTGCGTATTTGAAAGCCGAAGGGACGGTACCATAGGTTAAAGATAGGTTGAAAAGATGGATTAAGGTTGGAATAAACTGTAGTAGTGAGGTTGGGGAGGAGGTGAGATGGGATCATGTCAAGTGTGCAAGTAGTGAGGTGTGTTTTTGAGAGCAGATGTGTAAGCTCTCCTTCAGTGATGGCGTTGTTAAAGTTCACAGGGGAAGGGTGATGGTGTGTTATATGAAGAGGTTGTGGTGATTGAGCAGAGCAGACTTGCCTTCTTTGGATGATTTTTTTTTTTGTTTGATATATGCGGTGAAGTCTTCTTCAGTGATGAGGGGGCAGTGGTGGGTGGAGGAAGGCGTTAAAAGTATTAAATAATTGTTTGGGGTTATGGGATAAAGAAGATATAAGTGTCCTAAAGTAATCCTGTTTATCAGATTTGAGGGCTGAATGAAACTCCCATGCATGGTTTTTTTTTTCAATATATTTGTCTGCTGTATTTTTAATTTAACTATGTTGAAAGGGAACCAATCACCAGGGTCTTCGTATATAACCTAAAGCCAGTGCTATACTGGCACTATCAGGCTGAGTCTATACATACCTGTAGTGCTCAGCTCAGATGTTTAGGTTTTGAAATCCAAGAAAGTAAAGTTTATAAAATCATCAGCTTCTTGAGTGACAGCAGCTGAGGATCAGATAATATACTCATTGTTATCCCCTCCCCCTGTTAGAGTTAGCATAAGTATTATACAATCGATTTAATGTTTGACTTGCACGACCTGTGTGTTACGGTTCAGGGTTCTGTTGTGCCTCGAACCGGTCCAGTCCTGTCATTGACTCCCACATTGGGGTCGGTCAATTCCACAGCGCCACCTGGCCGTGGCTTGAGGCATCAAGTGACTAGAGTTTTGTACCATCCTGAGCCTAGCTGCTCATTCAGCCATACTGAGCATGTGCGTGATGTCCTCAATGACCAGGCAGCCACTGATTGGTCATCATGACATCAGCATTGACGTGGCAGCCTCTGTATGGCTGCAACCGACGCCATTACCACATGCCATGGGGTCTGGGCCATGGAGGCAGCTATAAAAGGTCTGTAGCTCCGCCCATCGTCGCGCGAGTGTCATACTGCATGCTGACAACTAAGGCTGCTATCCTGGCTGTTAGAGTGATTGGGTTCCAGCGCCATTTACCTGCAGTGCTTCTGGCAGGTGTGTGTATGAATAAGTACAGTGACTACATCAGGGCTAGGTGTCGGTGCAAGGTATTCGTATCTGTGCACACCTATACTTTGGTACGGTGAGGGTTAACCATTGTCCTATCATTCCTTGGGTACCCGGTAACGCTAACCAGGTGAACCTACTGGTCATATGTGAAAGGGGCACATCAGACCACTTGTCTGCAGGGCCAGTGGCAGACTTGTATATATGTGCCAGCCCTGAGTACCCAGTGACGCTAAGTGGGTAGCCTACTCGGTCTGACGTGTCCTCTACACACGTTACTGATTCCTTTATACCTGTACACAGTCTGACGTGACTGTACACACGTGAACGGTTCCGCTGTTACGTCCTAGGTTTCCCAGTGATGTAAACTGGGTTACCTCTCAGTCTGACAGGTTCCTACACACGTGATTGATATCTGTTGCGATTCCTTTTGGTTTTTGACGTGTCTCTATACACGTGACAATTACCTGCGTAACTGTGCGGTTAACAGGGACACGCTACATGTTGGGGTGTGCCCTTAAACATCCCCTTTGTTTCCTTTGGGTTCTCTTGAGTTGCTGTATTTCGTTATCCTGTCCCATAGTGGCTTTAATACCTGCCCGGCGGACTTCGGGTGACGATTGCTATCACACTTTTTATATTCAATCGTCCCCCTCCGTAACACTGTGCTGAGGTTATACACATGTGACCAGAAGGGGCGGGGCCTCAGCCAACAACGCTGATAACACGAAGCAACATTTTTCTGTTGGCTGAGGCCCAGCCCCTTCTGGTCACATGGGTATGACATCAGCACAGGTCCTGCAAGTCAAACATTAAATCGGTTGTATAATACTTATGCTAACTCTAACAGGGGGAGGGGATAACAATGAGTATATTATCTGATCCAGAAGCTGGTGATTTTATAAACTTTACTTTCTTGGATTTCAAAACCTATACAGTGCTGGCCAAAAGTATTGGCACCCCTGCAATTCTGTCAGATAATACTCAGTTTCTTCCTGAAAATGATTGCAATCACAAATTCTTGGGTATTATTATCTTCATTTATTTTGCTTGCAATGAAAAAACACAAAAGAGAATGAAACAAAAATCAAATCATTGGTCATTTCACACAAAACTCCAAAAATGGGCCAGACAAAAGTATTGGCACCCTTAGCCTAATACTTGGTTGCACAACCTTTAGCCAAAATAACTGCTAACAACCGCTTTCGGTAACCATCAATGAGTTTCTTACAATGCTCTGCTGGATTTTTAGACCATTCTTATTTGGCAAACTGCTCCAGGGCCCTGAGATTTGAAGTGTGCCTTCTCCAAACTGCCATTTTGAGATCTCTCCACAGGTGTTCTATGGGGTTCAGGTCTGGACTCATTGCTGGCCACTTTAGTAACCTCCAGTGCTTTCTCTCAAACCATTTTCTAGTGCTTTTTGAAGTGTGTTTTGGGTCACTGTCCTGCTGGAAGACCCAGGACCTGTGAGGGAGACCCAGCTTTCTCACACTGGGCCCTACATTATGCTGCAAAATTTGTTGGTAGTCTTCAGACTTCATAATGCCATGCACACGGTCAAGCAGTCCAGTGCCAGAGGCAGCAAAGCAACCCCAAAACATCAGGGAACCTCTGCCGTGTTTGACTGTAGGGACCGTGTTCTTTTCTTTTGAATGCCTCTTTTTTTCCTGTAAATTCTATGTTGATGGCTTTTCCCAAAAAGCTCTACTTTTGTCTCATCTGACCAGAGAACATTCTTCCAAAACGTTTTAGGCTTTCTCAGTTATGTTTTGGCAAACTCCAGCCTGGCTTTTTTAAGAAGTGGGGTCTTCCTGGGTATCCTACCATACAGTCCCTTTTCATTCAGACGCTGACGGATAGTACAGGTTGACACTGTTGTACCCTCGGACTGCAGGGCAGCTTGAACTTGTCTGGATGTTAGTCGAGGTTCTTTATCCACCATCCACAAAATCTTGCGTTGAAATCTCTCGTCAATTTTTCTTTTCCTTCCACATCTAGGGAGGTTAGCCACAGTGCCATGGGCTTTAAACTTCTTTATGACACTACGCACCGTAGACACAGGAACTTTCAGGTCTTTGGAGATGGACTTGTAGCCTTGAGATTGCTCATGCTTCCTCACAATTTGGATTCTCAAGTCCTCAGACAGTTCTTTGGTCTTCTTTCTTTTCTCCATGCTCAATGTGGTGCAAACAAGGACACAGGACAGAGGTTGAGTCAACTTTAATCCATGTCACCTGCTGCAAGTGTGATTTATTATTGCCAGCACCTGTTAGGTGCCACAGGTAAGTTACAGGTGCTGTTAATTACACAAATTAGAGAAGCATCACATGATTTTTCAAACAGTGCCAATACTTTTGTCCACCCCTTTTTTATGTTTGGTGTGGAATTATATCCAATTTGTCTTTATGACAATTTTTTTTTTCTTTTCATTCAAGACAAATTAAATGAAGATAATAATATTAAAGAATTTGTGATTGCAATCATTTTCAGGAAGAAACTGAGTATTCTCTGACAGAATTGCAGGGGTGCCAATACTTTTGGCCAGCACTGTACATCTGAGCTGACCACTACAGGTATGTATAGAATCAGCCTGATAGCGCTAGTATAGCACTGGCTTTAGGTCATATACGAAAATCCTGGTGATTAGTGCGCTTTAAATTTGTTAAAGTTCAAATCAGCGTCCCTTTTTAAAGGGAACCTGTCAGCTGAGACATGCTGCCAGATCAAAAGGTCTTGGAGAACGATCAACAGATCTTCTGTTTATGAAGCTTGTGTAAATCTTTGTGTCTCCATGTAATCCCAGACAGATTTGATGATGAGTACAGGGCTCTGTGGAGGCCATATCATCACTTCCAAGACTCCATGGTCTTCTTCATACTGCAGCTAGTTGTTAGTCACATTGGCTGTATATTTGGGGTTGTTGTCCTACTGTGGAGCAAAGTTTGTGCCAATTGGCTGCCTACCTACCATATGTAAGTATCTGCTAGTATTTGTGATCAGTGAGGACACCAATCAATGTGTAATGTTGAGGACTGTCTACACCTGAATCCAATTTTTGTCTTCCTGGTCCATGGGCAAAATTCAGTTTGTGGCTTCCGCCTGTAGCCTGCTTAATATGTTTTGAGTAGTCCTCATGCGACTGCTCATATACAATCTATATACTTAGTCATGTGCCAACTAGGTGCACTTCCTAGTTCTCTTGACGTTCATTGGCAAACTCAGTACCATACTTCAGTGGAGAGATGTTGGCCAAGAAACTATTTTGTCTGTGACTTCTAATTTTGAAATTTGCATATGAGTGGTTATGGGAGGACTAGCGGCAAGGTGAATTGAATCTTGAAACTGGTTATATTGTGTGGTGTTAGGATTGTTCTGCTACTTTTTTTTTTTGTAAATTTTTGCTACTACTGTAAACTCTGATGTAGTAACCCTTTAATTCTTCGGTGGCACAATAGTTTACTAACATTGCTATATATCATGTTATCTGACAATGTATGAATTGCTAATGTGACGCCCTGGACTAGCCAGGTAGTCACAGGTAGACCCCCTGCACAAACACCAGCCCCTAATAAGGTGACAGCAGCCAACGTACAAACCCTTGTCACCTCTCTGAGTTCAATGGTCACACCAGGGGGCAGAGCCAGGTGGTTGGCCATGCCCACCTAGGAGTCCAGAGGGCCTGAGACAGGAAACATTCAGAGTATGTGAGTGTCAGTGTCAGCACAATGGAGTGGAGTGGAGTTAAAGTTCAAGTGCAGCAGGCCTGTGGCGTCAGCTCTGCAGCGACAACACTGATCGGTGCCGGGGTCGTAGCCCTGGTACTGTGGCAAGGAGGCAGACGGTGGTTGCCGCCTGCAGGAGCCGGGAAGACGGCTGGTGGAACCGAAAGGGACCGGGACAGGGTAGTGGCCCGCCGGTACCGAACCGGGGAGCCAACTGGAAACTGGAGCACCAGGAGGGGTACTCAGACCCAGAACAAGGTCCAGAAGCCACTGGACCACGTTAAATTCACTGATTGAGGTCTGGACCTTAGGTCCTTTCCCGTTCCAAGACCCGAAAGACAGCAACAGCCCACCGAGCAGGATAGAAAGCCACCGCACAGGTAGAGAGATCCCATGGGCCAGCGCCTGCGGGCAAACGGGTTCCCCGACACACATCAAGCCGGGGAGCGGACTACCGTTGCTGAAGCATAGGCAGAGCCCACCAACCTGAGAAAGGGGCAAAGCGCAGCCGGCTGCGGGCACCGACCACCATCCTTTTTGGTTTACAAGAGACTCCGGTGTATCTGTCATAGTGAGTACAACAGTGCCCTGGGGCCGTGCACCGCACCGCACCACACCACCTTGCCCGCACCTCACAACCATCGGGCCCCGGGACAATCACCCTCTGCCCACGGAGGGGTCAATGAGGCTGCATAACATCATCCCCGGGAGCCTAGTTAACGGCAGCGGTGGTGTCCACATTCACCACAACCCATGGGTGGCGTCACGAACCTATATCACTAAACGCCACGGCCTCGGCCGTGAACCTTCCCCACCGAAATCCCTACACGTAGCGCCAACTCCCTTTCAGAGCGACGTGACCCCCGGGTCCGGGAGGAGCTCGAGCCACCCACAGACGAGCACGGATTCGAGCGGCTCGGCAGCTGGCCGAGCCCCGAGGCGGTACACTAGATTTGTGCAGGATCTGAACCAATAACATTACATTATTACTATCCCAAGAAATACTAAAAGTAGGGAAATTGAACACCAGAATCCTTGTCTTCATGCTGAACTATCATAGTGTACCCCTATATTACCCAGTCTTCATACTGTGTTTCTTCTCACACTTTCTTTAGATATTGTGCCATTACACTCTTGGCCATGCTGTCTCCTTACACTCTCCCTCTATACAGTTTTCTGACACACCCCACCCACCCTTCCCTCCCAGCTGTCCGCTTTTTTTTTGCCACCCATGCGATACACTTGCCCCAACATTATTCTATGAAACAATGTACCAGATATCTGACACATTTTCATTACTTCCCTTCCAATTTGGAAGATGTCCAAGTGTGTCATCAGCTCTGGACTGTGTGTTAACTGCTTAAAGATATGTGGCATTTGTGATTTGTGAGCATAACATTTTAATACGACAAAGTGAATCAGCAATACTACAAATCCTGTAATAGATCCTTGGTTTTTGAGATCTGCACTGAGCAGTCTTAATTTGCATTATTTAGCTGTAGCAGAGGGGAGTTTCTTTGTTGGGCTGGCGAGGGGTACAATATTGTGACTCTGCTGGAACAGTGAAGTATGAGTATTATAAATTTGAACAGAATACACATCTCAGTCATTTTTTATCTAAATCTCAAAAAGACCACTCCATAATAGCATAAGAACCAGAGAGGACACGAGTTTTTGCAAGGCAAAATAAAGAATTTTATTGATACAAAAACCACAAGTAAACACATATGAAAAAACACATGAAGGTTAAAATTGTGCTATAAGGGGGAAAACACCCAGAGACGTGTGGGTCAGAGAAGCACGCTCATATAAGTGTCAGAAACATGGGTATATAAATCAGGCTTAGATAAGTTATAAAATGCAATCATATAACAACCCTTACTTCAATTGCTTATCCATTGTTAAAAGAGCGTCGCTAATGCATCGCTAAAACGTCCCACAAGTCAGAGAAACCCATCCAACGCGCGTTTCGCGTTGCACATCTCAGCTTCCTCAGGGCGGGTTGACTAAAACCGGATCTTATATAGGATACAAAGTGATACTATTGGATAGAACATAATTGCGACGCATGCGCATCGCACATAAGATGACCAATTCCGACCCAGACGCAAGTGCATCACCAATTTCATTGCACATGCGGTGCGCCGGCGCATGTGCGATGAGGTTAGTGACGCACTTGCGTCTGGGTCGGAATTGGTCATCTCATGTGCGATGCGCATGCATCGCAATTACGTTCTATCCAATAGTATCACTTTGTATTCTATATAAGATCCGGTTTTGGGACTATGAGTCAACCCACCCTGCCCTGAGGAAGCGGAGATGTGCGACGCAAAACGCGCGTTGGATGGGTTTCTCTGACTTGTGGGACGTTTTAGCAACGCATTAGCGACGCTCTTTTAACAATGGGTAAGCAATTGAAGTAAGGCTTGTTATATGATTGCATTTTACAACTTATCTAAGCCTGATTTATATACCCATGTTTCTGACACTTCTATGAGCGTGCTTCTTTGTCCCACACGTCTCTGGGTGTTTTCCCCCTTATAGCACTATTTTAACCTTTTATGTGTTTTTTCATATGTGTTTTCTTGTGATTTTTGTATCAATAAAATTCTTTATTTTGCCTTGCAAAAACTCCTGTCCTCTCTGGTTCTTTTGGAACAGTGAAGTATGTTGTAGGTTCCTTGTCGATTTTTTTTCCAGAATTAACAAACCTCATCCAGAAATATTTTAACATCCCCATGAACAACCCCACCTGCATCCCAGCTTCTATATCTAACCACCTCTCTTGGCCTCTCACAGCTCTCATCCTCGGAGACACATGCAGATGGTAACACCCTTGACCTGGTCTTTATCCGCCTTTGCTCAATCTCCCACTTTAATAACTCATCTCTTCCCCTCTCTATCCACAACATCCTCTCATACATGTGCAAACATAACATTTTTGCATGCGTTGATCCAGACAAACCGTGCTTTTTTGTTGCCAGAAAAAAAACAAACAAAAAGCAACATGGATACCTAACCTAAAACAGCCCTGGATCACAACCCAAACTCAATTTCTCCATGAATGCTCGAGAAGTGCCAAACACTTATGGAGGAAAACCCAACCACCAGAAAACTTTATCCACTACAAATTAATGGGAAAAAAAGCCTAGAACTGTGCCCTTCACCTCACTAAACAGACCAACTTCACCACCCTGATCGCACTTTCCATCAATCCAAAAACACTCTTCAACACATTTCAATCATGCCTCAGTCCCAAAGTGCAGACCCCTATCACAGACCTTTGTGTTGATGATCTCACATCCTATTTCACAGAGAAAAAAAAAATTAGCATCAAGACATCAGCCCCCGTCCACCAAGTATCATGATTTCCATCCTTTCCCACATTGTGTCTACCACACTTTCCACATTTATCCAGTTACAGAAAGTCATCTCTAGTCTCCTCTCTTCTTCTCATGCTACCCCTTGAACTACTAGCACCATTCCCTCACAGTAAAAAAAAACCCCAGGATCATAAACGGGGAGAAGAATACGGGTGTAAGCCGCGCTAAAACCACAGAATCCAGAAGATTTTAAATCCCTTTATTTTTATAAGTCTACGTGTTTCAGAGATATAACCACCTCCTCCTTCAGGAGAAGGGAAATCAAGGGATCTCATTAGCGATCTCGTTGTGTGTGATGGGACCTTAAGTTCCTTTTTGGACATAAACCTCACTAGCCATCACTGGATTAAAAGGTTCTTATCATCAGCCCTCTGGCTTCAAACAAAACAATCCAATCAGATTCCTCCTTGGGACCTCAATATTGTTTTCAAAAGGATGACATCAAGCCTATCGCCTCCATAAATCTACAAATGCTTTTGTGGAAAACCTCCTTCCTGGTTGTGATTTCCACAGCAAGGCGAGTTAGCAAACTCCAAGCTCTATCAACCAGAGAACAGTATCTTCAAATTCTGTAAGACAGGATCATCTTTTGTCCCAACCCAGCCTTCCTACCTAAAGTCATAAGACTTCCACATGTCCCAAAACATTATCCTCCTTCTGCAAGAAACCGTCGAACGACAAAGAGGAAAAGTTCCACACTCTAGATGCCTAGAGATCTGTTAGACATTATCGTCAACAGACAAGTCCCTGGAGGAAAGATCAAAATATTTACATCCAGTCATTAGGGCAAAACAAAGGAAAAAAAAAACAAAAACTCAATCACTAAGTGGATAAAGAAGGCCATATGCAAGGCATACAAGAAAAAAAACCTAATGCCGCCATCAAGATTACAGCCCACTCCACCAGACCCATATCTACTTCCTAGGCTGAAAGGGCAAACTCATCTTCATGAGACAAACCCTGTCCCTCCAATAATGAGACTGGAACTCATGAGAGACTCCACCCCTCTAATAATGAGACTGCAGCTATTTGATCCCCAAATAATTGTGCTTAAGAAATAGGAAAATGGTCTACAAAGGTGGACAAACCTTCATGACCATCCCCAGAAGCAGAGATCGGAATGCATGAAATCACTTTTTTGGTCAGAAATAGTATTTAGGAAGGAAATTCAGTTAGGAGACAGTTGCCTGTACCATGACTCACAGACCGTCTTGGGATATCCGGACTCCTACTAATCAGCCACATAGGCATACATGAGTCTGTCAAGGTGGAGTCAGGACACTTGCGGCTGGTTTATGGTTCTGATCGGGGCACATAGGTGTGTGAATACAGCTCGGATGGGAATATCCTGCCCGACTGCCTGTTCTAATGACCTGAGTAAATTGCTTAACTACTAAGGTGGAGATGAGGCAGTGTTCTCAGTGTGCTCAAGTCAGAAGACCTAGTGATCAGGTCGCACTTTGGAATGTGAGCACTGTCAGTGTTTGATATACTGTATTTACCAGCCTGCAGAAAATGTACTGTGTTTTTTGGACTACAAGATGCAATTCTCTGTAAAAAAATGTTATCAGAAAATGGGAGATGCGTCCTAAAGACCTTGGGGGGAAGGGGAGAGGCGACAGAGGAGCAGGTCACAGTACACAGGAGTCAAAGCTGGAGCTAATAGTGTGCCCTCTAATAAAGAAAATTAAGTTTAACTGTTCTTACCGCCCATAATCCCATCCTTCTCTTTGCATTGAAGCTAGTGCAGAGATGTGGCTGGGATTAGGGGCGTGGGGAGCAGTGAATATTCATTTGATTACTAACGGGCACATGTGATCACCCTGGTGCCAGCTTCTTGCAGCAACCCTTTACAAAGGAAATCTGACAGGTGATTCACACTGCCCAAGCAACGAGCAGCAGAACTTGAAGCCTGGCTGCACAACCACAGGCAGGTATATCATTTTCTGAAGGCCTCCGGTGTCTCAGAGAAAAAATTCTTTGAAGACCCGGCCGTAACCGCAGAGTAGACTTGCTCTACTCCTGGCCGGCTGTTTACACTGCTGCTGGAGATGATTAACAACACGTACGGCAGAGACTTGTCAGTCACCTGCAGCAGCGCTGCAAAGATCTAAAAAATATATTCGCTCTGAAACACAGATTCTTTTAGAGGATAAGATACCTTGTTTCAAGGTGCAGCCAGGTTTGGGCAATATGAATCGTCAACCAGATTTAGACTAAGGGGCCCTTTGCACACTACGACATCGCAAGCCGATGCTGCGATGCCGAGCGTGATAGTCCCCGCCCCCGTCGCAGCTGCGATATCTTGTGATAGCAGCCGTAGCGAACATTATCGCTACGGCAGCTTCACATGGACTTACCTGCCCTGTGACATTGCTCTGGCCGGCGACCCGCCTCCTTCCTAAGGGGAAAGTCGTGTGGCGTCACAGCGACGTCACACGGCAGGCGGCCAATAGAAGCGGATGGGCGGAGATGAGCGGGACGTAAACATCCCGCCCACCTCTTTCCTTCCACATTGCAGACGGGACGCAGGTAAGGAGATGTTACTCGCTCCTGCGACTTCATACACAGCGATGTGTGCTGCTGCAGGAACGAGGAACAACATCGTACCGTCGCTGCAGCCAAAATAATGAAAATGATTGACACTACACCGATCATACGATACCGACGCTTTTGCGCTCGGTAATCGTAGTTAAAACGATTTACACACTGCGATGTCGAGAGTGACGCCGGAAGTGCGTCACTTTCGATTTGACCCCACCGACATCGCACCTGCGATGTCGTAGTGTGCAAAGGGCCCGCTTAAGACTCCACACTGACCTCGGTCGTGATAACTGTGATGTGACCAAGGTTCACTTGCTGCTGCTGCTACTCAATGCACAGTAAAAGGTACAGCCATTTCTGTAGGTTGATATTTCTCGGAAATAGTCTCATGTACATAGCAGGTGTTGAGTCACACAAATTCCAAGGAAAGGACTACACGAAAGGTTTTACAAGTCCAGGTAATGTGGTCACATTGTGACCCCGAGGGTACTAGGACTGTGACAAGCAAGTCACAAAAAGTACAACCTTGTGGGATTTATGGCAACTCACTTATGACAGTATCACAAAGGTCGCAATTGATGAATGGACTTGTTGAAGTTAGAGTTTGCAGGTTCAGCCGGACTTTAGATAAGGTTCAATTTGGGACCTAAACTTGACCTGAACCCCATTGGAAGTCGCTGATTGGCAGTTCAGCACTCCAACCACATTCAGCCAACCATAAACAGATCTCTTTCAGGGAAAGGGAGGATGGGATTTTTTTTTGATACACACTGGATCTGATAACGCTATTGTTACCCCCAGTCCAAAGCATTCAAACACTGCAAACAGCTCGCACTGGGCTGAGTATCAAGTATAGCAAAGCAGTGATGCTCCCTAGAGTGGTTTGCATATGTAAAGCACCTGAATTCCAAACTCAAACACTGATTATTTTTGGAAAGTCTGTGATCGCTATAAACACCAAACTTTACAGTTCTGGTTCGCTCATCTCGAGTCGCAATGTGACCCTTTCAGTTGTATTGTGCTGCGAAGTAGCAGCGCCACAAAGCAATCCATGGCAGAAATTGCCGCAAAACCCATCATTCACATAATTAAATGAAAGAGTTGTTCATAGAGTATCATTTCACCTTAGATTGCCATCTGTACTATTTTTTCAGCACTGACTAGACCTGTAGATGATTGTGAGTGTCAGCACATGTGTAACTGCTGCCATCATCTTCCCATACAGGATTCCTGCCTTTATTTGGAAACGCAGTCTCTAGTGAGCGCTCTCCATAACCTTCCTCTACATCTGCGGCTGAATGTGGAAGCTGATCTTGTTCAGGTAATTCCCACTTTATTCTGAGCAAAGGTAACAAGATATTCATCAATGTGCAATCATTTCCAAGATTAGATTATGGTAGATCTTATTCATCTTATAATAATCAATTCCTGAGCTATCAGGAGCCCCAGACACTTAATTGAAGAAAATGCAGTGTTATTTGATTTTTAATAAAAGCATTTTTATTAACACGTCTTCTGTGGAGCTTGAGGCTGTGTGATAGATGATGTGTTATCTTCAAATCTGGAAATTATTACAGCTACTTTTATAACACTTGGCTTTGTATTGGATTCTCAGCATGCCATTTCTACTCCTGGATAGTTAGGCAAAATCACTATCCAACCAATGAGATCACGGGGGAAGATATGCAACTTGTCCATTTAGCCGAATATATTAGTGAGAACATGAATTTTATTACAATACTACTGTCATATTCAAAAAGGAATCTAAGGAGCACTTTGCACACTACGATATCGCAAACCGATGCTGCGATGCCGTGCGCGATGGTCCCCGCCCCCGTCGCAGCTGCGATATCATGGTGATAGCTGCCGTAGCGAACATTATCACTACGGCAGCATAACATGCACTCACCTGCCCTGCGACGTCGCTCAGGCCGGCGACCCGCCTCCTTACTAAGGGGGCGGGTCGTGCAGCGTCATAGCGACGTCACACGACAGGTGGCCAATAGAAGCGGAGGGGCGGAGATGAGCGGGACGTAAACATCCCGCCCACCTCCTTCCTTCTGCATAGTCGGCGTGAGCCGCAGGACACAGGTAGATGTTCCTCGCTCCTGCGGCTTCACACACAGCGATGTATGCTGCCGCAGAAATGAGGAACAACATCGTAACATCGGTATTTCCCAATTAATGGAAATGACCGACGCTACACCAATGATACGATTACAACGCTTTTGCGCTCGTTAATCGTATCATAAAGGATTTACACACTACGATGTCGAGAGCGACGCCGGATGTGCATCACTTTCGATTTGACCCCACCGACATCGCACCTGCGATGTCGTAGTGTGCAAAAGGGCCCCTAAGTTTACTTTGACAAGCTTTGTCAGAATAGCTGTACAATTCTTTATGAATTGTAACTTAATCACCCCCCACCCAGCCTGATTGGCAGCTCCTCAGTGCCCCTCCTCCCTGCAGCTGTCAGTCAGGCCAGCTGAGTGACAATTGGATACACTGGGACTTGGAAGCCATTTCATTCTAAAGCTGGACGCCTAAAAGGCTCGGGATAATATCGGGAATGTACAGATATTCTAACATGGATTTTCATAGCAAGCATCAAATAGATCAAGAAAATCAAATAGATCATGTATACTATTTGTAGTGTAAACCCTGGTGATAAATCCACTTTAAGTGAGTGAGCAAAATGCCCTTAGGCAAATGTTAGGTCTAGGGGCCAACAATGTTGCATACAGTCAATAGAAAAGAGTTGTGACATTTTTTATTTGTTTTTGCATAAATTGCTTCACACCCTTAAGACACTTTAGTAGAGTGTAAGTATGAGTGCAATAAAGTCTTGTAAAGAAAAGAAATTTTTTTTTAAAAAAAGTATGCGAATTTCTGCTTTCTCAATAGGTAGCAAAAAGGTGATAACTGGTTATTATTTGCTGGTAATATTTCAAATGGTAAAAGTTTCATAAATATAGTGTAAGATGTGCTGCTGTCAAACTTGGGAGAAAAATAACATGTAAAATGTCATTGTAAACTTTGTAAGAAAACTAAATTATGAATTTTGCAAATCACTGCATTTCCACACAGAAATAAGAGACCCTGTCATTTGGGAAAAATTAAATAATGTTGAGGTACTGACAGCGGAATGAATTGACTGCTGAATAATTGATGACGATGTAACAAGCGCAGAATAATTTCTTTTTGGTAGGAAGAGCTGCCGCAGGAACTTCCACAATTTCTAGCAAAGGCCATATCAAACGTGCCAGTTATTACTGCTCAGGAAGGAAGAGGAGCTTCTGTGCCTTCAGAAAATGATGCAGCTCCTCAACCAGAGACCAAGACTTCTCCAGAGCCCTCTCTACCAGCCCATGATGAGGAGCTCGATTTCCTGCTCAGCTTGAAATCCCCTGCCACAGAAAAAGCTGTCACGTGTCCGGACGGGATCAGAGAGCCTGACCAAAACCGGGCAGGTGAGGAGGGTGGTAAGTGATCAGAGCACATGCAGCGGCACAATCAGTCAGTGCTTCAAATGTGTTAATAGTTGGGTAACAAAATCAGCAACATTAGTAATGGCTAAAGGGGGGGCTCTACACGCAGCAACATCGCTAGCGATGTCACTCGTGAAAGCTCCCGCCCCCGTCGTTTGTGCGTCATGGGCAAATTGTTGCCCGTGGCAGACAAGATCGCTAGCACCCGTCACACGTACTTAACTTCCTAGCGACTTCACTATGGCTGGCGAACAGCCTCTTTTCTAAGGGGGCGGTTCGTGCGGCGTCACAGCGACGTCACACAGCAGGCGACCAATAGAAGCGGAGGGGCAGAGAGCAGCCACATAAAAGTCACGCCCACCTCGTTGCCGGAGGACGCAGGTACGGTGTTGTTCGTCGTTCCTGGGGTGTCACATGTAGCGATGTGTGCTGCCTCAGGAACGACCAACAACCGGCGTCCAAAAGCAGCAACGATATTTTGGAAATGGACAACGTGTCAACAATCAACGATTTGGTAAGTATTTTGCATCGTTAGCGGTCGCTCGTACGTGTCACACGCAATGACATCACTAACGAGGCCGGATGTGTGTCACGAATTCCGTGACCCCCAACGACATCTCGATAGCGATGTCGTTGCGTGTAACAAGTCACATCAATGCCACCAAGTCTACACATCACTTTGCTTCCTAGAATAGGTATAAAAGATCATGCCCACAACTAATACCCTCCTGAGATTCTCCCGTCTGCCTTGTGCCCAGTTGAGATTTATATGTTCTTTTGTGTTCAAGGCCGCTTCTGCTGTCAGACGGTGTGCTGCATCACCCATTAAACAAGGCTTGGATGTAAATAGCTGCCAGATCGTCTCCTGGTCTATAGAAATCTCGCGCTGCATCCCCACATGCATGATTGATGAGCCTCTTTCAGTGTGCATTATTCAGAGTCTAGTTGAATGCCACATTAACCACTAAAGTAGTGCCAGGACAATATGTGTAAGCAGCTCTTTTTACCCACGCTGAAAGTATCTCTCCAAAGGCAGAGAACGCATGACCTCAGAGGAATGGGAACCTGTGATGTCCGTGAATTGGTTTCCTGAAACCATTTAATTGATAATTACTGGATCCCAATTTGTTTTAGTCGAAGATACATTTTACTAGATATTAAAAATGTGTCAGTAAACAATGTTGTAACTACTTTAATGAAAGAAAAAAAAAAGGATGGGAGGGACTGTGAGAGGTTATTACAGCCATTTCTCTAGGTTGATTTTGCTGGTAGATAGTCTCATGTAGATAGCAGCTGATGACACACATAAAAGCCAAGGAAAGAACCACACAAAAGGTTTCACAGGTCCAGAGATGAGCACATTCTATTAACACTAGTATTATATCAAAACTATGCTTTATTGATTGATCCAGCAGAGATCACATCGTGTCATCCTGATTGTCTGAGGTCTGTGCTCCCTAAAATGTTCATAGCATTTCTCTTCAGAGTAGAAAGTCACTCAACTAGTTGTCTGGATGTGAATTGTATGTATACCTGCCAACATATTACATTTTTCTTTGCTTTTAACTTCGTTTCAGCAAACTCTCCCTTGAAAGATGAGCCTTGTGAAGCTGATGAAGAGAAACCCAAAGCTATGACCTCTGAGGATCTGGAGGACTGGCTGGACAGTATGATCTCGTAATGTCATCTTATACCTGTAAAGATGTGGTTGAGATGTAATAAAGAAGCAGTTTTTTTGGGAAACAGTTTACTTTTGTCAATCTCGTAAATTCGCAATACAGTAGACGTATCAGACGGTCATTTCCTGAATCACTCATTGTTCACGATTGCTTGAAAAATATTGGATAATCCGAGAAGTTAAAGACTACTCTTTTAATGATATATTCTCTTCTATTTGACGGTTTGGAGTTAGGTAGTCGTTGGGAAAAAAATAAATAAATTTGCAATTAACATGATGTTTCCCGTTGGCTCCACTATTCAATACAAGTGCATCTCAAACAATTAGAATATTATTATTATTATTAATATAATATCTTCAAAAACTTACTATTTCAGTAATTCAATGCAAAAAGGGAAATGCATATATTATGTAGAGTCATTACACACAGAGGGATCTATTCCTATATATTCTATAGAGTCATTACACACAGAGGGATATATTTTAAGTGTTTATTTCTGTTAGTGTTGATGATTATGGCTTACAGCCAATGAAAACCCAAAAGTCATAATCTCAAAAAATTAGAATATTATGAGACCAACTGAAAAATGATTGTAAACTCAGAAATGTTGGCGCCTACTGAGACGTCTGTACAGTAAATGCCTCAATACTTGGTCGGGGCTCCTTTTGCATCAATGACTGCATCAATGCGGCGTGGCATGGAGGCGATCAGCCTGTGGCAGTGCTGAGGTGTTATGGAAGCCCAGGTTGCTTTGATAGCAGCCTTCAGCTCGTCTGCATTGTTGGGTCTGGTGTATCTCATAGATTCTCAATGGGGTTTAGGTCAGGTGAGTTTGCTGGCCAATCAAGTACAGTTATACTGTAGTTAGTAAACCAGGTATTAGTACTTTTGGCAGTGTTGATAGGTGCCAAGCCCTGCTGGAAAATGATATTTGCATATCCAAAAAGCTTGTCGGCAGAGGGAAGCATGAAGTGCTGTAAAATTTCCTGGTAGACGGCTGCGCTGACTTTGATCTTGAGAAAACACAGTGGACCTACAGCAGATGACATGGCTCCCCAAACCATCACTGATTCTGGAGACTTCACACTAGACCTCAGCAGCTTGGATTGTGGCCTCTCCACTCTTCCTCCAGACTCTGGGACCGCGATTTCCAAATGAAATGCAAAATTTACTTCCATCTGAAAACACCTTGGACACTGAGAACAGTCCAGGTCTTTTTCTCCTTGGCCCAGGTAAGACGCTTCTGGCGTTGTCTATTGGTCATGAGTGGCCTGACACAAGGAATGCGACACTTGTAGCCCATGTCCTGGATACATCTGTGTGTGGTGGCTCTTGAAGCACTGACTCCAGCAGCAGTACACTGCTTGTGAATCTCCCCCAAATGTTTGAATGGCTTCTTCTTAAAAATCCTATCATTGCTTTGGTTATCCCGGTTGCTTGTGCACCTTTTTCCTTCCAGTAAACTTGCCATTAGTATACTTGGATAAAGCACTCTGTGAACAGCCAGCTCCTGTAGCAATGACCTTTTGTGGCTCACCCTCCTTGTGGAGTGTGTCAGTGACTGCCTTCTGGACATCTGTCAAGTCAGCAGTCTTCCCCATGATTGTGTAGCCTACTGAACCAGACTAAGGGACCATTTTAAAACACTTAGGAAGCCTTTGCAGGTGTTTTGTGGTAATTATTCTAATTTTCTGAGATAATGACTTTTGGGTTTTCAATGGCTGTAAGCCTTAATTATCAGCATTAACAGAAATAAACATTTGTAATAGATCGCTCTGTATGTAATGACTCGATATAATATGTGTTTCCTTTTTGTATTGAATTACTGAAATAAGTTAACTTTTTGATGATATTCTAATTTATTGAGATGCACTTGTATCTATTTTTGCTCTTTTATGGTTGGTTTACAGCTAGTTATCAACAGGATCAGCCAAAGGGACCGGCTGAACATCTTGTGTGTTTAAAGCTTTTTCCTGCCAAACTTGCAAGCGCTTCACTGAGGCCGGCAGATATTGTGGGAGCACATTGCTCCCAATACCAGCCACCTCTCTCGAACCTACTGTGTCCCATATAGCTTTATTGGGAGTGCATACACTTCAGGGCTTGCTGCTGGCCTGAGCTGTCACTCAAGCAGGAGAGCTCGCCCATGCAGAAACCAGAAAATCGAGAGGCCGGGGAGCGGGTGCTCTGCTTGAGAAAATAAGAACCTGATCTTCTCATGATCGTGAACACAGAAACTGTGTCACAAATGACAAAGTCAAAAGTGTTGCTAATGGCTTCAAGTTTAAACTATAAAAGAAAAATCCAACCAATCAGAAATCACACCATGGACAATTAGTAGTCAAAATCTGTGTTTATGAATGGCGATTGCTAGTATATGGCAGCTTATGCCTCTCCTGCCATGATACTGAATGTAGTAGCTGCAATCTGCTGCCTTTCTCTACAAAATAAGGTCATGTATGATCAATGTTTTATGGTATAGATGCACTTAGTGGAAAATTGTATTTGTGTGTGTTTTTTTGGGCCTCTTTATGTAGGCACGGAGTATGAAAGCAGTGCTAAGCCTTGATCTTATTAATATTGTCCTGCACAGTAAGACAAACAGCTCAGCTGGTTTATCATTTATTTATTGCGATGGGCACTTTATTGTATTTGAAGAAAAATGCATAAAGTTAGCAGCTTCACTACAGCACTTACCAATGACCAGAAAGCAGTGCTTTGAATTTGGCATAAGATTTCCATTTAAGAGAATATAATTTAAGATACATTCCAGTTTCTTCAAATAACAGCAAACTGTCATTGAAAGAAAAACTAAATAGCAACTGAATGCAGTTTCTCATTTCGTACAGTAAGACAAAGAACAGCACAACTTTTGTGTATTTTGTCAATCTAATACTAACATGGAAAAAATATCTTGCATAGCTACGTCTACAGACGGTTAAGGCACTTAATCGATTAAGTTCAGGGTCGAAAAAGTGTTAAGAAGTACTTTTCCCCTACTAACTTTACCTTCAACTGCCTGAAGTTCCACAAAATAAAGCTAAATACTATCGCCTTTCATAGACTAGACTATCTTACATAAGTAAACGTAAAGCTCCGAGCAGCAGATGTACCCAGGAGCTAACCAGTAATACCAAAGGCCAAGATGTGTTCAGCCTTGTTTATGTCCAGTTGAATTCTTTCAGGCTCCAGCGCACAAACATTCTCCGAAACAGATGCAGCATACTTTGACTTGGCGTCTGTGACTAGCATCGGATTTGTGACATATAATCAAAAGCCTCAATATCAAAATGGGAAACAAAAAAAAATAAAAATTGCATGCTTCTTCAGACACAAAGTCCCATTCCACAGAATGGATGTGTCTGCAAGGTTCTGTGGGGTCAAACTGAATTTCACTGCTACAGATAGAACTGAGCAGTGCTGTGAAGATAAATATTGTGCACTGGATGTGTATCAGTTAGCCCTTTAATTCTCGGGCAGCCAGACTTGTGGATTTTCAGTTAAAACAACTCTGCCCATTAGTGTGAAAATCAAGAGATGCTGGGATGGGTGCAATCAGGCTGAATACCGTGAGTTGAGCTGTAAACTTTTTCAATAAGGTCCTATCTGGTAGACTCTAAATATCATTCAGTTAACTTTTCATTACACTTTTTAGAAACTTAACAAATGCACTATGGCTAATTGAGCATGACAGATCATCAGTTTATTGATGTACTGTAGTGGTGGTGATTATTATTTTTTTTTTTTTATCTAGAAATCTGGTATTTCATTGCACATTTGCTATAGACCTGTGTTTGTTGTATGAGTCGTTGATTTTGAAAGAAATGACATGAATCCAAATGAGAAGATTGAGGTCTTGGTTGGGCAGAGCTGGTCATTTAGTAAATGTGTCCCACTGGGTGAGTATTGTTTCAGCTTCAGTACATGTCCAGTGGATCCGGCTGATGGGTTAATACCAGGTTATTAGCCAAGCTGGTCTTCATATTGCTTGCGGAAACAGTCACCAGCTGGGAAGAAGTCCCAACATCTCTCTTGATACATCTTCCAAACGTAAGATTCCTGCAGTAAATAGAGAAAAGTTCATAATTCATTAACTGATATGTTCTATACTGCGCAACTAATGTCCTGAATTGTTCTGCTGCTGGAAGAAGTCATGTGCCCAAGTGTCTGCTCAAAAAGTACCGTAAACCACTAGTTTAATAGCATACGAGAGCAAATCCGGCGGTGATCTCCAAAAACCAGATATTGTAGATAAAACATGTAATCTTTATTAAGGCAACATTAGAAAAACAGCCATAGTAGCAGTGACATCCCAGAGGATCAACCAGAGACTAGTTTCGGCATACAAGCCTTGTAGTCCGAAACTAGTCTCTGGTTGATCCTCCGGGATGTCACTGCTACTATGGCTGGATTTTTGATTTTGCCTTAATAAAGACTACACGTTTTATCTATAATATCTGGTTTTTGGAGATCACCGCTGGATTTGCCCTCATATGCTATTTCATGTTTTTGGAGTGCTTCCTCCCTAAATCACGAGCGGGTCCCGCCAGATGAAGATTGCAATCCAGCAGCTGATATAAAAAACAGTGTGCGGTCCCCAACAATTTTGAGACCCCGCCAAGATAAAACAGACACCTGGGTGCTGGTATTCTCAGGCAGGGATAGCCCATAGCCATTGGGCACGCCCCAGCCTAAGTATAGCATCTTGCAGACGACCCAGAATTAGCACATTAATAAGATGCACCAATCCTGGCATTAATATAAAGGGTTAATGACAGTTTTGTGATTTGTCAAGAAATCACCACTGCCACAAATCCCAGGATTAGTAATGGGTAGAGGTTTATTTAAAAACAAAAACACCATCTTACTCTAATTTAGGAACCCACAAAACACCCCTTCAGGTCTAATGTAGTCCGCACCACAACATCCCACGTATATTCTGGCTCGGTATATCTTGACGTCACAGTGAGCGGTCACATTCAAAAAACAAGACCAATCACTGCAGCTGGCGGGACCCACTGACTGAGTCACAGTTGGGAAAGTGGTGATGTTAGTGTGTTCACCTGAGGTCACAGCTATCAGTTCCCATGATACCCCAGCTGTGACCTCAGGTGAACTCAATGCCAGATTAGGCTATGTGCATATGTCGAGTATTTGGTTGCAGAAATTTCTGCACGAAATCTGCATCTCCTAGTGGAAAAACACACTGAAAATGTGTAAAAAATGCATCACATTTTAGGAAAAATTTCTGCCAGGAGATCCAGATTTGGTGCAGAATTTTCTGAAACCAATTACTCAATGCATGCACATAGCCGAATCCGGGAATCCTCCATGGAGTTCAATGAATTCATCTGAGGTGAATTCACCTGAGGTCACAGCTAGGGTACCATGGGAACCGAATTTGTGATTTGAGGTGAACTCACTGACATCACCGCTCTCTCAGATGCGTATCCCACCGACCACAGTGATTGGAGAAAGAGGGTGGTTTTTTTTTAAAAAAACAAAACAAAAAACGAAACAAAGAATTTGCGCTGAGTTTTGTTTTTTTCTTTTTACTTACATGATTACTAATGGAGGGAGTTTTATAGACTCCCTAACAATTACTAATCCAGGGCTTGGTGCCAGCTGTGATTTTTGGATAAATCACAGCTATCATTAACCCCTATAATTACCCCAATTGCCACCGCTCCAGGGCAATCGGGATGAGCCAATATTTGGGCAGCTGCAGGCTGCTATTTTTAGGTTGGAGCAGGCCAAATAACCATTGGCCTCCACAGCGTAAGACTACCAGCCCCCCGCTATCTGTTTTATTGTTTCTGGGTATCAAAATTGGGGGGATCCCAAGCTAATTTTTTTAAATGTATTTTTTTAAATAAGTAAAAAAAAAAAGCCTAGTGGGGACCCTCGAATTTGGATACACAGCCAAGATAAAGCAGACAGCTGGAGGTGGTGTGCTTTATCTGTGCTGGGTTTAAAAATATTTAAACACTCCATTTCAAGGACCCAGACGCCTAGTGTGCGGCCATCCAATCAGAGACTCCTGCACAGAGAGTGGGGCACAGTCTGACTGCAAACAATCACAGATGCCGTCACAGAGGGTAGGCAGGAGAAGCAGTGAATATTCATGAGATTTAATGAGAGGACCTGGAAACAGTGTGACAGCCCTGTGGAAACTCAGTAAGTATAATTGTCCTGCTTTAATCCTGTTTGGCTTCCTTTTTCATTTTTTGTTATTAGTTTATCCGGGCGTCCAAACCTGAACAGTAACACTGACTTTCCAGAAAAGTTACTAATCAGGGTCTGTGCACGGACCCCGAACTTTACAGTTTGGGTTTCCCATTACTATTGGTGGACCTTACCTAAGTAAGAGATTTATGAAGTTTATATTGTACCTTGATTTTTAAAGACAAATCATCAGCATATTCCAGAGGGTCAACTTCATATTATCTGAATGTCCCCACACTAATTTGTTCTTTCTTGTGCTTATCCATGGGCCACATTCACACATCAGTATTTGCTATGTATTTGACATCAGTAAGCCAAAACCAGGAGTGGAACAATTAGAGAAAAAGTGTAATAAAAACATTAGCACCATATCTGCATTTTTGACACACTTGAGGTTTGTGGCTTACACATATTAATGAAAAATACTGAGCAAAATATTGTCATGTGAACATGGTCTTAAAGGGAAACGGTCAGCAGTTTTTTGCTATTTAACCTGAGTGGAACATAATATAAGGGCAGAGACCCCGATTCTAGGGATGTGTCACTTTAAAGGGGCTGCTTGTTTTAGTTATGTTGAGGATAAGAATTAAGTAACCAAAAATACTTCATTCAGCCATTTCATAGACTCAGGTATGTAGTTTAGTTGATGTAACCTAACACACATATTTCTTTTGTTTTTTTACTAACACTATATATATATATAATATATATATATAAAATTATATATATTCAGTGATTTTCCTATAATACAATACATTAGTATATGTAACTTTAAAGAGGGCTCCTACATCCTGGCCACCCCCCAAGATGATGAACACAAAGGAGAATTCTCAACGTATGGACTGACCAATCCAGCAGAGACTATGCAATTCCTATATGTCTTGAGTCCAGCCTGCGATATTTGATTGGACTATATTTTGTCTACACCCTTTACTCCCCTAGCACTATAAAGTTTTGTGACAATAAACGGGCAGAATTTCTGTCGTCTGTCATGGAGAAGGTTCATAACTGACTCGTAGTCCGTTATTTTATTCTTTCTCGTGTGCACACATGACATTATAATCTGAACATGGCAGTCAGACCTTAAAGACCCATTTTAGTCTCACCTCAACAGTTATAATAAAAAAAAAATGTGTTTGTGTTGTTTATCAACAGGAGAGTATCACTAGAGGATTAGTTAGCTTGTGCTATGTAGTCCTCCTACTCTCTGGAACCACGCCCCCACCCGATTGGCAGCTTTCAGCCTATACACAGTATACACAGAAAGCTGCCAATCAGTGGTGTGGGAGGGGCTATGCACAGCTCAGCATTCAGGGAACTGATATAACTGCAGTAGTGAAAAATTAACAAACGTACACCAAGCAGACTAGTAAGCGTCACATCACTGGAATCAGGTTATTTGATGATTTGTGCACCATTTTCCAAATTAAATAGAGTAAGACCATTTTGGGCTGCTCTGTGGAAAGGCTTTTTCACTATACATTGTGATGAGCTAATATTGTACTACTACTGGACCAGGCAGTACTACATTTACTTCCCTGATGAATCTTAAGTGTGCAAATGTGGCAGGAGACGGCATTTGGACATTCAGATACAAGGAGAGTTTGGCTTGCAATTAACCCTTCCTCTATTCTTATGAGGGATCTCTAATGAACAACCCAGGACATATCTCTACACTCTGGTGAGATTGTTCCTATATCTACACTCATTAATAGAATTTTGACTGATACATTTCTTTCTCGGTTTAAAATTTATCTGCTAAGATATATTACACAGTTGCTTATTTTCATTTGTAATATTGATTTATGAATTAAAAATTAAAATGACGGTTACACTTTGTTTGCACTTTCCCTCTTTTGCTCAAACATAAAAAACACACCATTGGTGCCCTGTGAGTTACGGGATGCTGCTAGGATATGTTATTACCACTAAATATGCATTTTGTCCTTGGCCAGGATTTAATATTTTTATATTTTATTATGTTTGAACCCCACTTTTTTAATATTAAACGATCTGATTAGTGAATCCCTGAGTGTATGATTGTGTCACCTTCGTCACTTCAGGTCTCCTTTTTTTGCAGTGCTCCTCTAGTCTTAAATACAAATCAATATGTTTACGTAGTAGGACTTCTATGTGCACGCTTTATAACATTGTTTGAAAATGCATCTTCTACTATTTAGAGTCACTTGTAACAATATTTTAGTCATTATAGCTGTATGTCTGGTTTGACAAGGGATTAATATATACAATTAAATTGAATGGAGACAAGTTCATCTAAACGAGTCACATAAAACACATACCTGGCCAGTGTGTTCTGTCTCATCCTTATTAATGATATACATGAGGAAGAACCTGTAAGAAGCACACAGACAATCATATGAATTAAGAAGATAAGATGCGGATTAATGAGCATTGCCTAATGAGCATTTGGTGTAGATAAGACATGTACGGATTTTTTCCATAGGTTAAGGCAAACCCAGTTTACTAAACGGATGAGCATTACTAAGAGATATGTGGATCTTATAATTGGGGTTAAAAAACAGAGACCATGGGTGAGATATGACATACCAAATTACCCAGAATTGTGACGTAAGTTAAGAGAAAAGACTGTCTTTTCATCACTTGCACCATATTTATTAGGTTTTAGACACTTTCTCTGCCTTTTCTGACAAAAGTGCATGGCCTACTGTGCAACACCATATGCCAAAATAGAGGTACAAATTTCTCTTGCAAGGCCAGTCACTTAGAGGTGGTGTAAACTTGCAGTAAAGGTTGAGCAAAATGATCAAACCGCAAGACCCACTAATAAAATAACACATTTTAAGACTGTCTTAGACAGCGCTCACATCAGCGGTATTTTGCCGCAAAGCCGGATCCGGCACAAATGCGTTTCAGTTCCATTCATTTCCAATGGAAGCGCAGCAAGATGTGGTCACATGCGGTTGTGCCGCGATTCCATTGGAAATGAATGGAACTGAAACGCATTTGTGCCGGATCCGGCTTTGCGGCAAAATATCGATGATGTGAGCGCTGCCTTATTCAAGTTTGCACTGTTTAGTAATTAGACAGTATTAATAAATAGGCCTCAGTTTTCTCCAAATTAAACTTAATTTATTGGATAGTTAGGAAAGAGTAGAATATCTGTAAGATGCCTTCAGCTAGTGTTAATGCTCCAGCAAGCTGACTCTTAGGATCAGGGAGATCTTAAACAATCACTCCCTTAGGTGAGAAGACAGGCAGTAGAGGAATAGTTGCTGGAAACACAATTGAGGGATTTTTTTTATCTTGATATCCAAACTGATATGTTTGGCACCAGATGACAGGAGTGGCGACAGCTCATGCCCCTCAGAGAGGCTTTTGGTCCAGTAGCACTTTATGGATGTATCTAGCCTAAGCAAAAAAAATAAAAAAAGCAGCAGAATCTTTGAGACATTTGTAGATATCCAGTAGGAATTAACATCTGACACCTGTGGCCACACAGCTTCTCTTTGAAAAGGTCAGAGGGGGTGAAAGCTTCCAGTTTTGTCTTAGTCTGTAAATGAAATGCTTGGAGGAGATTTACATTCCTTTCCATCTGCGATCTGCACCTGATTGATCTCAGCCTCCTCCTCTCTCCCTTCATTAGTTTACAGTGTGTATTGGGATATTTTACTATGGTAAAGCTAGACTTGTCGTTGGTGTGAAGTACAGCATTGTGACTCGAGTAGCCAGAGGTAAACCTTTGGATTTATTAAAGTGTTCCTGCAGGGGTGTACATTTGGATTATTTCTTTGAAGCTCCAAAATTTCTATTTGGACTCCATGTCCAACCAGACAAAATATTTGGTAGAGTAGCGGGGGTCACAGCAAATGAACAGTTACAGAAGGGCATATCTCCCAACTTTTAAAGACAGGGAGAGGGACAGTAATTTTGCCTCCTACTTTTCTCTCAATACAATACCCCTTTGATGGCTCCTAATGAGTATGATGCCATCAAAAATTGCTTCAAGAAACAGTATACTGCCCCGTGAATCCCCCCACTCGCACAGTATGATGCCCCAACAGTCCACCTCCACACACACATACGTCTGCACATTAAGAGGTCTCCCCCTAGTATGATGTCCCCACTGTGACCCCCTCTAAAGTATTATGCGCCACCATGCACAGGATGATGGCCCCCACTGCACCCTCACAAAAGTATAAAAGCTCTTAGGGTACGCTCACACGAGCATGAAAAACGGACGAGTGCAATGCAAGAAAATCTTGCATTGCACTCTGACCAATGTTAGTCAATGAGGGAGAGCAGTTAGCTTTTCTCGCATCCAGCATCAACATGCTGCGATTTTCTGCTACAGACGTATCCCTCGCACCCATTCAAGTGAATGGGTGCGAGATATACATTGGCATGGACTCGGATGTTATCCCAGTGCAGTGCGATATACACACAGGTTGACAATGGAGGAGATGGGGGGATTAACCCCTCCCTCTCCTCCGCAGCGCCCGCCTTCAACTTCACAGCTATAAACCTGATCGTAGAATCGGGTCACAGTCGCATGACACTCAGCTCACGCTCGCAGCAGAGCCTGAGCCGGGGGTCATTAGCGTATGGCATTCGATGCTCTCGCATCCGATGGCATACACTAGTGTGAGTGCAGCTTTACAGTCACTCACTCATAGTATGATGGCTTGCATTGCCCCCATAAACACCATGAAGGCTTCCCCAGTGCATCAGACAGTAGTACAAAATGTATAATACACAATAGACGCAGAGACATGGATCCCTGCTCTTTTCCATAGCAACAGCGCACCAGTCATCAGTGTGGATGATGGGTTCAGGAAGCAGGGGATGAAGCTTATTTCTCTGATCGGATATATTACAATGTTTCTTATATTTGGCTACACTATTGATTTATTGAAAGTTTGTTGAAATGTCAGTGGACCAGTTAAAGCCTGTGTTGTTGTATTTTAGTGCCCTTTGCCATGTTTGCACTAAGGTGATCCGGCTGAATTTTTAAAAAAAAAATAAAAACAGAAGGAAAAATCATTAGATTTGTTTGTTTTTTTTTAATTGATTTTTAGAGCTGAATTTGTCATTCCGCATCAATCATTTAAGTAAAACTGAAGTATAAACATCAGAATTATCATGTATCAAGTTTTAGAAAAAAAACAAAATATGAACTAACTGACGATGATTGAATCTTTAGAAGTTCAAAGTTGTCTGTTTCTCCAATTTAAAAAAACAAAACAAAATTAGATTCAAAGCAATTGCAAGTACTGCTCATCTTTTTACTAACCAGAAAAGGTTTGGAACACTCTGAGGCCTCCTAGAGCAATATTAAACTTTTTTTTTTTTTTTTTAAGCTCCTTAATTTAAATACAGCCTTAAAAATGTCAGTGACCTCAACATACCCAGCTAGGAATAAGTGGATGGTAACTAGTTAATAGCTAGTTTACCAAAAAGCTACATTTATAGACTTTTTTCGTTTTTATACATATAAAAATGATTACAAAAGGATCCCTTTTGGGAGGAAAGATGCTTGCCTCATTGATATATAAACAGGGCCGCCATCAGGGCATTACAATTCTTACTGGTGCATGAGGCTAGGTGAAGCGCGGTGCCTGGCCCGGGGTAATTACATAATTTTAGTAATCCTCGAGCTGGGCCCCAGTCATAGCTGCAGCAGAGGAGCTCGGCCATGTTCCTTTGGCCACTTTAGTGGAGTGGACATTAACAAATAGCTAATTTGCATGCTATGTGCTTTTAGGAGCATCGCGTGCAAAGAAGCCATGTGGAGCCAGGGGCAGTAGGGCACAGAGGAACGCTTCATCACGTGGCCAAATATGCAGCAACGTGATAAAGTCATCGTTGCGACCTCATCACACTGCTGCGAGTAATGCAGAACTACGGAGGTGACCAGGGCGTGGCAGCTGGCGGGGAAAGGTAAGCCCTACATGGAGGATCTAATAACATTCTTTTTCTCTTGTAAATCATGTTTTTATTCTTTGTTTAACCTTTATTTTTGTCAGCCTTATTTGTTGTGTATCCATAAAAGCAAAGTTTACATATAAATAGCTGGATGTGCACATTTTTGACTATGCAGCTTTTTTCCTCTCATGTTATATATTATTTTTTGCATAGTTTACCCCTCCCTTCATTTATATTTATTAACCTGTGCCCACTACTACTTTCTTAAAGTGTTGCGAGGAGCAGTGTGTGTGGGAAATATTGTACCGAGGGACAGTGTCTGTGGGGTATGTTATACTGAGGGGCAGTGTGTGTGGGAGGATATTATACATAGGGGCAGTGTGTGTGGGAGAGACATTATACAGAGGGGCAGTGTGTGTGCACCCAGAAGTCCATAGACTTAAGGTACATGCCAAAGAAAAGACTCAGTACATGGATGAATGAATCTGGCTACTGAAGTACATCACGTTGGTGCAGTGGCAGATAAAACAGTTGGTCCATCATGTAAAATATGTTGTGATAACCACTGCTATGTTTTCTGGCACTTATGGGGCAGCATTGGTACGAAGAGTGGTCTCCTGGTTAGCTGTGTGGTCATCAGGTGTCCAGTGACACAACTTATCATAGTAATATGCCAATTTGGATACCCTTTTGGAAGCTAAAAAACATTAGCCCATTTTGCCTTTATATAAAGGGTCTAAAGCTTGGCTTTCAAAAAGTCATCCCTTTGCTTGATGGTAATGATACGCATGTCATCCCACAAACATTTCAAGCTTGCCAGCATTGACACTGTTGGTTCACTCTCTGCACCCAGCTTCAACTTTGGTCATAGGTAACATCATCATTGTATTTGTAATTTTTAATCTGCCAGCCTTGTCCCCTGGCAATGTTAAATTGATAACTAAGTATCTCATGTTTATTACATAAATAAAAATAGTGGAATTCATGCTTTTATTAATTGCAGTGGGCTGATGCACAGTGTATGTACATATGATTGTATGCGGGCCACAGAGTGTTTCTGAACCTGCATATTAATTTAATACTAAAGAGGTGGGGCCCTTTTATTTTTTGGTCCCCTACCTTTGCCAGGATAACTCAATGTCCCACTCCACATCTAACTAGTGCTGCTCCTCCTCCACATCATGCTGCATGTAGCATTGGGCTTTGAGCATCCCCCACAGACACAGAACAGTTGTTGTTGTTCTCTATTGCCTGTTGCATCCTGATGAGTGTTTTTGCCAAGATAAATGAGGAGTATGAAATTCATGATGCCGCCATTGTTACCCACTTCAGTAGGCGACACGCATCCCTCATCAGCTGCCAATGGTAGATCTCAAAGTGAGCTATGCTCCAGTTTGGCTGCTGCATGAAACCTTCAATGTATGCAAGCGTTGAACTTGATCGATTGAAATGAGCAGACACTTTTCTAGCTATAGCCACTACTTTACTCAAGCAGGTATATTCCTTTAAGAAAATGTGCACAATTAAATTCATGACGTGTGCTATGCAGGCAGCATGAGATACTTTGCCGAAACGTAAGGCAAGTACATTGTTCTGGGCATTGTCACTTATGACAATGTCCAGCTGTAGTTGATGAGGAGCCATCCAGTGTGAGATCTGCTCCTTGAAGTACAACAGCAATTTGTCCGCTTTGTCATGCTCTGAAGCTATAAAACTACTTGGCGGCGCTTTACCATACATAGTGGTGACAGACTGAAAATATAGATTCAATTAAATTCAGAGGCAACTGGCGTGCATCACAGATCAATCAGTTCAGTCACATAGGTGAGCGTAGGAGCATCAGAATCTATCTTCTGACAGTATGTATGATTATTCCCAGACTACCATCCCTATTTTCTATGTTGCTCTGCAGTCGTGCACCACACTCTGTATATAGTAATTCTCCACTGTTTTTGGTGTCTCTCTCCTCATCTCTAATGATGTGCTTCCTGACCTCCTCTCCATAGCTTCTAAAAATCCTATGATGGCTGCTGCTTTCCCTGCCTCATATTTTATAGTGGCTATGATAGTCGCTCTTGACTGGCTGTGCTACACCATCTCTACTAACTACGTTACTAATATTTTCTAGAAATGTTCTGTTTTCATATACAAACAATGTTATACTTACAGATAGTTAGCTAGGTTGTGTTCTTGTAAAGTATGTGTTTCAAAGCCATGCGGCGTCGTATCAAAGTAATCATTTCCAATTCCACAGATGAAACATTTTGTCTGGGTAAATAAGAACAGTACAAGATGAGAGATCAGGATATCACGCATATGACATATTGTATTTGTCTCACGTCATATGTTCCACTCAGTTTCATCATACCTCCATATCTTCTCTGACTTGTTCCTGTTGATCTCTCAGTTCCCCAAAAGCATCAATGATCAAACCTGATGCAGAAAAGACAAGGAGTGTGATATTTTATATCTGTGAGATTACTGTTGGTGGTAGTTGTGGTGTTAGGTTTTACTGTAGTAATGTTTCCCTACCATGTAACATACTATGTGCTGCCGGTAGTATTAAAAAAAAGTCAAAGCCTTATTGTATGCTAGTGATAGAAAGGATGCCTGTTAATCTTCTTGCTATATGACAGCTGAGGTGCATTGTGTCCTAGAACAATGAACTTACCTTGAATAATGGCAAGAAGAATGACAATGACAAAGAAGAAGAAGGTGATGTCAAATACAATCCGATACATCTCATAAGGGTCACCGGCAGGGTCCTCAATCTCATCTCCAATGCCACCTCCAGCTCTCACCCCAACGTACATGTGGAACAGATAACACTGTTGGAGAGCCACATTCTAATTAGTCTGGTTTCCATCATCATTCACCCTAAAGCACCCAACTGGGAAGAATTACATCGCAACTTCTAAAAGGTAAAGTCATGCAAGTAATTTGCCCTAAATGCATCTTAATTGCATTCTTAATCATTAATGCACTGACCCATAGTAATGAACTGAGAGCTCAAACTGTCGCTCTTTATATAAACACTAGTTCAGAGTCTATGTTCATTACAGTCTGTGCTTCTACACTGTAACCTGGGGCTTTAGACATTCATACATTGTCGTCTAGCCATAGGTATTACATGTAATGAAGTATGGGGTTCTTCAAGTGACCCATATTTTTATCGGAAGAAGCTAAAAATTCCACTTTGATAAACCCATCTATTCAACTTATCACTAACAACTGGTGTCTTCCCCTCATGCTTCAAACATGGCTCCATCACACCCATCCTCAAAAAGCCCTCCCTTGACTTATCTTCTGTGTCTAGGTATCATCCCATATCACTTCTCCCATATGCCTCAAAACTATTGGAACAGCATGGCGATCTTGAACTGTCCTTCCACCTCTCCTCCTGCTCCCTCTTTCACCGGTTACAATCTGGCTTTCAACCACATCATTCCACTAAAACTGCCCTAACTAAAGTCACCAATGACCTACTAACTGTCAAAGCCAAGCGACACTACTCTGTACTCCTCCACCTACATCTGTCTTCTGCCTTCGACAATGTGGACCATTTCCTCTTGCTACAGATTCTCTCATCTCTTAGTATCACAGACTTAGCCCTATCATGGATCACTTCATATCTAACAGACAGTGACTCCCTTTCTCACACCAACTCTTAATCTCCCCCTATCTGTTGGTGTACCCCAAGATTCAGTGCTGTCCTGCATCTACACCTTCGGCCTGGGACAGCTCATAGAGTCCCCTGGCTTTCAGTATCATCTTTATGCTGATGATATGCAGATTTACTTCTCTGCCCGGATATCAGCTCCTTACTAAAAAAAAAATCCCACGATGTCTGTCTGCTATCTGATCCTTCTTTTCTGCTCGATTTCTAAAACTGAACATGGAAAAAACACAATTAATCATCTTTCCTCCACCTCACTCTACCACTCCACCTGACCTAGCCATCAAAGTCAATGGCTGCTCACTCTCCCCAGTTAATAGTGCTCACTGCCTGGAGGTAACCCTTGACTATGCTGTCTCCTTCAAGCCACATATCCAAGCCCTTTCCACCGCATGCCGACTCCAACTCAAAAAAAAAATTCCCCGATCTGTAAATTCCTTGAACAAAAATCTGCAAAAACACTAGTGCATGCCCTTATTATCTTCCACCTGGACTACTGTAACCTCCTCCTCTGTGGCATCACTTCTAAAGGCTGCTTTACATGCAGCACCATCTCTAGCGATCGCACCCGCCCCCGTCGTTTGTGCATCACGGGTAAATCGCTGCCCGTGGCGAACAATATCACTAGTATGCTTCACACCAACTCACCTTCCTTACGACGTCGCTGTGGCCACCGAACAAACTCTTTTTTAAGGGGGCGGTTCGTTTGGCGTCACAGCGACGTCACACTGCGGGCCACCAATAGAAGCGGAGGGGCGGAGAGCAGCCGCATGAACGTCACTCCCACCTCGTTGCTGGAGGATGCAGGAACGCTGTTGTTCGTCGTTCCCGGGGTGTCACATGTAGCGATGTGTGCTGCCTCAGGAACGACGAACAACCTGCGTCCTAAACGAGCAACGATATTTTGAGAATGACGTGTCAACAATCAACGATTTTGTGAGTATTTTGGATCGTTAGCGGTCGCTGGTAAGTGTCACATGCAACGACGTCGCTAACTAGGTCGGATGTGCGTCACGAATTTCGTGACCCCCAACGATATCTTGTTATGTCGCTGCACGTAACGGGGCCTTGAGGGTATGTGCGCACGTTGCTTTTTACCTGCTTTTTTGCTGCTTTTTCTTCTGCGCTGTTTAATGCCAAAATGGATGTGTTCTTCTATTCAAGCAAAGTCTATGGGAATTTGGGTTTCTTGTTCACACTATGTTGTTCAAAATGCTGCCTTTTTGTGGCAGAACTTTGGTCAAAAACTCAGCTTTGCAGTGCAAAACCCAAATGGCAAAAACAATTGACATGTTGCTTCTTTGAAAAGCTGTGTTTTTGACCAAAGTTCTGCCACAAAAAGGCAGCATTTTGAACAACATAGTGTGAACAAGAAACCCAAATTCCCATAGACTTTGCTTGAATAGAAGAACACATCCATTTTGGCATTAAACAGCGCAGAAGAAAAAGCAGCAAAAAAGCAGGTAAAAAGCAGGTAAAAAGCAACGTGCGCACATACCCTTAGACTCTTACTTCCCTCCAATCTATCTAAATTCTGCTGCCCGAGTAATCCATTTGTCCCCTTGCTATTCCCCGGCCTCTCCTCTCCTAAAATGCAGCATTTTACAGTCCCTGGAACGTGAATGAGACTTCTGGGATCTCATGCACACGTTGCTTAATACAGATTTGAAGCATGTCAGCATTTTTGCAGCATTTTCAAACAATTCTAATGAATGAGGGGAAAAAAAGCCTAAAAAGGAACTATTTTTGCAAAATCCTTGATGTAAATACTTAATGTGTATTTTTTTTTAGACAATTTCGATGCAAATACTTAATTTGAAGAGAGCTCTGTATAAACAAATGCCAACACACCTTAACAAAGTTAATGAGAACCTGTCAGCATGAGTTTTCAATGTAAAGTAAGGACATGGCTATAATGGCGCTGTAATACTGATTAAATCAATGCCCTCGGTGAAGAAATTTGCTTTTTTGTTCTCAGTCTGAAGTTTTCTTCTAATCAGATTTAGGTGCCTAGGGGCGGGACTGTGCACCAGCTCTTCTCCTGCACAAGCGCCTCATTCACGTCCATGAGTCGCACATACACAGATTGATTTCCTGGCTAATCTGCAAAAAAATGGTACAGTAGGTGGCACATAGGCAGTCATGTATAAAACGTGATTGTGCCAAGATGTCAATCTGCATGCACTGCCCACAGTGTCTCTTTATTGTAAACTAGCCGGGAAAATAATCTGCGTAGGCACCTGCCCATGGCAATGACAATGCCAGATTTCAAGTAGGCGGTAGGTCATTAAAAATATCAATTAGTTGTCATTTAAACACCAGAGGCAGGCATAAGACCCAGGACCAGAGGAGAAGACCCAGTCTAGCCCCTGTGCACCTAAATATTATTAGAAGAAAACTTCAAATGCTAAATAAAGAACAAAAAAGTGAATGTCTTCAGAAAAAGAGGTGAGAAATCAATCTGAATACCATGACCATATCCTTATTTTACATTTCAAAATCGTGCTGATAGGTTCTCTTTAAACAATGATGTAAAGAACAATGGCCCAAAATTCCTCCAAATCTACGTGAGGGACTGACAGTCAAACAGAAAACCATTACTTCGCTATTACTGTCAAAGGTGGTTCTAAAAGCTATTGATTCATAGGGTGTACTTAATTCTTCCACTCTTAATATTGCTAACTAAATAATGACAGGGTAATTTGTCACATGTTATTGATTATTCAAGGTTTAATGTACCAATACACCTAATTTTAAGACCTTCTAAGAACCAAATTTTTTTCTGATTAGTGATGAGCGAGCACTACCATGCTCGGGTACTCTGAACTAATGATGAGCGGGCACTACCATGCTCAGGTGCTCAGTACTCGTAATTAGTGATGCGTGAGCACTACCATGCTCGGCTGTTCGGTACTTGTAACTAGTGACGAGTGAGCACTACCATGCTCGGGTGCTCTGTACTCGGAACTAGTGATGAGCGGGCACTACCATGCTCGGGTGCTCGGTACTCGGAACTAGTGATGAGCGGGCACTACCATGCTCGGGTACTTGGAACTAATGATGAGCGACCATTACCATGGTCAGGTGCTCGGTACTCGTAACTAGTGATGAGTGAGCACTACAATGGTCGGGTGCTCAGTACTCGTAACTAGTGATGAGCGGGCACTACCATGCTCGGGTGCTCGATACTCGAAACTTATGATGAGTGAGCACTACCATTCTAGGGTGCTCGGTATTCATAACTAGTGATAAGCGAACACTACCATACTCAGTATGCGTAACTAGTGATGAGCGGGCACTACCATGTTCAGGTGCTCGGTACTTGTAATTAGTAATGAGTAAACACTGCCATGCTCAGGTGCTCGGTACTCGTAACTAGTGATGAGTGAGCACTACCATGCTCGGGTACTCTTAACGAGCAGTCGGACACTCGGACAAGTATCGAGCACCCAATCATGGTAGTGCTTGCTCATAATTAGTCCTGATACGTAAAATCATTGAATTCAAAGGGTTCTACTTGGACTAGCTCATAACTTTAGGTATTGACTTAAATATCATTTATAAACAACCACTAAGTATATTGATTTTATAAATAGTGTATTAGTGTTCTTTGAGTTATACCGAGTGAACCCCTATCATCCACATGCCTGCATTAGCCACCTGCACATACCGTCATCATATCATCGCACTTCATATCTGGATCATCTTCATCTTCACTCTTGTTGTAAAACTTTCTGAAAAAGTTGAAGGCCACGACCGTGTATAGATAGACAACAACAGCCAGGAGACCAACCGTTAACACCAACTGAGGGGAAAAGAAAAGTTGTTTTTTGTTTAAGGGGAGTGTGTCAGCAGGTTTTTAGAATTTAATCTTAAGACAGCATGCTGTAGGGGATAAAACACAGATTTCAGCTCTGTCTCTTATCAAGCTGTGTTATGTTGTTTACTTGCAATGATTGTTTCAGCACCAGGACCTTATCATTGCTCTGACTACATAGCCTCGTGCCTGGTAGTCTGGCACACCCCCTGCCATGATAAGCAACTCACTGTCTATAAACGTTGTACATAGAGAGCCTCGTGTGGGCAGGGGCAGGTCTCCGCTCTGCTGCATGGCTAAATCTAGACACTCTGTGTCAGTACCGCTCCACCCAGTAAACTAAGTGATATATCATTGGATCCAGGGTCTGTTTGCCTACATCATGCTGCTTATCAGATGAGGTAGCAAAAACCTGCTGACAGATTCCTTTTAATGATTTGATCAGACAATTACTTGCTATTTTGAAGATGTGTTACTAAAGGTCGTCTTATGATCAGGAGCTTTTTCTATTATGACTTACATGTCACACAATGTTTGGGGCACTAGTTCATCAGAATTTGCAAGACAAAAATCAGGTAAAACCTATAATTCACAGATTTACACTAGTTCAGTTTCGGTGCTAAGGATTTTCACTTACAAATGCTGATGGGATGCTGACCAAGAAAGAATGATGTGTGAATAAGGTATTAGTCGTAGCTGACAGCAAGGTCTACAACCTACTCTAAAAGACTGCAGGAATATGCTGGATGTAGTACTATTACACTGAGGTTCCTCCAAAGCATAACTGCTGATTTTGGGGGCCCCTAGTAGTGGGACCTGTATAAACAGCTGGAATCTGACCTACAAGCTAAGACTTAATTCACACCTCAGTATTTGGTCAGTATTTTCCATTTGTTTGGATGCCAAAACCAGGAATGGAACTTACAGTGGAAAAGCTATAGAGATTGCCACCTGTTCTGTGTGTTTGAGACGCTCCTGGTTCTGGCAGGATGAAATATTGAAAACAAAAAACTGATGTGTGAATAAAGCCTAAATGAGTTCTGTAATTCTTTGTTACACCCTGTTATGTATAAGTGAGACCACTGATAACGGAGGACGATATCACGTTGAACGGCCTTGTGCTGTGATAAATTTGAAGCCTCTTGTGTTCCTAAATGGTTCTTTATTGTTCCAAAATGGTTCTTTACTGTTCCAACCTGGCCCGCTGCTGAACTGGCACCGTTCTCTGATATCATCTGATAGGCTTACATCACAACTAATGATGAGCGAGTTTCGAAATACTCAGACAGTACTCGTTACGAGTATAGCGAATCCAATACTCGCGTAATCATTCCGAATAGCATGTGCAATGCAAGTCAAGGGGGAGTAGCGAATAGTACGGCATTCGGGTTACTCATTACATTGCAAGTTTTTCCCCATTGACTTGCATTGCACGTACTATTTGGAATGCATATGCGAGTATTAGATAGTACTTGTTACGAGTATCACGAATCCGAAGATTTTGAAACTTACTCATCATTAATTGCAACTTTTGTTTAAAGGGTGTATGCCAGGGGATTCATGGTCCCTGAACCACGGGCAGCATAAATCAGTTACATTCTCCCTCATTGCAGACATCTGAGTTAGGCTGGAGACACACTTGCATGTGACTTGAGCGAGGATTGCATCACATCGGTCAGTGGCTCTCTGGACAGGAGTTTGTCAGCTTCATGTATTTTTATGCCGCCAACACGCTCTTGTGAGGAGAGTCACCAGCCAGTCCGGCCAATGTGATGTTATCCTCGTGCAAGTCACACGCAAATGTGATACTATATAGTATACTATAGAACACTGCGGTGTTTCAATGAAAACCACATTTGAAAACTAACCATGAATGGGGAGAACAGGCTTTTAGGTGGGTTCCTACTTGCTTGGTGTCACCTGGCTCCGCTATATTGACGATACTCTTTCTTTGCAAGAATAGGAAGAGACCTGTCAATCTAGTGGAGAGGGTGGTGAAAACAATGATAAATGGATGTCTGCAATGGGGGACCTTGCCCCTGATTTCTGGTTTGGTCTCATCAATCACCTGACAGATTTCTTGTTATATGTATGCTTGGAGCTTCAACTGCGTTTCTGTTAAACGGAGACTGTTGTGAATGTCAGTTATGCTTTTGCTGCTGTGAGGCTCCCTCTTGTGGCCAGGAATGGTTTGGACAGAGACCAGGTGTGTTGAGCAATGGGCGTTTTCATTGCTAACTCTCTGCCTATTTAAATCCTGGTCTGATAGCAGGCTATGCCGGATGTCAGTTGTTCTTTGTACACCAGCCTGCTTCATCCTGCTCCAGACCACATCTACCCCAGATAAGTGCTTTGCTCTTTGTTTGTTGTTTGGTTCTTTTACTCTTATCTGAGTTTGTCATTTTCTGTGGTTGTTTTCAGTTTATTTGCATGCAGGGATCTTCCCTCTCAGTTGCTTAGCTGGGAAGCTCCCTGCAGCTATGTTTGGAGTATTGCTCCTATAAGTCCATGTGTTTGTTGCTTCTTGAATGTGTAATGGTTCCTGCTTTCTGTTCATTGGTATGACAAGAGCGCCTAGTATAGGACAGAGTTCAGATCTAGCGATCTGAGGGCTTTTTGTACTATCAGGTTTTTGGATTTTTGCAGGGTTTTTCTCTGGCCACCATCAGTCCCTTTCCTATCCTGTCCTATTTAGTCAGTAGGGCCTCACCTTTTGCTAATCCTATCATCTATCTGTGTATTGTGTTTTTCTATATCACCGCAGTCTTTGAATGTGGGGGGCTTGCTATTCTTTTTCTATTTTCTGAGGCAGAGAGTTATTCATCTTTCCTTCCTTTAAGATAGCTAGTTCTCCGGCTGGGTTCGCGGTGCATAGGATGTTAGTTCACTCCTCGGCTACTTCTAGTGTTGATGGTTAGTAAGGGGGCCAGATTAGTTGCCAATGCTCTTGTCACCTTTTACCAATGATTTATGGTGGTCTTCCATGGTTCCGGATCATAACAGGAGACAGTGAAATCCCATGTTTCTATTATACTTTTCCTCTGATTGCTCTACTCCTGGTTTTGGTTTACAAATTCTGAGATAAAAAGCTCACCAAATACTGAATGTGTGCACGTGGCCTTAGAAATGCAAGCTTTAAGTAATTCAACATAAACCCTGCATTAAACCCTTTGGGAAGCTGAGATAATGGCTGCATCAGATTCTTGGTATTTCAGAGTCGGCGGTCCATATGAAATTGTAGGATCACAAAAGCACATTCTGAGCTGCCCGGTGAGGACCATGCCTTATCTGCATCCCTCAGTTTAGATTTATACTGCTATGTAACATATAAAGATTACTTATCGATAATACATGGTTATATTGGCTTTCTATTACGTTAAAAAGCAGTTTCATAAATTCACTCATACGACTGGTTATCATTGGAAAATACGGGATAAAAAAAACAGGACCACCTGACACTCAAAATCCAGCTCCGCTCTTATAAATTGTATTGGTGACTGCATTTTGGGGTAAAAATTGCAAGTTAAAGAAAGCGAACACAAGGAATTGATGTTAAGGTATTTGGCTAGATTATACTGAAAGATTAATCAAAGGTAAGTTCCATTGAAATAAAATGGATCTAAAGAACGGCCACTTTAAGCCGCTGTCAGTAATAAGCAGGGTTCCTCTATCCAGCAGGTAAGAATTAATAGTGCATGCTGTGAGTGTTTAAAGCAGCAGCTTGGTTTCAATAATTCATGAGCGACTACAACAAACATCAGTGACTAGAAGCGGCCAGAAGAGAGTAGGGAGAGAGGGGCTTATGGTATCCGGGAGGGAGGGCAGGTGGAAATCAGGGCGCTAAATGTTCTCCGCTAACGTTACAAGCCTGTGGCATCGATCTGACTGCTCTACAGATTCTGGAGTCATTTCTCCATTGGAAAAGCAGAGCTCTCGGCAGGACCATCGTACAAGTAACTGCATAAGTGCAATAATTACTGACTGATCTGGTGCCATTACCACAAATGCTTTACAAACAGCTGACAGGTTTTACAACTATCCATTTCCAACTGGCCAGCATAGCCCTAGCACTGTGGAAAGGCTTGGTGTGCTCATGCCAGCGTCTGAGCTGTGAAATGAGCAGCACTTAATTCAGCTGTCTGCGGCCGCGCAGCGCGCTCAGGCATGAGTAATGTGAGTGTATTAGCGGATTCAGTGAGTCACACACCATGCATGCCGCTGCTGGAAACCAGGCCACGCTGCAGGCCAGGCTTTCATCTTTTCTTAAACGCGCACTCTATTTTAGAAACACCGCAATCATCTCGTAATCTGTTTAATAATAATACATGAATCGCTCATCGCCGGTTTATTAAAAGTCAAAGACCGCACAGACACCGGGCAGGCTTACTTGTTTTCCATTGTGAGTGACTGATGACAGAATCGTCCTCAGTGTCTTGAAGCCCATTGCAATGTCCAAGAGATGAGCAGCAAAGAAAAAGTTGTTATAATGCCCAAGAATCGACATGGTTGTATACCAGGCGAGATAAAGGAAGGACTGAAGAACAAAGAACAAGGCTCAGGTTACATTATATTATATATCCTATACGCATCTCTCCCCATAGAGTACAATGATGATATGATACATACATTGTCAGTAAATACCACTCCAAGCTTCCAGATGTGATACTTCATATCAATGGAGCTCAACCTGAAGATAAAAACCATTAAATATTGCTTTAGATATAAGATGTTTAATTATGTTTTACAATTATATGTAATAATGTTATCTGATAGATTTTAAAAAAAAGGTAGGTTATGGCTGCAAAAAAGCGCTGCACTTGAGTACTTTTTAGTACTATTGTAGCAACCTTTGCATTCTTTATTTTCCAGGAAATTGTAAATTGATACATACGGTATATAGTTTTACTATATATTTTCTACTTTTAATTTTACTTGCTTATATAGTGAAAATCCACACCACCTTAGAAATATTATCATCACTGTCCCCATTGGGGCTCACAAGCTAAATTCCCCATCAGTATTTCTTTGGAGTGTGGGATGAAACCGGAGGAAACCCATGCAAACACTGGGAGAACATACAAACTCCTTACAGATGTTGACCTTGGTGGGATTTGGACTCAGGACCCCAGCGCTGCAAAGCAATAGTGTTAACCATTGAGCAGCCTTTTTTTTTTTATTATTTGGGCACAATGTAGACTTAATTTATACGTGACATGTGGTGTCAAAGAAATGTTTGAATTTTGTACAATTTTCACCGTCTTCATCCTAAGACCTTGTGCACAGAATTATGTCACACTACATTTTTTATTCTGTATGATGCCTTAGCAAAGAGCGCTATTCTTCCCTAGAAGCATTGATTGTATTTGCCAGGAACAGAACTCATGGAAATGACTATGAAAATTATTTTATTACTATATTGCAGGGCACCCATAGAAGCGTACACGGTTGTCATTGTTCCACACTATCTGAAATACTTTTTGTCAGTATGATTTCCTAGAAATCTAAAGACAAAATAAAATTGTGATTTCAGAACAGAAGGACTAAGGCCGGCGTCACACGATATGATATATCGGGCAATAGGTCGTCGGGGTTACGGATTCCGTGACGCACATCCAGCATCGTTAGACATATCGTAGCGTGTGACCGCTACGAACGACTGTGAACGAGCAAAAATACTCACCTTATCGTTGCTCGTTGACACGTCGTTCATTTTCAAAATGTCGGTCCTCCTTCTGTGCTCCGGTTGTTCATCGTTCTCGAGGCATCACACATCGCTACGTGTGACACCCCGGGAACGACGAACACAGCTTACCTGCGTCCCGCCGGCAATGCGGAAGGAAGGAGGTGGGCAGGATGTTACATTCCGCTCATCTCCGCCCCTCCGCTTCTATTGGCCGGCCGCTGTGTGACGTCGCTGTGACGCCGAACGTCCCTCCCCCTTCAGGAAGAGGATGTTCGCCACCCACAGCGACGTCGTCCGGGAGGTAAGTACGTGTGACGGGGGGTGAACGACTTTGTGCGCCACGGGCAACTAATTGCCCGTGACGCACAAACGACGGGGGCGGGTACGATCGCTCGTGTGATCGCACGATAGATCGTACCGTGTGACGCCGGCCTTAGATATTCTAGTTACAAATAAGCTGAGCAGCAGCACTCAATGTCAGGCAGCAGCTGTGAAAGCAAACAATATTTTAGGGTGTATAAAAAGAGAGATTAGATCCCAGGATCCCAATGTATTGTAATCCTCTATAAATCACTTGTAAAGCCATATCTGGAATATGGGATCCAGTTGTGGGTTCCATGTTTTAAAAAGGATATTAAAAAGTTAGTCATTTCACATGCAGCAACTGGATTTTGTTTTTTGTCTTTTTTTAAACTTTGTATTATAATGTAAATGTAACAATAAGGAAACAAATGAAACAGATGTGAACGAGGTTCAAAAGGTGCATTTGTCATTTTAACATTGTAGTAAAGGAAACCAAACCTCCTCAGAAAGATATAAGAAATTAAATAAATATACATTCTGGAAACATGTAGGCCACCCCCTCTGTAGGAGGATATCAAAATAACCCGGGTGTGTCAAGGAGGGCTCACGGTTACCACAATTGTGGCAATTCCAGACAAAACACTTTGAAAGTAAGAAGCATCTATGATCACAGACATACCCATCTATACAAGCACTAACCCCCACTCATTCATTCACTTTGCCGCTTTGGGCAACTAGATTATGGCATGGGATGGAAGGCATCTCCTATAATGAGAGCTTAGAAAAGTTGGGTTTGATTAACTTGTACATGAGATCACGTCTGAGGTGTCTTTTTTACATGTGTGGTCAATATAAAAGACTGGCAGATGATTTTTTTCCTTCCAAGGACCAGGGGACATTAATTACCGTACGTGTAGAGGAAAGGGGATTCCAGCAGCTAAATGGTCGTTGACAAGTAGAATAAGGTTTATGGCACAGTTGGGTATGGGTCCTCAAGAAGTGTTCAAACCCATCATTAAATACAAAAACCTGGTACACCACAATGAATATAAGGACTTTATTGAACAGGCAATCCAAAAAAATGTACAATGTGTAACCTTTTGACCCCTATTATTTGGGCCTTCATCAGACACATTACATTCCTACACAAGAATTTATTGTGTCTGATGAAGGACCAAATATTGGGATTGAAATGTTAGACATTTTACGTTTTTTGGATTGCCTGTACAATAAAGTCCTTATATTCATTGTGGTGTACCAGGTTTTTTGTATTTAATAAATACCGTATTTTTCGGACCATAAGACACACTTTTTTCCCCCCAAATGTTGGGGGAAAGTGGGGGGTGCGTCTTATGGTCTGACTATAGGGCTGCGGGGAATGAGGGTGCTGCGGTGCAGCGAGTCATCGTCGGCACGAGCAGGCTGTAACAGCCTGCCGTGACCACGTGGGCCCGCTCATTACATATGCACGCCCATCATCTCTCAGCGAAACCGGCGCTGACAGGTGGGCGGGGTGATGGGCGGGGGGGGGTGCGTGCATAATTAGCAGCCGGCCGTGATCACCCCTGGCAACTACAGCCTGGAGTGATCATGTGCAGCTGTATTCACTGCCCCCCGTGCATCATTATCAGCGCGGGGTGCAGTGAATCAGTGTACTCACCCGTCACCATGTGTGGAGCCGCCCCCCTGCAGCATCGCGTCTTCCTGTCTGTGCCGGCGGTCAGCTGATCTGGACACTAGCGGCGCGCACCGCAATGACGTCATCGCTGTGCGCGCCGCTAGTATCCACCAGAATCGATCTGCTTACCGCCGGCACAGACAGGAAGACGCGATGCTGCAGACACCGGTGACGGCTCCACACAGCGGCGCTGCAGCTGAGACAGAGATCGGTGCTTCAGGGAGTGAGGAAGGGTAAGTATAAACGTTTATTTTTTTTTCCTGTGCCACAGGATACACGCCATTTACCAGGATGGGGGCATTTCATGAGCAGGATGGATGGGGGCATTTCATGAGCAGGATCCTCGTCCCATAACAGTGTGTCATGACCATATTTTTTGGTTAAAATTTTATTTTCCTATTTTCCTCCTCTAAAACCAGGGTGCGTCTTATGGTCAGGTGCGTCTTATAGTCCGAAAAATACGGTAGTTCTTTACAGCTAGAGTAGTGAGACTGTAGAATACCCGACCACGAGACATAGCAATGGCAGATACTATATCAGAATTTAATAAAGGGCTGGATGCTTTTCTCACATCAAATGACATTGTGGGTTCAAAATGATCTTCCAATAGATAAGCAGTCGAGAAAGGTTGAGCTCTATGGATATATGTCGTTTTCCAACCAATGTAACTATGTAGCATGGTCTATTACATGCCAAAGTGCTACCTATCTCCGATATATGGCAGTACACAAAGTCCCATTTACTTGGTATCATGGGGCTTTGCTGTGTTGGAGAACCACAAGATTGGTGGCCCTGGAGCTTGGACTGATTCTCCGGTGCCGTACCTTTTGTGTTTTGGATGTTTGTTGCTAGGTCAAGGGAATCTACAATTCTGTCTCCTTGTTTTGCTTAAATAATTTCAGCTCAGATATTACGCCTATTATATTTATATATATTATGCCTATTTTCTTAGGCATTGCCTAACAAAACACTTGTGATTCAGACACTGATTTCTATATTACGTGCCTGGAGTATTTTCTTACAGGTATTCATAATTTAGTTTTAGTTTTCCTTGATGTCTGTAATCATTATGATCACTGCAGGAGACAGGGGAACAAAAAGAAAAGCCAGCTCACTTCAACAGATGAAAAGTTCACTTCTAAATGATATGGAGATTTCTTTCTCGAATGTCACCTCAAGGTCAACATTATGCAAACCATTTAAATGTGTCTGATCCCAAGGCTAATGACTAAATGTAAATTAGAGGTATGTGTACATTGTAAGCTGGACGGATTTTGACAGCAGCCAATATGTCGGAGGGACTACAGTCACTTGCTCCCCTGCCTTGGACTAATGACTCATACAGATTTGTGTCACATAAGGTAGAGCATTGACAAACCGGGTGCAGCTGAAAGAAGATGCGGCACTTTTCTGAAGCTTCCGGTACTGCAGAACTCACCATGATACCAACGATCCCTCCTCGATTTTGGTCTTTTCTACTGGACTGAAATCCAAAGCATTTTTGTCCAGTCCCAGGAGTTCGGCAATTCGGTCAGCTCCATACAAGTCTCCATATTTATTGATAACCTAGATTAAAAAGACATCATATAAATCTCCACTGAAAACACCAGCAGCAGTCAATTTTAGGTGTGCAGAAAACATTTCCTATATGTGGCTTTGGTTAGAAATCAAATTTATGCAGATATGTTTGTGCCTTACCTTCCTCAATGAAGGTCATTTCTTCCCACTAATCACAGGCACTGCAATTATCCCAAACAGATGAGAGTGGGGCTAGTGTAATTATATACTGCTCTGGTTATAACACCGCCCTCCTCAATAATGCATGGGCTGTAAGGAACGGACCAAACATTAATTTGATCCTTAAGGGAGTTATCTGATGAACAAAGTTCATTTTAATCAATAGATCTTGGAATAATAATAATTTCCACAATTTGATGTTTAAAAAAAATTGTTCTTATGTTGAGATAATCTTATGTATGACTCCCTGCTATGCACTGTGTAATGGCCGTGTCTGACCGTACAGGGACATGTTCTGATCATACCACAGCTCCTAGCCTGGAGATGACAGAAAAGAGAGTATACAAACATTACAGCACAGGATCACAGCTGATACTTTATGTGAGGTAAAGCATTTCCCTGCCTGTTTTTAAAAATGTTTTACCTCACATAAGGAATAATTTGTGCTTTCCTATCTGTATACTCTTTTACTTCCTCCCCTGCCCAGGAGCTGCGGCATGATCAGACCATGTCCCTGTACGGTCAGACATGGCCATTACACAGTACATAGCAGGGACACATATATACCGTAAGATTATCTCAGTATAGGAACATTTTTTTTTAAACAGATCCAGTTGTGGAAAGAATTATTATTGCAACATCCATTGATTAAAAAGAACCTTGTTTGTTGGAAAACCCCTTTAAATCTGAGAGCTCCCAGTAACGAGGCTTCAGTTGTGGTGGACACTTTTAGATTAATATTTTCTACAAACTTTAGAGGTTGAGCGACCTTTCCTCCTTTTATTTAAAGGGATTCCAATATAACAAAAATTCCCAAACTTGTAAAAAAAAAAAAAAAAAAATATATATATATATTTTTTTACATCAGTTCTGTCAATTACTGGAGTGGAGTAAGCACAGAATGTTTAGTTCTGTAGGGCTAGTGAAATATATGAGGTGAGATGATGAATATAAGCAACCAACAGTTGTTCTTTCACAATAACAGCTGAGCAAAAGCAAAAAAAATTGAGAATCCAGAGAAAAACAATTAAAATGTAATATATTACAGTCTGTACTTTACAAGTGAAGCTCTAAATGAGATGAAAGCTTATTAGGGATGTTGGCGTGCGTTATTAGCTTAAAAGACAGTACACAGAAAGACTTCAGGGATTTACAGAGGAGCAGTTACAACAACAATGACACCATGTAAAGCAAATATTCAGCTCAATTACAAAGGAAGAGAATGGAAGTGAAGATCTTCATGCCGGCACTTAAAAGGTAGCTCCAATTGCACAAATAATTTCAATAATCCAGAGAAAACATTTCATTTAGGCCCTGTGTGCACTAAAAAATGGAATTTTCTTAAGAAAATTCCGCAGGCTCTGAAAGATTTCCGCACCCGCGGAAAAAAACGCAAAAAAACCCACACTGAAATTTTGGTGCGTTTTTTTCCGCAGGTTGGTACCTGTGTTTTAATGCATTCAATGCAATTAAGCACATTGAAGAAAAAAAAAGTAATTTCCTTCTGAGATAGATAGAGGGATAGATAGCTAGATAATGGATAGATAGAGGGATAGATATAGATAGAGAGATAAAGGGATAGATAATAGATAGAGGACAGATCAATCAATAGAGTCCCTCTGAGGACACACTGCAGTTCTCGCGAGCGGTAATGTGTTCACATTACTGACCGTGAGCAATGACCTGTAATTACCTCTGCAGTCTCGTTACGAGGCTGCATTAAGTACAGTGTGTCAGACGTGGCTGCAGCAGTCTGCAAGCGTCATGGGACCTGTGTGGTAAAGAAGTGACATGCAATTGTTTTTGCTGCGGGAATCCCGCAGCAAAACTGGTAGCTGTCAAAATCTGCCTAGTGCGCACAGCATTTTTTTTCCCCAGGTTATAAACATTTTCTGCATCGAAACATGCAGCAAATTCACGGTAAAATCCGGCAAGTGCGCACAATAGTAAATACCCCCTGAAAACATTTTTCGACCAGCAACACGCACAATAATGTCATGGCTTCCATTCCAAACAGAGCTATGACAGATCCTGATTGATCCCATTAACATATACGGTAAGTTTTTTTTCTCTTGATAAATGCAGTAGTGTGAACAGAGCCTCATATATGCCAGTCACAGTGTTAAACATTTGGACGCTGCAGTTTTTCTCTTGCAAAATGAAAAGTGACCATAGCTTTATGGGAATAAGTGGGAATAGTTGCGATCTCTGGGTCCCCGTGTAAGATCTTCTGCACTCTGACATCTCAGAGCTGAAAAGTTATATTCACGCTCCAGAGAATCGATGAAGAAATTTCTGCAACTGAACTGAAAAGTCTATTCCATACATGTGAATGGGGTTTCTGCAGGACCCAGGCAGATAAAAGATTGGTTAAACAAATTCTGCATCCAATCTATACAGTCTGGGAAAATGCCACAACAAAAACTGAAAATGGGAGAATAATTCTGTTTGTTGGGTGCCTCAGTATTAGGCGATGTTCACACAGGGCATTTTTGCACTGTTTTTAGTATAGTTTTGCCTTGGTTTTATGCAAATCCATGCTAATAAAACGTTGCCTTCACAGTCCCAGCAAAGAGATTACGGAAATCTCGTGTACACACACACAAGACACCTGCGGTGTTTTCCTGACGATTTTGTGAACCGCCCTGGTTTTTGCTGCATTATTAAAAAAATGAACAATGTCCATTCTTTTCAGCGGTTTTGCCTTGGTTTTTCGCCCTAGTGACAGGTAGACTCACAGATACCCTGGATTGGTGGGTCTAACCGGGTTAATAAAAAAAAAAAAACCCCGGTTCTGACCCGGAATTGATCCAGAGTATCTGGCTGGACGCCGATCTATGGGGATCAGAAGCCGGCACTTAAAAATGGTGGTAGAGAGGATACGGGGATTGGAGCAGACACGTAATACTTACCGAATCACTAGCGCGGCTGTACACTGCTCCTGCAGCCCCTCCACTTCCCAGGCCGCTCATTACCTTCATTGCATATTTGGCATCTGTGATTGGTTACAGTCAGACATGCCCCCAGCCTGTGTGACAGCGTCTGCCTGTAATCAATCAAAGACCCGATCTGCGGGTCTATCGTATAGTAATAAATAAATAAAATTGATGTAGGGTCCCCCCCATATTATGATACGAGGCAAAGATAAAGCATATGGCTACACTCTGCAGCCCCCAACTGTAAGCTTATCTTGGCTGTGTATCAAAATAAGTTTTTTTTAATATTTAAATAAATAATTAAAAACAAAAAAATAGTGTGCGGTCCCCCCAATTTTGATACTCAGCCAAGATAAAGCCTGACAGCTGGGGGCTGGTATTCTAAGGCTGAGGAGACCCAACCTAAAAATAACAGCCTACAACCGCCCAGGATTGTCGCATCCATTAGATGCGACAATCCCAGCACTTTACCTGGCTCTTCCCGATTGCCCTGATGCGGTGGCAATCGGGGTAATATCAGGGGTTAGTGGAAACTCACACCTGGAACTATGCCTTTGATTAGTAATGGCAGGCATCTATGAGACACCCCAATACTAATCTGTAATAAGTGAAAAGAAATAAACACAAACACCGAAAAAATCCTTTATTTGAAATAAAATACAAAAAACACCCTCTTCCACCACTTTATTAACCCCCAAAACACCCCTACGGGTCCAACATAATCCACACGAGGTCCCTTGATGATTCAGCTCTGCTACATCGGAATCTCACAGCGAGCGTCATAGAACATATGACTGCCTGCTGTGTACTCCACTGTAGAGATAAAAATATAGCGCATATGAGAAGCACCCGTGGAGTGATTTCTGTATATTTATATTATAGAATTGCTCACCTGGTTAGGTTGTGCGCCCTCGCACAACCCCGGTGTTAGATGTATAATTCCTCTGGGGGATGAGGGACTGTCTCAGCTGGCGTTATCCGTTGTTCTGCTGGGTGGATCCAGGTTTGTTGCCACTGCTGGCTTCAGATTCACCGACTTCTTGAATCCTGGAGCTCTGTGCGGACCTGTGTCCTCCTGCTGTTAGTTTAAATGATCTGATGGATTCTATTACTCGCAGCAGCTCTACCCGGATTCCCTTATGGGAGTAGGCATATAGAAAAAAGATTCCGGTCTTTGTGAGCGCTAGTAATAGATCTTTGGTCTTTGATCTTTTAAGAAATTTGGCTGTATTATTAATAACATAAAGCTCTTGTATTAACACAAGATATAAACATAAAGCCAAATTTCTTAAAAGATCAAAGATCTATTACTAGCGCTCACAAAGACCGGAATCGTTTTTCTATATGCTGTGTACTCCAGGGAGAGAATGAATGAGCTGCGATCAGTGGTGATGTCACTCAGGCAATTTGTGGTCACATGTATCTCCAGCTGTTACCGTAAATCACTTGAGTGACATCACCGCTGATCACGGCTCATTCATTCTCTCCCTGGAGCTCACTGCGGGTATCATCCACATGGAGCTGGAAAGGAGGACAGCGACTGCACAGGAGGGAAGATGAGCCAGACCTGAGACCATTGAGTATAATAAAAAGTCTGTTTTCTGTTATACACAGTGGCCTGGGTGCTTGTCAGTATTCTAGAAGGTGACAGGTTCCCTTTAATCATTTACCATCTTCAACCTTCATTCTAAATTTGTTACCGATTTTTGTGGTCTCATCTGAGAGTAGCATGATGTAGAAGCAGAAACCCTGATTCCATCGGTGTGCCACTTGCTGAGCTGCTTTCTGCCTGTGTTGACGGTTATCCTTGTTGATCCTGTCAGTCACATATGCTTGTCTCAAAGGTTAAGCCATTAACCCTGTAAGTACACATGGTACAGTATGTACTTACATCAGCAGCTCTCTGAATGCTGCGCTCTGTATAACCCCGCCCACACCTCCGATTGGCCGCTTTCTATGTTCATTGTGCATGGTCAGAAAGCTGCCAATCAGTGATGGGAGTGGGGTTATTCAAAGCTCATGACTATGGAGGACTACCTGGCAGCAGGCTTACTAGTCCTCTAGTGATAATCTCCTGCTGATAAAACAGTGATTTGCTACAGCAAGCAGCCCAGTAAGTGACATCACTGGAATCCAAGTTTCTCTGTCTCTACATTATGCTGCTCTCAGATGGAGACAGATTCCCTTTATAAAGAATGTATTAACCAACTTTCATATATTGTATGTTCATTCTGTCCCGTGTTAGACAGCAAGGTTGTAAGACTGAAGTGTATATTGCAGGCAGCTTTTCACACAGTGAATCCACCTAGTGCTCAGCTGGGACTTAACATCTCTTCCATAGGACTTAATATCCATGGAAACTTATCTACTGGATGTTATACTCTGATTAAAATGTGGAATTGCTCAGGCAACTGAAAGCAGAATATAAGCCGGCATGCCTGAAATCCAGCAAGCGCCTCTTCTAAGTCCCAGCACAATGCGCATAGTGTGAGGTTTATTGTACGGCTGCTCGGAGTCACATTATTTAGAAGAATAGGAGTATAGAAAAGTAACCAATACACTGAAATAATGTCCGCACAGCAGAACTGCAGGTCTTTACATGCTGGATATTATACTTGTCATTTACACGTATGATAACATAATGAAGCAAAATATGGATCCCAGCACAGGTGTGCGAGGGATTAACAGCTTACCTTCCTTTTAACAAATTTATCCCAGTAATTATTAGGAAAAGACCTGCAAACAGAATAATAAAAAGTCACATTATTCATGGTACCACCTGTAGCACGGCATCAGGAGGAAATCATAAATTAGATGCACGTGATGTGCATTTAAATGACAGAAAGGTCGGTGACAGCTGCAGGTCCCAGGAGAGCGCCGTGTGCTAGTCACTCGGTACAATGAAACGTCTGGGTGCTGCAGGGATGTATGACAGCCGCAGAAAATGCAGATCAGAAAATTGTCACTAATCCAACATAATTATACATACAGTGGCATGTAAAAGTTTGGGCACCCTTGGTCAAAATTACAGTCATTGTGAACAGTTAAGTTTAACATTAAATGATCTTTAAAAGGCATAACGTTAAAGATGATACATTTACTTTGTATTTTAGGCAAAAAATATATATATATATTTATTTTCATATTTTACATTTTAACAATTACAAAAACGAAAATGGGCAAATGTAAAGGTTTGGGCTCCCTTGGAGATTTGTGTGCTCAGATAACTTTCCCCAAGGTTTCAGGCCTTAATTAGCCTGTTAGGCTATGTGCCCACGCTGCAAATTTACCGCGGATTTTGCCGCGGATTTGCCGCGGATTTACCGCGGATTTTCCGAAAATCTGCAGCTGCGGCACTTCCAAGCCATTTCAATGGCATTTTGGAAATGCTGTGTCCATGCTGCGGATTTTTCCGCGGCGGATTTGCCGCGGATTTTGATCCGGAAAAATCTGCAGCATGTCAATTATTGTTGCGGATTTTGGGTATAGAATGGGGGGGAAAAAAAAAAATCCGCATCAAAATCCGCGGCAAATTCGCGGTAATCCGCGGCAAATCCGCAGCAAAAATAAGGTGCGGATTTGCCGCGAAAGTCGCGGATTTTCATGCAGAAAAATCCGCAGGTACATTCTACCGTGGACACATAGCCTTAGGGTTAGCTTGTTCACTATCACCGTATATCAGTGGCGTAGCTAGGGTTTCAGCTCGGGGGGGCAAAACATCTGAGTGGGCCCCTTACCAGGTAACCATGATAACTATGATGGCGCAGACTAATCGTGGGTATAGTGGAACCTCGGCAGAAGACACTGATATTACCGCTATATGGTGACTATATAGAGGTAGATATCGGTGCTGCAGCACATGCAAGAGATCACAGTGCAGTTATAGATGGTGACTTACTGCTGACGTTCATTCAGATGGAATTGTTCACCTTTTCCGTCTTTTCCATCTGGCCCAGACCAACATGACAACTTCTTCCAGCCACAACTCATCTACAGAAATTACCACAAAGACACTTGACTCCTCACACTTCCGGCCCCGAACCCCATCTAATCCCAACCTGCAAAAACTCCTCATCCTGCCGTCACCCCAATACTGAGCCGCTGTTGCCGTGTGTGTCCCTATTACTGCTCCTGATATGTGCACAAAAAACGACTCTTACTGCCACACATAGTAATACCACCACTGTGCCCCCACATAGTAATGCCACCACTGTGCCCCCACATAGTAATGCCACCACTGTGCCCCCACATAATGCCCCCACATAGTAATGCCACCACTGTGCCTCCACATAATGCCCCCACTGTGTCCCCCACATAATAATGCCACCACTGTGCCCCCACATAGTAATGCCACCACTGTGCCCCCACATAATAATGCCACCACTGTGCCCTCACATATTAATGCCACCACTGTGCCTCCACATATTAATGCCACCACTGTGCCCCCCACATATTAATGCCCCCACTGTGCCCCCCACATAATGCCACCACTGTGCCCCCACATAATAATGCCACTACTGTGCCTCCCACATAATAATGCCACCACTGTGCCCTTTACATATTAATGCCACCACTGTGCCCTTTACATGGTAAAATGCCTCATTTGTACACATACACACAGACACAATCCTATACACACAGACACAATCCTATACACACAGACACAATCTGATACACACAGACACAATCCGATACACACAGACACAATCCGATACACACAGACACAATCCGATACACACAGACACAATCCTATACACTCAGACACAATCCTATACACTCAGACACAATCCTATACACTCAGACACAATCCGATACACACAGACACAATCCTATACACACAGACACAATCCTATACACACAGACACAATCCTATACACACAGACACAATCCTATACACACAGACACACACTCACATGCTGGGGGGCTTTTTACTTTTGATGATTGGAGGACACGTCTCTCTTGTGCGGCCACAGACTTTGATGGTAAATCCCTCTAGGCTAAAGGACCTGTGGTGACGTCACGCCCATGTGATCAGAAGCGGCGGGGCCTCAGCAACGCGGCTGATAACAGAAAGAAACTCCAGGTGTCCTGGAGTTCTTTATGATAGAAGCGGGAACCGAGGTAAGACCTCCAGATGTGTGGTGCAGGGGGGCGCAGGGGGGGAGGTGGAGGGCGAAGCCTGCATGATTATAGTGGACGGGAAAAACATGGCCACGCCCACTAACAAAGCTGGTCACGCCTACTACACAGGCAGCTCCTAACCACTGGGATCTTGCCTGATGCTCCTCGGCTGGATGGAGGCAGCGCGCGCTGCATGACGTCATTATAACACACATGGCCGCACAGTGAGCGGCCGAGTCTCCTCTACTATGCGGCGGTCAGCACTGTCTGCGCCTGTCAGTGTGCCCGGCCACATCATAGTATAAGAGACACGGCCGCACGCAATTCACTGTACGCAGCCATGTGTGTTATAATGACATTATGCAGCAGGCGGCCGGCCCTTTAATAATAGCTGGGAGAGCAGCCTGGGGGGCAATTGCCTCCCCGCCCCTACCCGGCGCTGTGCGATGACGTCACCACGCTGTGTCCTGCGTGTGCGCTGTCATTAGCAGCAGTGCAGGGAGATCATGTCTCCTCCGCACTGCCACAGAGGTTACTATATCGGCACGCTGTGCATGCTGATATAGGTAATGGTATTGCAGCTCCGGGTGGGCCCCCTCTGAGCACAGGGCCCGGGGCGGCGGCACCCTCTGCCCCCCTGCTAGCTACGCTACTGCCGTATATGAAAGGCCAGGTGATGCAAATTTCACAGATTTATAAAAACCCAGCCTCCTCTAACCTTGTGCCAAAAAACAGCAGCTACGGGTTCTTCTAAGCAGCTGCCTAGCACTCTGAAAATGAAAATGGTGGAGGCCCACAAAGCAGGAGAAGGCAAAATGTTTTCTAGTTGCCTTTCCTCAGTTGGAAATGTAATTTAGAAATGTCAGTTACCAGGAACAGTGGAGGACAAAATAGGGTCTGGAAGACCAAGCAAAACTTGGATAAAAGCTGCTCATAGGATTGCTAGAGAAGCAAATCAGAACCACCACTTGACTGAAAAAGACGTTCAGGAAAATTTATCAGACTCTGGAGTTGTGGTACATCGTATTACTATTCAGAGACGCCTGCACAAATACGCATTTATGGAAGAGTCATCGTAAGAAAACCTCTCCTGCGTCTTAACCATAAATTCAGTGTCAGAAGTATGCAAAAGAAGATCTAAACAAGCCTGATGCATTTTGGAAACAAGTCCTGTGGACCGATGAGGTAAAAATAAAACTCTTTGGCCACAATGATAAAAGGCATTGTGAAGAAAAAAGGGAACAGAATTTCAGGAAAATAATATATTGCCAAATATTAAGTATGGGGGTGGATCAATCATGCTTTGGGGTTGTGTTGCAGCCAATGGCACGGGGAACATTTCACAGGTAGATGGAAGAATGGATTCAATGAAATTTCAACAAATTCTTGATTCAAACATAACACCATCTGTAAAAAAAAGCTGACGTTGAAAAGAGGAGAAAAGAGGATGACTTCTACAAGTGGATAATGATCCTAAACATTTGTCAAAAACCACAGTAGATTACCTCAAAAGGCGCAAGCTGAAGCTTTTACAATGGCCCTCACAGTCACCTGATCTGAACATCATTGAAAAACTGTGGCTAGACATCAAAAGAGCAGTGCATGCAAGACGAGCCAAGAATCTCACAGAACTGGAAGACTTTTCCAAGGAAGAATGGATGCAAATCCCTCAATTCTCTCTGGCTCTTTGCTGGCTACAAAACAGTTTCAAGCTGTGACACTTGCTAAAGGAGTGCTACATGGTACTAACCATGCAAGGTGCCAAACTTTTTCATTGGCCTATTGGCCTTTTTTGTTAATTTTAAAATGTAAAAGTTGAAAAAAAAATGTTTTGCCTAAAAAACAAAGGAAATGTGTGTTACGTCACCACTGGAGTCTGCTCCATCGACTTCTACTCCAATCGCCAGGCGACGCCGTGTTTCTGCCATGGATAGTGCTGGTGATGGGAGGGGAGTCAATGCCAGCGGCGCCGGTGGGTGCAGGCTCCGCTCATCCACTGGTCTGGGTTTCCTGGGGATCTGCAGTGCCACTGGCTGACTGTAGGTGGCGGGTGTCCCCAGCTGAAGTACCATCATTCAGCTACAGCCTAAGGGAAGCCACCATACCCTTTTTAATGCCCCTCCTATCTGCTGACCTCTCCCAGAGATAGTTCTGAAAATTCTGGCTCCTGTTTCGTCCTGTTCTGTGATTTCGTGTGCTGATTACTGCTTGTTTCCTGACTACCCTCCTGCCTGCTGTTTTTGTACCTCGCTGCCCGATCCGGTTTTGACCTCTGCTTGTTTCTGATTACATCCTTGCCTGCTGATTCTGTCCCTGTTCCGCAATTCCTGGTTTGACCCTGCCTGACAACTACTCTCTCTGACTGCTGCCTTCCACAGGTAGTGATCTCCAGGGCCCTGTGTAATTCCAAATCCCTGTATAGGGGTTAAAGGGTTCTGGGGGTCCTGCTTGGTGAGTGGCTTTCCTTTAGCTTATCCATTACAGCCCGTCTGAGTCTGTGGATGCAGGCAGGCATTACAATGTGACATTTTTAACTTTACACCTCTTAGATATCATTTCACCTTCAACTGCTTAAGTGTTCACAATAACAGTAATTTTGACTAGGGGTGCCCAAACTTTAACATGCCAATGTATCTACACAGCCAAATATTGTTTCATCATCTTAAAACATTTTCACGTCCACCTTCCCAATTCCTAGAAAATGGCTTTGTCTCATTCTCATCTAGTTGTCCTCTGAGGTGAAGAAGTAAAAAACTTAGACATTTATTTTAGTAGTAATAAATCCTTACTAATTTGCTGCGCATTCCTAAATGTACAAAATAAATGGAAGCATCCCATCTGGTGGATAAAGGCTCATCTGCCAGGGGTGATGATCACTTGTATGAAAATAAGTAACGTAGTGCCCGGAACTTTACTTTGTCTGTAAGAAATCGACCTGCGCCTGTAAAACCTATGAAGAAGCTTTATATCTAGCCCTATCTGCTGTACAGCTATGTGATGTACTGTATATTGTTGGCTGGGTGTGTAATCGGCCACTTCTGCCTGGGGAGTAGATGACTGCCGTGTTCTTCAGTTATTAATGACTGGTCCAGCGATCTGCCACTAGGATGACATTTCATCTTGCATAAATCTAATGCTGAGAAACTTCAAAAATGAATGTAGCAGCTCTATTTGTAGCTTGTTGTCTTACATTAAGCGCTTTCTCAAAGGGAGTCTGTCATCATAGAATAACTATCCTTAACCAACTCTAGTTTAGTTGACAGCTCTGGCTACATAGAGTCAAAGAAGCGCGAAGGTAGATGGAAACCAAGAAAGTAGGAAGATGCACACAATTTTTTGTTTATGCCTTGGGTACACTGAGGTACATGGTTTGAGCAGTCATTCTGTGCTAAAACTTCATCAAACTCCCCTATCTCTGTCAGGTCTATAGACAGTGACTGGAGCGGTAGTGCAAATGCATGAGCACCGCACCATACAAAAACCTCTTGAGCATGAGCTCCACACAATACAAACGTCTCATGAACATCAATGTACATTACCTCTTTGACTAGTCAATGGGGCATTGTTTTCCCCAGACTAGTTGGCCCTCTCCGCATGTTATCACTCCCCTGTGTGCATGATAACACGATTTGCAGAATGTTGACAGCTCCTGGCAATCTCACGCATGCATGCGGCTTTCTTTACTAACATCATTGCGCCTTTGAAGCTAGGTGTATGCTTCCTGGCTTCTGAGAAACACTGTGCATGTCCAGAAGTGAAGAAGACGGAGGTTTGTCTTTTGGACATACGCAGTGTGCCTCTCTGAAACCGGGAAGTGTACACCCAGCTTCAGAGAAGCAACGATGTTGGGAAAGAAAACCGTGGGCATGCGTGAGATTTCCAGGAGCTGGCGATGATGCCACCTCTCTGCAAATCATGTTAGTATGCCCACAGGGGAGTGATAAACATGTGGAGAGGGCAGACTAGTCTGGGGAAGTAACGCTCCATCAACTAGTCAAAGGAATAATTTACATATGGAAAAGGACTTTATATAGACCTTTTTTCAGTGTGTTCAGGTGTCAGTCAGTATATAAGGCTTGTTGGGTAGGGTGTTTAGTAATAAATAAATGCTGGAGGGTGGGAGGGCATGGGGGACCTGTTAAGTTCCCTTTAAAGGGACTCTGCTGTCAGCACAGAATGACTGTTTAAACCAAGCACAGGCGCTTGGTGCATTATGATGGGGCAAGCACGTAAGTGCAAAATCCCACCTGCTTGCTTTCCAACTACCTCCACCCTACTCTGGCTGTGTGAAGACAGAGTTGTCAATTAAAGAACAGGAGGGTGGAGATAGAGGGAAAACAAGTAGGTGGGAAGCTACACTTAAATGTTTGGCCACGCTAAGAGTGCACAAAGTGCACAGTCATTCTGTGCTGACATAGCACCTTCAAATAGAGCCGAGCTGAATTAGCAAACACTATCTATTGACAAGCTTGGGGCTGTTTCTGTAAGGCTGCTTTCACACATCCGGTTTGAGCAGTGCGGCTAAATCCGGCTCTAAAACCTATGCAACGGATGCGGCGAAAAAAACGCATCCTTTGCATAAGTTTTTACATGCGGCCCGTCCGTTTTTTGCCGGTTGCGGCACGCTACTGAGCATGCGCAGTGCAAAAAAAACGCATGCGGCGGCCGGATGCGTTTTTTCCACATCGCGCCGCATCCGGCATTCATAGGCATGCATTGGAAAAAGCTCTGCATCGTCCGGATGCGGCACGATGCGTTTTTTTTTGCCGGACAAAAAAACGTGCCAGGCACCGTTCCATCTGGCCGCCACATGGGCTAAATATGCCACATCCGGCAAAAAACAGACCTAACGCAAGGCCATGCGGCACAATCCGGCACTAATGAAAGTCTATGCGGAAAAAATGCAACCGGCAGCAAAAAAAACGGTTGCGTTTTTTCCTCAAAGAGCCGGATTGTCCCGCACAGCAAAAAACGAATGTGTGAAAGCAGCTCAAGAAAGCAGTCATGTATTTCTAATTTGGAAAACCCTTATTATAGAATACTCTACAGATAACCTAAACTAATATTTTGTGATTACAGCACAACTGCCACATTAGCAAACTTCAGTTTGTTACATAGACACAACAGGTAATACACTAGAAGAATAATAGCCAGATTTCTTACGGGGTGTTTATAACAAGACGATCCCATTGCCCTTTGATATCATCATCTGAGGGTTGCTCTGTGATATACAGACCATCAAATTCTACATTGCGAGCAATTTCCTTCTCCCGTTTAAATACCACCAAAGGAACCTATGGGGAAAGGACAGAAGGATGAGCGAGGAACGATTAACATCCGGGTAACGGCATTATCATTTCACACCTTGTAAGAGGAACAGACAGGAATGAATGGATCCATCTATCACTTCACGTTATGTATGATGTGCACAAAATATGTTTTTTTTCTGTGCATTTCATTTTTTATTCCCAAGAGGAATAAACACATTTTCATTGCAAATGAATCCCAAAGAAAATGCTTTAGTTATGTATGTGCTGGTGTTCACACATTAATAATCAAGTCTCTCCTTTTTCTTTAGGGATTATGTTTGCGTAGAAGACACGGTATTGAACTCTAGCCTTGTCTTTTATTTGGGAACTAAGGTGCAATTGTTTTGAGAAGCACAATGGATGCAAAAATCTATTGTATATTAAACAATATTACGTTTATTGGTTATATCCTCTCATCCAGTCTTATCAAGGGATATATGGTAATTAGATTTCTAACCTTTCATAAATGGATGATAAAGTGCAATCAGTACTTATGTACTATACATGCAAGTACTATGTGTGCGTGGCTGGAGGAGAGCAGGGGACCAGCGCTCCTAGACTGTCCCTCAGACTAGGGGGACCCTAGCTATCCCTTAACTCAGTGTTACCTTTGAAGGTGAGGATGTCTGAGCCGTCTTCCTGGCCCTGCTTCTGACCAGCCCTGATCTTACCCAACAAGAATATGACAGAACTCCACAACAACTCCAAGCACCACGCAATATAATCACCCGCAGGACTGGGACACAATAGCACACAGACCAACACCGCAATAAACTATAATTTCCATGGGAAGACGGATTCCGGCACTTTAAAAAGGAGGGGAATAAATGTAATAGGTTTCCAACAACATGTGATGCCAAAGGTAACCAGCAGGCTAGCAGAGGTTAACTCTTACTAGCCTGAGTTAATGAGCACACAGCATGTCGACGCCTGAGTCTATCTGTGTAACTCGAAAACACCATACTCCATAGTGTGGAGTGTCAGACTGTAGTGTGAACAGCGTCTGATGCCACCTTGACACTCGGCAGGTTTAGAGCAAAACTCCATGTGACAATGTGGGGATCATTGTGACACAGAAGATGCAAAGTTAAACGGCTATATGCCAATGGTAGCTATAGGGGCAGAAACCCCACATATGCAGCGGCCTGGGGGCCACTACAACCATAGGAAGAAGATAAGTCTTCCTACTGTGTAATCCATTGCATGCAAAGGACTGTAGTAATGATGTCCCTTGCTTACAATTATTTGTGGATTATGATCTACCTGAGAAATTTGCACACTGGTATGACATTTGTTAAACATTAATGACCAGTTCTCACGAATGTGTGAATTATCAGTATAATGCGGATGACTGTGTCTGTCGGCAGCTAACCATTATTCTGTAAAGACCGGTTGATGGTTCATGGTACCTGCTTTGGTATGCAAAAAGTTGAAAAACATCTATGCAGTGAAATAAACGTTGATGCTCAGTACCTTAAGACAGTAGTAGCCAATAACACAAAGGAAAGAGATGATGGTGTGAATAATAGCCAATATACGCAGTGTTGGAGCCATATAACCGGTGTTCTCCTGCAGGACAAAATAAACCGCTCCTTCTTCTACCTCCTCCTCGTCTTCTTGGTATGTGTTCCATATGTTGGAATCATTATCGTTCTCTTCAGTTGCGGGCTCTTCTGTGACCTAGGAATACGCATTGGAGTAAAATAGTATTTAATGGCTGTGTGATCTGAAGTATCTGTAAGTCTTAGGTTAGCCATATACAAGTGCAGTATATCAAGGCTAATGAAGCATTCGCTTGGTTTACATTGCCAACGTCCTAACTAGTCAAATTAAAAGTTTCTGGTATTAAAATTTCCCAAGACTTTTATGTATTTTTTTTTATGATTTTCAGACAAGGTCTTTACAAACCCAAGTACATAGAAGCCTTAAATACATTTCTCTGTTCACTGTTTAACCTTCCTACCACATAGCCGGCAGCGGAGCAACATAATGAGGAGCTCGTGGGCTCAAGACAGCACAGTACAGCAGCTGACGATGAAAGCTTGTCTTGAGAAGAGGCACAGAGTTTGTCTTCAAAGACAGTCTTCCTCGTAAGAAGACAATACATCCAACAAAGTGAGAAAACTTCTATTAGTAAAGCACACTGACAAAAGACCCCTGTATGATAAAGAATAGAAAATGGTGTCATATAAAAGGCATTACCTTGTAGAACAACAGAATGAAGTTAATCGCGAACGCCACAAACAGAGCGAGGAATCGGAGATTGTAGAAATTTCTTGCGAGGTAATTCTGAAAAGAGACAGAAGAAATATAAGGATTAAAGCCTTTCCAGCACGTCTTAGATCTATATTTAGTTATAAAGAATTCCAAGTATGTCACTGCCGTCTCTCAAGGGATATTTGATCATTTTCAATTCTGGTCATTTGGTTTGAATGTTGAAGTGATGATTATCAAATGCAAACATTCATTCCTACCTCTGCCTTGCCTAAGTAACTTTTCTTTTCTTCAGAGGCACAATGCAGTAATTTAAAGCAAGAGAGATCATTTCTGAAACAGTGTGACATTGCACAAGTAGGGCAATGCAAAGTGCAGCTACATTATTCCTCCATGGTCGTCATTGGAAAATGTAGCAAGTCCATCATGCATGGAGTGTAAAGGAAAAATGGGTCACTATGCCTATATCCTTGCGGGTTGCCCCAGGCTCATCCTTTGAACCTTTCATCATTTTCCAGCTATTTAACTCGTACCTACTCACTTTTTCCTTAAATAGAATGTATCACCTAATTTTTTTTTGTACTTTTTAAAACCATTTGACTGCTATGAATGTCTCCTTGGCATGCTTTGTGACCGAGGCAGTCTTGAGCAGGACACATAACCTGCCCTTATCTCATTCACCATGTGCTCGACTTCTAAAGGCCCTGTCACACGCTACGATATGTCGGGTGACATGTTGTCGGGGTCACGGAATTTGTGACGCACATCCGGCGTCGTTAGAGATGTCGTAGCGTGTGACACCTCCGAACGACTGTTAACGAACAAAAATACTCACCTTATCGTTGCTCGTTGACACGTCGTTCATTTTCATAATGTCGTTCCTCCTTATGCACGCCGGTTGTTCGTCGTTCCTGAGGCAGCACACATCGCTACGTGTGACACCTCAGGAACGACGAACACAACTTACCTGTGTCCCGCCATCAATGAGGAAGGAAGGAGGTGGGCGGGGTGTTCCAGCCGCTCATCTCCGCTTCTATTGGGCGGCCGCTGTGTGACGCTGAACGTCCCTCCCCCTTCAGGAAGAGGATGTTCGCCGCCCACAGCGACGTCTTTAGGGAGGTAAGTACGTGTGACGGGGGTTAATAGCATTGTGCGCCACGGGCAACGAAATGCCCGTGACGCACAAACGACGGGGGCGGGTGCGATCGCTCATGCGATCGCACGATATATTGTAGCGTGTAACGCCGTCTTAAGAGTGGGTCTATACTTGACGACCTGCAGCCATAAATGGGAAGGTGCCGCAATTTTTATTTTTTCATTATTATTGATTATATAATCAGTTATGTTTACTACAAAATTAAATTCACTGTTTCAGTAGGGGTTTTTTTTGTATAATTTTTTTCTGCAGCCAAGTGTGTAACGACACTTACCTGAAACACGGTAGCCCCTGTACATAGGAGTCTGCAGTCACTGTCCGATCTAATCTACTGCACTGTAGCTGGAGATGACAGGAGCAGAGATCCTGGGTGAGGGGAGTATCGGTGGCGGGGAGCGGTGATCGCAACCTGACTTCATTACTATACACGGCTACAGATCACTACTCACCACCACCGCTGTTGTGTTCAGAAAAATCATCACGCTGCAGTGATCTGAACACACTGACACAGCTCTGCTATATTACTCTAAACTGACATAGCAGACCGTGTATCAAACAGACATCTTGGTGAATATGTGGGGCCATTATACTGTATGCAGAACTGAGTAGTGCTCAACTCTGTATGGAGGACTATGTGGGGTCCATTATTCTGTATGGAGGGCTACGTGGGCCCAATATGGAACACTATATGAAGCCCATTATACTGTATGGAGGACTATGTGGTGCTCATGTGCCGCCCTGGCAAAACCAGGGTGTCACAGAGGTTTGCATACATCTTTATGGTGCAGAGCTCACTCTCCCTTGGGGAGTTTCCCACACCAATACACACCAGCCAATCAGGCCCCACTAGCCCCCTCCTCAGGAAAACAGGAGGGGGAGAGAGGAGCTTGGGGAGAGCAGAGTGTAGTTTCAGTCAGTCTGCAGGAGGAGAGAGGTCAGGAAGCAGCCCCTGTGTGGGGCTAGGAGAAGTGGCAGTGAGGGCCTCAGGAATAGGCCAGCCGCTTGTGGGACCTGAAGTGGACCGGGAGAGGGTAGTGGCCCCCCAGTGCCGACTGTCGGAACCCACTCCAGACCTGTGTACGGAGCAGACACAGATACCAGGCAGGAGAAAAACACCCGAATTACACACACAGGTGTGGGACCCGTCCTCACAGCAGCCGTGGGCACCAGTTACCAGCAACTTGGTTAATTCTTGGACTCGTGTCAGTTATTGCCTTATACTGTGAGTACTCCTGCACCACCCGGTCCAAGCCGTGGACTGCACCTGTTACTCCCCAATCCATCACACCGGGGTCCCAGGACATCAACACCCTACCCGTGGAGGGAAAATCACCACCTTGCTGCCCATTACCATCCCCGGGATCCTGTGACCGTCAGCGGCGGTGCTCCATTACCTAACCGCACACCACGGGTGGCGTCACGGAACATGGACCACCAAATCTCCCCTGTATATAATCCCCTTTTTGCTGTGGAGCCTGGGATCACAGACCGGGTCACGCCACCGTACACCTACAAAAGTGACCCCTTGGCTCGGATACGAGTACCCCCTATCCCTGTGCGACACACTCATTTCTCTGTATAGAGGGAAGAGGGAAGCCGGGGGTGCTTGGGTGTGAGCTTGCATGAGATCTAGGAAGGTGAGCACAAGCACCGCTGGAACCACACCGGCACGGGAGGCAAGTATAAGATTTTTATTTTAATGGAGGAAAACATGGAGTGTAAAAGGGGGCTGTCCTAGTGGTGGACAACCCCTTTAAGATCTATTCTCATAACTGATATATGTTAATATTTAAACCTTGCCCATATATTTAGCAGTAAAAGTAAGTGTAATCTCTTACCAGCATTTTGGTTTGGTAAATTTCCAGTCCAGCAAGGAAATTTGCCATAAACGCTTCAGGCTCTTCTTTTTTCTGGCCTCGCCTTCTTTTTATTCTTGGCCCCTCTTTACTTTCCAACAATTCAGATTGTTCTTCAGATTTAGCTTTGTCCTTTTTCTCGCCATCTTCCATGCTAAAAAGGACCAATGACCATGCTTAGCAAATGACTTACAATATTTCTTCTCACTAAAATGACTATTACCTCATTATCTTTATAACATGATTTATATCCATATTTCTACCCAAAATCCAAAATACTCCTTACATTAGGCTAAGCATACATAAGCATTTGTGGCCATTGCAGGTCATGTACACTCAAAAAGTATATGGCTGACGGTAGTCATAATCTGGATGGAGGCCTAGGCAGTAAAATAAGAGCCTCTGTAATCACTTACTTGGACTTTTATTCACAGACTACTCTGTGCTCACACTCTGCGGTGCAGCATGTCAATCAATGAGTCAGGGGGAGTGATCACAGCCATGCTGTCTATATAGTGAGCAGTAAGGCTGGGTACACATATCCGGCTTTTTGCCGGTTTGACGGATGCGGCGCACACCAGTGTAGTATGATACAGTACAGTGGCAGCGCCGCAACTTCCAGGTCACATGCTCCGGTCACATGACAGCATGTGACCGGCGCTTGCTGTGCTGCCAATGTACTGTATACACTGTACTGGCGTGCGCCGCATCCGTCAAACCGGCGAAAAGCCGGATATGTGTACCCGGCCGTACAATAACGGCTTCTTGCACTGGCCCAGTGACTTGAAAAAAGCGGTTACAGAGATATTAAAACTTAATTTTGTCCCTATAGCCCCTGCTCCAGTGTGCCAGCTGCAGGTAAATAGCATTTCTTGACCGGTCTGGTTTCCTTTAATAGTAATTGACATAACAATGCAGTAGAAGAAAGAAGCTGCTAAATCATTCGACAATATCTTAAAAATAATGTTTAGTCCAAAAATGACCCATTGTTTAAATCGTAATCAAAACGTCATATCTATCCCGAAATGGTATCAATAAAAACATTGTCTTGCCTCACAAAAATAAGTCATCAGACAGCTCCATTGACTGAAAAATTAAAACGTTCCAGGTTTTGGAATATTGAAAAACAACCCCCTAATTTATTTATTTTTTTTTTTTTTTACAAAACTTCAGTTTGTTTTTTTTTTACTACTAAAATAATATACTGAACATGTTTGGTATGGCCATAATCATACTAATGAGGATAATTTTATTGGGAGTTTATTTGTAGCACAAAAAGAACACTGTAAAAATAATTTTCAAAAAAAAAACGTCAGAATTGTGATTTTTTTTTTTATAATTTCTCAATATTAGGATTTTTTTCTATGTTTCCAGTACAATATGGGGCAAAATGAATGAAAACTCTCATATTGCAGCTGGGAGTGTGCACTTTCAGCCCATATTATATATATAATTGTATTTCTGAACATGTTTTTGTAAACAGCTAAAATAACAAAACTTGTGTCACTGTCCAAATATTTCTGGACCTAACTGTATATATATATATGTATATATTATATATATATATATATATATATATATATATATATATATATATATATATATATTATTACAATATTAAATTATTTTTTTAATTTTGAAATAGAAAAATATACATGAATTTTTGGCATCGCTGACCTGTTTATGGTTCATTTTTAGCATGCAATGAACGCTGCAAAAAAAAAATCACATGGAAAAATGAGCCCTTAAATATGCACTATGTAGATGGTAGAATAAAAAAAAGTTATTGCTCTTGGTAGAAGGCGAGGAACAGATGAAAGCACAAACGTAAATAATTTAGTCCGTTAAGGAACCCCAGGTATAATATAATACTGGTGGTGTTCTGGTTGGATCAGTATTTTTTTTTTATATATAATTGTCTCATTAGTTATTAAATCAAACATTACAGAAAACTGAGCGAGGGGGTGTGAGAAATGGGCTGAAATAACCAGAATCTAGAAGAGTACAGAGAACACCACAAGATGTCGTACACTCCAGAGCTCCGTTTTCTTGTGTTGTCTTATAGATGACTTTTCAGGGCACTTACTCAGCCTTCTCGGATTCCGCTTTTGAGTTGTCCTCGTTTTCTTTCGCAATTTCCGCTGCCTGCAATAACAAGGTAAGACATTCATTGTAGGGTGATTTGCGTTATTTTATTACTATTAAAAGAATTCAATTAGCCGGGTTATCTGTGCATATTCCAGATCCTTGGCTTGCTTTACTCATACAGGATAAAGTAGATTTTTTTTGCAGCTAAACTAATTAAACAAGACAAGATTGTGCAAGTGATACCAGAAACCTTTTCTACAGTTGTTCCCTCTGGTAATTTCTTTCACGCTTCATCTTAAATGATAAGGAATTTTTTCAGAACTGCTTTAAAGATTGGCTTTACTGCAACTTGATCTGTGGTTGGCTCTGCCGGATCAACCAAGTAAAAAAAAAGTTTGACGATCCACACATGAATACAATCACTGAATGTGAATATGTTAAATTTTTTGCCTTAATCAAAATACTTCCCAGTGAAACCATAAACCATAACACAAATAATTTAATCCATACAGTTGTATTTGCTGATCTGCTAGCCTATAGGCCACTTCACACATAACGAGATCGCTGACGACATCGTTGCTACGTCACAGTTTCTGTGACGAAACAACGACTTCACCAGCGATCTCATTATGTTTGACACGTACCAACGATCCGTCCCCTGCTGTGAGATCGTTGGTCGTTGCTGAATGTCCTGGGCCATTTTCGGCTCATTGGAGTCCGGCTGGGCAGGATGGATCTCTATGTTTGACACCTACCAACAATCTCGTTAAGGACCGAGATGAGAAATTAAAGTGTGACACGTAGGCGTGTAGTTGCGTCACCTTTTCTGCGACCCCTCTGCACCGATTGACTGGCGCTGAGAACAGTACTGCGTTCTGATTGGGTATCGCTTCATGCTTTGTTCCTTTTTGAGCCTTGCTTTGAGGATAGAACGAAGGAGGGATGAATCCAGGTGCAGATGCAGCTTCGATCCGAAAAGCAAGCAAGCAACCGGGAATAAAGTAGGAATGAATCCGGGTGGAGTCGCAGGTTCTATCCTCAAAGCAAGGCTCAAAAAGGGACAAAAGATGAAGCGATACAAAGTTGTCTTCTAGGCCGGCCGCCTAATCAGAATGCAGTATTGGCCACCAATCGGAGCGGAGGGGTGTGGAAAAGGCGACGCATATGCACGCCTACGTGGCTTACAGCGTCAAACTACGCCCTTATTCGAGGTCGAAATCGTTACATAGCTGCTGTGTGACAGGGTCCCACCGACCAACGAGATTGTTATACAGGTCGCTGCATTGTTACTAAAGTCGTTGGCAAATTGACTGACATCTCACCAACAATCTCACCAACGATTTAACAACGATCCGAAAACTGTGACGTAGTAACGATCTCGTTATGTGTGACTGGACCTTACCACCTTAAAAGTGGTATTAGCAGATAACATTTATCAATAACTGATATATCATGAAGATCGTTAAAGGGTTGATATTGAGTTTTAGCATGGCTCCTTCCAATAGGTGGCACTAGAGTTGACGTAATTTGCATATTTTCATTCCTAGATGAGCACTGTATGGCTCATAAGCCTCCTGACACAGGCATGCTAGGCATGTCATTCTCCACAAGGAGAAATGTTACCCTTTAGATCGAGAGGGTCCGAATTCTTGAATTTGCATCAAGCTCAAAAATAGGAAACCCCAGCACGTAATCCTTAGTATTCAACACCAATTATAGCATTCAACTACTACTATACAACCTTTAATCTCTGAAGCTCATTCTCAATACAAAAAATCTAGTGCGAAGGGACAGCGCATTAGGAGTCCGACAATCTAGCACTCAATGTGGGGCCTTTCAGTTGCACTTCTAGTAGTTTAATGTTATCACCTGGAGTTTTCCTTTAAAAGGGAATCTGTCAGCAGGTATTTGATATGTAATCTGAAGACAGCATGCTGTAGGGGTTAACACACATATTTCAGCAATGCGTCTCTTATGAAGGTCCATTCAGTTGTTTATCTGCAATGTTTATTTTAGCTTCAGGAAGAAGACTAGTTGATTGCCAGACTAGGTCAGCTAGAGGTAAGCTAGTCAGCATATCCCTTTCTGTGATTAGAAGCTAATTTTCTACAGACTTTCTATATAGAGAGCTTGTTGTTGGCAGGGGCAGCTTTCTTAGCTCCCATGCATGGCAAAATCTAAAAACTGATTGTGTCAGAACGGCTGTACCCAGTAATCTAAGTGAAACATTGTTGGATTCAGGATCTCTTTGCCTATGTTATGCTGCTCTCTGAGGAGTTAGCAAAAACCTGTTGACAGATTCCATTTACTGTTACATGGGGGGATTGGAGCCAGGGCTGTGGAGTCGGAGTCGGAGTCGTGGAGTCGGAGTCGGAGTCGGAGCTCATTTTGGTGGAGTCGGAGTTGGAGTCGGTATAAAATGCACCGACTCCGACTCCTAAAATATATAATAAATTGGGGACAGGAGTGCAATGCAGAATGTGCTGAATATTTTACTAAATAATAACATTTAGTATAATGCTTATATTTAAGTGAAAAATTTATTGTAGTATAATGTGAACATCAGACATTTAATTGTTTTTATGATACAATAATCAAGATATTTGGATAGAACATAAAATATTTATTGGATACAACTTTAGAACACAAAAAACTAATAAATTGTAAATATGTAATATTATATATATATACACAGTGTATATACACACACAAGATATATATGTAATCTACTGTATATTACATAGTGTATTACATATTTACAATTTATTACAGTTTTTTGTGTTCTAAAGTTGTATCCAATAAATATATTTTATGTTCTATCCAAATATCTTGATTATTGTATCATAAAAATTATTAAATGTCTAATGTTCACATACACATATTCATGTACTACAATAAATTTTTCACCTAACTATAAGCAATATATGTAGGAGTCGGAGTCGGAGCCGGAGTCGGAGTCGGAGCCGGAGTCGGAGTCGGTGCAAGAGAATTTGAGGAGTCGGAGTCGGAGTCGGAGTCGAAGGTTTGGCTTACCGACTCCACAGCCCTGATTGGAGCAAGGTCAGGAACTTATCCTGCATCATACCTAGCATATGCCAGATGTTTAACACAGCCAGGATCCTTCTGTAATAGCAGAACATGATTAGCAGTTCTGATGTTTAAAGGGAATCTGTCAGCAGTTTTTTTCTATGTAAGCTGAAGAGAGCATGTTACAAGGGCCACACACCAGTTTTGCACACTCCCTCCTGTGATTTTACTGTTTTTGTATAATCTCCATAGATAGCCTGGTGTAGGTGTGGGCAGCTCTCTCAGCTCTGCTAGATGGTTAAATCTAAAAACTGATTATGTCAGATAAGCTGCACCTAGTAATCTAAGTGATACACCATTGGATTCAGTATCTCCTTGCCTACATTATGCTGCTCCCAGATGAGGTATCAAAAACCTGCTGACAGATTCCCTCTAAATGCTCCCTTTCACTTATTGACAGTGAGACTTAAGGGGCTGGATTACTGGTGTATGCATGCACTGGCACCCATTGGTCCCCCATAATACGATCACAGAGTGTCAGTGAGGTACTGTGCTGCTGAAGTACCCTATGGTGGCCATGTTGGTTCTCCTATGAAGTCCAGTCTGTGCACCAGCTCTTTAACAGAACATCAGTTTAACTACATATACATAAGCAATCAAATGATAGCAGGTTTAAGTCCCTTAGTAATCTTAATAAAGTAAAATAAAATTTAAAAAATATAAAAGTTGAACTCCCCTCTTTTCCCAGTTAAACAAAGAAATTAAAAAAATGAAGATTTGGTTTTCTCATACCTGTACAATTTATTGTTCAATCTATAGTAATTACATTTTAGTTAAATCTATATTAAATCTAAAATTACTTAAGCTATACGTTAAGCACAGAGAAGAAAAAAAAACAATTGACTTTTCCAGTTGGTTCAATTGCCCCAAAAATGCAATAATAAAGATCAAAACATTGTATGTGATTCAAAATGGTATCAATAACAATGTCATTTTGTTGCGCATAATACACCGCTCCATCAATGAAGAAGTAAAAAAGGTTCTAGATCTCAGAAAATGGAAACACAAACCAAATATATATGGGTTTCTTTTCACTAAAGTTTTGATCATTTTTAAACCACTAAAATTTCCAAATAAAAAAAACAAACCTTATGAAGTTGGTATTATCTTAGTTATACTGACCTAAACAATCATAATGCCAGGTCACATCTACTGCAAGATTAGTATAAAAAAAAAAAGGGGGTGTAGTGGTGCTTTAAATACCTTGTAAGAATCCTTGAGTTCCCCCAATTCTGCCACTTTTTTTTTTTCTGTTTTGTGCTGAGTCTCTCTATAGGTAGAGATATACAAATTTGTTGCTTTTGGAGCGCAGTATGTGAAATCTCTGCTTGTAGTGCAACTGAACATTTCTTTAGAATCTCTGGGTTTCAGCCCTCCCTTCAAGACACTGTCAATCAAAGGCTGGCAACTGATCTTGCAGTCTATCAGCTTCACATACTGAAGAGCTATAATTAGGAATGCTTGCATCCGGGAGGGAGGGGTGAAAGCAAACACCCAGAAAGAGGCTCTGAAGCAATGGCCAGTTGAACTACAAGCAGAGATTTCACATACTGCGCTCCAAACGCGACAAATGTGAAGATCTCTGCAATGGAGCAATGCAGAGCAAAGTGAAAATAAGTTGCAGAATCAGGGGAACTTAAGGATTTTTTAAGATGTTTAACAACATTATTTTGAGCAAGTGACCATTCTTCTTTCAACACAAAAAAACAAAATTGTCCAGTAATGTAGGTGGTTAAAAAAAAAATGTCAGTGTTCTCCATCCTGGATCACAATGCACCTCCCTTCCACTTGTTCCACTGACATAGCTGAGGAATCTTGCAGAGCAACATCATATGTGACCATCTCTGTGCTTAGGTTAGGCTGTGTGCGCACGTTGCGTAATTTCATGCATTTACGCTGCGTCTAGCACTGCAGCGTAAATGCATGCATCCTGCATCCCCTGCACAATCTATGAAGATTGTGCATAATCCGTGCGCACGATGCTTTTCTGAACGCAGAGATTTGAGTGTCAAAAATTTGACAATCTCTGTGTTTAAAAATGCAGCATGTCACTTCTTTTGTGCGCTTTGGATGCTGCTCCCACTCTGTCTATGGGAGAGGCAGCATCCTGAGCGCATGAAATCAGCATCTATGCTGCAAACACATTGCATCCATTAAGCAGTGTTTCTGCAGCGATTTGCAGCGCACATGTGCTGTAAAATCGCTGCAGAGATTTCAGGATGTACACGACGCAACATGTGCACATAGCCTTAAGCGAGCTTTACACGCAGCAACATCGCTAATGCGATGGCGTTGGGGTCACGGAATTCGTGACGCACATCTGGCCTCGTTAGCGACATCGTTGCGTGTGAAACGCAGGATCAACCATTAACGATCAAAATTACTCACCTAATCGTTGACGCGTCGTTCCTATCCCGATTATCGTTGCTGTTGCAGGATGCAGGTTGTTCGTTGTTCCTGCGGCAGCACACATCACTACATGTGACACCGCAGGAACGAGGAACATCTCCTTACCTGCGGCCACCTGCAATGAGGAAGGAAGGAGGTGGGCGGGATGTTACGGCCGCTCATCTCCGCCCCTCCGCTTCTATTGGGCGGCCGCTTAGTGACGCCGCTGTGACGCCAAACAAACCGCCCCCTTTGAAAGGAGGCAATTCGCCGGCCACAGCAACGTCGCTAGGCAAGTAAGTATGTGTGACGGGTGTAAGCGATTTTGTGTGCTACGGGCAGCGATTTGCCCGTGACGCACAACCTATGGGGGCGGGTGCTTTCACCAGCGACATCGCTAGCGATGTCGGTGTGTAAAGCCCACTTTAGAGTGAAGATTGGTAATCAACCTGCTAAGTTGACAGTACATCCTTCTGTCTACAAAATCAGAGACACAAATACTACAACCTACATGTCTTCCTGTACGAAGAATCGACTAAAGCTTCTTCTTATCATTTAAATAGTAAAAAAACAATCTAAAAAAAGTGTCTAGGTAAAAAAAATATTCAGAAATTGAAAGATGAATATTTCAGAAAATGAGCAGATTTAAAGGGAATCTGTCACCAGGATTTTGCTATGTAAGCTGAGGACAGCATGCTGTGAGAGTTTAAAAAAAAAAAAGTAAAAACATCTATTTTCTCTTATCTGTGTGTCAGCTATTGTTTGCTCATACTAAATGGTTTATTGCTCTGTGATTAACATTGGTGTGACTCCTCTGGTTGTGCAAAGCAGACCTGCACACCCCTTGCTGTGATTGACACCTCACAGTTGCGAAAGAAAACAATCCATTTTGTTCTTATAGAAATCATCTTGTCTTATAACTGAATATCATAGGGCTCATCTAACACTGATGGTCAGGGACGATTGACATGTCTATTCACACCCCTGCGGCTCTTATTGGTGCATAGTTCTGAGAAGTTATTTCTTTGTTTGGGATACTATATAAACTGGTCACATGATGTAATAAAGCAGAAACTTTCAGTACACCACAAAGCGTGTGTGCTGCAATGATTTCCCAAGTGGTGGTAAAACAAATCTTAATAATTTGGAGTTCCAGTGGCATAGGAGGAGTGTATTTTGCTCACACAGTCAATGCACAATCTCTATTGAGAGCCTGGTGCTAGCAAGGGCAGCTCCCAGCTCTGCTAATAATAATTTTTTAATAATTTTATTCATTTATATAGCGCTATTAATTCCACAGTGCTTTACACAGTGCTACACTCAATTCTGAGATAAAATCAGAACGGCTGCACCCTCTAATCTTAAGCGGGCTTTACACACTGCGATATCGGTCCCAATATCGCTAGTGTGGGTACCCGCCCCCATCTGTTGCGCGACACGGGCAAATCGCTGCCCGTGCCGCACAACATCGCCCAGACCCGTCACACATACCTGCCCGGCGACGTCGCTGTGACCGGCGAACCGCCTCCTTTCTAAGGGGGCGGTCCGTGCGGCATCACAGCGACATCACTGAGCGGCCGCCCAATAGAAGTGGAGGGGCGGACATGAGCGGGACGTAACATCCCGCCCACCTCCTTCCTTCTGCATTGTGGCCGGGAGGAAGGTAAGGAGAGTTTCCTCGTTCCTGCGGTGTCACACGAAGCGATGTGTGCTGCCGCAGGAACGAGGAACAACCTCGTTACTGCTGCAGTAACGATATTTGAGAATGGACCCCCATGTCACCGATGAGCGATTTTGCACATTTTTGCAACGATGCAAAATCGCTCATCGGTGTCACACGCAACGGCATCGCTAATGCGGCCGGATGTGCGTCACTAATTCCGTGACCCAACGAGTTCGCATTAGCGATGTCGTAGCTTGTAAAGCCCCCTTAAGTTAAATGTGGTTAGACTCAGAATCTCTTTGCCTACCTTCTGCTGCTCTCAGATGAAGTAGCAAAAATCTGCTGACAGATTCCCTTTAACTATAACTGCAATCAGAGGATTGTTTATTAAACAGTACATAATCTTTGCATTTTATTAATAAGGTAATATTTGTATACAGTATTGTATACATGAACACAGAATACAATCTTCATTTAGCTGTTGCTACTTTCTTATTAAGTTCTACCATAAATAAGTTAGCAATAGAAGAGAACTCATTGATACTAAGATGATCCATAGCTCAGATAGTGAATTATAAATGTTATTGTCAGGTGGAAAGAAGAAGTTTTAACAAAAAAAAACACAAGTAAGAGTCCAAAGTCATTTATTTCCAGACACGACAAGTATAATCCTACGTCAGTTCTTGAACAGTGGAGCCAACAAAAATGAAAAAGGTTGTCAGTAAAAGTGGATCTATGTTAAGAAAGAAGGCTTCATCAGAGAACGTGATAACAATGACTGCGGCGCTAAATTCTTGGGTACAATGGTGTAGAGAACTACACACGGGAGACATCCATGCTATCATTTCATAGTCACATAATTGATGGGAAGAATACAGAATACTATGGACATTGCAGTTGCTCATTCTTTGCTTGTATTCTTGTTTGACTGTAATTATGGTTTCGGAGACATTACCTCGTCATATATATACTGTTCACCCAATGCATACAATGATAACATATAATACTAGCGCTGAATACACAATGGAATCATGTTATTTCTGATGGAAAATTGGAATCGATCGTGTTCAGCCGTAAACAAATGAGAAAAACATTTTTGATCTGGATTTCAATGATTTAAGGTCCTTAGTGATGTTTAGGTTTTAAGAATATGCACCTTTACTTTACACTACAATCAGTGTAGGATTAATAGAGGATCATAAGAGGATCATGACCATGATGGCATCCGTTTAATAAGGATAAAAAAAAGATGAATAGAAATGGAGAATAATGAGTATGGAAAGTACAATGATAGTGGAGAGAAGCCAATAACCCAATGAACGAGCAAAACACTCATTCATCGGGAGAAATGATCTTTTGTGCTGCACATATGATCATCATTCTCGGTAGCACATTGCTCTGTGAAAATAGGACTCGTGCTGCAGAGACCAATGTGCATGGCTATAGAGATCGCTCAGTGCACATAGCAAAGCTTGGTATGTCTCTGTAAAAAGGCTATTACATGACTGCCAATCGGTAAGTTTCACAAGGTCAGGAGACCCGCGGCCAGTCTGTTGCATTGCAGTCTGTTGCATGGACTGGCCGGGAGTTCTCCTGATCTGAACGTCACAGCCTCATAGAAATATATGAAGCTTTCATGCTCTGGTCAGCGCTGGCGTCTTCACCTTTTACTGACACCACTCTGGTCCTGCGGCGCCATATTGTGGCTGTAACTTCAGACTGGCCCCGAAGTCACACATTACGTCACAAGCTCTCAATCCAGCTCTATGAGGCCAGATTAAGGCTCTAATAGACTTGTATTGAGTTGTCACCTCTGGCTCCATGAAACACTGGGGCGGCGGAGATCGAAGGTGAAGCAGTCGTTAGGGGTATATAACACATTTCTCAGGGGACTTACATTTAAAGCACCACTCTAACAGTGCAATAAACAAAAAATACTGGAGTGCTGCTTTAAAGAGCTTACACTCTACAGGAGAGAGATGACCCCGCTGACCATAAGAGATTACATTCTACAGGAGAAAGAGGACCAAACTGATCATAAGAGCTTACAATCTACAGGAGAGAGAGAGAACCTTACTGACCATAAGAGCTTATACTTTATAGGAGAGAGGACTCTGCTGACCATAAGAGCTTACACTCTACAAGAGAAAGAAGCCCTTGCTGACCATAAGAACTTACACTCTACAGGAGAGAGAGAGAGGTTCATACTGACCATAAGAGCTTGTACTCTACAGGGGAGTTACCTACTGACCATAACAGATTACACTCTACAGGAAAGAGAGAGAAGCCCGCTAACCATAATAGCTTAGCCTCTACAGGAGAGAAAGGACCCTGCTGACCATAAGAGCTTACACTCTACAAGAGAAAGAGGACCTTGCTGACAATAAGAGCTTAGCCTCTACAGGAGATAGAGGACCATACTGACCATAAGAGCTTGTACTCTACAGGAGAGGACCACACTGACCATAAGAACTTACATTACTGGAGAGAGAGGACCCTAATGAACATAAGAGCTCACACTGTATGAGAGAGAGGACCATAGCTTACACTACTGGAGAGAGAGGGCCCTGCTGACTATAAGATCTTACACTCTACACGAGAGAGTGCGAGAACCCCACTGACCATAAGAGCTTACACTCTACAGGAGAGAGAGAGGATCATACTGACCATAAGATCTTACACTCTACATGAGAGAGTGCAAGAACCCCACTGACCATAAGAGCTTAGACTCTACAGGAGAGAGAGAGGACCATACTGACCATAAGATGTTACAGTCTACAAGAGAGAGTGCGAGAACCCCACTGACTATAAGAGCTTATACTCTACAGGAGAGAGAGAGGACTATACTGACCATAAGATCTTACACTCTATAGGAGAGAGAAATCCAGTGATTCTCGAGATGGAAAATGACCCTGCCGTACAAACTGTGCTCTGCCCACCACTGTTATCTGAACCCGCTAGATGTGCTTAAATTATCTTAATATGCCTACTGCGAGACACGATACAGGTATAGTCATTGGTGCATTAGTGAGGGGCAGACAGTAAAGCGGGCTTTACACGAGATGACTGATCGTGCGATGCATCGTCGGGGTCACGGTTTTCGTGACGCACATCTGGCATCGTACACGACGGCGTCTCGTGTAACACCTCCTAGCGACGCAGTATCGCTCACAAATCGTGAGTCGTGTACTCGTCGCTAGGTTTCATAAAATTGTTTAATTAAAATGGCGGCGGTTGTTCATCCTTTCCGTGGCATCACACGTTGATCCGTGTGACACCACGGGAACGATGAACAGCAGCTTTACCTGCCTCCCGCGGCACCCGATGGCTTAATGGAAGGAAGGAGGTGGGCCAGCCCCTCCGCTTCTATTGGCCGGCTGCCGTGTGATGTCGCTGTGACACTTCAGGAAGTGGACATTCGTCGCCCACAGTGAGGTCGTCCGGAAGGTAAGTACATGTGACGGGGGTTAAACGAGTTTGTGCACCACGGGTAACTAATTGCCTGTGACGCAAAAACGACGGGGGCAGGTACGATTGATCGTGCTATCGCACAATCGGTCGTCTCGTGTAAAGCAGGCTTAACTCTTCTAGCACATTAGTGTCAATAGTAGCACACCAGGTAACTGATGGCGAATTGGCAGAAACTTTGGCTTAAAGGGAACTTGTCACCAGGTGTTCCCATATGGTCGATATTACAGCATTTTATTAAGTCGTATGTATGTCTCCGATCTCCTCTGAATAGTTCAAAAAGACCTTTTATTATACCCACAAACAGTCCGGTCCAATGGGCGTCTCTGGTCTTGATCCTCCGCCCCCTCTCTTCCTACAATCACCATTCTCCTTCGCTTCTTCATGTGAATGATGTGCCCATTGTCATCCACACAGTAACTCCCAATCACACTAATGTGTGGCGCAATTTGCTCTAGGACCACAACAAGGATTCAGAATGGTGATTCTATGTTATCAGCTGATGTATAGCCAGTGATATTGCCAATAAAATGACTCGAGGAAGAAAATAATTTAGGCAGACATATTACATAAGTATTATCTGATGTAGTGTGCAGAATGTGATATGAACATATCATTGGTGCAACCTGTGCAGCTACACCATGGCCCTAAAGATAAAGGGGCCACTACGACCTTCATAAAGGTGCTCATGTACTGTTCCCTCTACACGGAACACGGTGTAACAATAGACATTTTTTACAGCTGTTTTTAGCAAAATGGGGGTGGGGGGGACATGAAGGCCTGTGAACCTCAAGTTTGGCCTTAGAGAGTCTTCAATAGTGAAATAATTGCCTATATCTGATGGAATACAATATATGATTTATGGAAAAACAAGGCAAAGCCTGTATTACTTGACACAGGAATCTCATGCTGTGATACATTAGCTGAGCTTTAATGACTAGTGAGCTGAGACATGCAGATCTTTTTCCCATTACATATCCACCACAGTTTACATAATTATCTACTGTCCCCGGTCTCTGAGTTATTGAATAGAACTGAATTACCGTCATCGTATTGTGTGGCCGCTGCGGAGATGGGAATGTTGACACTTGCGCTTTTATGATGAATTAGACTGTAAAAATGTCAATAAATTGTATGCTACACATGTACAACATGAAAATACATTTGTATTCCCTTAGATTGTGCCCCAAGTATGCAGGCGAACTGCAATATTGCTGTCATTCTGAAAAGTTACAGGATATCATTAACCCTTAGAGATGAGCTGCAGAGGGAAGTGTCCCAATATGTAGGCCCATGTATATAGGTATGCATGTTTGCCCATGTCTATATACATATATACAGTACAGACCTAAAGTTTGGACACACCTTCTCATCTCTAGAATAACTATTAAGAGGAGACTTTGTGCAGCAGCCTTCATGGTAAAATAGCTGCTAGGAAACCCCTGCTAAGGACAGGCAACAAGCAGAAGAGGCTTGTTTGTGCTAAAGAACACAAGGAATGGACATTAGACCAGAGGAAATCTGTGCTTTGGTCTGATGAGTCCAAATTTGAGATCTTTGGATCCAACCACCGTGTCTTTGTAGAAAAGGTGAACGGATGGACTCTACATGCCTGGTTCCCACCGTGAAGCATGGAGGAGGAGGTGTGATGGTGTGGGGGTGCTTTGCTGGTGACACTGTTGGGGATTTATTCAAAATTGAAGGCATACAGAACCAGCATGGCTACCACAGCATCTTGCAGCGGCGTGCTATTCCATCCGGTTTGCATTTAGTTGGACCATCATTTATTTTTCAACAGAATAATGACCCCAAACACACCTCCAGGCTGTGTAAGGGCTATTTGACTAAGAAAGAGAGTGATGGGGTGCTACGCCAGATGACCTGGCCTCCACAGTCACCAAACCTGAACCCAATCGAGATGGTTTGGGGTGAGCTGGACCGCAGAGTGAAGGCAAAAGAGCCAACAAGTGCTAAGCATCTCTGGGAACTCCTTCAAGACTGTTGGGAAACCATTTCTGGTGACTACCTCTTGAAGCTCATCAAGAGAATGCAAAGCAGTAATCAAAGCAAAAGGTGGCTACTTTGAAGAACCTAGAATATAAGACATATTTTCAGTTGTTTCACACTTTTTTGTTAAGTATTTCATTCCACTTGTGTTAATTCATAGTTTTGATGCCCTCAATGTGAATCTACAATTTTCAGAGTCCTGAAAATAAAGAAAACTCTTTGAATGAGAAGGTGTGTCTGTACTGTATATAAATAAATATATACACATGGTCACATTTTATATATATATATATATATATATATATATATATATATATATATATATATATATATATATATACATATCATATATAAAGCTCAGTGTATGTTTGTGTGTGTGTACCGTATGTGTGTATGCCCGCTAAAGGAATCCGCACCGTAGCATTTACAATCACGAAATTTTGCACAGACGTTTCATGTGACCCAGGGAATGTCGTAGACTATGTTTTGACAGGAAAATTTAACCCCGCGCTTTACAGTTACTCTCCAAAAAACATGTCTCCATTAAAGTAAATGGAGTCTGGAACTACTCGTTTTAATAGCAGCTGTGATTGGTTGCTATAGGAACAAAGGACATTGTTAGTATAAGAAGCTTATGTGTGAGGTAATATGATGTCAGTGGGGAGATGGTAAGAGAGAAAGAAACAGAGAGAGACAGAGACACAGAGAGAGAGAGACAGACAGGCAAATAGACAGAGAGATAGAGACAGACAGAAGGTGAAAGAGACAGACCTGGAAAGAGACAGACCTGGAAAGAGACAGACCTGGAAAGAGACAGACCTGGAAAGAGACAGACCTGGAAAGAGACAGACAGACAGGGACAGAGACAGGCAGACAGGGAAAGAGGAGACAGCCAGAGAGACAGACAAATATAGATGGTGAAAGAGACAGACGTTGATAGAGACAGATGGGGAAACAGATGGAGAAATAGATACAGACAAGGAAAGAGACAGACAGAAACAGGCAAACAGGGAAAGAGACAGACAGGAAAAGACACAGACAAAGAGATAGACAAAGGCAGACAGGGAAAGAGATAGGAAAAGAGACGGGGAGACAGACGGAGAAAGAGACAGACCTGGGAAAGAGACAGACCTAAAAGGAGACAAATGGGGAAAGAAAAAGAGAGATAGAGACAAAGAGACAGGGAAAGAGACAGACCTTGAAAGAGACAGACGGGGAAAGAGGCAGACGGGGAAAGAGACAAATGAGGAAAGACAGACAGAGAGACAGAAAAAAACAGACGAGGAAAAAGACAGATGGGGAAAGAGGCAGACGGGGAAAGAGGCAGACGGGGAAAGAGGCAGACGGGGAAAGAGGCAGACGGGGAAAGAGACAGACAGAGGCAGACGGGGAAAGAGACAGACAGAGACAGACGGGAAAAGAGACAGACAGAGACAGGCTGGGAAAGAGACAGACAGAGACTGACAGGGAAAGAGACAGACAGAGACAGACGGGGAAAGAGACAGACCTGGAAAGAGACAGACGGGGAAAGAGACAGATCTAGAAAGAGACAGACGAGGAAGGAGACAGACCTGGAAAGAGAGAGACAGACACAGAGATAGAGAGAGACACTGAGATAGAGACAGACAGACACAGAGATAGAGACAGATAGACTGATACAAAGACAGACAGAGACATAGACACAGACAGACCAGGAAAGAGACAGACAGAGAGCGACAGAGACTGGGAGAGAGACAGTTACCATCCCGGGTACTACAGCTAGTGTGTATATATATATATATATATATATATATATATATATATATATATACACAGTTAGGTCCAGAAATATTTGGACAGTGACACAATTTTCGCGAGTTGGGCTCTGCATGCTACCACATTGGATTTGAAATGAAATCTCGACAACAGAATTCAAGTGCAGATTGTAACGTTTAATTTGAAGGTTTGAACAAAAATGTCTGATAGAAATTGTAGGAATTGTCACATTTCTTTACAAACACTCCACATTTTAGGAGGTCAAAAGTAATTGGACAAATAAACCAAACCCAAACAAAATATTTTTATTTTCAATATTTTGTTGCGAATCCTTTGGAGGCAATCACTGCCTTAAGTCTGGAACCCATGGACATCACCAAACGCTGGGTTTCCTCCTTCTTAATGCTTTGCCAGGCCTTTACAGCCGCAGCCTTCAGGTCTTGCTTGTTTGTGTGTCTTTCCGTCTTAAGTCTGGATTTGAGCAAGTGAAATGCATGCTCAATTGGGTTAAGATCTGGTGATTGACTTGGCCATTGCAGAAGGTTCCACTTTTTTGCACTCATGAACTCCTGGGTAGCTTTGGCTGTATGCTTGGGGTCATTGTCCATCTGTACTATGAAGCGCCGTCCGATCAACTTTGCGGCATTTGGCTGAATCTGGGCTGAAAGTATATCCCGGTACACTTCAGAATTCATCCGGCTACTCTTGTCTGCTGTTATGTCATCAATAAACACAAGTGACCCAGTGCCATTGAAAGCCATGCATGCCCATGCCATCACGTTGCCTCCACCATGTTTTACAGAGGATGTGGTGTGCCTTGGATCATGTGCCGTTCCCTTTCTTCTCCAAACTTTTTTCTTCCCATCATTCTGGTACAGGTTGATCTTTGTCTCATCTGTCCATAGAATACTTTTCCAGAACTGAGCTGGCTTCATGAGGTGTTTTTCAGCAAATTTAACTCTGGCCTGTCTATTTTTGGAATTGATGAATGGTTTGCATCTAGATGTGAACCCTTTGTATTTACTTTCATGGAGTCTTCTCTTTACTGTTGACTTATAGACAGATACACCTACTTCACTGAGAGTGTTATGGACTTCAGTTGATGTTGTGAACGGGTTCTTCTTCACCAAAGAAAGTATGCGGCGATCATCCACCACTGTTGTCATCCGTGGACGCCCAGGCCTTTTTGAGTTCCCAAGCTCACCAGTCAATTCATTTTTTTCTCAGAATGTACCCGACTGTTGATTTTGCTACTCCAAGCATGTCTGCTATCTCTCTGATGGATTTTTTCTTTTTTTTAAGCCTCAGGATGTTCTGCTTCACCTCAATTGAGAGTTCCTTAGACCGCATGTTGTCTGGTCACAGCAACAGCTTCCAAATGCAAAACCACACACCTGTAATCAACCCCAGACCTTTTAACTACTTCATTGATTACAGGTTAACGAGGGAGACGCCTTCAGAGTTAATTGCAGCCCTTAGAGTCCCTTGTCCAATTACTTTTGGTCCCTTGAAAAAGAGGAGGCTATGCATTACAGAGCTATGATTCCTAAACCCTTTCTCCGATTTGGATGTGAAAACTCTCATATTGCAGCTGGGAGTGTGCACTTTCAGCCCATATTATATATATATAATTGTATTTCTGAACATGTTTTTGTAAACAGCTAAAATAACAAAACTTGTGTCACTGTCCAAATATTTCTGGACCTAACTGTATATATATATACATATATATATATATATATATATATATATATATATATACATACATACATACATACATATATATACACACACACACACAGTACAGACCAAAAGTTTGAACACACCTTCTCATGTAACGAGTTTTCTTTATTTTCATGACTCTGAAAATTGTAGATTCACATTGAGGGCATCAAAACTATGAATTAACACATGTGGAATGAAATACTTCACAAAAAAGTGTGAAACAACTGAAAATATGTCTTATATTCTAGGTTCTTCAAAGTAGCCACCTTTTGCTTTGATTACTGCTTTGCACACTCTTGGCATTCTCTTGATGAGCTTCAAGAGGTAGACACCGGAAATGGTTTTCACTTTACAGGTGCGCCCTGTGAGGTTCAATAAGTGGGATTTCTTGCCTTATAAATGGGGTTGGGACCATCAGTTGTGTTGTGCAGAAGTCTGGTGGATACACAGCTGATAGTCCTACTAAATAGACTGTTAGCTGCTTTTTTTCTTGCCATAATACAAATTCAAAGTAAAGAAAAACGAGTGGCCATCATTACTTTAAGAAATGAAGGTCAGTCAGTCTGAAAAATTGGGAAAACTTTGAAAGTGTCCCCAAGTGCAGTGGCAAAAACCATCAAACTCTACAAAGAAACTGGCTCACATGAGGACCGCCCGAGGAAAGGAAGACCAAGAGTCACCTCTGCTGCAGAGGATTCGTTTATCCGAGTCACCAGCCTCAGAAATCGCTGGTTAACAGCAACTGTTAAGAGGAGACTTTGTGCAGCAGGCCTTCATGGTAAAATAGCTGCTAGGAAACCACAGCCAAGGACAGGCAACAAGCAGAAGAGACTTGTTTGGGCTAAAGAACACAAGGAATGGACATTAGACCAGTGGGAATTTGTGCTTTGGTCTGATGAGTCCAAATTTGAGATTTTTGGATCCAACCACCGTGTCCTTGTGCGACGCAGAAAAGGTGAACTGATGGACTCTACATGCCTGGTTCCCACCGTGAAGCATGGAGGAGGTGGTGTGATGGTGTGGGGGTGCTTTGCTGGTGACACTGTTGGGGATTTATTCAAAATTGAAGGCATACTGAACCAGCATGGCTACCACAGCATCTTGCAGCGGCATGCTATTCCATCTGGTTTGCGTTTAGTTGGACCATCATTTATTTTTCAACATGACAATGACCCCAAACACACCTCCAGGCTGTGTAAGGGCTATTTGACTAAGAAAGAGAGTGATGGGGTGCTATGCCAGATAACCTGGCCTCCACAGTCACCAGACCTGAACCCAATCGAGATGGTTTGGGATGAGCTAGACCGCAGAGTGAAGGCAAAAAGGCCAACAAGTGCTAAGCATCTCTGGGAACTCCTTCAAGACTGTTGGAAGACCATTTCCGGTGACTACCTCTTGAAGCTCATCAAGAGAATGACAAGAGTGTGTAAAGCAGTAATCAAAGCAAAAGGTGGCTACTTTTAAGAACCTAGAATATAAGACATATTTTCAGTTGTTTCACACTTTGTTGTTAAGTATTTCCATTCCACATGTGTTAATTCATAGTTTTGATGCCTTCAATGTGAATCTACAATTTTCAGAGTCATAAAAATTAAGAAAACTTTTTGAATAAGAAGGTGTGTCCAAACATTTGGTCTTACTGTATATATAATCAGAAGTTTCTCTACACCAAATGCCTTGGATAGGGGAATGTCTAGACAAAAGCAGATGGACAATAGTCCATCTGCTGATAACCGGCTTTGCCAGGATGGGCGGAAATCAGTGAGTGGGTGGAGAAAAATACAACAGATTGTTGACCTCATCAACTCAAGGTCCCACATACTCTCTTTGAGCACCATCACAAGAGGATGCATACCATCAGCCCTGCAGAATCTCCCCCTGACTAGACAAGCAACCTCCGTTACTTGCAGAGTATCCGCATACCTCCTGATTCCTCTTATTCCTATCCTCTTAACCTCAAGTTTTGTAGAAAAGAAAAATACAAGGTAATATTGTGATACCGTGTTAGTATTTCAATTGATTTTTCTGGCTATGTCCCAAGAATGACAAAAGTATATTAGGATACCTTTATAGGCTAACCAGAAAAATTATATTAGCAAGCTTTCAGAGCACAAAGGCTCCTTCTTCAGGCTGATTACAAAAAAAAGCATAAAAATGGCTTTTTATTTTTTTTTTGTAATGCCTGAAGAAGGAGCCTTTGTGTTCTGAAAACTTGCTAATATAATTTTTCTGGTTAGCCTATAAAGGTATCACTCCTAAAATACTTTTGTCATTCCTGGGACATAGTATTTCAGTAGAAAAGAAAAAAGGGAGACAAGCGCACATAGGGTAATATTGTATTTTAAAAGTGAAATTGGGATATGAGGTGGTTGCTCATCTGATAGGGTTGTGTATGTCACAACTTCAATAAATGCCCCATAGATTTTTCATCTACTGCAGTAACGACTGTAGGTGAAAAAAGATCTTCAGCATGTAGATTAGGAGAAGAAGGAGATAGACGACGCTGCTGTGAAAGAAGTAGTTTCACATGTGGCAATGCTTCAAGTAGTGCATGTTTTAGGTTCATACAGAACCTTTTCTCCAAACGTTTGATAAAGGGGTCGGTACGTACCTGAAATGCGTAAACTTGCAGCATTACTACATGTTGAACTACTCCTCTTAACAGTGCGGTCTACCAGAACGTCTATTTCCTACTTCTCCTAACTCTAAGGTTTACCCTTCCTCCCCAGCCTATTATCCTACCCTACACCGATATCCCTCTTATAATCGCTGCATTAACCCCCTAGTCCAAAGCCAATCTTCCCTAGGTAATAGTAACTTTTGCTGCACTGCTAATAACCCCTTGAACTCCATCTATAGCTAACTATAAGTGGGGTGGGCTGCTATTGTCTGTGTGTTTTAGGTAACATGGGTGGAAACATTGAATAAAAAAATATTTATCTCCGCTGGTGTGTCCTGGATCTTCCATTGGAAAGTCTTCAGCAGCAGCGCGGAGTGAACACGTCTTCTGTCCTTTTTCTACCGATTGACCTCACTTAAGTGCTGTCAATCAAGATATGAAAAATTACTCAGTAAGCAATTTAAGGGGCGTAATGGTGCATTGAGCCCAAAGTGCACTAATGCTCCCTCATTTGCATACAAAATATTTTTTTTCTGGCAACTAAACCAATAATATTACAGGCATGATTTTTATAAGGGCTAACTCCCCTACATTCCTGTATAAAGGGTTTAATTAGCATTTTAGGGGGTGACAGACAGAGGCTGAGGAGTGAAGGTACATTTGCCGCCAGACTAATGATTTATTCAAGTCACAAAATGTACTGTGATTTGAAAACTAAGTTAAAATCCATCACATTTAATACAGAAAAGCAAAACATCTCTAAAAAAATAAAATGCAATTAAATAACTAACGTTCGGTAGCTGCAAATCAGAGCTTGGGCCAATCTGCTGCTCCGAAAGCCTTTCATAATAATGCTCACACAGATGTCGTGACTTTATAGAACCAAATAGCTAGCGCCACTATACAAGACGCATAATACCCATTAGTTTATGCATGCAGAGTATAATCAGGTCCTAATAGCACGCAAATGAATATTATATTAGCGCTCTAAAAAAAATCAATTATTGTTCAATCTGCCCACACATGTAATGATACAAATGTTTTCAAGCAAAAAAAAAAAGATTAAAATTCCGCTCCATAAAATATTACACTATTGATCGCCACTGGAGGCATTTACTCCATTACGCTCGTGTTTCTGTGGCACCATATATTCGGAACAGTAGGAAGCAGAGACGGAGGTAATACAAGGATTTCTACAGATTTATTGTGTGAAAATGATTGAGTCTAATATACAATCTACATTTTACAAGGAAACTCGCTGTGAATCAGCTGTCAAATACACAACTAGATGTGTTATGACCTGAATGAAATGGATTCATGTGCTTCGGCTACAATTTCTAGAAAATGTGATGCATTAACACTAGTAACCAGTTGCTGCTACGTTATTGCCATCATTTTTTCACTCCGACAATTGCGTAACTCCTGGAAATATAAAATGGTCTACCGTGTTCAAAAGTAACATGTCCCATTCTCATTGCTAAAGCCTGCTTTACACGTTGCAATTTTGCATAAGATATAGTATGCGATTTGCAACGCCCCCATCGTATGTTGTTGAACGTGCCGCACAAACGATTAACCCCCGTTACGCTTACTTACCTTCCATACGACCTCGCTGTGGGCGGCGAACGTCCACTTCCTGGAGTGGGAGGGATGTTCGGCGTCACAGCGACGTCATGCGGCAGCCAGCCAATAGAAGCAGAGGGGCGGAACATCCCACCCACCTCCTTCCTTCCGCATTGTGGGCCGGGAGCAGCGGGAGGCAGATAAGATCTGTTCAATGTTCCCGGGGTGTCACACACTGCAATGTGTGGTACCCCGGGTACGATCAACAATCTGACGTGCAATTCTAGAGAAAGGTACGATGTGTATGCGATGAACGTTTTAACGTTCAATTGCAATCACACGTACCTGTCACACACTGCAATGTAACTTACAATGCCGGATGTGCGTCACTTACGACGTGACCCTGCCGACACATTGTAAGATATATTGCAGCGTGTAAAGGAATAGATGGAAGCCCCCCGAACATACTGATCCCAAATACAATAATCAGCATCACATGGGCAGCATAAGAGAGAGTTTGAGTCTCTATAGACCAGGATCAGAGATGAGAGAACCCAAACTGGAAAGGTCGGGGTTCGTATCGAACACAGACTTTAAAAAAAAAAAAAAAATCAGTGTCCAAGTTTGGAGATCGGGTGTTGTACGTATGCTAAACATTCGATGAAGCATCAGCTCGGGTATGTTTGGTGATCTGCCCAGTACAAGGCACTTGTGGTTTCTGAATGGCTCTTACTGAGGGTAAAAACAATGTTTTCAGATGTAGTGTGTCCAAAAAACAAAACCCCGCCCTACCTCCCCCGGAACTGATCTGTTTATGGCTGGCTACATGTGGGCAGAGAGTCGAACTGTCCAATCAGTGACTTCCAAGTCAAGTCTGAGACCAGAACTGAACTTTATCTGAAGTCCGGCTGATCTTGGCCAATCCAAATTTCGACGGATCTGCTCATCTCTAACCAGGATGCATGTAGACTGACTGTTTTCCTAGTATTGCCTATATTAAGATGAAAGATACCTAGAGAGATGAGAAAGCAGAAAGATATTTCCTTGCATGCAGATGGTAGAATGAGGATCAGTAGAATTGGTGCAAACCAATTTGCAGGATACGATCCATCGGCAATGCCCAAAGTTGCCAATTGGATCTTTTCTTTTTTTTCTGGTCACCTAAATCATAAAAATATATTTTCTGTCCATGATTTTTGGACACTTTGAAAAACCACAATAAGTGATTGAAGTTTATAGCCCATAGTTCTGATATGAAGACATTAGCTGTAGTTACTATAAACTGTAAAATTATGATAATTACAGGCAAAATAATCTAAGTTCCTTCAGCTTCAAAAAAAATTCAGAGACCTTACATTTTTCTTTTTTTTTTTTTAAGATCAAGAGGTGGAGCGCACCACCATAATAATAATACACATGAAATATGGGTGCTCCCTGGTGCAGTGAAAAGAAGAGCTGCAAACAGGAGAACAACACACTACACATATAAACAGGGGCACACCTAGAATATTGGAGATAACGAGAGACACCTTTATTCAGTACAAAAATATTAAAAACAATTAAAACAGTGACAGAAAAAAACCACACACGGTATAATCCCCACCAAATATACTAGAGGATTCACAACTCATACAAAATATTGAAATAAGCAAATATATTATAACAAGCGTATAGGAGGCCACCTAGTATGCTAGAACAGGATCATGCATGTATCAGGTACACGATAATAGGATATTGGTAGAGACAGCATGTACACAAATTAATTATATGCAAATGCGCTACTATAAGCTAAGGCACACATTACTAATGAGGCCAACTAACTAAAGGGGGTGTTACACGTAGCGATATCGCTGGTGAAAGCACCCGCCCCCGTTGTTTGTGCGTCACGGGCAAATCGCTGACCGTGGCGCACAAAATCGTTTGGAGCCGTCACACGGACTTACCTGCCTAGCGACATCGCTTTTGCCGGTGAACCGCCTCCTTTCTAAGGGGGCAGTGCATGTGGCGTCACTAAGCGGCTGCCCAATAGAAGCGAAGGGGCGGAGATGAGTGGGACGTAACATCCCGCCTACCTCCTTCCTTCCACATTGCCGGCGGCCTCAGGTAAGCTGTAGTTCGTCGTTCCCGAGGTGTCACACGTAGCGATGTGTGCTGCCTCGGGAACGACAAACAACCTGCGTCCTCCACAATCAACGATTTTTTAAAAAGAAATGACGTGTCAACGATGGACGATAAGGTGAGTATTTTCCATCGTTAACGGTTGTTCCTTGCTGTCACAAGCAACGACGTCGCTAACGATGCCGGATGTGCGTCACAGAATCCGCGACCCTCGCGATATATCGTGTGACTGGGCCTTTAGTCCTGCAAATCGATTCACACCAACTCTTCTGGTCACAGTCTACCATTTGCATGGGAGGATATATTTCCTTCTGCTTTTGAATTTGGTTATATTATGGATCAGAGTTGTGCAGAATCTATGGAAAACTATATTCTCTAGTGTTCCTCTGTGCCATCAGTTCATACAATGGCTCAAAAAGAAAACCACACTGTGATGCTTCATAGTAGAAGAGCTGAAATAGTCATAAGCAGAACTGTTCTACTAAGGACATGTACATGGACAAATCTGTACAGAAGCTTGTATGAAGGCCTTTTCCTTGTACTAGTCATGTGTTGATGAAACCGATACAGAAAATATCGGTAAGTGGGGAAAAAACAAGACACCAGCGTTACCAGACTGAAACGAGCCATCCTCAGTCCATCAGAACTCACTAGTACCTTCATTTTTCTATATCCCAATATCATTTCATACAGTACTTTTCATAAAAGGTTTTTAAACCATAAGTAAATACTGTGGCATCATATTTTGTATTGTATTAGTGAGCTATAGTAATTTCTTCTACATGAGACCATGGTGTTGTATGGAGACACCATGGTACAGCAATGAAGTGCCTATGGTTCTACATTACAGTGCCGTATGGTCACATTGCATAGGCTCCATGCACATGCCTTCACCTTGTGAATAAGGGTCATATGTGCCATGCAAGACCTACACTCTCCACCTGATCTATCTATTACAATAAATAACACCACGCTCTCGCCAGTACCCAAAGTTCGCTGCCTCGGAGTGACCTTTGACTCTGCCTTATCCTTCATACCACACATCCAATCCCTCACCACCTCCTGCCGTCTTCAACTCAAAAATATTTCCAGAATCCGCCCTTTCCTCAATCTGCAATCTACTAAAATGCTAGTGCATGCCCTCATAATCTCCCGCCTCGACTACTGTAACATCCTCCTCTGTGGCCTCCCTGCCAACACGCTTGCCCCTCTCCAGTCCATCCTTAACTCTGCTGCCCGACTCATCCACCTCTCTCCTCAATACCACCCCGCTTCTCCTCTCTGCATGTCCCTCCACTGGCTTCCAATCTTCCACCGTATCCAATTCAAACTTCTAACACTGACCTACAAAGCTGTGCATAATCTTTCCCCTCCGTACATCTCCGAACTAATCCCCCACTACACTCCAACACGTCACCTCCGGTCCTCCCAAGATCTCCTCCTCTCCTCCTCTCTCATTCGCTCCTCACACACCCGACTCCAAGACTTCTCCCGAGCATCCCCAGTCTTCTGGAACTCGCTGCCTCAACACGTCAGACTATCCCCTACCCTTGCAAACTTCAAAAGGAACCTGAAAACTCATCTGTTCAGAAATGCCTACAATCTACAATGAACTCGCTGCTGCCCGACCACCGTGCGGAGCTGCCGCCCGACCACCGTGCGGAGCTGCCGCCCGACCACCGTGCGGAGCTGCCGCCCGACCACCGTGCGGAGCTGCCGCCCGACCACCGTGCGGAGCTGCCGCCCGACCACCGTGCGGAGCTGCCGCCCGACCACCGTGCGGAGCTGCCGCCCGACCACCGTGCGGAGCTGCCGCCTGACCTACACCCCACCTATTGTCTCCTCCCCATAATCCTATAGAATGTAAGCCCGCAAGGGTAGGGCCCTCTTCCCTCTGTACTAGTCTGTCTACTGTAACTTGTATACGTATTTTGTATGTAACCCCCTTATGTACAGCACCATGGAATTAATGGTGCTCTATAAATAAATAATAATAATAATAATAATAATAATAGGTTTTGATTAGATGAGTGAATCATTTCACAAGACCCTGTTCAAGGGACCATGTCAAATGGTCTACGGCTGCCAAGCAGGTGCCCTCCTACCTGTTGGAATCCCCAATACTTTTTCTGATTTATTGTTCTGGCACAACGTCATTGTTGCAGGGCTACATATGCATGATGTTGCATCAAACCTACTAAGGAGAAGAATACATACAGCTGCACTCTAAAATGCTAACATTGAATAAGTGAACTCTGGTATTGCATTACTACTATAGGTGATCCCATATACAGTGTGTCCACCCATATCCTGTCCACCGCCATTAACTTGAGAACGGCGGCAGCTATAGGCATAGAAGTGGTGTCTAGGCATAGTAAAGTAGCCATGCACTACGCAATGAAACCACCTATAGCGCCGCCTGGTGAAAAACAACGGAGTTAGCATTTTTATCTCAAAAAACGGAACGAGATAGAGAAAAAAAGTGAATTAAAAAATTGTAGGGCATCATCAATTCAGTACAATTCGACACCTTGCATACAGAAATGCTATGATTAGAACGTGTAAAACTCACAAGGCTGCGGACGTGAAGTGATACCTCATGGAGACCTTCTTACAAGTCATTGGGTATGGTGACTGCGTGGAGTGGCCTCCACACTCACCTGACCTGACCCCATTACGCTTTTTTTCTGTGAGGTCACATCAAACAGCAGGTGTATGCGACCCCTCCACCAACATTGCAGGACCTACGATGACGTATCACAGATGCTTGTGCAAACGAGTCACCTACCATATTGCACAATGTGCAGCAAGATACAGTATGCTGTGCAGAGTCCAGATGTGCATTGCAGCTGACGGGGGCCACTTTGAGCTTCAAAGTTAAATGAGCGCCATATGCGTGACCAGCATTCAATGTTTTGGGGGGTCATGGGTTTAATATCATAGCATTTCTGTATGCAAGGTGTCGATTCGTATTGAATTGTTGATATCCTACAATTTTTTAATTCACCTTTTTTCTCAATCTCGTTCCGTTTTCGAGATAAAAATTTTAACTCCGTTGTTTTCCACCAGGTGGTGCTATAGGTGGTTTCATTGCGTAGCGCATGGCTACTTTACTATACCTAGACACCACTGCTATGCCTATAGCTGCCGCCGTTCTCAAGTTAATGGCGGTGGACAGGATATGGGTGAACACACTGTATTCACCGAAACCCTAACTTGACATACCTCTATCTGGGTTAAAAACCTAGTTGTCAGGGCAGAAAGGATCCAGATATAAAGAAGGAGGACACAGCCTGGTTAGAGGTCATGGTGCTCAGTCAAAAAGAAACGCACTACAAATATATCAAAAAGACTAACCCGCATATCCAACAGCTGTGAACAGGTGCTAGCTAAAAACACATTATAACTACAAAATACATACAGCTGCACTCTAAAATGCTAACAATGAATAAGGGAACTCTAGTATTGCATTACTGCTATAGGAATATTTGAAAAAAGAGAGATACTTAGCTACAAGGTGATCTCCTATATATTTATCTGGCCTTTAACGTGAGAGATCACCTTGTCATGCTTACCAGGCCCACATGCAGTGGCCAACACATAGCCGGGCTGTGTCCACCCTCTTTGATAGTTGCACCCTTTCTGCCCAGACATGTAGGTTTTTAACCCTGATAAAGGCAGTTAAAGTTAGGGTCCCAGTAAATATATATATATACATATATATATATGTATGAGCTCACCTTGTCGGGGTTACCGGGTTCACATGCATTGGCCACTACGTAAGCTAAGTATCTCTATTTTTTCAAACATTCCTATAGCAGTAATGCAATACCAGAGTTCTCTGATTCACTGTTAGCACTTTAACACTAGAAGTCCCAGAAATTTTGAGCTCCCCCCTGAAGTCCCGAAAGAGGGTCAAATGACCCTTAGTCCAAACTGAATAGGACGAACTAGAAACTAAATGGCTAAACTCAATGGAAAACAACAACCTCCTGTGGTGCGACAGTAATGGCCTTAATTACAGAACAAAAAACGGTGATTATAGGATGTTAGCTAAAATCCTTCAGGTCATTCGACCCGTCTCTGGGTTCCAAAGGTAGAAATGTTAAATGACCCCTCTCTGGGACTTCTAGTGTTAAAGTGCAGCTGTATGTATTTTTGTAGTTATGTGTTTTCAGCTGGCACCTGTTCACACCTCTTGGATGTGCAGGTCAGTCTTTTTGATATACGGTACTAATGAGAAGAGGCGTCAGGGATGCCTGTTGATTCTCCAGGCTCCCGTCACATGGTCACACGCTAATGATGAGGCTTCTGAACAAGGGTCCTGCAAATCGATTTGCCTATCTCTAGTTTTGAGATCTGTGGAGTGATGGGACAAAATAAAAACATTACCCAAGGTTACTTATTTCCTTGCTACTGGTGACAGTAAAAAACTTTGTGGATTTTTAACTAACATATAAAATGAATAATTCTGCCCATGTATAAGAATGTATAATAAAGTTCACCGCACTCTCCAATAATTTTTCATGGAGTAAGTGAGATTTATTCGAGAAATACAGACGGTGGACAATAGAAGGCAAAAGGATAAGCGACTATATAACGTTTCAACCTGTGGGGTCTTTATGAGAAAATCGCTTTAAGCAATGTGGTCTGGGCGTTCTCGCACCTGTGTCCCTGCTGGTCCGTCAGTGTGTGTCACAGGCGCGGGACACAGGCGTGGGAGCGCCCAGACCGTGTCCACAGGCAGGGACACAGGCGCGGGAGCGCCCAGACCACATTGCTTAAAGCGATTTTCTGATAAAGACCCCACAGGTCGAAACGTTATAGTCGCTTATCCTTTTGCCTTCTCTTGTCCACCGTCTGTATTTCTCGAATAAATCTCACTTATTGCATGAAAAAATATTGGAAAGTGCGGTGAACTTTATTATATATTACCTGGGAATTCATATCCCATCTACCAGCACCTCTCAATGATAACGGCTGTGTGCACACCAAAATTCTAATACTCATGTATAAGAATGTACATAATCCTATGTACAACTGCGGCAACTCTTCAGTATCAGGTCCTATAATTACATAAAGTCTGCCCTGTCTGAGCATTAATTGCTGTCGTTATCTAACACAAAATGAGCATCGCAGTTCCACATCAGATAACTACTCAATGCTATTATAATTATTCTGTGTGACCTTGGCCCAGTTTCTTAATGCTTGTTATAGCCAGTAAATTGCCTGTTTGATAATGTTTCCCCAAAGCTGAAACATTAATTAATAAATAGAAATCAGGGTCTTCTGAATTCCCCGGCCTTCGCGGCCGTACATCCGCTCTGATACGACAATCTATCTGGTTTCCGATCTCAGCCTGCGCCGTTCAACACAATATACACTGACTTGTGTTTCATGAGAACGCTCTTGTTACTGTTAAAGTCACATCAGGAAACGTGGATATTAAAATCAAAATAGACATTAACTGTTGCCTTCAGGCAGCACAACAGAGCATCTGCCAACGAACATGCATAACTAACTAGCAAGGCTTGCTTCATTAATTCTTCTAGACAATGGGGAGGAGGAAAGACTTCAATGCAGCATCCAAGATGCTTCATAAGAAAGGCGCAAAACTCTTGTGTTCTTACTGGATTCTTATATTCCTCCCTTCGTATTGCACCAGGGAGAAGAACGAAGGAAAGCGGGAGATAATTTAACGAGAGCAGTGAAAGGTTTACTGACATATCCTCTCAGGCTAAAATCTTTACAAGTGTAGAAAAAGTCATGATGAACTTTGTAAAAAGTGCTAAGAGATGGTGACAGAAATGGGATACAATACTCCAATCCATTCCATGCAAGCTGCCCCGGCAAAGTCTTAGTAAGGCAGCCAGCCAATGTACGTTAGCTTGTATGAGTGGACACTTTCTGTCCTCCATAGATGTTGATTAAAGGCCCCGTTACACGCAACGACGTATCTAACGATATATCGCCGGGGTCACGGATTCCGTGACGCACATCCGGCATAGTTAGCGACGTCGTTGCATGTGACACCAACGAACGGCCGTTAATGATGGAAAATCCTCACCAAATCGTCCATCGTTGACACGTCGTTCATTTTCAAAAAATCGTTGATTGTTGAGGACGCAGGTTGTTCGTCGTTCCCAAGGCAGCACACATCGCTATGTGTGACACCTTGGGAACGACGAACTACAGCTTACCTGCGGCCGCCGGCAATGAGGAAGGAAGGAGGTGGGCGGGATGTTACGGCCGCTCATCTCCGCCCTTCTCCTTCTATTGGGCGGCCACTTAGTGACGCCACTGTGACGCCGCACGCACCGACCCCTTAGAAAGGAGGCGGTTCGCCGGCCACAACGACGTTGCTAGGCAGGTAAGTCCATGTGATGGCTCCTAACGATATTGTGCACCACGGGCAGCAATTTGCCCGTGACGCACAATCGACGGGGGCGGGTACGCTCGCTAGCGATATCGCTAGCGATATTGCTGCATGTAAAGCCCCCTTTAGAGTGCATAATGCACTCAAAACGCGTCAGTTTTTAAATTCCCCATCCTTGTTTCTGTGTATTTTTATGGATTAATTCAATAACTTAAAAGAAGAGTTTTACAGCTACCAGTGCTGGATTTCTGCCTTTATTGTGATACCTGAGAGGTTTTCACTCTTGTAGTTTTATTTACCCTTCAAAATGTTTGTTAAATACAGATGTGATTTCTATTTTTTTTTCCAAAAAAAGCATCTTAATCCCTAAGAATATGTACAATACTCATGAACATACCCCTGAATTATCATGTTATTTTTTTTACCTCTATTTAAAGAGGACCAACCACCAGGATTTTCCTTTATAAAATAAAGCCAGGGCTATACTGGCGCTATCATGCTGATTCTATACATACCTGTAGTTGTGAGATCAGATGTATACTTTCTGAAATATAGGCACATAAAGTTTGTGAAATGCACTGTTACTTTATTGATAGTTGCTGCAAAATATCTAACAGGTGGGCTAGTTATTCCCAGCCTTGTCTGCCTGCCTGTCCTTCCTACCCCCTGTACTTGTTCCCTCCTTCCTCCCCATGTAATAACAGAGCAGGGGGAGGAAGGACAGGCAGCAGACAGTGGCGGTAATAGATAGCAAAACCCGTCCCACTTATTAGATATTCCGTTGCACCTACAGTGCATTTCACAAACTTTACTTGCCTGTATTTCAGAAAGTATACATCCGATCTCACAACTAAAGGTATGTATAGAATCAGCATGATAGCGCCAATATAGCACTGGGTTTCGTTTATATAGGAAAATTCTGGTGGTTGGTCCTCTTTAACACCAGGACTTATGTAAATCAGTTAATAAATTGCACAAAGTGGCATATACATGGAAATGAAGTAAAGAAATAAGAAAAAGGAAGCTACTTACAAGAGCTTTTCTCTTCTTATGTACAGCACTCTCCAGACTGGTTGTAGTCTCTGTGCTTACATTTTCTGTGAAATCACCTAGACCAATTTCTACACCATGCTTAGATCCTTCTTTTTTAGCGGGAATGGCAAAAATATCAGGCATATCCATATCTCCCTTTTCTCCTTTAACAAGATGAGCCAGTTCTGCAGATGAGGAGTGTTCAGATGAATCTGCTTTTTCAGCTTCCAAGACATCATCGTGGATTCCAAATTGAGTAGGATCGGGCATGTCTCCTAATATTTTGGTTACTTTAATGTTTTTGGCCCCTTCGACTAAGCCACCTCCAAATACTGTGCTCCAAAGAATCTGGAATATTCCCCATACTATCGTAAACACAAATTGGAACAAACCAACAAACAGCGTCCAAAAAAATGAGAAGAATACTTTGACTAACTCCTTGACAGTCATTTTTTTCACTTTCCGGAACTGTTTACCAATGTTCTTCAAAGTTAACATTTTGAAGAAATTGGACATGTTTTTCTTCAGCGCTGTGCAGGCTACAATAAAAGCAGATGATGATTCTAGAGACTGTTCTTCTTCATCCTCTTCACCAACTTCAATCATATGGTGTGGTTCTTCTTCTTCCTCTTCTTCTGGTCTGTCGGCTGCATCTGACTCGGAGATCTGAGATGCCAACTGCATCTCAAAAATTGTATCCTCACAGAAGTTAACAAATAGTTCCATCTTTTCCTGTTCTCCACCTTCATTTACGACATCAAATATAAATTGTCTCTTGGACTCCTTGACTTGAGGTTTCTCCCACTGTGTTCGGCTTGATTCACTGATCTCAAAATACACTCTCTCTATTCTTTTTGCTCCACCCATTATCTCTATACGTCCTAAGTATGGAGAGAAGTAGTTCAGAACACTGTTTGCGGGGTCTAATAAACACTGGAGCCGAGAGTCATTTGGCATGTGCTCCGAGAGATTGGTCAACAAAACAGCCACATTGAAACCAATGTCTTTAGCTGGTTCATGGAATCGGTCTACAAACTCCACATAGTTAAACATATCATTTTCATCTGCTTCCGCGCAGGAGAGTAGGAACTCAATTTCTGACTGAGCATATTGTTTTTGTCCCTCCATGGCTTTCTGGAACTCTTTTTTTGAAATAATACCCTTTCCTTCTGGATCATATTCCTTAAAGGCATCAGAGCTGGTTAGATCCTTCAACTTCAGGAACATATCGAAGAATTTCAGGATCATTTCAACATTGCTAGATGACTCCACTAATGTGTCAACCATTTGTTTGCCAATAGTCCCATTTACTACATTGCCTGCAAAATAAAATAAAACCCAATACAATTACAAAATAAATAATTGCTTACAACTCAACACAGAATATCACTATTTCTTATGTTAAAGTGGTTTCTGCTTTTGATAATGCTTTTTTAAGAGATTCTCTCAAAGATATTGTTATTGCAGGTTGTCCTTCTGATGAAAAACTATTAGTAATGCTGGGTTCACACATAGCGACGCAGCAGCGATCACGACGGGCGACCTGACCTTATCAGGATCGCTGCTGCGTCGTTACATGGTCGCTGGTGAGCTGTCAATCAGGCAGATCTCACCAGCGACCAGTGACCAGCCCCCAGCCAGCAGCAACGGGTGGAAGCGGTGCTGTGTTTGGTAACTAAGGTAAATATCGGGCAACCAAGGGCTTGGTTACCCGATATTTACATTGGTTACCAGCGCACACTGCTTAGCGCTGGCTCCCTGCACGTCAGAGTACACATCGGGTTAATAAGCAAACCCATGCTTATTTACCCGATGTGTACTCTGGCGTGCAGGGAGCAGGGAGCCGGCAGCACAGGCAGCGTGAGAGCGGCGGACGCTGGTAACGAAGGTAAATATCGGGTAACCAAGGAAAGGGCTTCCCTTGGTTACCCGATGTTTACCTTGGTTACAGCTTACCGCAGGCTGCCAGAAGCTGGCTCCCTGCTCGCTTCAGTTCGTCGCTCTCTTGCTGTCACACACAGCGATGTGTGCTTCACAGCGGGAGAGCAACAAGCAAAAAATGAAGGACATTCAGCAATGAGCGGCAACCTCACAGCAGGGGCCAGCTCGTTGCTGGATGTCATACACAGCAACAGCGATGGGACGTCGCTGCTACGTCACAGAAAATGGTGACGTAGCAGCAACATCGTTGTCGCCGTCACTGTGTATGACACCACCTTAAGCGTTCAATTCTGCTGCAGCACCCCCACAGGGAAAACAAAGCATTACACATTTTTTACTGAAACCATGGATGCACTAAGTCGCCAAGAACGAGAGACTCCCTCTGTAATTGGGGCTCCGTTCTGAACCCCTATCCTATTATGCCTAAACCATCAACCCTGTAAAGGTTCCATTACATTTTTTATATTATTCTTATTAGGTTTTATGAAGTATCTGACACCTCCTTGTATGGTCCCTGCAATATGTATGAAACCATGTGTTTATATACTGGTATCTATCACGTTTTTCAGTTCCTGTAGCTGACTCTTTGTCCTATAAGGTGAACCCCCAGTCACCTATGAAGGCTGTAACATTTCAATGTAAATCGCACCGATAGGAATCAGACATCTTGTTTTGTTCTTTTGAATTTCAGATGACCCCATCTTTTCTGTGCATCAGATATCTGAAATGTCCTCCAAATCAGTTTGTTCCATTTTTTCCTGTTTAATTTCTCTTTTCTTCTCTACTTATATTTTTCAGAAGGGAAAAGAAATTAAAATGCAAAGCATATGCAAATATAGTTAGTATAATGCTAATAAGGAAGGATTTTTATTCATCTTCCACAGAGAAGACAGCTGGCCTTAAATCCATAATTTGGTGTTCAGCATCTTCTGTGTTATTGGATTTGAAGGAATTGAGTTATGACAAGCGACTGGCAGCAATAGAGGCATTATGAAGAACACATAACAGACCCACAGTGGAAGTGTGTACAAACAGCACTACAAGCCTGAAGGTTTCTCCATTTCTTATCTGTTTACACATGCAAATAATTCTAGAAGCATTCTTCATATTTATTATTCAACCCTCCTTCACTTAAAGGGAACTGGTCACTTAGAAAAAAATGCTATTTAACTGCAAATATGGTGTCAATCTGCTGGTAAATAGCATTACAATGATGCCCAGCTGCTTTATTAAAAGTGCAGCTACCTGGAGAAAATTAACTTATTTTCTCTCAGGAACTGACGACTTTGAGTCATAGGGGCGTGCACCAGGCATCTATTGTCACCGCTCACAGCACCTTTCACTATACTGTAAACAGCGGCTGTAAGCACGCCCTGGCACTGTGATTGACAGCACACTGCACAGGTGTTCTGCAGTGTAAACTTTCAAAATGTCGGGACGTACTTACAGCTACTGCTCCAGTATAATAAGCAGAACCATGATCAGTGACTGTAGCAGCGTCGTGTATTCCCGCTGACTTAAAGCAGGTGTCACAGCTGTCTCTCTGCATTATGAGACTAGTGACAGATTCAAAACTTGAGAGTCACTTTCATTCTTGACTCTCAATATTAAACACGTGTTCCTTTCGTAGGGTTAATGTCCGTATTCCTTGCCAGCAAGCAGGCTAATTACCAGCTCAGGTGTTTCTGGTTTGAGACCACTCCCAGTCCCTTTATATATCCTCTTCTACCAGCAGAGGGTGCCGGTTATTCTCATTGCCATTTGGATGCTGGGCCAGGAAGTGGAAGGGGAGCTGCTGTAAACCCTTTGTTGAAGTTGTTGTGGTGGCTGCAATCTTGGTGCTGACTGCAGCAGTCTGTTGTTGTGTTTCCCCCTGTCTGTCTTCCTTCCCAGGTATGTTGTGCTAGTGGGACTAGCATCCCTCACCTGCCCAGTCCCTAGCCAGGCACTATTGTAGGATCTTTTCAGTGCTTCAGGTTCCTGCTTGGCGACAGGTGAAGAACCTGTATAGGGACTGATTAGGAGTCCAGTGTACAGCAGCAGGTAAGTGGAGGAAGTGTTCATCTTCCTGCTCACTAGGGCCCTCTGCTGTTAAAGTGTCCCCGGTGTACCTCTTGTCTGTTCTGGTGTTACCCCTGTTGTTGTGTTTTTGGCGCATAGTCCGTTTCGTGAAAACAGGTGAATTCTGGTAAGAAATACATTCATTTTCTTATGGTAGTCTCACTTTCAGGAAGGTAGCCAAGCAGCCTTTGGAGCATTATCCACCTACAGATTAACCCTAAATCTGCAGGTATATAGCGTTTTCCCAAGTGACAAGTTCCCTGTGCCCTCAAACATACCCTTTTATAACATACAACAATCTCTGAGTGTGCATAAATGGTGAAGATTTTTTTTCTTGCTCAACTACCTCTAATCTGCATTGAATGGGCAGTAACATTCACTACATTCTGTGAGATATTACAGGGAGTACCGACACTGGATAAAACTTTACAGGGAACTCCTGAACTGCTAGCATTTTGTATTTTTGGACTGAGAATTGTTCTTAAAGTTGAAATTTCTCTGAAAAATTTAGGATAAGGTATAAAAACCTTGATTGCTGTATTCAATCAGCAGTCAGTGCATGCAACCAAGTGCATGCACAGATACAACCAAGGCCAGCACATGCCTGCGCAATGTGCATACACTGGATGCCTCTGGTGGTTGTCCTTGTGATGAAGAACCCAGCCTGTGGAACCTCAATCAAGCAGGAAGGAGGACCAGCAGTTTGACGGCTCACATTAGCAGATCCATTCCCATAATTTCTTAGTATTTAATACAGTGAACAAAGTTATTTTTCTACGTTATCCTGTGTTTGCCAGATGAGAAATAGATCATCATTCGTAATGTTTTACCATTGTTAAAAAACAGGTTGGTGATGTTTGGGCCTAAATCTTGGTGATAGGTTCCCTTCAGGGTTTAGGTGTAGCCATATATGATGGATAAGAATTGAAACTGTCACTATATGTGACCATTACTGAAATGACTGGCTGTTCATACGGTGCGTCTGCAACTAGTTTAACAAATCAATTAGAAAGTTAAAGATTCAATTAATACCTTCTAAAAGGGAAAGCAGCATCACCACCATGTCTTGAAGGAGATCCAGAAGCTCTTTAAGAAGTTCAATCTGGCTGGAATCCTGAAAGAAATAACAACAGTTTTTAATTAACAACTTATAGAACCACTGGCCACCTTAATGTAATTAGTGTAAAATTTTAAATAAAGGAAGACAGGTCACCAGATGAAAAGTTTCAAAAAAACTGACCCACACAATGAACAAACAATGAAAAAACAAACATAGTAAATATAAGATGCATACAGCTGCACACTAAAAAGCCAACAATGTATAAGGGAACTCTGGTACTGCATTACTGCTATATGAAAAAATGAGATTTTTTGTTTATGTATTAGCCAATGCATTTTAAGCCTGGAAACCAACGCCAATGTAATCTCTCTAATCCAGGTACCTTACTAAAATGCCACTATCTAGGTTAAAAACATCCGTGTCTGGGCAACTAGACTAAAAAAATCTAACTAGAAATGCCACTATTTGGACTAACCTCCATGTTTGGGCAGCTAGACTCCTGCTATAAAGGTTATGAACACAGCCTGGTTTATAGGGCTGTGTTCATCATAACCTTTATAGCAGGAGTCTGGCTGCCCAAACATGGAGGTTAGTCCAGATAGTGGCATTTCAAGTTAGATTTTTTAGTCTAGCTGCCCAGACACGGATGTTTTTAACCTAGATAGTGGCATTTAAGTTAGGTACCCGGATTATAGAGATTACCTTGCAGTTGGTGTCCAGGCTTACATGCATTGGCCGATACATAAACTAAAAATCTCATTTTTTCATATAGCAGTAATGCAGTGCCAGAGTTCCCTTATACATTGTTGGCTTTTTAGTGTGCAGCTGTATGAATCTTATATATACCAGATGAAAAGTGGCCGGGTTTTGCTGTTTTATTCCCACTGATCCTTTGAATATTCACTAATATGTTTTTTTTATGAATCCACCATACGGTTCCAGAGATATTAGCCTTTTTTATTTAAGGGGGCTTTACACGCTACAACATCGCTAATGCGAAGTCGTTGGGGTCACGGAATTGGTGACGCACATCCGGCCGCATTAGCGATGCTGTTGCGTGTGACACCTATGAGCGATTTTGCATCGTCGCAAAAACGTGCAAAATCGCTCATCGGTGACATGGGGGTCCATTCTCAAATATCGTTACTGCAGCAGTAACGAAGTTGTTCCTCGTTCCTGCGGCAGCACACATCGCTCCGTGTGACACCGCAGGAACGAGGAACCTCTCCTTACCTGCGTCTCGGCCGCTATGCGGAAGGAAGGAGGTGGGCGGGATGTTACGTCCCGCTCATCTCCGCCCCACCGCTTCTATTGGGCGGCGGTTCAGTGATGCAGCTGTGACGTCGCTGTGACGCTGAACGAACCGCCCCCTTAGAAAGGAGGCGGTTCGCCGGTCACAGCGATGTCGCCAAGCAGGCAAGTAGTGTGACGGGGCTGGGCGATGTTGTGCGGCACGGGCAGCGATTTGCCCGTGTCGCACAACAGATGGGGGCGGGTACCCACACTAGCGATATCGGTATCGATATCGCAGCATGTAAAGCCCGCTTTAGTGCATATATCCATGGTCTTTACCAAGGGGGCGGGTCGACAAGCTGCTCTGCATTATTACCTCCTTCTTGGAAAAGATCATAAAAATTTATGGTAAATAGAAAGACCCTAATCTCGGGAGCTGTATAGCAGATAAAAAAAAACAAAAGCAAAAACAAAAATAGACAGGTAATCAGCCAGAATAAAATAAGTGCCTGCTTTTTACCTGATGACAGGTTCTCTTAAAGTGTTTTATGTAGGTCAACAAGAATAAGTCATACACACTGAATAAGTCAAACACCCTCTATTTTACGCTCTGTGTTTTATACTGTTCATACTGTAAATAATTATGGTCGTGAATGGAAAGAACGTAAAGACAAACTCTAAAGGGTGCTTTACACACTGCGAAATTGCTAGCAATCTCGTTAGCGATGTGACATGCGAGATCGCAGATGCGATCTGCCGAGATCACACATGTGACCGGCGCTATAAAACCCGACCTATGTGCGATCTGGCGTGTCAGATCGCTAACGAAATCGCTAGCGATGTTGCAGCGTGTAAAGCACCCTTAAGAGCCATATAGATAGTTCACAACACACTATATTTTAACCATCAGTACAGAAGCCTATGGACTTGTTGCATTAACAGGTTTTATGTCAATCATGTCAGTAGCACAACATAGAACTGAATAAACACGACAGGATAATACAGGGAATGCGAAGACCCATGGGAAACTCCCATCCACGGGGGTCATTAATGGTTTACAAAAGGCTTGCACCAAACTGCTGATTTCCCTGGCACTGCAATTATTCAACAAGTCACAGATACAGATTCCAAAGAGCAAATTATTCCATGAGTCACTAAGACGCCCCTCTCCAGGGTGAGGAAACCTTACTATTCTGCACTTTTAAAAATTAGCTAAAGGATAATAGCATTTTTTCCCCTGATTTCTAGCATCTTAGGTATGCCTGATTTGTTACAGGTAGAACTCAAGTCTGAATATTGAGCAATCTTATATGTTGTATTAGGTAGAGATAGATCAGAGGTGGAAATTTAATTTAAATAACGTAGATGTCTCAAAATAAACATTATGGCCCCAATTCATCGAGATCAGCAGGTATTGATGCGGAGGCATACTCTTGATGAACTCTGTGTCTCTAAGAAGTGGCAACAAATCTTAATCCAGTCAGATACTGAAGTAAGATATGTGGTTATAAGGAACGCAACCACTCGTTAAGAACTCGTCATCTTGTCCCACCCTAGCTATACCTATTTTGTCGGAGCTGTGATATTGGTAAATGTTGGTGCAGTATCCCATTGTACAAAAATTTTGTGACTTTTGAATTGTCTCTCCAGTAAAGGAGACAAACTCTAGCACAGCGCCACCTATTGGAAGTAGCGATCCTAAAAGTCACAAGTGGATTTTCGACAATCCTTTGCAATATGACTCAGGATATATAAGCCAGATCAGAATCCCAATTTGCAGACACGGTGTTTCGGGGTGCTTGCCCCTCGTCAGTGCAAAGTATGGGGGTGTCTGATCTGGCTCATGAGAAAGCTATGTGGGGACCACGGGGGAACACTATTCTCCTTAAGGAGACTTTGCAAGCCAGTCTGGCTGCCAGGTAAGGGGACTTATAGCTGCAATGCCCCTAAAATTCCACGGGGGAACACTATTCTCCTTAAGGAGACTTTGCAAGCCAGTCTGGCTGCCAGGTAAGGGGACTTATAGCTGCAATGCCCCTCTGGGAAATATTCAAATTGTCTCTCCAGTAAAGGAGACAAACTCTAGCACAGCGCCACCTATTGGAAGTAGCGATCCTAAAAGTCACAAGTGGATTTTCGACAATCCTTTGCAATATGACTCAGGATATATAAGCCAGATCAGAATCCCAATTTGCAGACACGGTGTTTCGGGGTGCTTGCCCCTCGTCAGTGCAAAGTATGGGGGTGTCTGATCTGGCTCATGAGAAAGCTATGTGGGGACCACGGGGGAACACTATTCTCCTTAAGGAGACTTTGCAAGCCAGTCTGGCTGCCAGGTAAGGGGACTTATAGCTGCAATGCCCCTAAAATTCCACGGGGGAACACTATTCTCCTTAAGGAGACTTTGCAAGCCAGTCTGGCTGCCAGGTAAGGGGACTTATAGCTGCAATGCCCCTCTGGGAAATATTCAAATTGTCTCTCCAGTAAAGGAGACAAACTCTAGCACAGCGCCACCTATTGGAAGTAGCGATCCTAAAAGTCACAAGTGGATTTTCGACAATCCTTTGCAATATGACTCAGGATATATAAGCCAGATCAGAATCCCAATTTGCAGACACGGTGTTTCGGGGTGCTTGCCCCTCGTCAGTGCAAAGTATGGGGGTGTCTGATCTGGCTCATGAGAAAGCTATGTGGGGACCACGGGGGAACACTATTCTCCTTAAGGAGACTTTGCAAGCCAGTCTGGCTGCCAGGTAAGGGGACTTATAGCTGCAATGCCCCTAAAATTCCACGGGGGAACACTATTCTCCTTAAGGAGACTTTGCAAGCCAGTCTGGCTGCCAGGTAAGGGGACTTATAGCTGCAATGCCCCTCTGGGAAATATTCAAATTGTCTCTCCAGTAAAGGAGACAAACTCTAGCACAGCGCCACCTATTGGAAGTAGCGATCCTAAAAGTCACAAGTGGATTTTCGACAATCCTTTGCAATATGACTCAGGATATATAAGCCAGATCAGAATCCCAATTTGCAGACACGGTGTTTCGGGGTGCTTGCCCCTCGTCAGTGCAAAGTATGGGGGTGTCTGATCTGGCTCATGAGAAAGCTATGTGGGGACCACGGGGGAACACTATTCTCCTTAAGGAGACTTTGCAAGCCAGTCTGGCTGCCAGGTAAGGGGACTTATAGCTGCAATGCCCCTAAAATTCCACGGGGGAACACTATTCTCCTTAAGGAGACTTTGCAAGCCAGTCTGGCTGCCAGGTAAGGGGACTTATAGCTGCAATGCCCCTCTGGGAAATATTCAAATTGTCTCTCCAGTAAAGGAGACAAACTCTAGCACAGCGCCACCTATTGGAAGTAGCGATCCTAAAAGTCACAAGTGGATTTTCGACAATCCTTTGCAATATGACTCAGGATATATAAGCCAGATCAGAATCCCAATTTGCAGACACGGTGTTTCGGGGTGCTTGCCCCTCGTCAGTGCAAAGTATGGGGGTGTCTGATCTGGCTCATGAGAAAGCTATGTGGGGACCACGGGGGAACACTATTCTCCTTAAGGAGACTTTGCAAGCCAGTCTGGCTGCCAGGTAAGGGGACTTATAGCTGCAATGCCCCTAAAATTCCACGGGGGAACACTATTCTCCTTAAGGAGACTTTGCAAGCCAGTCTGGCTGCCAGGTAAGGGGACTTATAGCTGCAATGCCCCTCTGGGAAATATTCAAATTGTCTCTCCAGTAAAGGAGACAAACTCTAGCACAGCGCCACCTATTGGAAGTAGCGATCCTAAAAGTCACAAGTGGATTTTCGACAATCCTTTGCAATATGACTCAGGATATATAAGCCAGATCAGAATCCCAATTTGCAGACACGGTGTTTCGGGGTGCTTGCCCCTCGTCAGTGCAAAGTATGGGGGTGTCTGATCTGGCTCATGAGAAAGCTATGTGGGGACCACGGGGGAACACTATTCTCCTTAAGGAGACTTTGCAAGCCAGTCTGGCTGCCAGGTAAGGGGACTTATAGCTGCAATGCCCCTAAAATTCCACGGGGGAACACTATTCTCCTTAAGGAGACTTTGCAAGCCAGTCTGGCTGCCAGGTAAGGGGACTTATAGCTGCAATGCCCCTCTGGGAAATATTCAAATTGTCTCTCCAGTAAAGGAGACAAACTCTAGCACAGCGCCACCTATTGGAAGTAGCGATCCTAAAAGTCACAAGTGGATTTTCGACAATCCTTTGCAATATGACTCAGGATATATAAGCCAGATCAGAATCCCAATTTGCAGACACGGTGTTTCGGGGTGCTTGCCCCTCGTCAGTGCAAAGTATGGGGGTGTCTGATCTGGCTCATGAGAAAGCTATGTGGGGACCACGGGGGAACACTATTCTCCTTAAGGAGACTTTGCAAGCCAGTCTGGCTGCCAGGTAAGGGGACTTATAGCTGCAATGCCCCTAAAATTCCACGGGGGAACACTATTCTCCTTAAGGAGACTTTGCAAGCCAGTCTGGCTGCCAGGTAAGGGGACTTATAGCTGCAATGCCCCTCTGGGAAATATTCAAATTGTCTCTCCAGTAAAGGAGACAAACTCTAGCACAGCGCCACCTATTGGAAGTAGCGATCCTAAAAGTCACAAGTGGATTTTCGACAATCCTTTGCAATATGACTCAGGATATATAAGCCAGATCAGAATCCCAATTTGCAGACACGGTGTTTCGGGGTGCTTGCCCCTCGTCAGTGCAAAGTATGGGGGTGTCTGATCTGGCTCATGAGAAAGCTATGTGGGGACCACGGGGGAACACTATTCTCCTTAAGGAGACTTTGCAAGCCAGTCTGGCTGCCAGGTAAGGGGACTTATAGCTGCAATGCCCCTAAAATTCCACGGGGGAACACTATTCTCCTTAAGGAGACTTTGCAAGCCAGTCTGGCTGCCAGGTAAGGGGACTTATAGCTGCAATGCCCCTCTGGGAAATATTCAAATTGTCTCTCCAGTAAAGGAGACAAACTCTAGCACAGCGCCACCTATTGGAAGTAGCGATCCTAAAAGTCACAAGTGGATTTTCGACAATCCTTTGCAATATGACTCAGGATATATAAGCCAGATCAGAATCCCAATTTGCAGACACGGTGTTTCGGGGTGCTTGCCCCTCGTCAGTGCAAAGTATGGGGGTGTCTGATCTGGCTCATGAGAAAGCTATGTGGGGACCACGGGGGAACACTATTCTCCTTAAGGAGACTTTGCAAGCCAGTCTGGCTGCCAGGTAAGGGGACTTATAGCTGCAATGCCCCTAAAATTCCACGGGGGAACACTATTCTCCTTAAGGAGACTTTGCAAGCCAGTCTGGCTGCCAGGTAAGGGGACTTATAGCTGCAATGCCCCTCTGGGAAATATTCAAATTGTCTCTCCAGTAAAGGAGACAAACTCTAGCACAGCGCCACCTATTGGAAGTAGCGATCCTAAAAGTCACAAGTGGATTTTCGACAATCCTTTGCAATATGACTCAGGATATATAAGCCAGATCAGAATCCCAATTTGCAGACACGGTGTTTCGGGGTGCTTGCCCCTCGTCAGTGCAAAGTATGGGGGTGTCTGATCTGGCTCATGAGAAAGCTATGTGGGGACCACGGGGGAACACTATTCTCCTTAAGGAGACTTTGCAAGCCAGTCTGGCTGCCAGGTAAGGGGACTTATAGCTGCAATGCCCCTAAAATTCCACGGGGGAACACTATTCTCCTTAAGGAGACTTTGCAAGCCAGTCTGGCTGCCAGGTAAGGGGACTTATAGCTGCAATGCCCCTCTGGGAAATATTCAAATTGTCTCTCCAGTAAAGGAGACAAACTCTAGCACAGCGCCACCTATTGGAAGTAGCGATCCTAAAAGTCACAAGTGGATTTTCGACAATCCTTTGCAATATGACTCAGGATATATAAGCCAGATCAGAATCCCAATTTGCAGACACGGTGTTTCGGGGTGCTTGCCCCTCGTCAGTGCAAAGTATGGGGGTGTCTGATCTGGCTCATGAGAAAGCTATGTGGGGACCACGGGGGAACACTATTCTCCTTAAGGAGACTTTGCAAGCCAGTCTGGCTGCCAGGTAAGGGGACTTATAGCTGCAATGCCCCTAAAATTCCACGGGGGAACACTATTCTCCTTAAGGAGACTTTGCAAGCCAGTCTGGCTGCCAGGTAAGGGGACTTATAGCTGCAATGCCCCTCTGGGAAATATTCAAATTGTCTCTCCAGTAAAGGAGACAAACTCTAGCACAGCGCCACCTATTGGAAGTAGCGATCCTAAAAGTCACAAGTGGATTTTCGACAATCCTTTGCAATATGACTCAGGATATATAAGCCAGATCAGAATCCCAATTTGCAGACACGGTGTTTCGGGGTGCTTGCCCCTCGTCAGTGCAAAGTATGGGGGTGTCTGATCTGGCTCATGAGAAAGCTATGTGGGGACCACGGGGGAACACTATTCTCCTTAAGGAGACTTTGCAAGCCAGTCTGGCTGCCAGGTAAGGGGACTTATAGCTGCAATGCCCCTAAAATTCCACGGGGGAACACTATTCTCCTTAAGGAGACTTTGCAAGCCAGTCTGGCTGCCAGGTAAGGGGACTTATAGCTGCAATGCCCCTCTGGGAAATATTCAAATTGTCTCTCCAGTAAAGGAGACAAACTCTAGCACAGCGCCACCTATTGGAAGTAGCGATCCTAAAAGTCACAAGTGGATTTTCGACAATCCTTTGCAATATGACTCAGGATATATAAGCCAGATCAGAATCCCAATTTGCAGACACGGTGTTTCGGGGTGCTTGCCCCTCGTCAGTGCAAAGTATGGGGGTGTCTGATCTGGCTCATGAGAAAGCTATGTGGGGACCACGGGGGAACACTATTCTCCTTAAGGAGACTTTGCAAGCCAGTCTGGCTGCCAGGTAAGGGGACTTATAGCTGCAATGCCCCTAAAATTCCACGGGGGAACACTATTCTCCTTAAGGAGACTTTGCAAGCCAGTCTGGCTGCCAGGTAAGGGGACTTATAGCTGCAATGCCATCTCTGGGAAATATTCAAATTGTCTCTCCAGTAAAGGAGACAAACTCTAGCACAGCGCCACCTATTGGAAGTAGCGATCCTAAAAGTCACAAGTGGATTTTCGACAATCCTTTGCAATATGACTCAGGATATATAAGCCAGATCAGAATCCCAATTTGCAGACACGGTGTTTCGGGGTGCTTGCCCCTCGTCAGTGCAAAGTATGGGGGTGTCTGATCTGGCTCATGAGAAAGCTATGTGGGGACCACGGGGGAACACTATTCTCCTTAAGGAGACTTTGCAAGCCAGTCTGGCTGCCAGGTAAGGGGACTTATAGCTGCAATGCCCCTAAAATTCCACGGGGGAACACTATTCTCCTTAAGGAGACTTTGCAAGCCAGTCTGGCTTTTGAAAGATTTTTTCACCAGAATTTTAGAGTAAAAGCTTTGATGAATTGGGCCCAATATCTCTGATATTCAACAATTGTCGGATCAGTGACCCCCAACAACTTGTGGAATGTACTGTGGTAGCAGCAACACTAGCAAAGCATCATGGCACTTGTCTGCTTTTCCAGGAGGCTACATGGATAACTTGGTATATCAGGTGTCCTCCCAATGTGTACCTATTGCAGCTGCCACTTACATCTGCCTATGATTTTAGATCTCAGATCGTTATCAGATAGTTTTGGGGCATATAACAAAAAAGTACAACTTAACTGTTATAAGAAAATCCAGAAGGGAAGGGAAGGAACGTAATATCTATTAAGACTCACAAGCTACACTAAAGCTTGGTAATTGATCCAGTGATGCATTTCACTTGTTATACTGGGTTTCCCTGAAAATAAGACAGCATCTTATATTATTTTTTGTTCCAAAAGATGTGTTTGGGGTTACGTTTAGGGGATATCTTATTTTTCCATGAACAAGGGGGAACAATGTAAAAGGCAGCTGGACAAACAAACACTTTACAAGGTAAGCAGCCACCTCCGAAAGAATCGCACTCAAAAGACCCTACGAGACCAAAACAATAAAGGTTGGCAAGTGCCAGGTTCTTACACACAGATTGTGTAGTCCTCCTTGTGACGACACAGACTTTTTCAATGTGTGTCGTGGGTTAAATTTCTTACATTAGCCAGACGTATTGTTCTTCTGTGTGTTAACTCATGTTTGCTAAACTATTGTTTCTCCAGACCCTTCCGAGCAATCATTGTAATGTAGTTGTGTATTGCTAATCTAATGTAAATTATCTCCGTGGCCAGTCTAGTCTGTGCATTCCAGACTACATGTAGATATCCTCAGTCTTTCTATCCACATCATTTAAATGAACATTATCCATGCAGCTTGAAATTCATGCAATAAGAGAAGCAATCTTGCACATCCAATCCGATAAGGGCACAGTATATCCTAAGGGAAGGCTATGGCTATAAAAAGGGACTTCTTTAAGTCACCAATTGTTGATGGATGTTACATGATCTAGTCTAAGCTCTTAGGAGCTGGCTAGGGGATCATAACCAGGATATCTTGTGGACTCAGTCTAGGGACTTTGGCTCCGACTAGAGGATCACTTGGCTACATGGCTTCAATCTAGGGACTCCGGTTCCGATTGGAGACCATATCCACAGTCTAGGGATTTCGACTCCGGCTGCCAGGATTATATCATCATACCAGAGACTACTTAAGGAGGAAACCCAGGTTGGGACAATCCAGTCACCTGGCTACAGACTTTGCAGACCTCAGCCAGCTTCCTAAATCTGGCGTTATTCCATTCTTGGTGGGTGCCCGCCAAAAGCGGGGTGCTGCTGGATTGGAGTAAGTAGCCCTGGAAGCTCTGCGGCACGGATCTTCTAATCCCTGGTGAGCCAGCGGAAGGGTAAGACACTGTTGCCTGTTACATTTGTGTGTTTTGCTGGTTATGTGTTATGTGCCGTTAATTGCTCGGGGATCCAATAAAGTCTTAATATTGTGATTCCCTCACCCTGTGTTGTCTGAGTAGTGTTCCGCCCACGGTTAAGGAAAGCGGCGGTCAGTTGGGATGAGCCCTGGGCCATGCTGTCTTTCTAAAGGCGGCCAGTTCAGCGGACTGCATGAGAGGACACACACAAGCTAGGGACCCCAACGTAGAGAAATACTTTGGCGTAGTGTTGGGGCTCTTCTGCATTGATCAATTCAGTAGCTAAATTTCTCTTTATTCATATATTCATGGCAGTAATGCAGGTTCCATTTTTCACATTTCATTCTTACAAATAGCTATTGAATTTTTCATGTCAGTATTCACACAGCAGTTTCTGCTATTCCATGTATTCCCCTTCCATAGTCACTGGTGTGCATACCTTATCTCCCCATAGTGATGTTTTTTAGGTTTTTTGCACCCAGTTCAGACATAGAATGGAGTTCCAAACGTTATTCCTTAATGTTAGTAGTTTTTCGTTTGTGAACCCTCCCCACACACACCTATTGCCAATCCACATCGTATATATAGCCTGGGTCTCAGCGTCCCATACACGGTAAGTTTTTTAACTGCATAAGAGGACACACACAAGCTAGGGACCCCAACGTAGAGAAATACTTTGGCGTAGTGTTGGGGCTCTTCTGCATTGATCAATTCAGTAGCTAAATTTCTCTTTATTCATATATTCATGGCAGTAATGCAGGTTCCATTTTTCACATTTCATTCTTACAAATAGCTATTGAATTTTTCATGTCAGTATTCACACAGCAGTTTCTGCTATTCCATGTATTCCCCTTCCATAGTCACTGGTGTGCATACCTTATCTCCCCATAGTGATGTTTTTTAGGTTTTTTGCACCCAGTTCAGACATAGAATGGAGTTCCAAACGTTATTCCTTAATGAGAGCACCCACTGACCTCATATCTCCACACTCCTGGCGTCACTTCTGTCAAAGTCACATTATATGATGTCGGGTCCATTGCCATCCCAGCTACTCTCATCCACGTTCCATTCTTGATCCCATTATATGGTATTAGAGAATTGTGGCTGCTTCTTCTCATCAGGAGGAGCCAACCACTACACTTGGCTGCAGTGGAACGCTAAAGAAAGCAGCTGGAACGCCAAGAGACCTGACAGCACGCAACGCACCTCTGACAGGATTGATGCCAGCCGGATTAGATGATCTGTGTGTGGAAACCCTGCACTTGTCAAATCATTATTTACATTTTGGGTGGGTTCTCTTGAGTACCTGATTTGTTTGTGAGAGCACTGCACTTGCCAACCCTTTTGGGTCTTGTGGATTCTTTTGGGGTTGTTTACTTTTTTTTTTGGTGAAGGGTCTATCTGCATCAATCTGTTCTTTTGCTTTCTTTTTATACATGTAAAGCTGCCTGGACACTATTTAAAATGTACAGGGGCTATAACATAACTAGGGCTTATTTTCAGAGTAAAGCTTATATTCTGAGCATCCTCAAATCCATGAAAAATCATGCTATGACTTATTTTGTGATGGGATAACCACTTCATAAGATTTTGGTATATCCCTTCCTATAGATCTAGATTACATGAGAGTGTGAAACACTTACTGCAAACAAGTACTTTACCTGTGACAGCTTCATCTGCATGTTGGCAAAAACATGTAGAAAACCGACCACCGCATCCCACAGTCTGCTGTGTGCCAAACTTTGCTGGTTACCTATACACGGACCCTGAATACAAACAACAAAAAAAAAAAAAAAAGAGTAGGATTCAAATTAATAAAAGCGCAAAAAAACATGCACTTACCGTATACTGTGTGTTAGCATACTCCCAGGTGACACTCTCTAGTCCTCCTTTGCATATGCAAGGTGAGGCACTCGGATGTCATCCTAGTGCAGTCCGATTTCCACAAAATGAGGAAGGTGGAGACATTTTGTTCTCCATCTTCTCCTCACTCCAATTCTTGCATGCAAGAGAATCAGATCACAGTGAAGTGACACTCAGCTCAAACTCCAGTCAGAGTTTGGTCGGAGTGTCATTAATATAATTGCTCTGATTCTCTTGCAGAGAGAATATACAATCGTGTAACCCCAGCCTTATAGAGACTATACAGAAAAACCAGGGATCGAGTTTCTTGTAGGTATATAAACTTTATTAATAAAACAGAGGAGGAAATACTGGGCACTATCCACATTCAGCAGTTAATGGTCTGCATTCTAAAATCATATACACCGAATCTGTCCATTAAGTACTGGCTCATCAGAGGAAAAAACCGTGATGGTCTTTTCACAAGAAAAACACTTGTGGAACATAGAAAAGTAGAATGGAAAGGCACTCACCGAGTTTATAGTGTCCAAAAATCCTTTATTCCATCATTAGATAAAACAGTGTAGGCAATGGGGAGGGGGGGGTGTACGAGGGCCGGTTTGGCGTCTCTATACGACGCTTCTGCGGGTCCACATGACTTGTGCACCTATCCTCCCCCATTGCCTACACTGTTTTATCTAATGATGGAATAAAGGATTTTTGGACACTATAAACTCGGTGAGTGCCTTTCCGTTCTACTTTTCTATATGTAAACTTTAGTGTTCACTTTTTTTCTGAAAATAAAAAAAAAAAAATCAATTGAAGTGACCCCCTTTACAAATAAATTATATTGCACGCGATTATATTTCACCAGCACTGCAACGTTCATGTGTTAGCTTTTCCATAGGACATATGAAACAATATATACCACGGAGCGCTCCTCGATAAGGCATCCAGCGCACAGGTGGCTGTGCTCAGCATAAAGATAGATAAACATTCATAAAGATGAAGAAAAATGTAGCTGCGCTTGCATCTTGAATCATGTGCTTATTTATTTTAAATGATTGACATGTGGACTGAATTGCCCAACGCATTTCTCATGAACTCATCATGGGGTCTTAAGAAAGCATGAATGCGTGTTCACGTCAGATACTGTTGGAGAATGAAGAGCAGACAGTTGCACTCTGCAGTGCTAAAATATGTGTAACAATGAATATGGGAATATAGACATGCATTACTGCTATGAAAAATTCAAAAATTGAGATACTTTGCATACAAAAATGGACAGTTGTATGTCAGCCCAACAGCCAATGGCAAGGTGCCCTCTTTTTGTTGGGTCCCTGCCTACTCTAAAGGCCGCTTTACACGCTGCGATATCGTGACTGATATCGCTAGCGTGGGTACCTGCCCACATCGGTTGTGCGACATGGGCAAATCGCTGACCCGTGGCGCACAACATCGCCCAGACCAGTCACACTACTTACCTGCCCTGCGACGTCGCTGTGACCGGCGAAACGCCTCCTTTCTAAGGGGGAGGTTCGTTCACTGTCACAGCGACGTCACAGCTGCATCACTGGACCGCCGCCCAATAGAAGCGGAGGGGTGGAGATGAGTGGGACGAACATCCCGTCCACCTCCTTCCTTCCACATTGCGGGCGGGAGGCAGGTAAGGAGAGGTTCCTCGTTCCTGCGGTTTCACACGTACCGATGTGTACTGCCGCAGGAACGAGGAACAACTTCGTTACTGCTGCAGCAACAATATTCGAGAATGGACCCCCATGTCACCGATGAGCGATTTTGCATGTTTTTGCAACGATGGAAAATCGCTCAAAGGTGTCACATCGCTAAAGCGACCGGATGTGCGTCACAAATTCCGTGACCCCAACGAGATCGCTTGAGCGATGTCGCAGCGTGTAAAGCAGCCTTTATGCTTCTCTTTGGTTAAAAAAAAAAAACAAACCCTTTCATTTATGGGCGTACAGGAACCTGTTACTATGTTTCATGTTCAGTTTGCACCTGTTCACATTAGAAAGGTCAGTTGTGTCATCAATCTTTTTCTTAGTGTTGGAGAATGATACTGCTGTCTTGTAGGTGCCGTCAATTTGTCAATAGTTTAAAATAAATAAGTGCATGATACAAGGAGCGAGGGACTCTACATTTTTCTTTAGGTTCCTTAGCTCTAGATAATCACAAATATTCCTCTAGTTATTTGTATTTCTAGCGCTCTAGAAGTTTGTGCCTTCAAATATCTGTCAGAAGAACGCAGGAGTGGGCAGGACGATGTGCTGCTGAGATTGCTGATTATTAAGGTTGCTTAAGAACTATTTCACCCTACAAACGAGAATTTTGCTAATTCATCAGGTGATTGCCGGAATGTTTGGTCAAGCCGATAATCAAGAACGCGTGTTCCTAGGAAGGCTTGTTACTGGCAGTGTCAATGGGCCCCATAAGAACTGGATGGTAGAATCCATATGTAAGGAGATATTGATAAAGAGTTGGCCTTGAATATTTCTAGCAGGCAAAAATAAATCCAGTTGCTATGGAAACAAGTATTAACCTTGACAAGTGCACCTGCTAAGGTTTAGAAGAAAAGGTTATATTAATTTAAAATTCTGATTAAGACAAGTTAATTATATCAGGAAAAAGATTGTAACTTCAGCAAATACTTTTCAGAGGTGTCTTGTTTTCGCAGGATAATGGGCCCGTCCACAAGTCTTGCATTAACCTGCAAACACTCAGTGAAATCTGTTTTGAACTCATCGATCTTCTGCCATATTCTAAAAACTTTACCCCACCTGATTATTATCTCTTTCCAAAACTCAAAAATCATGGAAAAGGGCGAAAATTTACAATAAAAGCGAAGTTGATTCTGTTGCAAAAAATGATATTTTTTTTTCTAGAGGACCAGTGTTACTTTTTCATTGATTCATTAACTGTGAAGAGTTGAAAGGTGGTTGTGTTCAATAAAATAATATTAATTTGAAAACAGTCAGGCTAAGTATAAATCAATACATATTTGTATAAATCAGGAGATATCAGATCTGTCCTGTAATTTTGTTATTCTAAACTATTGAACCTCATATATAAATGATTGTAAATGTTTTAAAGTGAACATCAAGTCTTGAACAATACATTTCAATCTTAACAATTTCATGACTTTTGACGTATATGTACATCGAAGGTTGTATTCCTGCTTTTGATTTTGACTCATATGGCGAGACTGATCTTTCCTGGCACATGGGTGATTTAATCAATTATCATGTGCCTTTAACAGCAGCAGGTAGAGCAGAACTCTTAACCTATTAGATGCCACTGTCGATCTCTGACATTTAACATGCACCAGCAAGGGGGCGCATCATTTCACACACCCATCGGCGTGTCACTGATGGGTTGCAATGACAGCTTCTGGTCTGCTGAAGCAGGATAAGGCACTAGCCACATAGGTGGAGAGTAGGAGGTGCACTTGTCGGCTTCCAAACCATCCGTATCCAAGTAAATACAAGGCACTCTTCAAATCATTTACATAGAGTGGAACCTTGGTTAACGAGTAACCCAGTTAGCAAGTATTTTGCTTTACGAGCAAAACCTGCTGTAAATTTGTAACTCAGTTTACGAGCAAGCTTTGCCGTACGAGCAAATACTCACTGCACATACTTCCGGTTCCGTACTTCCACCGCGCTCTAACCCACTGTTGCAGTCCGCACAAACACACACAAACACACACATGCATATTATGCTCACCTTACCTTCCGTTCCCTCGCCGGTCTCCCGGTTCTTGTAGTTCGCCGCTACAGGATGTGTGTCGGGTAACCATCACGATGATGGAGGAACGTCCGCTGTCAGCCGCTTCTCAAAGGCAGCGCGCTGACCAATCAGAGGCAAGCGGCTCCTGCCTTTGACGTCAGCACTCTGGCAGCAGACATTCCGGTCGCGATGGTTACCCGATACACATCCTGTACCAGCGAACTGCAAGAACCAGGAGGCCGGTGATGGAACAGAAGGTAAGGTGAGCATAATATGTGTGTGTGTGTGTGCGTGTGTGTTTCTGTGTGTTTGTGCATGTATACTGGAGATGGGGAGATAGAAGGCGCAATAGGGTCTTACCCGGTATTTACCATTAGGAGAAAAGAGAGGTACACTCACCTGATCGGGTTGTGCCAGTCACAACTCCTTAGCAAGCATGTGAGTGTCCGCGTGGTCCAAGCAGCGGCCCCGTGTAAAATGTGGTAAAATATATCATATAAGAAAAACGGTTATATGCCGCGCAAAAAAAACACACTGATGTCAGGATAATGAAGCAATCTCTTTTTTATTTCAGCAATCCAACGCGTTTCAGAGACAAGGACCGTCTCCTTCACGGATTTCTTTTTTCCCTGAAGAAGGAGACGGTCCTTTTCTCTGAAACGCGTTGGATTGCTGAAATAAAGAGATTGCTTCATTATCCTGACATCAGTGGATTTTTAGCGCGGCATATACCCGTTTTTCTTATATGATATATTTGTGCATGTATGGAATGGGACATTGAACAAGCTGTGGAACGAATTGTCTGCATTCACAATGATTTCCTATGGGAAATCTTGCTTTGCTAGACAAGTAACTTGGTTTACAAGCACAGTCCCAGAACGGATTGTTCTCGTTAACCAAGGTTTCACTGTAATTTATTTAAAAAAAAAAGTTCCAAACATGTGACGTTTCGGCCACTTGATGGCCTTCATCAGACAACTATGATTGACAACAGAATCAAAATTACCAACATGAGAAAAAAATACAAAATTGTACAAAACATATATACAAAATGCAAAATAGCAAAATACAGCAATAATAAAAAGGAAGGGGAAATGAAAATCAAGAGGACCAGCATTGGTAGAGTTAAATGTGAAACCGACTGAAGGTGTAAAAGGATTGGAGAAACCCAGAAGAAAAGATATGTTATATCAGGTAGTAACATTAGTGCTCATTATCATTCTATCATAGGCACAATGTCTCAGTGAGAAAGTAAAATAAAGTGAAAAAATGATGGAAAAAAAGTTATGAAAAAGGTTATGAATAAAAGGTTATGAAGAAAAGGGTTATGAAAAAATGCCCCATGTCTCACCTCGCACAAATGTTCAATGTGAATGGAACCACAAGCAGCAATGTGTACTGCTGTCAGGTTTAAGCAGCTCTGTAATTGATAAGCATGTTTTTTTAGGACGTTACTGAATAAATGGTAAGTCAATTATGCAAATTACTGACTAAAATACAGAGTACAATGGGTGTTAATGACAGCCAGTAGGTATATGCAATAATGTATGTCTTTATGTATGCAATAATGTATAATTTATGTCTCACCTTATGTACAAGACCGTAATTAACAAGTAAATGGCAATGTGGGCAGTGATAGACAGCGCTGTGTCAGATATACTGGGGCTTTTTTTCATAATCTTTTTCATAACTTTTTTCCATCATTTTTTCTTAGGCTGCTTTCACACCTCCGTTTTTTGCAGTGCGGCTAAATCCGGCTCTAAAACCTATGCAATGGATGCATCGAAAAAAACGCATCCTTTGCATACGTTTTTACATGCGGCCCGTCAGTTTTTTGCCGGTTGCGGCACACTACTGAGCATGAGCAGTGCAAAAAAACGCATGCGGCGGCCGGATTTGTTTTTTGCCGCATCCGGCATCCATAGGCATGCATTGGAAAGAGCGCCGCATCGGCCGGATGCGGCGCGATGTGTTTTTTTTCGCCGGACAAAAAAATGTGCCAGGCAACGTTCCATCCGGCCGCTGCAGGGTCTAAATATGCCGCATCCGGCAAAAACCGGACCGAACGCAAGGCCATGCGGCACAATCCGGCACTAATGAAAGGCTATGCGGAAAAAACGCAACCGGCGGCAAAAAAAAAACCAGTTGCGTTTTCTTCTGCAAAGAGCCGGATTGTGCCACACAGCAAAAACCGGATGTGTGAAAGGAGCCTTATGAATTTTTTCACTGTTGTCCTTTATTTTACTTTCTCACTGAGACATTGTGCCTATGATAGAATGATAATGAGCACTAATGTTAGTACCTTATATAACATATCTTTTCTTCTGGGTTTCTCCAATCCTTTTACACCTTCAGTCAGTTTCACATTTAACTCTCCCAATGCTGGTTCTCTTGATTTTCCTTTCCCCTTCCTTTTTATTCTTGCTGAATTTTGCACTTTGTATATCTGTTTTGTACAATTTTGTATTTTTTTCTCATGTTGGTAATTTTGATTTTGTTGTCAATCATAGTTGTCTGATGAAGGCCATCAAGTGGCCGAAACGTCACATGTTTGCAAATTTTATTTTAAAGAAATTATATGCAAATGATTTGAAGAGCGCCTTGTATTTACTTGGATATGGTCTGCTCAAGACCCCAGTGACTGTCATTAAGAATCTCCTGTGAAAACCTGCGTTTAACTGGCATACATAGGAGATCGTGATTTTGATTGATCTCAGTTTCAAATCCACTAAGGCGACTATTTGATATACTAGAAAGTTATTTTTTTTTGGGTGGGGGGCATGAAACTCTCCCCCCCCAACAACTTTCAGTGAGGATTGCTGAGCAAGGGCTGCAGATAAGTTCTTAGTTAAACACAATACCATAGTTTACTACAAGAGTATAGTCCGATGTTTTCCTGACCGATTTGTAATAATTATTCCATGGACAATGCTACCAGGTGTGTATCTTGTGGGATGTATTCATGACTTGAACAGCCATTTAAGGGTGAATATATCTGCGTTTGATATCAGTGAGTTCAATGCTTGGAAGCCTAGGTAACTGATCTAAATATGCAGCTTGCAACACTCAGGTGGAGTGATGCATAGACCCCGAACACGAACTTGTCACGGAAGTCCGTGTTACTGTTCAGGTTCAGCCATCCGGATAATTCGAGAAAAAAGAAAAAGGCAGAAAATAAGGAATAAAGCATGACTGTTATACTTACCGACCTTCCTGTGGCTATCACACTGCTTCCGGATCCGATCATTAGATGTCATACATATTTACTTCTTGCCCCGCCCACTGTCAGTCCCGGCGTCTGTGATTGGTTACAGTCAGACCACACCCCCACTCTGTGACAGCGTCTGTGATTGGTTGGAATCATACGCGCTGTCTGTGTGCTTATAGTGATGTAAAAATACAACTAGAGCACCTGGCAGACAACATGCTGTTCGGCATTCGCAGCCTCACCAGCAGATAACCCTGTCTGTCTGCCTTATTATATAGTCCTCTATCACCACCATCCGTCTGGCTTTTGCTGCACTCCTAATTCCCTCCTTCCTACAGCAGTCGTTTTCCTGGTTGCTAGGTGGAACATCCTGCTGTATTGATCCTAGTCCTGGGCCTGCATCCCTATTATCAGCCAAACAGCCATATTTACGGGACATGAACCTAAACATCTGTCTGGACGCCAAACCCACTATAAAGGCCGCTTTACACGCTGCGATATCGTGACAGATATCGCTAGCGTGGGTACCCACCCCCATCGGTTGTGCGACATGGGCAAATTGCTGCCCGTGGCGCACAACATCGCCCAGACCCATCACACTACTTGGCCTGCGACGTCGCTGTGACCAGACAACCATCTCCTTTCTAAGGGGGCGGTTCATTCAGCGTCACAACGACGTCACAGCTGCGTCACCGAACCGCCGCCCAATCGAAGCAGAGGGGCGGAGATGAGCGGAACGAACATCCCGCCCACCTCCTTCCTTCCGCATTGCGGGCGGGAGGCAGGTAAGGAGAGGTTCCTCGTTCCTGCGGTGTCATACGTACCGATGTGTGCTGCCGCAGGAACGAGGAACAACTTCATTACCGCTGCAGCAACGATATTAGAGAATGGACCCCCATGTCACCAATGAGCGATTTTGCACGTCTTTGCAACGATGCAAAATCGCTGAAAGGTGTCACACACAACGGCATCGCTAAAGCGACCGGATGTGCGTCACAAATTCCGTGACCCCAACGAGATCGCTTGAGCAATGTCGCAGCGTGTTAAGCGGCCTTACGTCTATTGTGCTGTAAAATGGTGGTAGAAAGGGCTAGGGGGGCTACAAAGCAGGACAGTTATATTTACTAAGTCTCCCGCGTAGCTGTTACATTGCTTCCGGGTCCATTCAGTAACTCTCATACATATGCACTCCTTCCCCTGTCTGTGCCAGTGTCTATGATTGGTTGCAGTCAGATCACACCACCACCCTGTGTGACAGCATCTGTGATTGGTTGGAATCACAAAAGCTGTCTGCATCCCTATAGTGGTGTAAAAATAATTAAATTAATTTAACAAATGGCCTAGGGTCCCCCATACTGTGATACCCAGCACAAATGAAGCAGACTGCTACAGGCTACAGCCCACAGTCGTGCTGTATCTTGGCTGTGTATCAAAATAAGAGGGACCCTATGCAATTTTTTTTTAAATATTTAAATAAATAATTTTAAAAAGCAGTGTTTGGTCCCCCTGAATTTTGATACCCAACCATGATAAAGCTGACAGATGGGGGCTGATATTTTCAGGCTAGGGAGGCACATGGTTATTGGGCCCCCCAGGCTAAAAATATCAGCCCGCAGCAACCTCAAAATTGTCGCATTCATTTAATGTGACAATTCTGGCACCTTTCCAGGCTCATCCTGGATTGTCCTAGTGCTGTGGCAATCAGGGTAATATAAGGGGTTAATGACAGCTGCCACTAAGCCCTAGATTAGTAATGAGTAGGGGTCTATGAGACCCCCCATTACTAATCGTGTAAGTGAAAAGAAATAAAACACAAACACCAAAAACATCTTTATTTGAAATAAAATACAAAAAAAAACAACCTTTTTCTCCAATTTATTTACACCCCAAACTCCCAGGTGGATGTAATCCACACAAGGTTCCATTATTATCCTGGCTCTGCTACATACTGAAGTTGCTTCGCGCAGGTACATTAGAGGACACAACCGCTTGCTGCAGCTTCAGGCAGACACTGACTGAGCCATAGCCGTGACACCACTAAGTTTACCTATGGCCACAGCTGGAGGTTCCGGCCGGACCCGCTGAACCCAAACTTCTACAGGTTTGCCCATCTCTAAGCGTTATCTATCTCAAAATCGTAACAGAGTAAACCTCAGCTCAGGGCACAAAACATATGTTTTCATACAGGCCCGGACCCTGAAAATTTAAAGCGTTACAGAAAATAGCTTCCCAAGCAAATTGTTTTGGGTTTTTTCGCTTTGTTGTTTTTTGTTTTGTTTTTTTTTTTTTTCAAATTTCCGAATTTAGTTTCCCTCCAGCTCAATAAGAAAAAAACAAACCATGTTTGGCATCTGCAGAATCATACTGCCAGGTCAGTTTTCGTGTAGAATGTACATGTAAAAAAAAAAAAAAAAAATTAAAAAATCATGGTAAAATTGCACTTTATTTTTGCAATTTCAATGCACTTGTAATTTGTTTTCCTACTTTCCAATGCATTACATGATAAAATGAATGGTGTCATTCAAAAGTACAACTCGTGTTGCAAAAAATCCCTCATATGGCTATGTGGATGGAAAAATATAAATGTCATGGCTCTTGGAAGAAGGGGAGGAAATAATGTGTAATAATGGAAAATCGCCCTGGTGTGACGGGGTTAATCTGAATTGCTTTTGGCTGAATTATCAATATACAAGTATCATTACAGTTGTTGAGGTTTTGTTTCGCTGATATGGATCTCCAAATTCCCTGAATAGCTGTATGATCTGGTTTTGGGTCCACGCAGGGCTTTACTTACATACTTTATGCACTTAGCTCGATAATAAGAAAATATACAAATAGCTTCTAAGCTTTTCGTATTGGCAGTTGCAGTCAGCAAGAATTTTATCATTTCATTTTGTCCACGCCGGGAATTGGGTGCTATTGTATAAGAAGCTCTGACCACTATAAAGATATAGTCTAAACTTAATAGGCATAGAAATATTGACCTAAAATTGTGCTTAAGGCTTCATTTACATATTTTTTGCATTTTCACAGATTTTTTGTGTTTTTTTTAAAATGCACACATTCATTTTTTCATGGATTGATTTTCCTACAGAAAAGTCTATATAAAAATGAAAGAAAAAAAAAATCACACCTAGAGCATGCCACATTTAAAGGGACTCGGTCAGCAGATTTCTGCAACGTAACCTGAAGATAGCATGGTTCAAGTGTTAAAACAGACTTCAGCCCTGCCTCTTATCTCACAGTCTTTTTTTGTTTACCTGCAATCTTAGCTTAAGGCTTGCGACACACATCCGTGCTGCCGGCACGTGTTTGTCATTTTTTACACGTGCCGGCGGCACGGAGACACGTTAACCAATGCTACCCTATTGTAGCAGGCACACACACGTAAAACCACACGGAACGTGTGTCTGTGTGCGTTTGTACGTGTGTGCGTTTTTCAAAGCGCTGACATGTCAGTGATTTCTCCCGCAGCACGGGTGTCACACGGCCCGCACCGTACCACACGGGTGTAGTGTGGATGCGGTCCCTTGTGACACGCGCCGGAGAAAACACACATGTCAGTGAAAAAAACAAAAAACATTAACTCACCTTCTCCTGCCCTCCTGTCTCTGCCGCTGCTGCCTCTTGCTGCCGACCGCCGCTCATTATTCTCATTGAATATTCACTTCACTGCCTGGCAGCAGCAGCAGCGGGGAGACGGGAGGGCTGGAGACTGAGGATCAGCACCATGGACAGCAGCGCGGACATCAGGAAGGACCAGGTGAGTATAATAATTACCGGTTCTACGTGTGCTATCGCGGATAGCACACGTAGAACACACGTGTCACGCACGTACCAGAGACACGTACTTACCTGCACGCAACACGCATGGAAAATACGTGTCTCTCGGCACGTGCGTGAATTTCACGTGAGTGTGGCAGAAGCCTAAGCCTGTTATCCATATCATTAGTGGGTCTCAGCAGCTCCTGAGCTCTACTCCTCTGTGATTAGCAGCTTCTGTCTATGGAAATGTAGACTGAAAGCCTGGTGTGGGCAGGGGCAGCTCTCAGAGCCCTGCTACATGCAAAATCTCAACTCTTTAGGCCCCTTTACACACTGAGACTTTCTAGCGATCCCACCAGCGATCCCAACCTGGCTGGGATCGCTACAAAGTCTGTGGTGAGCTGTCAAAAAGGCAAACCTGGCCAACGACGCAACAGCGATCCGGACCTGCAGAACGACCTAGCTAGTCATTGGGGACGTTGTAAAGCAGCTTTTTGAAAGGGAAGTTGCTAACAAAGTCGCTATAAAGTCCCCTTTACACACTGAGACTTTCTAGCGATCATGCTGCACAGCGGGAAACAAAGGACCAAAGAATGGTCCTGAACGATTTGTAGCGATCAGCAACTTCACAGCAGGGGCCAGGTCGCTGATGTGTTTCACACACTGCAATGTCGCTGGGGAGGTCGCTATTACGTCACAAAACCGGTGACGTTACAGCGATGTCGTTTGCGATGTTGCAGTGTGTAAAGCCACCTTTTCACTGTGTGCAGCCACTAATCTAAGTGATACATCATTGAACTCAAGGTCTCTTTGCCTACATCATGATGCTCTCAGATGAGGTAGCAAAAACCTGCTGACAGATTGCCTTTAAGATAAAAAATAGCTGAGGAACCAAAAAATGTGATGGAAAAAAAAAATCGCCATGGACAAAACACATTGTTTATAGTGCGTTTTGGGTTTTATTGACCCACAGTCAACATCAGCATTTTATTCCTGCACAAAAACTCATCAAAGCACCAAAAGAACAAAAATACAAAACATTTTTTTTTAAAAAAAAAAGCAATGCGTGAAGCCACCCAAGAAGTGAATGTTAAACATTCTGTAACATGATGATGCATCTTGGCTGCTGAACATCTGAAGTGAGGCAACAGACTACACAATGTTTCATTTCCAAGAATACGTATTTATATTATTATATAGATTTTTTTTATATTTTAGCTTTTATCCTGTTCTGCTTAAAATATGCTTAGGAAAAAAAAGCAATATAGTCATAATGTATACTCTGAAATGTATCTTTTCAATCGGAATATTTGTAGGAGAAACTTCATGGCAATATACTATCCTCGGAATTCTCTAGCCTGCATTATCTGCAAAAAAGTGAGATTCAGCATTCTGAGAAAGGCTTTGTGGCCGCACAGTATAAGCAGACGCGCTGCTGCTCCTATGCAGATTGTGCACATCAAGGAAAGATCTGTTAGAGAATTCCATGAAAGCACATTTCTGGCAGGCAAAACTATACTCTGCGTAAGTGTATGTGCCAGGTCTGCTGGCTGCGGAGAACAAGCAGAGCGGATGCCTTCACCCACAAGGTTAATTCTTCAATTCATTCATAAGGTTTTTATACTTTGATTAAGATATTAAAGTGATGGAATGTCCGTAATTGAATTTGTTTCTCATAGAATCAGCACAAATTATTTAGAAGATTAAAAACTATTTAGCCTGGGTGATATTCACGGGCTATGTTCATACGTTGCAGTTCCGATGCATTTTTTTTTCCTGTTTTACTGCAGCTTACCAAAACCACAGAAAAGTCATTGTAGCGTTATTATCGCATTTTAAGAAAAAAAAAATGCACTACGAACGCATTATGTGAATACTGGCTAATGGTGCCCATACACTGAAAATCAACTGTATATGGAAGACTCCAAACTGTTCCCTAACTGCATATGTCTGGGGAAGCAAGAATCAGCTATATTGGATTTAAAGGTCTGATCAAGTATGGTCTACCGTTCTCCTAGTAAGCAACATAGTGTCATGCGGTGTTCTGCTCTGCACTCGCTAGGTGTCATGGTGGCCTCGGACTCTGTTCCCACTGCAGAGTCTGACAGGCAACTGGAGGTCGATCAGCCGGAGCCGGGCGTCGGCTGTTTTATGTTCACTGGTCATCAGTCCAGCAGGAGTTAATCACTGTGCTGGCTTGTCAACTGCTGCTAGGCACTCAGGTTGCTAATGACTATTCACAGCCATTTCCACCCTTTAAAAAGAGTGGGATCTGGTTCCTCATTGCCGACAATAGCTCCAGCGATTCTGGTCTTAACATGTCATCCAATTTCTGGTGATCTATTGTTTGATCTTGTGTGGTTTTGAAATATCCCTGTTGTCAGTTTATTTCCTCCCTGTATGTAATTTCTTCCTGTGCACTCTCCATTTCTCTCCCCTGGGTCTGATTGCAGTATGTATGTGTTTTGGTTCTCCCCTGTCTGCGTTATTTGTGGTGTTTGTTACTTCAGTCCCAGCCCACCCCAGGGCTGGAGGAGAAGGGGTTTTAAACCAGAGTTCGGACAGGAGTTAGAGTCACGCTGGCGGTCCAGACCTCGCTACCATTGATCGTACCTCTGGGTTAAGGGACAGCGCAGGGTTCCCAGTCTGAGGGCCAGTCTAGGTACCCCAACTTCACTTACCCATCACTACCGTGACACATAGTCATTGGTTATTATTATTATTTATTATTATAGTGCCATTTATTCCATTGCGCTTTACAAGTGAAAGAGGGCATACGTACAACAATCATTAACAGTACAAAACAGACTGGTATAGGAGGAGAGAGGACCATGAGGTGGATTAAGCGGGCCGCAGAGTTTGGGATAGATTGGAGGGTTGCAAGAGTGTTGGAAGGGAGGCCAGAGAGCAGGAGGTTGCAGTAGTCGAGGCGGGAGATGATGAGGGCATGCACTAATGTTTTTGCTGATTCTTGGTTAAGAAAAGCACGGATCTGGGAGATATTTTTGCGTTGTAATCGGCATGAGGTGAAGAGGCCTTGGATGTGTAGCTTGAAGGATAGAGCAGAGTCGAGGGTTACTCCAAGGCAACGAGCTTGTGAGACTGGGGAGAGTGAGCAACCATCGAGTTTGATGGAAAGGCTTGTTGGAGGAGATGAGTGAGGAGGAGGAAAGCCATTTTAAATTATAGGGAAAACTTTTTTGAATAGGGTGAAAAGAACCAGATAAGGATGGATTTGGTGCCCAAGGCTGAAGTTTCAATGTTTGTCAGTACATCTGCAACATCTGGCATGTCATTGTCTGTATGTGTATGTCCATACATCTATGTACATAGTGATCTTTTGCCATGTACGTAGCCCTAGCCTTAAAAGTAGTGTGTGTTTTTTTAGTTTTAAATCCATGAATTATAGCTCAGAAGGCCGACTAGCCTTCGTCTTGGCACTATAGAGTAGAATTTATCAAATGCCAAACCTAGTTTTAGTATCTTATCCATTACATGCTTTTGAAAACTGTGATGTGATGTGTTCCTAGTGTGAGAAGTCTTCTTGACAATCACTAATGATCATGCGCCCCAAACTTTACTTTATATTAAAAGGTTGTGAATATTGTGATTTATAAGTAACCACTGATGTACTTGTCCTCATATGTAAAAAAACCAAAACAAAACAAAAAAAACAAAAACCAAAACCACTTAAAACATCATAAAAAATGTCAGCTTGCACCGTTCGCTGTCAGTCTCTATTGATTTCCTTACTGTCAGAAAGAATCTAATTCCCAGCTCTCTTAAGTAATGTTAGCATCGTTATTTAGAGAGCACAAAACTGACAAATCTTCTTTCAAATAAAGAACATAAAAATACTAAAATGTCAACCGAGGATAATGAACCCTGGAGAGATTTGGACAAAGGGAAGGAAACGGGAATAAATGAGCTGTGGTGAATTAAATCTTACTCTGCTGAAAATCTTAAAATCCAGGCTTCTCTGCAATTAACCCCATCCTTCCACCCCACTTATAATACCTAAGCTTTTAAGATGTTGAGATCTGGGCTCCTGTATGTTGGCGCATCATACTATACAAACCAAGAGCAATGCAAAACGCACAGTGACCTAAACACAAACAGCATGGCCAAACAAAAGAAACCCTTGGCGAGCAGTTATAAAGGGAATCTGTCAGTAGGAACGACCCTCCTAAGCAATCTATATGGACAGTAGAACAGAAGCTGAATAAAACGATACCCTGATATCTGAGATCCAATGTCTATTATTATACATGAAAGGAATCATCACACTAGACATGTAGATCAGAAGAGAAGACTGTCAGTCGTTACATGTCTCAAACTGGTAATGCCACTTCTGATTTAAAATAAGTTCTGGAGTCAGATTCTCAGCCAGATCTATGTCTAGGTTATAGATCTTAATAATTTACATATTAAGAAATACATGGATATCATGGTACAATTTTCTTCAGCTTCCGATGATCTGTATACCCATATAGATGGCTTAGTGGGGTTGAATCAACAGACAAGAGTCCCTTTAATTTTTTGGGGAATATTTACACAGCAGCACTTTTCTCTTGTGGCCAATTCAGTGGGAATTCAGAATTACCTGGTGCCTAAGAGAAAGTGGGGTAGAATAACAAATCCACATGTGCCAAAAATATTCTTTAATTTGTGCCCGAACAATCTTTTATTGTTTGAAATATGTTTATGACACATTTTAACAAGCTCCACAAGCGGTTTTGGGCTATCTGAATTGAGTGAAGAATGGAATTTTGGCTTAAAGAGGACCAACCACCAGGATTTTGTTATATAAACTAAAGCCAGTGCTATACTGGTGCTTTCATGCTGATTCTATACATACCTTTAGTTGTGAGATCGGATGTATACTTTCTGAAATACAGGCAAGTACAATTTGTGGAATGCACTGTTATTTGATGATAGGTGCTGCAGAATATCTTATAGATGGGGTGGGTTTTGCTAGCTATTCCCGCCCCTGTCTGCATGTCCTTCCTCCCCCCTGTGTCTTATTACAGGGGGAGGAAGGACAGGCAGGCAGATATGAGCGGGAATAACTTCCAAAACCCGAGCCACCTATTAGATATTCTGTAGCTGCTATCAATCAAGTAACAGTGCATTTCACAAACTTTACTTGACTGTATTTCAGAAAGTATACATCTGATCTCATAACTAAAGGTATGTATAGAATCAGTATGATAGCGCCAGTATAGCACTGGCTTTAGTTCATATAGGCAAATCCTGGTGATTGGTCCTCTTTAAATTGTCATCGCATGTACTGGAATGGTTCTAAAAAATTTCCAAATTTTGTGGAGCAAAAAAAGTGAGCAAACATATGGTATAAACGTAGATATGGCATATTTTAATACTGTCTGTTCTAGGTTTGCACTGTGTATACGGTAGACAGTTTTAGTAAATCAGCCCCATTGTTTGCAGCTGTCTTTCAAAAGTGGATTCCAGGAATAAACCTAATTGGTAAAATTAGTGATCCAAGTCCACCACTGATGTCAGGAATGAAAGGGCCTCTGGAGCATAAAGGGTTATCTTCTTTAGTTCAGGAGCACACTGTTCCTCTCCCCTGGCTTACGGTTTTCCAGGTGTCAGTGCACGGTTAGGACATTGGATGATTTATGCACCCTTGCCTTGAGAGAGGCAACTTTGGGTCTGCAGCTTAGGAGAAAAGCAGGTGGATTGAGGCTGGTCGGATCCATCAAGCAGGCTCTGAAGCATAGAGGATGCATGTGGTCATGCTGCTTACCTAGGTAACCAGTCACTCGGAGACTGCAGAGTAGCCGGTAATCAAGGCAACAAGCTGTACGCTATAGAATTAAAAATCCCTCTGTCATTGAGAATGGACAGGATTCCTACTTTAACCCTTTTGCCATTACGAAGCAAATCCTACAGCATTAATTGAATTTTTGTATTTTGTCAGTGGGCCGTTTACAAAACTGGGCCAGCCATTCCTGCAAAATGTGGTGCGACTGGCTCAGTGTGCAGCTCCGTTTGCTGGTCCGGAGAGGTGCAGGAGCTATACTTTATTGCATACACTCTTCTATTTCATAAAATGAAAGACCCACTCGAGCCATGGATCCGTGTGGAAAAATGACAATGTGCAAAATCATATTGGCTACAGTTGGCGCATGGGCTATTTATGTGTGGCCCATAATGCACATGTACAATCCACGCACCGAAAACGAGGTCATCTGAACCAGCCTTTATGGAAATGCTAAATTCGGCACCTTCACTGTAGCAATTAGTGGCATGCCTAGATCACAAAATTGCCTAAGGCTGCATTCACGCTACGTTTTTTTAGCATGCATCATGAAAGTTTTTTTGCTGCAAAAACGGATCCTGTTTTTGCAAAGAAAAACGCATGCAAACGCATATGTTATTTTGCAGGATCCTGTCACTTGAAGTTTATGGGCGGGCATTGGGAGTCATGTGATCGGGAGTGAGGGGAACTGAACGTGATAGACTGGGAGCCGGCATCTGACAGCTGCGGTAAGCTGTAACCAAGGTAAATATTCACTAAGTGAAGTGCTTTGCTTGAATACCCGATATTTACCTTGGTTACGAGCCCGCAGCTGCTAGGAGCCGGCTCCCTGCACACATAACCAAGGTAAACATCGGGTAACTAAGAAGTGTTTTGCTTGGTTACCCAATATTTACCTTGGTTACGAGCGTCCACCGCTCTCAGGCGGGGGAGAGGGAGAAAGCGAGGGGGAGAGAGCGAGGGGGAGAGTGCGAGGGGGAGAGAGCGAGGGGGAGAGAGCGAGGGGGAGAGAGCGAGGGGGAGAGAGGGACTGATCAGGCCAGGCTGGTTTCTGGGCATGCTCAGTAGAGCAAGCAGGATCCTGTCTATCAGCATGCCAGCATTCATATGCGTTTGCATGCTGTTTAGTCAGGATCCAGCGATTTGCAGTATTTGGACGCAGCTTAAAAACGCTACAAGTAGCGTTTTTGAAAAAAGTTAAAAAACTGCAACTCGCTGGATCCTCACACTATAACACACGCAAACGCATGTGAACACATGTTGACGCGAGTCCATTGCAAATGCATTGAAATGAAAACGCATTTGCACTGGATCCGTTTTTGCGTTAAAAAAACGTTCATGACGCACATTAAAAAAATGTAGTGTGAAAGCAGGCTTATATATGTCTATGGACATCTTTGACTGGATCAGCCTTGATGTAGCATGTTCCTCCTATTTCAGCTTCTAAACACACGTGGGTTATGCATGCTTGCTATGACAATAAGTAAATAGATATTCTTTGTAAAAAGCTTGAGCCTTCTATTCAGTTATAAAACATTCACAGTAAATGCCCGATGCAGCAGCAAGTAGACCACTAACAGCTCGTGCCCATCGCACAGTGTGCATTTACGTCTCGTGGCCTCCGTTCTCCTAGACAGGAACCCGCTGTGTGTTTCAGGTCACTGGTTTAATAAGAAAACAAAGTGACTTGTGCGCTATTTGCAAGAAAAGGCGGCTTGAGTCTTACCTGAATGTATTCTGTGAGTGAATTAAATATTTGTTTGGTCACAGCCAGAGACTTTGAGAAGTTGTGCTGCCCGGATTCATCAATCACTTCTTTCCCTGAGTAGTACCAGTAGAAGTCGCTGATGGATTCCTGCAGAGAAAGCGGAGAAGCTGGATCGGAGCGTAAGAAACCAATATAGCCGACACATTGCAACTACTGTGGGATCATATTTAGCTCTATTTACGGAATATTGTGACAATTGTTTAGAGAAAGGAAACAATGAAAAAGCAATAATAGACTGTACAGTAACTGCAATAATTCCGAAAGTAGAGAAGGTCCCAGGGTTGACCAATATACAGACACCTCCTGTATAGCCATTATATTAGTATGTCCACAGAAATAGCTACAAAGGACTATTATTTATTCCAACACATTTGTTTCAACATTGGAAAGTCGATGTTTTAGCTAAAATTCTGTGCTGATTAATTGTTTAATGCAGAGGCGGCCACAGACAGAAGAGGTCCTTGTACCGGAACAGTATACAGCCCAATAACTGCTCATTATGTGTCGGTGACTGAAGCTTCTTGCGTCCTTGAAGATGGACGTGCGCTCCCATACCCCTTGGGTCCCAATGGCATATCCACTACTGAGCTCTGCTTTTCTAATGCAATGTTCCAAATCTATAACATAAATATATTTGTCTGCCTTCAGCCATTACTGAGTGACGCTCACTTCGTATTGTCTTACAGAGTTTAATATGTAAATGCATTAAAGAGAACCTGTCAGCAGGTTTTTACTATGTAATCAGACAACACCATAAGATAGGGACAGAAACCCTGATTCCAGTGATCACTTAGTCTACGGGGTTCAGCAGTTATGATAGAGTCAGAGTTTTCTCTGCTGCAGATCTAGCAGAGCTCAGATGTTGAGCTGTATAACCCCAACCACACCAAAGCTTCCTGTGACAGAGAGCTGATGGGGCATGGTTGGACCAGGAGGCAATAGACAACCTGTCCTGTAGTGATAATCTCTTACTGATAAAACACGGATTGCATTGAAACAGAAAAACACAGTGGAAGTAAGGTCGTTGGTCCTATGTTATCATGCTCTCAGATTACATAGCAAAAACCTGGTGATAAATTTTCTTTACATACCTTCCTACCTTCAGAGAGGCATAAGGGGTACTTCTCACATAGCGAGATCGCTGCTGAGTCACAGGTTTTGTGACGTACCAGTGACCTCATCAGTGATCTCGCTGTGTGTGACACTAAGCAGCAACCTGGCGCCTGCTCTGAAATTGCTGATCGTTACACACTGTTCTGGCTCATTTTTTGCTCATTGGTCTCCCGCAGGGCAGCACACATCGGCGTGTTTGACGGCGGGAGACCAACGAGCACAGACTCTGTGTAAGCAGCGTACACTGGTAATAAGGGTAAATATCGGGTACCTAAGCAAAGCGCTTTGCTTGGTTACCTGATATTTACCCTGGTTACCAGCGTACACCGCTTACAGGCTCCAGCGCTGGCTCCCTGCACATGTAGCCAGGGTAAATATCGAGTAACTAAGCAAAGCGCTTTGCTTAGTAACCCAATGTGTATCCTAGCTACATATACAGGGAGCCAGCGCTAGAACCTGTAAGCGGTGTACACTGGTAACCAGGGTAAATATTGGGTAACCAAGCAAAGCGCTTTGCTTAGTTACCCGATATTTACCCTGGTTACCAAGCGCAGCATCATTACACGAGTCGCTGGTGGCTGGTGGTTGGTGGTTGGTGGCTGGTGAGATCTGCCTGATTGACAGCTCAACAGTGACCATGTAACGACGCACCAACGATCCCTGCCAGGTCGGATCGCTGGTGGGATCGTTGGTGCGTCGCTACATGAGACAGTACCCTATCTACTATAGATAATGAGTGGATCACCTGTGTACAGGATAGGTCCGATCACTACTGTCCCTCTGTCGAGACCCCAGTGACCACAGCAACAGGGGTCCCCGTGTCTCCTATGTGATTAGAACTTCCTAGGCTATAATCCTGATGAGACAGCTTTCACTCCACTATGTTATCAGTATTTCATGATCGTTGTGCTCCCAGCAACTAAAAACCATTATCCACCACTCAGGTGATAAGAAATCACACGCACAGAATGTTGTATGCATTTAAATTGTGGTCAGTGCAGACATTTCATCAAAAGCAATGGTCAATTTTTGGCCTCAACAATGATTTTTATTTCTTTTTTTACATAGCATTAATTTTGTGTTGGAGCCTCGCTGGTAATTCAAACTGAAGATATATGGTACTCTTAACACTAGAAGTCCCAGGAATTTCGAGCTCCATAGGGTTTCAATGGTAGAAATGTCAAATGACCCCTCTCTGGGACTTTTAGTGTTAAGGGAACCATATAAATGCCTTCTAATAGCACATCATATAATGGTGTACTCCAGTCTCCAAATTTTCCATCTATTTTAAACACTGTGCTGATTTTGGAAAACCCATAAACTGTGGTGTCTTTGACTGTACAAGGCAGCGCATTATGGTAGAGATGTGTATACAGGTGAAAAAAGAGAAAACTCATTATTTGCTTTATCACTGTGTTTTACGTCTGTTTTTCCTTATTGCTCCCCCTTCTCTTATTTTTAGCCTTACGTACCACATCAAACTCATTCATTATTATAGAGTTAACTGAAAACAAGATCACATTTCTGATGCTAAACAGTAGCAGATGTAAAATATTCCCCATGCATTATACGGGGAATCAAATTCCCATTGTATGAGCTGAGGCCAAAACCACAATAAACCTGTTGATTAAACAGACTGGAGCTCTGCAGATTTACTGGAGATTTCTCCACTCGCTCGTATTTGTTCTATTTTCTGGTTGCTTTACGTTTTCCGTCTTTCATCTCAGTAAAAGCCGGTAATACATTTTGCATTTGATCCTAATGTAATATGGAGAATATTACCACGAGTCCACGAGTCTTGGCCCGTACATGGCACACACTGTTATCAGTGCAGTGTACACATCGCTACGTGACTGTACAAAGTAGCCGTATAAGAGCAGAAGTTTCACGTTCTGCTGGACATCGGCACAACATGGGACTTATGCGGACGTCACACGAGACGATCCATCGTGCAATATGTCATCAGGGTCACGGTTTTCGTGACGCACATCCGGCATCGTTTGCGACGTCGTTTCGTGTGACACCTACGAGTTCTCAGAACGATCGCAAATCGGTTACAAATCGTGTATCGTTTACGTGTCGTTTATTTTTAAAAAATAGTTTATTCTTCTCTGCGCCGGTTGTTTATCGTACCCGGGGTAGCACACATCGCTCCGTGTGACACCCCGGGAACGATGAACACAGCTTACCTGCATCCGCCGGCAAAGCTGAAGGAAGAAGGTGGGCGGGATGTTTACGTCCCGCTCATCTCCGCCCCTCCGCTTTTATTGGTCGGCCGCTGTGTGACGTCGCTGTGACGCCGAACGTCCCACCCCCTTTACAAAGTGGATGTTCGCCGCCCACAGCGAGGTCGCTCAACAGGTAAGTGCGTGTGACGGGGGTTTAACGACTTTGTGCGCCACGGGCAACTAATTGCCTGTGACGCACAAACGAAGGGGGCGGGTACGATCACTCATGCGATCGCACGATAGATCGTATCGTGTGACGCCCGCATTACAGTGTACCATCAAGCCCACTATAAGGAAACTTTCCAAAATTGACAAATGCTAAACTCTTAGAGAAAAAAAAATACTTCTGGTTACCTGCAGACGTAGCAGGTAATCCACCGTGCTAATGATAATATTCACTGTTGTCGTGTTTCCCATTTGGGTTCTCAGGAAGTTCTGAAAGTCTAAAAAGGTAAAACAGATTTATTTTCTTCTAGATTCAGATAATAAGCAAACAACATTGAGTTAGTGACAAGGTGATAACTAATGTGCAATCTAATATATAAAGCTGAGTGTGTGTGTGTGTGTGTGTGTGTATATGTTGATAGGCGGTCAGGAGCAGGAGGCAGCAGAGCCGGAGAAAGCAGGTAAATATGAAAAATATTTTTATTTCACAGACCCGTGTTTTCTCCGGTACCTGTCACACGTATGACCAGAACCATGCGTGTGACTGGTACCTGATTAAACATGGACGTCTGAAAGCAGCCATACACTGTGTAAAGTACAGTGGCCGCGCCGCAACTTCCTGGTCCCATGCTCCGGTCACATGACAACACTAGATTGGAGCTTGTTGCGCGGCCACTGTAGTGTACACAGTGCACGGGAGCATGCCGGATCCGACAAAGTGTAGAATAGGTAAGTAACTATTCAAAGCGATAGTGCTAACGTGTGACGGGAGCTGGGGTAAGCTAGTAACCATGTTACACATCGGGTAACTAAGGAAAGCGGTTTCTATAGTTACCTGATGTGCACCATGGTTACCAGCCTACGCCAGCTCCGGCACACGTGTAATCTAATATATAAAGCTGAGTGTGTGTGTGTGTGTGTGTGTGTGTGTGTGTGTGTGTGTGTGTGTCCGCTAAAGGAATAAGAGCCGTCGTATTTAAAATCACAACATTTTTTATCGCCACCTCATTTGACCCAGGGAATGTCCTAGACTATATTTTGAGGGGAAAATTTAACCCCACGCTTTACAATTACTCACCAAAAAACTTGCATACATTAAAGTCAATGGAGATGGGAACAGATCTTTATTATTAACTCCTATTATGGACAGAGAAAGAGACGCATAGAGAGACCCACACACACAGAAAGAGAGACACACATATATATATAAAGAGATACACAGAGAAAGAGACCGAAAAAGACACAGAAAGACACATACACAGAAAGACATAAACACAAAGACACACAGAAAAAGAGACACAGAAAGAGACACATACACAGAAAGAGACACATACACAGAAAGAGACACAAAGACACATACAGAAAGAGACACACAGAAAGAGACACACAAAAAGAGACACACAAAAAGTGACACACACAGAAAGAGACACACAGAAAGAGACACAGACAAAGACACACAGACAGAAAGAGACACATAGACAGAAAGAGACACATAGACAGACACACACCGAAAGACACACACTCAAACTGTTTGGATGTTTGAGGAAATATATTGGCTGTTTTCACAGTACCCCTGGATATTTATCAGGTGGCCTATAGCAACCAATCACAGCTCTGCTTTTATTTTGCTAGGGGTCAAGGAGCTCTGGTTGCTATAAGTAATGAAGTGCATTGTTAGTATAGGACAGCTTATGTGTGAGTTAATATAATATTGGTGGCGATGCCTGTTTAGTTTGTGACTTATGTGCAAAATAAATTTTAGTTAACGGATTTTAATTTTGACATAGTTAGGAATAGTTCCTTACTATCCCGGACAACGCTGGGTAATGCAGCTAGTAATATGTATAGCTGCAGAAATACTGCATATTTTGCTTATAACACCATGTCTTGCTGCCTGTCTGCCAGGGCCGTAGATTTCGGGGGTGCAGAGGAAACATATGTGCTGAGACCCTCTTGTCTGACCCAACAAGGTCTCATAAATCACAGAGAGTCCATAAACTATAACTAAAAGCACACGGTGGGAAGGTATCGCAGCACAAATTCGGCATTGGCGTCCTGGGGCTTCAGATTATTTCTATGGTCTCTAATCAAAATGAATGATTCTCAAAATACTCTTGATGTTCCAGGAAATTTTGGGCTTATCTCACCGTTGTTGTGTCCTTCACACAGCAGTTGCAGGAACCTGAAGAGGTCTCTTGTAAATTCATCATTCTGTAAAACCTTTTCACCTTGGAAAGACAACCAGTTTCATCACACAGTTATTTTACCGTCTTGCAGCGAGTGCGCACAGGCATTGTATTACATACCAATACGCCATAATCAGCATTGTTTGCAATATTATAGGACATCAAAGAAGACAAACCTGAATGCTACATCTGTTTTGTATTGTTGACATCTTATTGATTTGGGGCTAAAAATAATTTTTGCTATTGGGTTTCAGTAAAAAATGTTGACTTGTTTGGGTTGTACAGGTTTTTTGCCTGCAAAATCAACTTTGATGTGTTCTATGGCCATTAATCAGCTGAATGGAGCTCAGAAAAAGACAGATAAAAGAATCACTAACTCCTCTTAAGGCCCATTTACCCACTGCAACATCGCTAGCGATTATCGCTGTAACGTCACCGGTTTTGTGACGTAATAGCGACCTACCCAGCGACATTGCAGTGTGTGACACGCATCAGCGACCTGGCGCCCACTGTGAGGTCGCTGATCGCTACAAGTCGTTCAGGACCATTCTTTGGTCCTTTGTTTCCCGCTGCGCAGCATGTATCGGTGTGTTTGACACCGTTACAATGACATCGTTAGCGACCCAGCCCATAGGCGTGCTAGCGTTCCCTTTCCAGCGAGGTCGTTCTGCAGGTCCATATCGCTGCTGCATCATTGGCCACATCTGCCTGTTTGACAGCTCAGGTCGAGATCGTTGGTGGGATCGCTAGAAAGTCTCAGTGTGTAAAGGGGCCTTTAGACCGTAGTGATGAGTGGACTGATGGATTGCAAAATGTATGTTTAGCCCCATTTCCATGCACTTAAGAAATTGAATAATATATGAATAATATTTGGCGCAGGATATTGGATAGGATGCTGGTTATAAAATTCAGCCATAGGACTATACTTTCAAGATGACAGTGAAATACAGAGTATAACTGGATATTGCAATTTGGTGAGTGACACAGTGTCAGACACCACAGTAAAGTTTCAGGTAATAATGGCTATTGATAAGCAATTCAATTCACACTGCTCGGGTCCGGTGGTGGGTCTGGTGTCTGGTCCAGTCCTCCATGGTAGCTAGACTTCTGTGCCCGGCATCCTTGGTGGCTTCGGTGCTTAAAAGGTACCATAATGTATCACACTAGGCCTCACACAAAATCAAAGTGGCATGTCATGATGTTTCAGGAACTAGTAAGTTCCAGGATGACCGGTGTAGAAGTGTAGACCAGCTGCCTCGGAGATTTTGACTGGAAGCCAAATTTAGACAGCATGATTCGAGTTGCTTATTTCTAATCATGGCCAATTAGCCACGCCAGCTTCCACAGATTGGGAATTCTGCAATGCAATATTTTTCCTGTGCAGGGACTGCAGCAAAAACAATAGCAACGTATTTGGCCCTCATGATATTAGTTGATTACAGAGGTTCCAGCAACAGGAGCGCCTTCCATCACCTGTATAAAAACACCACAGCCACAACGTGTAAGTGCAACCATGAAGATTGAAGGTCCCATGAAATAACACCTCCATGGGACCTTCAAGGTTGTGACCATGGTGCATTTTTCGGCTGAAAATTTCAGAAATTTTGGTAGGGATTAAGGATGAGTGAACTGGTCGGTGCTTGGGTGCTCGATAAACCTAACGAGAATTTTGATGCTTGGGTGCTCAGTACTTATTTGGATATCAATGGGGAACGTGAGCATTTTCCTGGGAAACTGTTCCCCATTGACTTCCATTATACTCTGTAAACGAGTATAGAGCGTCGTTAGGCTTACCGAGCACCCAAGCACCGAGCAGTTCACTCATTCCTAGTAGGGATGCATTCATTTACAATATTGCAGCAAAAACAATGCGTTGTTGCACTTTGGAAAACCACAGCAAAAAATTGCCACTGCCATTTGGCCAATCTGGGTGACTGTAGCCTACAAAGTACTAATTACACAAGCTACATTCCTAGTTTTGATAGTAGAAACCCAAAATAAATAGTGTATGTCTAGGGCCATTACATCAGCTGAATATTTTTTACTATTACATTCCCTAAGAGAGGTGAAATAACTAATGTACATGAAGACAATAATTCAACAAAAGATCTGGCAAAAGGTAAGAAGTGAATAATTAGAGATGAGCAGATAACTAATTAATGTCTGCAGGCGTATGCTGATAAGATGAAAGTTGGCCTGCTGCTTTATCTGGTGCGAGCATGCATCCATCAGCACGTCTTACATATTGTAACAAACGCCTGGGATGAGACCTAATTAAGAATACATTTATCTGAAGTTGAAGCATTACTTACCTCGTTCCCGGACAATGACTGCAGATCAGAAAAATAAAAGAAGAGGGAGAAATGGACCGTTAGTGTTTCAGAATATGTCAGAATATGACAGCATACAGTTCAGTAACAATCATGTGAAAGCGCAACCAGGATCAGTCCCAGGGAGATAACTCTTTCTGGGTAAACTCCTTTCTTCTAGAACTTACAATTTACCATAAACGTTACCATGATAAGGTATACCAGTGGTTAACAAGGTGATTTCGATTAGCCCAGTTATTTCTTCTTCATAGGGTTTGTAAGATGCCTGGGTCTACATCATAGGTTTTTGATTAGGTCTCATACAATGTGTCCTATTGTGGTCAGGAGGATCTTATAGGGGGGGGATCTTAGACAGATTCTTAGACGGCAGGGGCATCTTAGACGGCAGGGGGATCTTAGACGGCAGGGGCATCTTAGACGGCAGGGGCATCTTAGACGGCAGGGGCATCTTAGACGGCAGGGGCATCTTAGACGGCAGGGGCATCTTAGACGGCAGGGGCATCTTAGACGGCAGGGGCATCTTAGACGGCAGGGGCATCTTAGACGGCAGGGAGATCTTAGACGGCAGGGGGATCTTAGACGGCAGGGGGATCTTAGACGGCAGGGGGATGTTAGACGGCAGGGGCATCTTAGACGGCAGGGGCATCTTAGACGGCAGGGAGATCTTAGACGGCAGGGGGATCTTAGACGGCAGGGGCATCTTAGACGGCAGGGGGATCTTAGACGGCAGGGGCATCTTAGACGGCAGGGAGATCTTAGACGGCAGGGGCATCTTAGACGGCAGGGGCATCTTAGACGGCAGGGGCATCTTAGACGGCAGGGGGATCTCGTACAGCAGGGGGATCTTAGACGGCAGGGGCATCTTAGACGGCGGGGGGATCTCGTACAGCAGGGGGATCTCATGGCAGGGGCGTCTCATATGGCTGGAGGATCTTATGCATATGATGTGAAAGTCAAGGAGCATTGAGGGATATTTGAAAGACACTTTGGATCTCATACTGCAGAGATTTGCTATCTGCATGCAACCAAATCCATATTCTTGGGGCTTCGGCTTCCGGGGGGGGGCTGATTTGGATTTTTCAATACCTTTGGGTGTTTTATGTATCTTAGATCAAGCAAGGAAATTACTGGCCTATCACTGGCTAGATACTGTTTCCCTGACAATTGGAGAGCTTAAAAGCAAAATGACTAGTATACTTTGTTAGAAAAGGGGTGTATGTCTGAAAAGAAACACTTTAAATAATTTCTATAAGTTCTGGAAGATGTGGATAGATACCTTCCTTCACTTGCTATCTCTTATTATTATGGTATAACACTGTATATAAACCACATGCAAATTGTTTATTGTACTATTTTACTTTTACTGTTTGATATATGATGGTCTGTGATGTAAAAGATAAAATATCTTTTTAATAAAAATGAAACCTGATTTAAAAAAAAAGGTGATTCCATTTGCGCGGTCTCCAGACATCCACTACGGTTTCTCAAAAATAATGACCTCCGTAAAGTTATACCGGGTGCTCAAAAAACAGGTGATATTCTGTACTGTCTGACAAAAAAAACACATATTTCAAAACTCCCCACTGTTTGGTGGCACATTGTAAAATGTAGCTCCAACTAGAGGAGGCGGTGAGTGGCGGTATAAATTAGAACACAAGGAAAAGTCTGGGTTTCATCTTGGATGATGAATAGATGATGTGGATGAAATATCAGAGTAACAAAGATCTCTTCTTGATTTCCCTTCAAAGGTGTTTGATTGGTAACTGTCATTTAGCTGGGTCACCCTGTGGCCATGAGCAATTAAGATGCTTTTATCTGCAGTCAATGTGAAAATGGCGCTAATCTCAGTCTACACTTGGTTTTGGTCATGGTGTTGTCCTGAGTCTACAGTGAAGTATCGGATATTATGTTTGGAGTGGTGTCTTTAGTTGGTGAGGTCTATACAGGAGAGCTATAAAATGTTGTGTTTGATTTTTTTCTCCAAATGGTGATTAAATTCATTAAAAGATAAAAATCTGTTCAGCCCTACCTAGCCCTTTGTGAAAAATGAATTGTCACTTCCCCTTTAGCTAATGAATCAACCAGTTAACTTACTCCAATAAAATATTTGATTTTACTAGCCACACACAGTCACGATTACTACCAGATCTGTTGAATCTAAAAATCACTTATAAGTGGTTGACTCAAGTTTTGTCTTCAGGAGTGCAGTACATTCCTGCCTCTTTGCTTGCAGAGGCCACTGTGGTCATAATCAGGACTGCAGTACATATCTGCCTTCTTGCTTGCAGAGGCCACTGTAGTCCTAATCAGGAGTGCAGTACATCCCTGCCTCCTTGCTTGCAGAGGCCACTGTGGTCCTAATCAGGACTGCAGTACATTCCTGCCTCCTTGCTTGCAGAGGCCACTGTGGTCATAATCAGGAGTGCAGTACATTCCTGCCTCCTTGCTTGCAGAGGCCACTGTGGTCATAATCAGGAGTGCAGTACATTCCTGCCTCCTTGCTTGCAGAGGCCACTGTGGTCATAATCAGGACTGCAGTACATTCCTGCCTCCTTGCTTGCAGATGCCACTGTGGTCATAATCAGGAGTGCAGTACATTCCTGCCTCCTTGCTTGCAGATGCCACTGTGGTCATAATCAGGAGTGCAGTACATTCCTGCCTCCTTGCTTGCAGAGGCCACTGTGGTCATAATCAGGACTGCAGTACATTTCTGCCTCCTTGCTTGCAGAGGCCACTGTGGTCATAATCAGGAGTGCAGTACATATCTGCCTTCTTGCTTGCAGAGGCCACTGTAGTCCTAATCAGGAGTGCAGTACATTCCTGCCTCCTTGCTTGCAGAGGCCACTGTGGTCATAATCAGGAGTGCAGTACATTCCTGCCTCCTTGCTTGCAGATGCCACTGTGGTCATAATCAGGAGTGCAGTACATTCCTGCCTCCTTGCTTGCAGAGGCCACTGTGGTCATAATCAGGACTGCAGTACATTCCTGCCTCCTTGCTTGCAGAGGCCACTGTGGTCATAATCAGGACTGCAGTACATTCCTGCCTCCTTGCTTGCAGAGGCCACTGTGGTCATAATCAGGAGTGCAGTACATTCCTGCCTCCTTGCTTGCAGAGGCCACTGTGGTCATAATCAGGAGTGCAGTACATTCCTGCCTCCTTGCTTGCAGAGGCCACTGTGGTCATAATCAGGACTGCAGTACATTCCTGCCTCCTTGCTTGCAGAGGCTACTGTGGTCATAATCAGGACTGCAGTACATTCCTGCTTCCTTGCTTGCAGAGGCTACTGTGGTCATAATCAGGACTGCAGTACATCCCTGCCTCCTTGCTTGCAGTGGCCACTGTGGTACTAATGTTTAACAGTTTCTATAGGCCACTGGCCCAAACTCTAGCTGCTAGCAGAGGCAGTTGCAACATGAAAACAGCACAGGATTATTGTGACACATGGGATCCAATCAATCTGCAAGAGCACCTTTCTTGCAGAGGACACAGACTACCTCTGCTGGTAATCTTGGAAAAGAGCTGTACACTTTTGAGAACTAAAAGGATTTTTAATAAGAGGTAAATTATAAAGTTTCTTGTTTTTACAAGCCATTTGCAATTTCACCTGTTTAATAAGATGGGAAAACCCCTTTAAAGAGAAGCCCTCTCGCATTTCTAAAACATTGAGTTTCAAGCAAACTGTAGTGAAAGTGGTAGCATAGTGGTGAACCTTTCCAAGAGTGGGCGACCTACCAAAATTTTACCATGAGCTCATTGACGACTCACCCAGAAGAACATATAAAGAAGTGAAGGCCTCACTTTTCTCAGTTAAAGAGGTAATGAGAACAGAATTAAAATGACATTAGTATATTACACTGAATAAATCTTTATCTTTTATAAGCTGTGTTTTGTCTACACTTGTGTTGTCTTTATCGAACATTAAAATGTATTGGATGATCTGGAGGCGGGGAGGGGCAATACATTTTTTAACAGAACGGAATGATTTCGCTGGAAATTGCAACTTTTTTTTTTAAAGTTTTGTCATAATGAAGAGGCCTAGAAAATGCTAAACTTTAGCTTGACAATTAAATGTGAGTGTTCCGGAAATTACACTTACGTGTTCCTTCTTCCGTGACCATTCCAAGGCCTTCTGCTTTATTCTGTCTTTCAAATGCATTCAAGTCAAGAACACTGAACAAAAAAAAAAACAAACCCAATGAGAATGATCCTTATATTAAACCACTGAAAGTCTCAGAGGAAGCTTTGTAATATTAGTGAAGACTGTAGAGTTGACCTTGCTCTTGGTAAGCCATGTGCTATTTGAGCGTGGGTTCGAGAAGAGTCTTGTAACGTGACTCACGCAAACATGGTTGCATTTCCACGCCAGCACAGCTTTATGACATTATTGTACTCAGCGATAGATGATAATGGCATTGCAATACTCAAGGACAAAGCACAAGTATCAATGCGCAAATCATAGGAATGCAATTACCTGCATGACATCATTAGGCCAGACAAGCTTTGGAAAAATCCAGCATCCTTTTTCTCTTTTAGGTAATCTAACATTTTCTGTAAAAAAGTTAGACATTAGTGTTCTGCATCTTAGAAGTTCACAAGTAGATTATTCAGGCGTTTCACAAAATTGTATAACTTTTCACAGTTGGCCTTGTTTCCACTATCCAACTTATTCTCGTCGTATGGCAGTGAGTGATACAAGTGAAAAAAACTGATGCAAAAATGTGCCAGATCAGAAAATGCTACATGTTGAGTTTTTCGATCCTGCTCACCAGTTTTTGCAGTACAAATTGGTGAAAGAAACCTAATGACAACTAATGCTGTTTGGATAGTTGTAATCACTTTAAGCACAAACTGATATGAATGCCCTGAATATTGGAAAACGTGACCTTATATGCAATGGTTAAAAACCCCTTATGATGGTTCAGTAGCAGTAGGGTTAGTGAGACAAAAAGACTAAAGGCCCCGTCACACGCATCGCTATATCGTGCGATTGCATGAGCGATCGTACCCGCCCCCGTCATTTGTGCGTCACGGGCAAATCGCTGCTTTTGGCGCACAAAGTCATTAATGCCCGTCACACGTATTTACCTCCCTAACGATGTCGCTGTGGGCGGCAAACATCCTCTTCCTGAAGGGGGAGGGACGTTCGGCGTCACAGCGACGTCACACAGCAGCCGCCCAATAGAAGCGGAGGGGCGTAAATGAGTGGGACGTAACATCCCGCCCACCTCCTTCCTTCCGCATTGCCGGCGGCCGCAGGTAAGGAGATGTTCGTCGTTCCCGAGGTGTCACATGTAGAGATGTGTGCTGCCTCGGGAACGATGAACAACCTGCGTCCTCTACAATCAACGATATTTTAAAAAGGAATTACGTGTCAACGATGGATGATAAGGTGAGTATTTTCCATCGTTAACACTCGTTCCTTGCTGTCACACGCAACGACGTCGCTAACGATGCTGGATGTGCGTCACGGAATCCGGGACCCCGGCGATATATCGTTAGATACATCGTTGCGTGTGACGACGCCTTTAGGGCACTCCCAAAATTCAGGAAAAAGGACTTATGATTAAGGACTCTTTGCTTTTAATATGGAAGTCCGAAACGCGTAAAGTTTCCATGGGATAACTCCCTCCTTTTGTTTACACGGATGGAACCTTTTTAATATTTGCTAATAAAGCTTTGACATTTTATCCAGAGGAGTTTGTGCCGGATCCTTTCCTCTTTTTGCATTTACTCCCAAAATTCAGTCTGAACAGACTGCATTTTGGGAGTGCCGTCAGTCTTTTTGTCTAGAGTTTGGAGTCATGTCCTTTGACTGTGCACCACTTCCCACTAGCCACAGGTGATTTTATTCTTTTTTAGAAGGTTCCTATTCACCCATACACATGGAGGTTTGTAACCCAGAGAGGACCTTCAGTTCAGTGTAGGTTTCCAGTATACGAAATATGCCTTGACATGGTTACTGGGCAGATATCGAAATGGCCATTTTCTATATAATAATAATAATTTTATTAATTTATATAGCGCTATTAATTCCACAGCGCTTTCTTTACATATGCTAAATATCTCAATTTTTCCTAGATTTCCTTAAGCAGTAATGCATGTCTATATTCTTACATTCATTGATTGCATGCTTTAGCATTTCAGAGTGCAACTGTTGGTTTTTGTGGTCGTCTTTCAGAGACACCGCTCATGTCATTAAAAAGCACACAATTCTACATGTGACCTTTTCATTCAATTAACTAAAAGAGTTATAAAAAAAATAAATAAATAAAATGGAATGAGCATATTACCTGTTGCACAACAGTATTTCCACCATTCAGAATTGCAATTCCAAGTTTCAGTGTCTCTACAACCATGGGGCCCATTTCACCTGTGTAAGAAATGAGACCAAGTTGTCACATCAGTGAAATATGAAGGCTTTCCTAAAGGAGCTCTACATCTTTATATAAGTGATATATTTATATTTGTGTATAGTAATAACATCAATAACTGCAGAGTGACTGTTGGTTGACCCATGTTTGTCCATCCTGTGTAAAAAATGGACACAAAATACAGTACTGTATATATAAATTACAGATCTCACAGACTTTGCTCAACCATTGCCACACACTTCATACAGCTAAGACTGCAGAGGACATCATACTACAAACCTTTGAGGTATTTTACCCATGCACACTTATTGCAAAAACGTTCCCAATAAAATATAAAAGGAATAAGCATGATAAATTAATATAGTATGGTTAAAGGGAATATGTCAGCAGGTTTTTGCTATGTAACCTGAAGGCATGCTGCAAGGGTTAAAACATAGAATTCAGGGATGCCTGTCTTGTCAAGGTTCATCTGTTGTTTACTTGCTGTTTGTTTAACCAGCAGGACTTCTTATTTGTTAAGGGTGCTTTACACGCAGCGCCATCACTAGCGATGTCGCTACCAAAAGCACCCGCCCCCGTTGTTTGTGCATCACGGGTAAATCACTGCCCGTGGCGAACAATATCGGCGGTACGCGTCACACCTATTTACCTTCCTTAGCGACATCACTGTGGGCAGCGAACAACCCCTTTTTTAAGGGGGAGGTTTGTGCGCCATCACAGCGACGTCACACAGTGGCCCGCCATAGAAGCGGAGGGGCGGAGAGCAGCCGCATTAACGACACGCCCACCTCATTGCCGGCAGGACGCAGGTACGTTGTTGTTCGTCGTTCCCGGGGTGTCACACGTAGCGATGTGTGCTGCCTCAGGGACGACGAACAACCTGCGTCCAGCACCAGCAACGATATTTGGAAAATGAGCGACGTGTCAACGATCAACAATTAGGTGACTATTTTTGATCATGAGGGGTCGCTCGTAGGTGTCACACGCAACGACGTCGCTAATGAGGCTGGATGTGCGTCACGAATTCCGTGACCCCAGCGATATCTCGTTAGCGATGTCGTTGCATGTGAAGCGGCCTTTAGACTACAAGGTCACAATCACAGCAGTCAGACACCCTCCCTCTTCTGATTAACATCTCACTGTCCATGTACAATCTCTATAGAGAGCCTAGTTGAAGGGCAGGGACAGCTCTCTCAGCTCTGCTACATGCCTAAATCTAAACATTCTGATTGTATCAGAACGGCTGCAGCCAGGAATCTAAGTGATATATCTCTGGATTCAAATTCTCTTTGCCTACAGATTCCCTTTAAGCAAAAAAAGGCAACAAATGTAGTTGGGTGAGAATTAAACACCATCCTACATATACAGGGAAGATCAGCATTTTCACACAATGATCCCTTAAGATCTGCTATATCGTGAACCCCAGATTTATAGCCACATCTTGCTTATTGTTTCATGTGCCTTCAAAGTAAATTTCCACCCTTTATAGTTACATTGTTTTCAATAACCTGGAGCGATGCAGGGACAAGACATCTGGGGGTGCCATCAGACTAGTCTCTGGCCAGATCTTCAAACTATATTTTTTCTGTACCAGCAGAGAAAAATATATCTGGCTGCTATCGAGCACTCATGCTCTGGTTCATGTTGCCTATGGTTTGGGCAAAATGAATCAACTGACAAGTTCACTTTAACTGTATGTCTACACATTGGCGCAAAAGTACAAAAAAATGGAGATCTTACCACTATTAGGTCACATTAAGAAATTATTTGGCATACAACACCCATTTAGATAATAAAACGTTTAGAACAGAAGTTCGCAAAAGGAGAAAAGTATTATTACCTTTACTTGCACTGATCATCTGTAAAACCATCTCAGCAGCCCCTCTTTCGTGAAGACGGGCCTGCTGATACAAGGTCTTTTGTTTTTCCATTTCTTTCTCCTATAAACAGACAAGAGAAATGTGAAGTGAATTTGTTCTCGTTGACACATCCAGGGAGACCTATGGATAATTTAGCATACTATGTAACTGATTGTATCTGCCAGGGATTGTATTGCAGCAGCGATGAAACATGACTTTAATTATCCTAGAGGAGAAATAACATCATATTTAAACATTATAAAAGACTAAGGCGGGCTTTGCACACTACGACATCGCAGGTGCGATGTCGGTGGGGTCAAATTGAAAATGACACACTTCCGGCATCGCATGCGACATCGTAGTGTGTAAAGCCTAGATGATACGATTAACGAGCGCAAAAGCGTCGTAATTGTATCATCGGTGAAGCGTCGGCGTAATCTATGATTACGCTGACGCGACAGTCCGATGTTGTTCCTCGCTCCTGTGGCAGCACACATCGCTGTGTGTGAAGCCGCAGGAGTGAGGAACATCTCCTACCGGCGTCACTGCGGCTCCCGTAGGATATGCGGAAGGAAGAAGGTGGGTGGGATGTTTACATCCCGCTCATCTCCGCCCCTCCGCTCCTATTGGCCGCCTGCCGTGTGACATCGCTGTGACGCCGCACGACCTGCACCCTTAATAAGGAGGCGGGTCACCGGCCAGAGCGACGGTCGCAGGACATGTGAGTCCATGTGAAGCTGCCGTAGCGATAATGTTCGCTACAAAAGCTATCACAAGGATATCTCAGCTGCGACGGGGGCGGGCACTATCGCGCTCGGCATCGCAGCATCGGCCTGCGATGTCGCAGCGTGCAAAGTGCCCCTAAGACGACAATATCAACATTAAGGATCTTACTTCAAAAGTCTTCTCTTTTTCCTCATCTTCCTCTTCGTTTTGGCAGCTCTACAATAGGAAAGAATAGAATATGAGCACCGGCTACAGAATAGGATGGCGACATAGAGTGCTGGATAACCTCTAATTACAGATAGAGCTTTCAGAGGAAACTTAATTTTTACATTATGATGCAGTATATAGATGAAATTGACACACCCACAACATCAACTTAAGGCCACTTTACACACAGCGACATCGCTAGTGATGTCGCTGGTGAAAGCACCCGCCCCCGTCGGTTGTGCGGCACGGGCAAATCGCTGCCCATGGCGCACAATATCGTTAGTCCCCGTCACACTACTTACCTGCCTAACGACGTCGCTGTGGCCGGCGAACCGCCTCATTTCTAAGGGGGAGGTTAGTTCGGCGTCACAGCAGCGTCACTAAGTGGCCGCCCAATAGAAGCGGAGAGACTGAGATGAGTGGGCAGAATATCCCGCCCACCTGCTTCCTTCCTCATTGCCTGCGGCCGCAGGTACGGTGTTGTTCCTTGGCGATGTGTGCTGCCGCAGGAACGACGAACAACCTGCGTCCTGCAACAGCAACGATATTTGAGATTAGAACGACGTGTCAACGATCAATGATATGGTGAGTATTTTTGATCGTTAGTGGTCGTTCGTACGTTTCACACGCAACAACGACGCTAACGAGGCCGGATGTGCGTCACGAATTCCGTGACCCCAGCGACATCTCGTTAGCGATGTCGATGCGTGTAAATCCCCCTTTAGTGCCTAATCAATGGATGTACTGAAAGGATGGGTGCCAAAGATGAAGGAAAGAGGCAGAGTAAATAGTGTAGGTTTACAGTAAATAGACAAATACAGAAACAGGCATTAAAAAAATGTGTCACCAAGTTTATGCTGCTTAATCTGAATGCAGCATAAGGCCTCATTTACACCACAATATTTTTTATCAGTATTTGAAAGCTAAACCCAGGAGTATCAACAAAATACAGAATAGGTGTGTCACAATGACTCTGGGATAGCGGGGAACCAGGGCCCCTAAGCTGTCTCTCAAGCTAGTGGCAATAAGCTTTCCCTATTCTGAGAAATACCTTAGTAAGGGTGGAAACACACCAGAAACGTGTTGATGCATAAGCTGTTTTAACAGTTTTCTTGAGTGTGTTTGATGTCCCGTGTACTTGCATTTACCAAGCAATGAAGAATAAATTGTTTATTTTGAGGTGGACTCATTCATTAGAAAGCAATCCTGCCATTTTGTGAAAAATAAGATCAATTGGTGACTTATAAGAAGGTGTCACACAAGAAACATCTCATCATGTGTAATACCAGGGAGCTGTCTCAAGACCTTCACAACCTTATTGTTGTAAAACATACTGGTGGCATTGGTTACAGATGAATTTCTACACCGTTGAAACTTCTATTGAGCACTGTTGGGAGCATAATCTGGAAGTGGAAAGAACATAATTTATCCATAAACTGACCATGACCAGGTGCTCCTCGCAAGACTTTAGACAGAGGAGTGAAAAGAATTATTGGAAGAGTTGTCCAAGAGCCAGCGACCACCTGTGGGGAGCTTCAAAACGTCCTGGAATTCAATTGTTTCAAATAAAATAAGTAATGCACTCATTCTCCATGTCCTGTAATGCACTCACCACGCAAGACTCCTTTAATGAACAAAAAGCATGTTCAAGCACGTTTAAAGTTTGCTCAACCACATTTAGAGAAGCCTGTGAAATACTGGGATAATATAGTCCATTCAGATGAGATCAAATTTGAACTCTTTGGATGCCATAATACATACCATGTTTGGAGGCCAAAAGTCAAATCACCCCAAAACACCATACCAATAGTAATGTTTGGAGGTGGTAACATCATGGTGTGTGGCTGTTTTTCAGCATTCAGCAATGCCAAATTTCAATTAATTGAAGGAAGAATGAAGGGACAAATGTACTGAGACATTTGTGATAAAAATCTGCTGCCATCTACCAGGATGATGAAGATCAAACCAGGGTGGACATTTCAGTAAAGATCCCGTTACACGCTAAGATTTATTTGACGATCTCAGTAGCGATGTGACACGCCCAGATCGTAGTTACGAATTTGCCGAGATCGCACATAGGTCGTTTTGTAGCGGTCACACGTACACATTTCACAAACGACACAACATCGTTCAGCGATATATTGTTTGACCAAGGCGGTCGTGTGGATGTTGTTCGTCGTTGGCAGGGTGTCAAACGTAGCAATATGTCTGCTGCGTTCCAAACGACAAACAATATTTTGAAACTGAACGACGTGTCAGCGATCAACGATTTTCAACCTATTTGTGATCGTTCGGAGTCGCACGTAGGTGTCACACGCAACGACGTCGCTAACGACGACAGAAGTGCGTCACGGAAACTGTGACCTTGACGACATATCGTCAGATAAATCATAGCGTGTAACGGGGCCTTAAGACGATCCCTAAATACACTGCCAAGAATACTCTCAATTGGTTTCAGAGAAAGAAAATAAAGCTGCTAGAATGGCCAAGCCAGTAACCTCACCTCAATCCAATAGAAAATTTATGGCACGAACTGAAGCTCAGGGTTCATAGAAGGAGCCCACTGGACCTTCAGGATTTGAAGAGTGTTAGTGTGGAAGAATGGGCCAAAATGCCACTTGAGCAATGCATGCCACTTGTTTGTCCATACAGGAAGCATCTTGAAGCTTCATCACCAACAAAGGCTTTTGTACGAAGTATTAAAATAATTTCAGTAAACGTGTTGAATACTATTTCTCTTTGTCATTTCTCATTATTAAACATACCGTAATTTATGGACATCTATGGTGCTCCACGCAAAAGAAATCCTACCTCTGTGCATAGTTACGTCAATTTTGTTCTGCACGTTTTCAAGGCTAATAATCTCCAGGTCATGTTCTTTGGAGACCAGGTCAAGTAAAAGGGTGCACAGATTTACGGTAATCTCTAGGTTAATTTGCTCTGTGCTTTTTATGTTAATCCAAACGTATTACCTTCTTTCTATATATAACTCATCTGCTGGGAGTTTGTTTCCATCAATTTACTTCTATTCATGCCTTTATACTGACTTTCAACTTGCCACCCACCGCAGCGTCTTGATTTGTCATGTTGGTTTGAAACGTCTATCTCGGAATTTCAGTATTTCTCAGAACTGCGCGTCTCCCACCTGTGCTGAAGAAACCCTTTGCGTATTTAAGTTTCTATCTCTGAAAAACCAAACTGCTTGCTTGAAAGCTGCATAATAACACTGACATCTTTCAATCTAAACATCCACAGCGTTCTTTATCAGCAAATTACCAGTGAAGAAAAGCATTGTTTCTGCAATACACTTTATATTTCCACAGACTAAATGGTAGCCTGTTAGGAAAAGATAAAATAGCCAAAGAGACAAAGAAATTTCTCATTTTTCAATCACAATAATCACGAAAACAGCAATCAATGTAGTAAATAAATGCTGACCGCAAAACATTACAAGCTCGGATAAGCGAAGCTTAAAGCGGCTTATCTGTAGTGCGGGTGTTCAAAAGTAATCCAATCAGATGTAGACAAACGCCGGAGCAAACAGCCGCAGATTGCCGGCTGGTTTTACTGTGGTCATAAAATTACAAAGATGTACAGTGTAACCTCATGATTATCAAATTACACAGGGCTGAGCTTACCCTAAATATCCAAAAACCACTTCAGTGCTTGTTTGAGTCCTTGTTGGCTAATTTCATGGTTATCAGATCTACGTAAATAAATTATGTCCTCAATGTAGGTGGGCATTTCAAGTACATGCTAGAGTTTCACATGTCTTTAAGAAAACCTTTCTGATAGGGAACCTTTAAAGGGGTTGTCCACTACTAGGACAACCCCTTCTGAATCCATATGTTTCCCCCAGGTAAAATAAAGTCTGTACTTGTGGCGCCCCTGGGACACCAGGTTGCCACAGAGTAATGCATCTCCTGGAGGTGTGATAGCCATCCTGGATTCTAAGGACACCTCTGCCGGTAAAAGCCAACACACCAGCACCATCAGGTACACACCTACACCCCAACACCAGGCTGCGAAAATGCCTAGCAACAGATGACAGGGATGGGCACTCATTGGTTAAATGGGGCATCCAATTTGTAGGGGGAGAGCCAGCAGGGGGAGGGAACAGTGGTGTGGTAGATGGCAGCTGGCAGGAAGCGAGTTCAGTTCAGTCTGTGACAGGAAAGAGTTCAGCCAGGAGTGAGGTTTGAGAAGAACAATATGTTGAAGGGAGAGTTCTGTGGGACCCGCAGTCTGGGCGATGTGAGGACTGGGGTTCGGCCTGGCCACCGGTGTCGGGTGGACTAGAGGAGCAGTCAGAGAGAAGCAGAGGACATAAGAGCAGTGAGGGTCTGGAGAGGCCAATTGGTCTGGTGGCGCGGCAGCCACAGAGCTGGCAGGGCCTGAAGCTGTTTGAGTACCTGGTGAAACTAAAGGTGCAGGAAGGGTTCATCTCACACGGTACCAGCACGGGAGACTGAGAAGAAGGGATTCCCTGGAGTCCACCTTGGTAGAAGACCGTACCGGGCGGCTGCACCTTTTACTGTGAGTAAAGTGACATCAACCGCAGCAGTTGTGTGGACTGAATCATTGCCAGCACACTGCACTGCAACACCAGCTCCAAACACTACTACCACCATCATTATCACCTGCTGGGGCCAAGCCCTACTTGCGGACGGCCCAAGTCATCAGAGCTGCACATTCCATCAGCCCTAGCAGAACTCCGCAGCGGCGGCCCCCAAATCTGGCCACACACCGCAAGTGGCGTAGTCACTACAATCCCCTTTTTATTTTAAAACCCCCTTTATTCATTTCAAAAGACACCGCCAGGGTCACGGAACCGGACCCCGCCACGGCTGTCGTCACCGGATTAGTCCGGCCCGGTTCTGAGTCCCCCGACCCTGGGGCGGGCGTGTCATGCTCACCTCTCGTACCGGTGCCCTTACAGCGATGCCGCGGTTCACGTTCCTGGGGCTCACGTGACGTTATGATGTCACGCGAACCCCGCATCCGATTAGCGCCAACTTCTGTCTCCCCACCTTTGGACCAAACAAGTTAACGAACAGGAAGTGAGTGCTTGCTGTGGTTGCCGCTTACTCCCTGTTGATTGTTCTTCTTGTCCAAAGCGGGGAGACGGAAGCAGCCGCTGACTGGAAGCAGGGCTCGTGTGACGTTACACCAGTTCGGGAGGTGAGTATAGGCTTTATTATTTTAACTAGGGAAAACGTGGAATCAGAAGGGGTTGTCCTAGTAGTGGACAACCCCTTTAAATCAGTATTTGTACATAGGGAAATCCTCCAAGAGAGGGATGGATATAGAATGGAAAAATCTCCCGCTTGTTTCTTAATACGTTTTCTTTAGGTTATGTGCCCACAATCAGGACTCACTGCATCCTGGAAATTGGCAGGTCTAAACAATTTTAGTCTGCCATGTATTGGGGCATTTAAGCTGGCCATGCATGTTCGGGCAATGGTTATTTAGTCAATGCTTGTGTGGCGCCCCTGACCTGGTCAGGCACCACTGAGTACTGCACCCATGCTGGGGACAGTACAATACAGGTAATCCAGAAGGCTGACAGGGGTGTGGTACACAGGCGCATAGTGATCAGGTCTCACACATGTACCCATGAGAGGACCCCTGGGGATCCCAGGAGGGGGAAAAGCCTTGACCTTCACTGGAATAGTGGAGGGGGCCAAAAGCCTCCATCTCCTCTCAAGGGGTGTGGTAAGAGAATCTGGTTGCTAGGTGGCGTAGGCAAGAACAGGAGAGGAGGGGCAGTGAGTCAGTTAGAGCAGAACTCCATAGGGCTCAGTGAGGAGCAGACCTGTGGGGCTGTTGCTGTCTAACAGCGCCCGCGCAGTGGCTACTGACGGGGGAGAACGGTCAACTAGGAGTGCTACCCGAAATCCATCTTCAGCTAAAGAGAGAGCAACGGAGTGGGAAGTAAGGAGACTGCTAGAGAGTACCAGGCCCAAACGGGCGGCAGATCCCGAAGCGGAGATAGATCCAGCTTTCTTTTGCTAAACCTGCCGGTGTGGGGCTCTCAAAGCCCACGCCACAACACCACAAAAAGCCGCAGCCACGTAGCCACAGTTAGGGCCCATAGCTCACAGGAGGCAAGAAGCTGGAGTGATCTGGCCCAGGCGACAAGCACACGGCGAACGAAGGGGAGAGAGGCTGCAGCATCTTCCCTGGGTGACCCCCATAGGGACTCAAAGTCGGGGTCACCCCAAACCACCAAGGGCTAAGGAAGGCGAGTTGGTAGTCACCCTCATAAAGTCAGCCTGAAGGATACCTGGTTCCCACCTGGTTCATCTCAGCTACGCCCGGGCTACTCACCCTGCCATCAAATGTGAGTAAAGCCCTTGAAAGACAGTTCTGCCTGTGTGAGTCATTCTGCGACTTGTAGTACTACGCATCTACACCGGGCCCTGGGGCTTGCCTCACTCTCAGGAGGCTATTCCAACTAACTGCACACACCATCAGCCCCAGGCGACCCTCAACCTGCAGTGGCGGTCCCTACTGGCCGCAATACTGAGAGTGGCGTCACGACAAGAAGAAGATCTCCTACCTGTGACCAGATCCAGCCGAGTGGAGTCCCTGAAGGTAATGCACCGACACAACACCTGTGGGGCTTCACATCTGGCGTCACGAACAGGATAAGGACTAGACCTGTCCAGACAGGTGACCATGTGCCTGGGCGGTCCGCTTGAAAAATTGGAAGCGCCGCCATATTGCCACCATGAAAAGCGCGCTGAAAAACAACAGCAGCCCGCGCTGGAAGAAGTTACCGCCCACGAAGAGGTGTGGCTACCCAGAGATCCCCTGCAGAGTTCTGACCTTGCCAGCTATGAGAGTGGAAGCGTCCAGAGACGTCGGGACAGAAAGGGAGCCACAAGCCTGCTGCTGGGAGAGGAGCTGCTGAAAGAGGCAGAGCAGAAACTGAACAGCTTGCTATCAGAGGCAACGGCGAGTCCACAGCTGGAGAGTCGTGCAGAAGAGGGCGCAGAAGAAATGGCGTCTGACCGCAGAAATCCAGAACCGGGCTCCGCTGCCTGGTGGTATCGGGAGCTGGCCCAGTTCTGCGACCGACTGGAGACCCGGGTTGTGGAGCAGATCCGGGAAGAACGAATGGAAATGCTGGAGATGACCGCGGCGGTTCGGGCCTATGAAAGGAGAGCCGCGCGCCGAGTGCCAGACAGGACGGCGATGACGCAGACCCCGATGCTGCCACCGGTGGGTGAGTCGAGTGATGCCCCGGCCAGCGCAAGTGCCCCGACCCCTGCTGCCACGCCCGCGGTCCCCGAAGAGGCGTCCGGTGCGGCGACGCTGAAGCAGGCCGCAGCCACACCAGGTGCGGCCTTCCAAGCCCCAGCGGCCGCAGCGATGCCCTGCTCGGCCCACCAAGACCCGGTCCCTGCAGCAACGCCCAGTCCGGCCCGCAAAGAACCGGCTGCCACCGCGACCCTCATCCGCGCCGCAGGCGTAACGCTGACCCAGGCCGCCGCCCTGCTAGGCCCGGCCCGCCGAGACCCCACCGCCGCAGCAACGCTCGTCCGCGCCGCAAGTGAGGTGCTGAACCAGGCCGCAGCCACGCCAGGCGCGGCCCGCCAAGCCCCGGCCGCCGCAGCGATGCCCTGCTCGGCCCACCAAGACCCGGTCCCTGCAGCGACGCCCAGCCCAGCCTGCACAGATTCCATCACAGCTGCGACGCCGATCCAGGCCGCCGCCATACAGGGCGCGGCCCGCCAAGACCAGGCCGCCGCCATGCCGGGCGCGGCCCGCCAAGACCAGGCCGCCGCCAAACAGGGCGCGGCCCGCCAAGACCAGGCCGCCGCCATGCCAGGCGCGGCCCGCCAAGAAGAGATTACCTCATCATTTACCCCGGCCTGCAAGGCCAGAGCAGACACCGCTCCCCAGTCCAAAGAGGTCCCTGCTAGGAAGACCCTGATAGGAGAGGACCCCGAATACTGGAAGCTGAAGGCTGACCTAGAGGCCCAGTTCCCACAAGAGATGGTGGATCGGTATCTGCTCCCTCCGCATACCCCCAAGGAGATTCAGGCAACCCCTGCAGCCGCGCCAGAGAGTCCACCGCCCAGACCAGCTGAGGACCACTCATCTCCAGCGCTACCACAACCAGAGTGCTCAGAAGCACTAAGGGGGAGAGGAGGCCAGGAAGCTGAGGAGCTGACTCTGGAGCCACCAGCAGTGGAGCAATACTCAGAGCCGGAGATGTTACCCTATTCCCGTTGGGATGAGGAGGACTTGACACCGTCTGCTGACGAAGACCAGCCCAGAAACCTCACCTGGGGCCCTGCAGGCATTGAGGTAACAGCCCAGCAGAACCCAGCCCGCAAGACCAGGCGTCGCAACAGAACAACGCTGTCCCCTGCACCACAGTCTCCAGAGCAGAGAGAAGTCACAGCCAGAGACCTACAGGAGAAAAGGTTCCTGAGAAGAGCCAAAGCCCAGGTCAGAGGACCCCTTTGCAGAGGAGTAGTAGAGGATTTCAATTTGAGAAGTGGATATGGATTCATTGTAGCCCCTGGTATCAAAGAAGGGATATTTGTCAACAGAAGAGATGTGAACGCTCATCTGCCTAGAGGACACCCTGGCAGAAACTTAAAGATGGGAAATACAGTACAATTCACTATGCATGAAGGCGAAAGAGGATTGTATGCGCTTGATGTAGCACCATGTCCCAAAGAAGAAAGAAAAGACAGAGATACAGAAACAGATGCAGCAAAGGAAACAGATGAAGATCAAGAAAGAAAAGACAAGGAACCTACAGATGAAACTACCTCAGACGACGACAAAGACCAAGAAAGCAACAGGTGCCGCAGCCCAACAGGCCCAAGCCCTGGTATGGAGGAGTAAAGGAAAGTAAGAAGTTACCAGTTGAAGTTTTGAAAAGTTTTGTTTTGCAACGTTCACGTTTAAGCATGTGCCCACAAAAACTATTGTGAGAAAAACCATAAACCTTAAGGCTATGAACTGGCTATAGCCACAAACTCTCGCAGTGTAAATAGTTACACCAGAGGGCACCACCACCACCAGAGTCAGCCTGTTTAGGGGCTTGGCTCGTCTGCAACCAGGAGGAGCCCGTCCGTATATAGGGCCTTGGCTCACCTGCGACCAGAGAGCATGCCTGTTTATGGGGCCTGGCTCTCCACCACAAAGAGGGTACCTGGTCAGCACCAACTGTGGAGGCCGCCTCTGCATCCTGCCAGAAGAGGCTGAAGACGCGGATCCACCAGGCCAGGTATACCCTGAAACCACCAGCCCATGAAAGCCGCCTCTACATCCTGCCAGAAGTGGCTGAAGCCGCGGCCAACGTGAAAGGGTTTTGGGTGGGTTGACGGACTTGTGGGTGGAGGGTGGTGATGTATGGTACCTGGTGCTTTTAAAAATGTTTTACATGTTTTAATGTTTTATGCATTTTAAAATGTTGTCTTGCAGCCCGAGGACGTGCTGGTGATAACTAAGGGGGAATGTGGCGCCCCTGACCTGGTCAGGCACCACTGAGTACTGCACCCATGCTGGGGACAGTACAATACAGGTAATCCAGAAGGCTGACAGGGGTGTGGTACACAGGCGCATAGTGATCAGGTCTCACACATGTACCCATGAGAGGACCCCTGGGGATCCCAGGAGGGGGAAAAGCCTTGACCTTCACTGGAATAGTGGAGGGGGCCAAAAGCCTCCATCTCCTCTCAAGGGGTGTGGTAAGAGAATCTGGTTGCTAGGTGGCGTAGGCAAGAACAGGAGAGGAGGGGCAGTGAGTCAGTTAGAGCAGAACTCCATAGGGCTCAGTGAGGAGCAGACCTGTGGGGCTGTTGCTGTCTAACAGCGCCCGCGCAGTGGCTACTGACGGGGGAGAACGGTCAACTAGGAGTGCTACCCGAAATCCATCTTCAGCTAAAGAGAGAGCAACGGAGTGGGAAGTAAGGAGACTGCTAGAGAGTACCAGGCCCAAACGGGCGGCAGATCCCGAAGCGGAGATAGATCCAGCTTTCTTTTGCTAAACCTGCCGGTGTGGGGCTCTCAAAGCCCACGCCACAACACCACAAAAAGCCGCAGCCACGTAGCCACAGTTAGGGCCCATAGCTCACAGGAGGCAAGAAGCTGGAGTGATCTGGCCCAGGCGACAAGCACACGGCGAACGAAGGGGAGAGAGGCTGCAGCATCTTCCCTGGGTGACCCCCATAGGGACTCAAAGTCGGGGTCACCCCAAACCACCAAGGGCTAAGGAAGGCGAGTTGGTAGTCACCCTCATAAAGTCAGCCTGAAGGATACCTGGTTCCCACCTGGTTCATCTCAGCTACGCCCGGGCTACTCACCCTGCCATCAAATGTGAGTAAAGCCCTTGAAAGACAGTTCTGCCTGTGTGAGTCATTCTGCGACTTGTAGTACTACGCATCTACACCGGGCCCTGGGGCTTGCCTCACTCTCAGGAGGCTATTCCAACTAACTGCACACACCATCAGCCCCAGGCGACCCTCAACCTGCAGTGGCGGTCCCTACTGGCCGCAATACTGAGAGTGGCGTCACGACAAGAAGAAGATCTCCTACCTGTGACCAGATCCAGCCGAGTGGAGTCCCTGAAGGTAATGCACCGACACAACACCTGTGGGGCTTCACACTTGCTCAGACAACAGCTATTCCTCCTGACCCCCCATACATGTGCAAGATAGTGGTTAACCCTAGAACGCATACCTGGGGCCTCGCAAGCCTGCTAGGTCATTTGTTTTCTATGGTAGATTGTTATGCTTGCGCGTTCTAGGGTTAATTAGCCAGTGCCAGACATCTCAGGCAGACTTTAGCTCCCCTGAAAACAAAAGGATCAAAACTTAGAAATCCAACTTTCCCAACCCATTTTGCTCTAATATCTGCAGCTTCGAAAGAGTCTGAAGTCTCCTTTACACAATAGTCCAATGTGTACAGCCAGCTTTATTCTTAAGAGATGTCTCATTCCTTGTATCGATCTAGTTGCATGCACCCTATTTGAATCCTCTCTAGATTTCCTAGTTACCTTCTAAAGGACGCTGCCCAAGTATCTCCCATATGTAAGATGAAGGCTTCTGCAGCTGCTGCTACCGCATTTAGGGGTGCCGCCGTCAGCAATTATACCCATCTCCTTTTCTTGATATAATTCCAGTAGCTTAAGTACACTATTGTTATTTACAACTAATGTATAATATAGTCTACTAATTACGTATCATTACCAAAAACTAATTATATATATATATATATATATATATATATATAAAAAAGGTGATTCATAAAAATGAAAACAAAATACAAAACCTGATTCCAAGACAGATCTATTTGACATCTAATGCTAATTTTATTCTATTTTGCGCACCATTGACAGATACTCTGTCTTGTACCTCCACACTTCTGCTAAGCCCAGGTTTTCAATGCAAACTCCTTGACCTAAATTCAAAAATATACTCAGTATGGTTTTTAAATAAGATATAACTAGAGCTGCTCGGACTCGCAAAAAAAAACTGTACCAGCGGATCACTGCTCAATTAAATAAAAAACCTGATCCGCTCCGGAATCCGGTGCCCATATAAGTCTAAGGAGACCAGAATCCGGAGATTAAAAACGTTGGTGGAAGGGATAGGGGGGTAGGCGTGCACGCGGTATACTCACCCAGGCTTTGTCATGGTGGCAAACTCCTTCCGGGTCACTCTTTTCCCTTTAGCAGCCGACAATTGATTATTCACTGCTTTGGCCGCCCACTGGCACGTGTAATTAGATGCAGCTAGACGTGCCCCCACCCTGAGTGTCAGCGTGTCAGCTGACTGCAACCAATCACAGGCAACAGGACGGCAAGTGGGTGGGAAAAGCAGTGAAAGTTTCTCCGGGTCAATATGGTGAGCGTGCATGTAGACAGAAACACATGTGGCCCACTCCTGTCAGAAGAGTGTGCGGCTGTGCCGGTGATGCAATGTTCGACTCATGCGAGTCTGGCATGACATCACCTGGCACGACATGACGCTCTCTGAACATGAGCATGCATATACATAAAAACACATGCAGTCCGCTAGTGTCAGAAGAATGTGCGGCTGAGACAGTGATGTGATGTTAGACTCATGCCAGTTCCTTGCAAATATGACTCCAGTCTAAGAGAAACCGCATGCGTTTTTTTTAATTAAATAAATAATTAAAACAAAAAAACAGACATGCGGTCCCCACTAATTTTCATCCTCAGTTAAGATAAAGCCAGCTGCAGGCTGGTATGATCAGCCTGCAGCCGCCCGGTATTGCCGCATCCATTATATGTGACAATCCAGGTGCTTTACCGGCCCTTTCCATTGCCCTGGTGTGGTGGCAATCGAAGTAATAAGGGGTTAATAACAGTGCACAGCTGTTACTAAACTCTAGGTTAGTAATGGCACAGGCGTCTATGAGATACCTGCATCACTAACCTGTACATGAAAGTAAAGCAGTACAAACACAGAAAAATCCTTTATTTGGAATAAAATACAAAAACATACCCTCCTTCACCACTTTATTAATCCCCAACACTGCAGGTCTGGGGTAATCCACATGAGGTCCCAAGATGACTAGGGCTGAGCGGATCTGGACTGTAAAAGTCTGGATCCACGCAGTTTTAACACTCTCCGGGTGCATGATCTGGATTCGGCAATTAAAGTAAAAATAAACAAAAGAAGATATAAGTGAGAGTTTCATACTTACTGAGACTTGGTGTCATGGTGACACACTACTTCCGGGTCGTGCATTCACTTCCTGCACTGTCCATCGCATACACACAGCTGTGTTTTCCCCGCCCATCGTCCGTCCTCTCGTCTGTGATTGGTTGCAGGCTGACGCACCCCCCCAGCCTGTGACAGTCATCGCTTATCGCGGCTCAGTCATAGGCTACATTCAGAGCTGGCAGTCTTCTCTGTGGCTGCTAGCTGTGACATGTAGCAGAGCTGGATGTGTCGTCGTGGGACCACATGTGGATTACGCTGGAGCTGCAGGGTGTTTGGGCTGGATAAAGTGGTGAAGGAGGGCGTGTGTTTTGTACTTCAAATAAAGGATTTTTCTGTGTGTGATTATTTACATTCACTTACAGGTTTGTGTGATGCAGGTAACTGATAGACGCCTCTGCCATCACAAACCTAGGGTTAAGTAGCAGCTGTGCGCTGCTATTAACCTCTTATTACTACGATTGGCACCGCACCAGGCCAACAGGAAAAGCCGGCATCGCACCGGGATTGTCACATCTAATGGATGCGGCAATACTGGGTGGCTACGGGCTGGAATATACCAGCCCACAGCCGGCGTTATCATGGCTGGGGATGAAAATTAGGGGGGAACTGCACATCGTTTTTTTTTTTTTTAGTTATTTATTTAAATAAATAAAAACATAGCCGCATTCGGTTTTTCTTAGGCCGCAGTCACACTTGCGAAGGACTTCCGCGAGTCTGACATCACAGCACAACCGCGCACACTTCTGACAGGAGCATGCATGTGTTTCTAGGTACATGCACGCTCATGTTCAGACAGCGGCAGGCTGTGCTGGGTGATATCATAGCAGACCCGCACGAGTCTGACATCACCGGCATGGCAGCACTCTTCCGATATGAGCGCAGACACTTGCACTGCTTTCCCCGCTCATCGGCCATCCTCTTGTCTGTGATTGGTTACAGACTGACGCGCCCCGAGCCTGTGACAGTGTCTGCTGCAGTCATCGCTCATCTCGGCTCAGTTACACTTAGAGCTGGCAGTCTTCTCTATGGCTGCTCGCTCTGTGATTGGTTGCACTCAGCTGACCCGCTGCCACTAAGGATGGGGGCGCGTCTAACTGCAACCAATTACACGCGCCGGTGGGCGGGCTTCTCGGCTCCAGAAGAGAAAAGCGTGACCCGGAAGGAGTTTGCCGCCATAACAGCGCCTTAGTGAGTATGCCGGGAACACTTCTACCCCCCTTTTCCCTCCACAAACGTATTTAATCTCCGGATTCCAGTTCCCATTGACTTATATGGGCACCGAATTCCGAGGCGGATCAGACTCTTTTTAAAATCTGTCAGTGATCTGCTGGTCCTGGTTTTTGGGACGTTCGATCAGCTCTAACGATGATTCATCCAGCTCTGCTACATCTCACAGCTAGCAGCCATAGAGAATGAACGCCGGCTGTGAGTGTAGCCTATGACTGAGCCGTGATGAGCAATGACTGCATGAAGACACATGACAGGCTGGGGGCACGTCTGACTGCAACCAATCATAGATGACAGGACGGCCGGTGGGTGGTGAAAGCACGGAAAGCTGTACTGCGCAGTATAGGAAGTGAATGCGCGATCCGGAAGCAGTTTGCCGCCATGACACCGAGTCTCGTAAGTATGAAACGCTCACTTAAATCTTATTTTCTTTATTTTTCAATTCATTTCCCCAGTGCCGGATCCGAATTGTGCACCCGGAATCCCGGGTCCCGGTCCGGGACCCGAGCATCTTTGAAAACACACGGATCCGGGCTTTTACAGAACAGATACGCTCAGCCCTAGATATAACCTTTTCTAAGTGGCAGACAGGAGTAATACTGGACGGAGTATATATCTCACCCAGAAAGTTAACCTGGGTGAGATATTGCTGTAGCAACCTAGCTGCTGAGCTAACTCAGCTGAGTGAGTGTGCCTAATCACAGCCACATAAAAGGCTGAAGAAATTGTTTAGTAGGGGGGAGACAGCCTGAGGAGTAACATGCTGTGTTGTGAGCTAGACATGGACAATGGTACAAACTAAAGACCAGTGACTGGAGATTCAAGCCCTGGTAGAGTGAGTCAGGGATAACCTATATTAGTAAGCGCCCAGAAAGGGCAAGTGTTTATTGTTTTGTATTGCAAGTTTGTCGGCAATTCTATGGCTGCAAATAAATGCCTTGCATTTACTATTTTCTGTCACTACTGTGCCGCCCTATAATGCCCATAGCGCGTTAGACCTTTAATAACATATTACAAATAGGGATATGATACATATCTTTGGACATCAATTTGTGATTCCATCTGATCCTGTAGCCTCCTGATGAGTCTGTTATTTCCAAGTCATGTGGAAAATATGGGGACGAAACGCATTGAAGCATTTATAATCAACTGAGAACTTTTTTGGCGCAATATGTCTTGGCAATGTTTGTTATTATTATTTTTTTCACATTTGTGTGCAGAATTAGTGAGCCTTTTGTTGTACCTTGGGTCCTGAGCCACTTACTTTGGCTGCACCAGGAATAGGGATAGCAATGGCTAGCCGCCAAGGAAAGGGGGCACCACTGGGGGTGCTAAACCTTCATTGGTATGTAGGGGACAGTATTTAGGGCACTTTAGGCCTTGGTGGTGGCCCAGATTGGTTTGCTCTTTTTCTATTGTACTCTGTTTTTGTATTTTGTTGTATGTCTTAGGGTATATTGTTGGATATCCCTATTTTTACTATATTATTTAAGGTTATATCTCATTAAAAAACATACTGGGTATACTTTTGAATTACGGTATATATGACCCTGACAGTTTATCGTTATTTGTATTGAAACTTCTTGACCTACAGGTTTTTGCACATTGAGTCTACAGGGGAATGAGAACGCATCTGCCGGCTGCACAACGGCCTTATTCATGGTGAAACGGATGCATTTTAAATGACCGTCTTTATAAGATGTCTTAATTTGAAGGGCTAAAATTAACAAATAAAACTTTCAGAACAATTTGGAACAATGTGGTCTTAATAAATGTCTCCAACATGTTTTGATTGCAGATACCTATGTTTTCCAGGCGAGTAAATCTGATCGGTTATCTTGTTTCCCGCAGCTGAATGCAGCCAGATGGCATCTAAGGGCAGCACGCAGGATCCGATATGTCCAGTGCTCATCCAGCTATGCCCTATAATTGCCTGTAGATCCTAAGGTGCTCTGATGTTTCAGGAAGGTTGTAAAAGCAAATGTGCTACACTGCCAGCTTACATCATTTGGCTTCCTTGTCATTCTGTACCTCAAGGGTCCTCTCTATGGCTCACTGGACATTCTCCAGCAGCGAATGCCAAGTCTAATAAGCCTTGTGAGGGGTGTCTTGGTGCAGGCACTGACATACATTCTGATCTCTCTGCATAAGAACATGTGTGTAACAAAAGTGGCAACTGCTTGGTCTCGGAGGCTCCGTCTTCAACATTGTGACACAGAACAGTCCCATGTGATCCTCGGACTGTGATCTCACATCATTATAACCTACGCCAGGAAAATTCACTAATACTGTCATTTCAAAGTCCCACGCTGGGATTTGCGGTTACCTTTTCTTTAAGGTGCTCAGGCGGTGATTAATTTTTCCAGCTAAAATCATTTCAGTCAATACCTCCTACTTGGTTTCACGAACGTTATTAAAAAAAACCTCTAGGAATATTTCTCGTCACTGTCGTCCGAAGGAGCGAGTGCACCGGGAATAGAAAAAATGTTAATTTATTAGAAATCTGAGCAAAAAGCCATCAAGTCGGGGATCCCAATCTTGTGGCATATGTGCTAGGATTTGTAACTAACACTATTAGTCAGGATGCCGACACAAAAGAAAGCATCAGCAGTATCGTGAATTTTTATTTTCTGTGTCATTCTCGCTGATAAAATATAACATAATTATTTCATCACCTACTGATACATAATTCAACAGGCACTACATTAGAGGGCAATGCCGTCCTGGCTATAAAAGCCGAATACACCTTAGGGCAACCTTAGCAAATGAAATGTTCTGTGCATATGAGCTGTGTTATTAGGGCACTCTAGGAAAAACTGACCTGTTGGAGCAAAATCACTACAGTGATCCCTCTCCTATCGCGGGAGTTACGTGCTAGAGATCCCCACGATAGGTGAAAATTTACAAAGTAGCGGAGTTATATTAAACTTTATTATTTTTAGGATTATAAGACGCAACCCTCATTTTCCTCCACAAAAATTGGGAGGAAAATGAGGGGTGTGTCTTATAAGCTGAATGTAGTTTTGTAGTTGGTGGAGAGGGGTCACAGGAGGGGCTGTGCTGCACGCTGTATTGGGTATTGTGCTGTCGGCGGCGAGGCACGGGCCTCCTACTTGAAAATGTCGGCGGTGCGGGCTTCAAATAATGGCGCCCGGAGTCAGCGCATGTGCATGTTGAGCTCTCGGCTCAAGATCTCATCTGCGCACGAGCTGACTCTGGCCCATAGATCTCCCAGCAGCGGACTTAAGGAAAATGGTGCCAAGAGATGGCGAGAGCGCAGATGAGATCTCGATTCATCATTGAGCAGTTAGCTCAATCTACGCACGTGCCAACTACGGGCACAATATCTTTGATGCCTGCACCACCGACAGTTTCTGGGTGTTCCTAGTATAGCAGCGCATGCAACGAGCATCTGGGACATCCGCCGCACTGCCCGCAGCATTGTCCTACTCCACTACCGCCCCTGCCTCCTGTGACTCCGCTCCACCACTGCTGCTGCCCCCCTGGTAAGATAAAACCACATAGAACACATCAAAAAAGAAAAACCTACCAAAGATGCCAGACCATCTGGTAGGTTTTGCATTTGGTCTGGCATCTTAGGTAGGTTTTTCCCCCCTGGTAAGATACCAATGCATTATAAGACAGACCCCATGGTATATTTTTATTGTATTTCTTTAAATTTGGGGTGTGTCTTATAATCCGGTGTGTCTTATAAATAAACTATACCTGCGATAAGTTAACCATGATATAGCGGGGGACAACTATATTGTGAGTGCCCCTCACTTTTGGCACCAATTTTCTCATCTAGTTTGAGACACTCAATTTTCGTCTCATTCAACAAGGGGTGTAGCTTACAGGTTGTGATTAAATGCAAAGTAAAGCCAAACAATAAAGATAAGTCAAGTTTAGAATGCAACACGAGCAATATAATAAATTTGGCCCATTATCCTTTTGGCTTAGGCTCTGTCTAAACTGCATCTGAGCTCACTGTTGGGTGCATAAGCTCCGAAAGCGAGACAATGGACACAGTCAGGATGGATGCCACTGTAACAGTGGCATCCATTTTGTTTTCTGTAAAGTGTTTTAATTTCTGAAGAAGATACATTTTCTACAAGCACTGACCTTCAAGCTATCTCTGAAGGAACACTCTGTCTATGGCTTTGAAGCTTCCTACCTGAATGCATCTAATGTCCAGTTGCCATAGATGAGGTTTGAGGCACGCACGTGTGCACACACACAAACACACACACACACACACACACACACACACACACACACAGCAGTATGCCCAGACAATGTTAATCAATGACTTGAGATTGAACCTAAAAAAAACCCAACACATTAGTTTGAGATTAATATCCAATTACTTAGAAAATTGAAATACAACCAATCAGTAGTAAGATGGTAATGCAACCATTAAGATACGCCCAAAATTATATTGTATAAATATGTATTAACTAGAAGGTGGCCCGATTCTACGCATCGGGTATTCTAGAATTTACGTATTGTGTAGTTCATGTATGATTTTTGTTATATATATATATATAGATGTTGTTGTGTGTAGTTACCAAGTGTTTGTGTAGGGCGCTGTACATGTTCTGGGTGTGGCGGGGGGTGAGAGCGGTGTTGTATGTGTGTTGCGTGTGTTGCGTTGTTTGTGGAGCGCTGTGTGTCTGTAGTGTTGTGTGTGTGTGTGTTGTGCGGTTTGTGTGTGTGTGTGGTGTGTTTTGGGGGGAGGTATGTTTTGAGCAATGTGTGTGTTGTGCGGTATGTGCGTATATTTGTGTGTGCTGCGGTGTTTGTGTGTTGGGTGTTGTGTGTGCAGCGTTGTCTGTGTGTGTGGGTGTCTGTGTAGGGCGTTGTTTGTGGTTCCCAGTGTGTGTGTGTTGTGCAGTGCGCGTGTGTGTGTGTTGGGGGGAGGTGTGCACCTTCCATCGTGCTCCATCCCCCATGCTGCGCACCCCCCATCGTGCTCCATCCCCCATGCAGCGCACTCCCAAACGTGCTCCATCCGCCATGCTGCGCACTCCCAAACGTGGTCCATCCGCCATGCTGCGCACTCCCAAACGTGGTCCATCCGCCATGCTGCGCACTCCCAAACGTGCTCCATCCGCCATACTGCGCACTCCCCATCGTGCTCCATCCCCCATGCTGCGCACTCCCAAACGTGCTCCATCCGCCATGCTGCGCACTCCCCATCGTGCTCCATCCGCCATGCTGCGCACTCCTAAACGTGCTCCATCCGCCATGCTGCGCCCCCCCTATCATGCTCCATCCGCCATGCTGCGCACTCCCAAACGTGCTCCACCCGCCATGCTGCGCACTCCCAAACGTGCTCCATCCGCCATGCTGCGCACTCCCAAACGTGCTCCATCCGCCATGCTGCGCACTCCCAAACGTGGTCCATCCGCCATGCTGCGCACTCCCAAACGTGCTCCATCCGCCATGCTGCGCACTCCCAAACGTGCTCCATCCGCCATACTGCGCACTCCCCATCGTGCACCATCCGGCATGCTGCGCACTCCCAAACGTGCTCCATCCGCCATGCTGCGCACTCCCAAACGTGCTCCATCCGCCATGCTGCGCACTCCCAAACGTGCTCCATCCGCCATGCTGCGCACTCCCAAACGTGCTCCATCCGCCATGCTGCGCACTCCCAAACGTAGTCCATCCGCCATGCTGCGCACTCCCAAACGTGCTCCATCCGCCATGCTGCGCACTCCCAAACGTGCTCCATCCGCCATACTGCACACTCCCAAACGTGCTCCATCCGCCATACTGCGCACTCCCCATCGTGCACCATCCGGCATGCTGCGCACTCCCAAACGTGCTCCATCCGTCATGCTGCGCACTCCCAAACGTGCTCCATCCGTCATGCTGCGCACTCCCAAACGTGCTCCATCCGCCATGCTGCGCACTCCCAAACGTGCTCCATCCGCCATGCTGCGCACCCCCCATCATGCTCCATCCGCTTGGGAGTGCGCAGCATGCCGGATGGAGCACGATGGGGAGTGCGCAGTATGGCGGATGGAGCACGTTTGGGAGTGCGCAGTATGGCGGATGGAGCACGTTTGGGAGTGCGCAGCATGGCGGATGGACCACGTTTGGGAGTGCGCAGCATGGCGGATGGACCACGTTTGGGTGTGCGCAGCATGGCGGATGGACCACGTTTGGGAGTGCGCAGCATGGGGGATGCAGCACGATGGGGAGTGCGCAGTATGGCGGATGGAGCACGTTTGCTCAGCCTCTCTCCTTCCAGCCTCCCTCAGCATCAGCCTCCCCCTCCCAGCCTTCCCCAAGATCAGCCTCTCTGCTCCCAGCCTCCTCCAGCACGCCGTGCTCCTCTGCCGACACTCACCCACACCCGATCGCATCCACTCACCCACACAACCGATCGCATCCACTCACCCACACAACCGATCGCATCCACTCACACACACAACCGATCGCATCCACTCACACACACCCGATCGCATCCACTCACACACACAACCGATCGCATCCACTCACACACACACAACCGATCGCATCCACTCACACACACCCGATCGCATACACTCACACACACAGACACTGACGATATTGCACATACGCGCTGATACTCACAACATCCGGGGATATCACATGCTTCTGGCCATGTGATCCTCCGTCAGGTCCTGGAAGCTCACAACAGCACAATATCGCCGCCGAGAAGCAAGCGATATCCCAGGATGTTGTGAGTATTTGGATGCGATGTGATGTGTGTGTGTGAGTGAGTGTGATCTGATTTGTGTGTGTGTATGTGTGTGTGTGTGTGTATGTGTGTGTGTGTGTGCTGTTATGTGTGTGTATTTTCCGCAGCTGCAGGACCTTGATGTGTGGATGCGATGTGATGTGTGTGTGAGGTGTGTGTGAGAGTGAGTGTGAGCCGGTGTACACTGGTAACTATGATACACATCGGGTAACTAAGGGACCTTAGTTACCCGATGTGTATAATGGTTACCAGCTTTCACGGCCTCCGTTAAGATCCCAGCATCGCAAGGTTATGTCTGGCGCTGCCGGGATCCTGACGGAGCCGGTGTAGAAGCAAGTGATATCCCAGCATGTTGTGATGTGTGGATGTGATGTGTGAGGTGTGTGTGAGAGTGAGTGTGATCTGATGTGTGTGTACTCACCTGGGAATCGGAGCCCCGTGTCAGTTGGGCCACAGCGAGCGTGCATTGCGTGAGGGGGGCGGGGCCTGCAGAGAGCCGGGGCGAGAGGCCAATCCGTGTGGGGGGGCGGGGCCATGGCGAGCCCAGCGGCCAATCAGCTTTGTGTCACCGTAAGGACACAATTTCGGAGCATGACAGACAGACAGACAGACAGAATAAGGCAATTATATATATAGATTTTCTTTAATAAATGAGGAATCTTGTCATACTTTGAACTCTGCTGGTGTGTGTGACATTATTACCTCCATTGACAGCATTCATGTGTGACATGAGGCGGATCCCTGTACAACGCTGGTCCCCATAGTTGCCGTAACATTTTGTTTGGTGGAGAAGACAGGCACAATAGCGTCGTGGAACTGCAGACCCTTGAGCAAACCAGGACTCGGGAACAACTGCGGCAAGTAGCCCATTGTGTTACTGCCTGCCTCCTGTAGCTGTGCCCATAACTCTGTAGTCTGGTCATATGACATGGATGCCTTCACTGTGTCTCAGTGAATGAAAAATTTGTTTTCCTTTTTGGTGCTATTATATGTGCTTTACTGTCTACCTAGGCATATGATTCTGAGAGTGGCTGAGATAAGGGAACTCGGGAGATAGAGTGAATGAGCTATCATCCCAAGAGCTAAAAAGTTGGGGTAGCACTGTCCCTCTATATTCTACAGGTACAAAATGCTGATTATATTGAGTTTAGCTGAATTGTTTGATAATCTTTCTAATGATATATTTGAGGTTTTGAATATTACTGCTTCTCAGCTGCTCCCTGATTACCAGAGTAATTACACACTTTTTTTCTAGATTACCTTACTGCATCCCAAGGAGACTTTGTCAGATAGTGGGACCTTCCTGCTGCCGCTATGCGGATAACACCAATACATCAAGGATTATGCATGATGTCTAGCATGTCAGATTGCTCAAAGATGAGTTCAGAAGACTCCATTCCCAAGAAGACTGGGACTTCCAATGTCCTGATTGCCTCAGGTGGCTTAACCCCATCAACTTGTTCAAAGGAATGGGAGGATGGCTGGTGCGCATCATGTACTTTGTTGCAAAGATATTGGCAATAATTTGTGTCTATTTTCTTGTGAAAATAATTATATTTTGTGTCTCTAAACTTGCCAAACTTAGAACCAGACATGTTAGGATTGAAATTGATGTTACATCTGCTTCTGTTGTGTACTCCAAAACATAGGGTCAAAGGTAATCCTGTCAATAACTATCTGTTAGTATAGCTCGACTGTCTCTCCTTTCTGGAAGATGATCCCCAGTGTTTAAAGAACAGGCGGAGGACTTTATTACCGGAAGGGGGACCCACAGTTGCATATTTATATAGTATCTTTTTGGGAATAGCAGAGATCTAATATATAAAGCTGAGTGTATGTGTGTGTGTATATTCGCTAAAGGAATCCACACCGTCGCATTTACAATCACGAAATTTTGCACAGACACCTCATGTGACCCAGGGAACATCATAGACAAGGTTTTGACAGGAAAATGTAACCCCATGCTTTACAGTTACTCTCCAAAAAACATGCCTCCATTAAAGTGAATAGAGCCTGGAACTACAGGTTATTAATATGAGCTGTGATTGGTTGCTATAGGAACAAAGGACATTGTTCATATAAGAAGCTTATGTGTGAGGTAATAAGATATCGGTGGGGAGACGGATAGAGAGAGACAGAGACAGACAGAAAGACAGACAGACAGAGAGACAGACGGGGAAAGAGACAGACAGATGGGGAAAGAGACAGACAGATTGGGAAAGAGACAGACGGGAAATGAGAAAAACAGAGACAGACGGGGAAAAAGACAGACGGGAAAAGAGACAGGCAGACAGACAGACAGAGAGACAGACAAAGACAGATGGGGAAAGAGATAAACCTTGATAGAGACAGACTGGGAAAGAGACAGGAATAGAGACAGACAAGGAAGAGACAGACAGGGAAAGAGACAGACAGGGAAAGAGACAGACAGGGAAAGAGACAGACAGGGAAAGAGACAGACAGGGAAAGAGACAGACAGGGAAAGAGACAGACAGGGAAAGAGACAGACAGGGAAAGACAGAAAGAGATGGACAAAGACAAACTGGGAAAAAGACAGGAAAAGAGATGGGGAGACAGGGAAAGAGACAGATGGTGAAAGAAACAGAGATAGACAGACAAAGAAAGAGACAGACAAACAGGCAGATGGGGAAGAAACAAACTGGGGAAATAAACAGGGAGACGGGGAAAGAGACAGGCAGACGGGGAAAGAGATAGACCGGGGAAAGAGACTGGCAGACGAGGAAAGAGACAGACTGGGAAAGAGAGAGACAGACAGGGAAAGCGAGAGACACAGAGATAGAGACAGACACAGAGATAGAGACAGACCGACACAGACACAGAGATAGAGACAGATAGACTGATACAAAGACAGACAGACTGATAGAAACAGACAGAGACATAGAAACAGACAGACAGAGACATAGACACAGACAGACAAGGAAAGAGACAGACAGCGACACACAGACAGAGACTGGGAGAGAAACAGAGAGACAGTTACTATCCCGGGCAATGCCGAGTGCTACAGCTAGTAAGATATAAAACTTAAGCATCTTATTGTTTTTTATTTACGATTAGGATTTTTTTAAAAAATTGCAGATTGGCTTTTAGACTGTCTTTGTTTTCTTGCCCATTGCTGGCTGCCTAAAGTATTAACCAATAATCTATTCTGACAGGGAGTTTTTAACTCTTTATTGTATTTTTTTTTTTAACTCCTTTGTATTTATGACCACAGAAAAAAATGGGAGCTGAACTAAACTCTTATGTTCTAATAAATCAGTTGAGAATAGCTCAGAAAAGACAGACAAAAGTCAAAATGAGCTTACTAATATTCACTTAACTCATTATGCAGCAAGCAGAAGAGCCCATAAAAGGCAAATGGTACCTTTTTTTTTCATTTTTAACTCAAAATGTATGCAATTAAACAATTGTCCACCAGTGAATAACTGTAAAGCAACTTGTGCAAACATCTTTTTATTTTTATAAAAATTAGTGGAACGAGAAAGATGATATGTTGCCAATAAAATGAAAGTGAATTTCACCTATCATTTTTCATCTTACCATGGCATCCAATACATAGCAAGGTTTTGAAACCACTCTACCAAGACAGTAACATTTACAAAATGCAGGACTACCGGCATGTTTGCAGAGATTCATATAACAGGCCTGGCGACATATCCCTACCATGGCAATTTTCGGACAATTTGGGAGCATTAAGAATGGATTTATGCATAAAATTATATTATTGAACAGTCAATATAATAAGTACAGAAAAGATAATAAAAAACACCAAAAACCATGTCTCAACACACAGATATATACAGTGCTGGCCAAAAGTATTGGCACCCCTGCAATTCTGACAGAGAATACTCAGTTTCTTCCTGAAAATGATTGCAATCACAAATTCTTTGGTATTATTATCTTCATTTATTTTGCTTGCAATGAAAAAACACAAAAGAGAATGAAACAAAAATCAAATCATTGATCATTTCACACAAAACTCCAAAAATGGGCCAGACAAAAGTATTGGCACCCTTAGCCTAATACTTGGTTGCACAACCTTTAGCCAAAATAACTGCGAACAACCGCTTCCGGTAACCATCAATGAGTTTCGTACAATGCTCTGCTGGAATTTTAGACCATTCTTCTTTGGCAAACTGCTCCAGGTCCCTGAGATTTGAAGGGTGCCTTCTCCAAACTGCCATTTTGAGATCTCTCCACAGGTGTTCTATGGAATTCAGGTCTGGACTCATTGCTGGCCACTTTAGTAGTCTCCAGTGCTTTCTATCAAACCATTTTCTAGTGCTTTTTGAAGTGTTTTGGGTCATTGTCCTGCTGGAAGACCCATGACCTCTGAGGGAGACCCAGCTTTCTCACACTGGGCCCTACATTATGCTGCAAAATTTATTGGTAGTCTTCAGACTTCATAATGTAATGCACTCGGTCAAGCAGTCCAGTGCCAGAGGCAGCAAAGCAGCCCCAATACATCAGGGGTCCTCCGCCATGTTTGACTGTAGGGACCATGTTCTTTACTTTGAATTCCTCTTTTTATTTCCTGTAAACTCTATGTTGATGGCTTTTCCCAAAAAGCTCTACTTTTGTCTCATCTGACCAGAGAACATTCTTCTAAAACGTTTTAGGCTTTCTCAGGTAAGTTTTGACAAACTCCAGCCTGGCTTTTTTATGTCTCGGGGTAAGAAGTGGGGTCTTCCTGGGTATCCTACCATGCAGTCCCTTTTCAATCAGACGCCGACGGATAGTACGGGGTGACACTGTTGTACCCTCGGACTGCAGGGCAGCTTGAACTTGTTTGGATTTTAGTCGAGGTTCTTTATCCACCATCCGCACAATCTTGCGTTGAAATCTCTCGTCAATTTTTCTTTTCAATCCACATCTAGGGAGGATAGCCACAGTGCCATGGGCTTTAAACTTCTTGATGACACTGCGCAGTGTAGACACAGGAACTTTTAGGTCTTTGGAGATGGACTTGTAGCCTTGTGATTGCTCATGCTTCCTCACAATTTGGATTCTCAAGTCCTCAGACAGTTCTTTGGTCTTCTTTTTTTTCTCCATGCTCAATGTGGTGCACACAAGGACACAGGACAGAGGGTGAGACAACTTTAATCCATGTCAACTGGCTGCAAGTGTGATTTAGTTATTGCCAACACCTGTTAGGTGCCACAGGTAAGTTACAGGCGCTGTTAATTACACAAATTAGAGAAGCATCACATGATTTTTCAAACAGTACCAATACTTTTTTCCATTGAAGACAAATTAAATGAAGATAATACCAAAGAATTTGTGATTGCAATCATTTTCAAGAAGAAACTGAGTATTATCTGACAGAATTGCAGGGGTGCCAATACTTTTGGCCAGCACTGTACGATTAAAAAAGAAAGCCAAGATTATTAGTCCTTCCACAAACCAAGCAAGGAACACAAGACTTACTACAATTAGTATTCTGCCCAGTGAGTCTTGTGGACACTTGCCCCCTCCCCTCTTTTATTTTATACAATGTGCTTACATACAAATGTAGCATTGACCATTTTCCTCCAAAACATTCATCTGCACTACTCATTTGTTTTAGTATTTGGCCAATATCATTGTCTCTCTTAAAAATACTTTAAAACTAAGACTACTTGAGTGTCATGAAGATAGTGGTGTCACACTGCGATGTTGCTTTAATGACGGTCAATAGGATCATCTTACAATGATCTACCATGGATTGAGTGTCATGAATATCCAACTGTGTTGGATTTTTGTTCTGAAGTACCATCCAACCCCATAGGCTTCAGTGTAAGCTTTATACGACTTGTGCCTCTCATGAGAAACATCTGCAATTTGCATTTCTTCTTTTAATTTCTTACCAAATCACAGTTAGAAAATATCTAACTAAAGTCGCCCAACTGATTTTGGTCACGTGACATGCTGTCGGGAAAATAGTCCACGTTAGCCTAATGTGGTGTGACCAGCCCTATTCGAAGACAGAATGTGTAATCAGAAAAGGACCTATTGTTTAAATTAGGTATTTGCCCCGGAAAAAAATGCTGCAAAAAAACAAAAAAAAAAAACAGATTTAACACAGTCAGTATAAAAAAATGATATATATCACAAAAGAAATCTAAATTCAAAATTGGAGGGAGAAGGGTTAATAGACCGCGTCGCCACATAAAAGAAGATCCATGTAAAAGGACCGATTTATTTGTTAATGCGTATCAAAGCCTAAGGTGCACTTTGCACGCTGCGACATTGCAGGCCGATGCTGCGATGCCGAGCGCGATAGTCCCCGCCCCCGTCGCAGCGGCGATAGCCTTGTGATAGCTGCCGTTGCGAACATTATCGCTTCGGCAGCTTCACATGGACTCACCTGTCCTGCGACCGTCGCTCTGGCCGGTGACCCGCCTCCTTATTAAGGGGGCGGGTCGTGCGGCGCCACTGCGACATCACACGGCAGGCGGCCAATAGGAGAGGAGGGGCGGAGATGAGCGGGATTTAAACATCCCGCCCACCTCCTTCCTTCCGCATATCCTACGGAAGCCGCAGTGACGCCGGTAGGGGATGTTCCTCGCTCCTGCGGCTTCACACACAGCGATGTGTGCTGCCGCAGGAACGAGGAACAACATCGGACCGTCGCGTCAGCGTAATCATGGATTACGCCGACGCTGCTCCGATGATACGATTACGACGCTTTTGCGCTCGTTAATCGTATCATTGAGCCTTTACACACTACGATGTCGCATGCGATGCCGGAAGTACATCATTTTCAATTTGACCCCACCGACATCGTACCTGCGATATCGTAGTGTGCAAAGCCCGCCTTATGGCTTCTTCCTCAGGACAAATCATACACCTGATATATCCTGAGGAGAAAGCCATAAGGCTTTCAAATTAGTTGACAAATAAATCATTCCTTTTACATGGATCTCCTTTTTTATGGTGGAGTGTTCTATTAACCCTTTTCTCTCCAATTTTGAATTACATATCCGTGTGGTTTCTGCTGCAGCCATACTTACACCATTATAGTGGTTGTGACTCTCACAACCACGCCAGGTGAGTCTACCCCTTACATCAATTTTGCTGACAGTTGTTTTAGGATAAGACCCTATTCCCGCTTAGTGTCTCTTCCAGCAATTATTAACCAAAAAAATAAATCTTGTAATTTTCAAACTGGCCTCTGGGGCTTTTTTTAGACTTTAACTTCCTATTGTTGCAGGAAACAACACATGTACATAAACACAATGGTCAGATCCCAGAAGTCGGGAGAGCTGTGACATTGACTGTTTTGATTTGTGGATCCTGTGTTATGAGTAGTGTACACAGGTTGTGGCCAATATGAAAATTGCAAGATTCCTATTTACATATAGGGATTACAAAGAGAAGGCTGAGCGGAGACTTAATAGCGGTCTACAAATATCTGAAAGTTAGTCACAGTGCAGAGGGAACCAATCTATTCTCATTAGCACAAGGAAGTAGAAGAAGCAATGGGATGAAATTTAAAGGAAGGAGATTCAGATTAAACATTAAGAAAAACATTCTGACAGTGAGGGCAGCCAGAGAGTAGAACAGGCGACTACGGGAGGTAGTGAGCTCTTCCTCAATGGAAATCTTCAAGTGGAAACTGGATAAACATATAGCTGGGATGATTTAGGAAAGCCTGCACTCACAGGGGGTTGGACCCGATGGCCCTTGAGGTCCCTTCCAACTCTTCCATTCTATGATTCTATATTTTTAATAATAAAAATATGAAAAAAATTGCTAAAATAAGAAAAAAATAGATGTAACATAAAAACCTGATTTAAATAGAAGGCATTTTTCTGATGATGCATGCCCTTTAAGAGACAAAACTCCAAGTTTAATGGAACTGGATTAAAAACCAACTTCAACGTCCAGCTTTGGATTTCTAAAAATATGAAAATCTAATGAAATGCATTGCAAATCTCAAGCTTCAACCACATATTTTGGATGGATTTAATATATACTTAACTACCGTAGATGTAAGTATTCTGATAGACTCAGACACTTTCCACAAAACATCTGCTCTTCAGCTGTGCCTGAACTTCTAAGAAGGTTGCAATTTAATCAGCATATCCACTTAAAAACTAACCACTTGTACATTTCAATATTCTAGTCTTACTTTGCCCAGAACAGGCAGCATTGATATCATTTTGTAATTGTAGAGTAGATGAGGGTTTTATGTAACGTTATTGGTGAAAACGGTGTTATAAGGCAGAGACGTCAAACCAATCTATGACGCAGGGATCAGCGACAACGGCAAATTCACTTCTCATTCACGTTCTTTACTACAATGAAGACAGTGCTGCAACATAAAAATAACCTCACAAAGCGAACAAGTGGATAACCTTCAGTGAAACATCTGAAAAAGCAAGACAAAGGCTGTGCATGTCAATATCGGAACACGATTCTCACGTCGCTTAACCCCCTCACGCTGTAATATATAGAAATGCATTATTTTCTATAGAGATTTAAAATAGCAAATATAAGGCAAAGTTTAAGGCTTGCTTTTATACCTTTTGTATATTTTTACAAAGAAAAAGGTGGCGTTCCAAAGTTAGAGGAAAGATACAAATATGTTTTAATTAAAAAGATTGGGCACCTTTTTACAAATTTCAGGTTTGTTTATTTTCTGAACAAAAAAAAAGAAAGAAATACAAGAAATTTAACTATATGAAAATGGCTAAAATATACCATATTTAAATGCAACAGTTTTTGTTAATGGGATATTCAGACACATGGATTATTACAGCTTTGTGAGGTTTGCAAATCAAAAAGGTCCGTGGAGCTTCTGTTAGGAGTCTCGACACAGAAACCAGCCAGATATCCCTCCGGGAAGGACCTAGCCAAGGGGTGACTCTTTTTAGGAGACCACCATAACCACCATATTAAGTGGCCCTTTTAGTCAATATCCAATTTTTTGACAAGTTTAAAGATATGACAAGGGAAATACTAAGGCCAGGTATCCATCCACAGACAGCTGTTTCGGGGTATTGCCCCTCATCAGTGTGGAATAGGATTGTAAGGTTTAGCAGAAATGAAGAAACTTCATAATATGCATTACAGAGGCCTAGATTACGTTACAGTAAATGACTGCATTTTTTGTCTCATTGCTCCCATCCAGTACACTGAGTGTGATGCCAGTGTTAGCACCTGGAACATCACTGACTGAAGGAGAGTCAGGATAGCACATACCAGATGGAGTGGGAGGAATATTAGGAAGGAAAATGTATGTACGCAGCAATTAATTAATCCATAGACTGTATAGAAAGAGTGAACGTTGTTGGTAATGTTTTTTGTTCTTATCACTATTTTTATTAAAGAAACAATAATAAATAAATTTGCTTTACACTAATATTCCCTGTCTTTTTATAAATAAGTTACGAGAGTTTTCTTATCAGTAAAGGCAGGATTACACCCCTATTCACAGCGGATGACACAGGATCCACCAATCACAATAGGATATGTCACAGTTGATCCTACTCCCCCCTCCCTTTACAATGACCTCTGCACACACTCAGACTCATACCTATGATAGGGTTGGGATCTGATTATTGAGACTATGCACATGTGTTGTTTCCTGGAACAACAGGAAGTTAGAGTCTATAAAGCCTCAATGGCCAGTGTGAAAATTGTAAGAGGTTTTTTTCCACTGTTAATACAGACTATAAGAGATGTATATATATATATATATATATATATATATATATAACACACACACACACACACACACACACACACATACACACACACAGTGTATATATATATATATATATATATATATATATATATATATATATATATATATATATATATATATATATATATATATATATATAATTATTTTTTTTTAAATACAGTTAGGTCCAGAAATATTTGGACAGTGACACAATTTTCGCGAGTTGGGCTCTGCATGCCACCACATTGGATTTGAAATGAAATCTCTACAACAGAATTCAAGTGCAGATTGTAACGTTTAATTTGAAGGTTTGAACAAAAATATCTGATAGAAATTGTAGGAATTGTCACATTTCTTTACAAACACTCCACATTTTAGGAGGTCAAAAGTAATTGGACAAATAAACCAAACCCAAACAAAATATTTTTATTTTCAATATTTTGTTGCGAATCCTTTGGAGGCAATCACTGCCTTAAGTCTGGAACCCATGGACATCACCAAACGCTGGGTTTCCTCCTTCTTAATGCTTTGCCAGGCCTTTACAGCCGCAGCCTTCAGGTCTTGCTTGTTTGTGGGTCTTTCCGTCTTAAGTCTGGATTTGAGCAAGTGAAATGCATGCTCAATTGGGTTAAGATCTGGTGATTGACTTGGCCATTGCAGAATGTTCCACTTTTTTGCACTCATGAACTCCTGGGTAGCTTTGGCTGTATGCTTGGGGCCATTGTCCATCTGTACTATGAAGCGCCGTCCGATCAACTTTGCGGCATTTGGCTGAATCTGGGCTGAAAGTATATCCCGGTACACTTCAGAATTCATCCGGCTACTCTTGTCTGCTGTTATGTCATCAATAAACACAAGTGACCCACCCAGTGCCCTTGAAAGCCATGCATGCCCATGCCATCACGTTGCCTCCACCATGTTTTACAGAGGATGTGGTGTGCCTTGGATCATGTGCCGTTCCCTTTCTTCTCCAAACTTTTTTCTTCCCATCATTCTGGTACAGGTTGATCTTGGTCTCATCTGTCCATAGAATACTTTTCCAGAACTGAGCTGGCTTCATGAGGTGTTTTTCAGCAAATTTAACTCTGGCCTGTCTATTTTTGGAATTGATGAATGGTTTGCATCTAGATGTGAACCCTTTGTATTTACTTTCATGGAGTCTTCTCTTTACTGTTGACTTAGAGACAGATACACCTACTTCACTGAGAGTGTTCTGGACTTCAGTTGATGTTGTGAACGGGTTCTTCTTCACCAAAGAAAGTATGCGGTGATCATCCACCACTGTTGTCATCCGTGGATGCCCAGGCCTTTTTGAGTTCCCAAGCTCACCAGTCAATTCCTTTTTTCTCAGAATGTACCCGACTGTTGATTTTGCTACTCCAAGCATGTCTGCTATCTCTCTGATGGATTTTTTCTTTTTTTTCAGCCTCAGGATGTTCTGCTTCACCTCAATTGAGAGTTCCTTAGACCGCATGTTGTCTGGTCACAGCAACAGCTTCCAAATGCAAAACCACACACCTGTAATCAACCCCAGACCTTTTAACTACTTCATTGATTACAGGTTAACGAGGGAGACGCCTTCAGAGTTAATTGCAGCCCTTAGAGTCCCTTGTCCAATTACTTTTGGTCCCTTGAAAAAGAGGAGGCTATGCATTACAGAGCTATGATTCCTAAACCCTTTCTCAGATTTGGATGTGAAAACTCTCATATTGCAGCTGGGAATGTGCACTTTCAGCCCATATTATATATATAATTGTATTTCTGAACATGTTTTTGTAAACAGCTAAAATAACAAAACTTGTGTCACTGTCCAAATATTTCTGGCCCTGACTGTACATCCAACATAAAAACTTGATTTAGTCAATGAGTAATTGTCTTATGAGCACTCCCTTGTTGGGTATCTGGCTATTGCTTTGTAAGCAAATTTATATTACGTATTACACAAAGTTTAGTCCTCTTCCTGTTGTTTTGCTATGTAGTTGATTTAGGAGAAATTTGAGAAATGGCAACCATTACAGCCTACATTATACTTGTGTTCACTCTCAGCTTCCCTTGTGTGTTGAATCTTTACTGAAGACAGGGGAACATCCCACGCTCCTATGTAGCTGTAATTAGGCAGATGTGCTATTGACAATTGTGGATTGTGAGTGATATCCACTGACATATACAATGTCAGCTGTATGAGGCACACATTAAAGTTTAGAGATCTTGATTTCATAATGCAAGCATTCTAGACATGTTAAAGAGTGCTCAACAACAGCATTGTATTGTAAAACAAGAAAACAAGAATATAATGTAAAAAAATATACTATACCTATATGGAAATACATGCAAATGGAAGGTACCAAAGAACAGTATAAAATGAGATTACATAAATAGTCAGGTAGGGATCTCTTTTTAAAAGTATTTTGTTATATATAGTCATTACACATGTAACAAACGTCCCACAATTGTATAGAATATAGTGTATGCATTGATCATATATATAAAAATCAGTGGCGCACTTACCTTAGCCATCATAGCGGCATATGCGGTATACAAGGGGTCATCTTCGAGCTTGCTGTGAAGAAAATAAACTTAATCAAAAACACAAAAAAAATATCTAAGGTATATAAAACTTCAATGATTAACTTCAGGGAACACTAGACAAAGATCTGGACTAGCTGAAGCAGAGGGACAGGCCATCAATATTAGGTCGGGGTAGTCCGGCTCTACGTACCCCTGATGGTCACACTGAAAGGCTTTTAAAAGGTTGTCAAGTTTGTCACACGTGTCATTGTTGGCTTTAGATGGAATTGGTCAGTAGGATCAACTCTTCTAAGCCATCTACATGGGCATGTAGGTCATAAGAAACTGAATAAGTGACATCTTGATATCTGTGATCTAAGGTCTTATTCACGATAAATCCATTATTTATTCTTATATGTAAATGAGTTATTAAAATCTATCGGCTGGACACAGATCTCTCCAAGAAGGTGCCTTCAGAGTTTATTTTATACAAGCTCTGACAGCAGGATTTTGCTATGTATTCTGAGGACAGCAATACGTTGGGGCTGACTAGATTTCATGGATGTGCAATCTATTATTGCTGCTGCTGTTATCTCACCAGGAGATTATAACTGCCTGGACTACATGGCTTGTGAGCCTTGGTCTGGCCATGCCTCTTCCTCTGATAGGCAGCTTACTGTCAATAGACAACATACTCAGGGAGCTATGTTGTAGGTGGGGTTTGCTTTATGAGCTCTGTTAAATACTACATCACAAACACTGATTGTCTTACAACTGCTGCAAACAGTAAACTAAGTGATATATCATTGGAATCAGGGTCTGTTTTCCTACATTATGCTGCCCTCAGATGACAGTAAAAAGCTGGTGATGCAAGTGTGAGACATGGAGAGCAGACTGTCAGTCATTACATGTTTCACTCTGATAAAGTCCCCTTTCATTTAAAGCAAACCATTGTGGGAATGTCTCGGGGAGATCTATGCCCCGCCCATAGATCTTAACAACTCATTTACAATAATGTAGATATCTATTGAATAAGTCATCGGATGGCAGATATCAAGGTATCATTTTATTCAACTTTCTATGACCTACATATTCATATAGACGACGAAGGAGGGCTGATCCTATTGACAGCGTCCCTTTAATGTGATGAGAAATCCTAGCTATACATGCAATTATAAGATCGGAACACGCCTTTTATCATGTATCCTGCATTAGCTTTCTACTGGAATTCTTATCCGCTTTTGGAAAAAAAAAATCTCCTGTAAGTAGAGATCATCAAGTCTCTTTCATGAAATGATTAGTGTACATTCAGGTAAGTAATAAAACTATTACAGTACAGGAGTCTGCATTATATTTGTTATTCTACATCACTTTCATTAGCAATTTTGCACTCAATAAAAGGATCTGCCATTCCATTCTACAGGGCTGAAGACAACAAATTAGGAGACATCATGAAAGAAAAGGCAGCTTGTGATGCTATCAAGGAAAAAACAAATCACTAATGCAAACAATTTAGAGAAACTACTGCACGATAAGAGATTTTTCTGCATAACTGGAGGAACACTGAGTACGGTAGTTTGTGCAGCTTTTTCTTTTTCCCCTCTTCCAAGGTTACAACTCGGAAGAACTTTACCAGCCATTGCTCTAGAGACACACACATCTAAAGGGTGCTTTACATGCCGCGACATCGCTAGCGATCTCGTTAGCGATCTGGCACGCCAGATCGCAAATGCGATCTGCCGAGATCGCACATAGGTCGTTTTTATAGCGCCGGTCACATGTGCGATCTTGGCAGATCGCATCTGCGATCTGGCGTGTCACATCGCTAATGAGATCGCTAGCGATATCGCAGCGTGTAAAGCACCCTTAAGAGACCAAGTAGAATGTAAATATTTTTATATTTTGGAAATAAACAAAATATATATTAGTCTATGTGCCCGTGTGGCGGTTTTTTTTTTTGCATTTTTTTATGCGTTCTTCCTTGCTTATTTTATTCAATGAAATCAAGGAAAAGCATCCCACCAAAGTCTATGAGGATGGTGACTTGCTGTGCACACGCTGCTTGTTTTTTCCTTGCAGATTTTGTTGCTGAAAAAAGAAGCAACATGTCAACCCTGCAATGCTTTATCACTACAGTGGATTATATCGCAACACTTTGTATCACACAACATGCATACAGCATGGTGTGTGAAGCTCTCTGTAGCTCAGTAACCCGGGGTCGTCATGGGGATGACACAGGGTTACTATGGCAGCGATCGGGTTCCTGTGATCGCACTACAGGGACCCAATCGCCAGGGAGAGGTAAGCGATTCCTCTCTCTGCCTTCTGAATGCTGCAATTGCACTGATTGCAGCATTCAGGGGGTTAAACTGCCAGGAGTGGTGCAGGTACCGCTCCAGGCAGTGAGAGCCGGGTCCCGGCTGTAACATCAATCAGTGACCCAGCAGTGATCGCGGGGGTACAGCACCTGAACTCCTGCGATCGCCTTGACTAAAAAAAAGGACCAAAAAAAGCAGGAAAAAATGCGCAAATGCAATAAAAAAGCATGTTTTTTTAGCTGCCAAAACATGCTTTATTGGGTGCAGAAAAGACGCACATAAAAAAGCAACGTGGGCACATAGTTTTATTTTATAAGTTTCCCGTTATAGTCAGAGACAACCTCTTCCACACAAATAGCTAACTGTATGGTACCTCCTCTCTGTAAGGGCATTGCGACTGAAGTGTAAAATGATCTGGTGAAGAGGATCAGGCTTTTTCTCTGTCTCTTCCTCCTCTTCTTCTTCATTATTCTTAGGATTCTGAGACACATTAAGAATATTTCAGAAGTTTATTACCATGGATGAATTCTTTAGTCTAAAAAACCATCACATAAATTCCTAGCCTTTCTTAGATTGAAATTAAGGTTGAGTCAATGTTGGCCTCCTTTACTCAGGACTCTTACTGGTAACTTTCAGACAGATAATCCGCGTAGTGCGAATATTCACAACCCTGAAGTTATCAGCGCTATTCTATTGCGGTCTGATAAATTCGCAGAAGAAAAAGATAAGTGAGCGCCAATCTACAAGAAAGAGTTCAGCTACTGGGGAAAACAATTTATTTAGCTTAACAAACTGGTAATATATTAATATATTGATCATGCAGCACATGAAACTAAAGTTGGTTGAGCGAACTCATGTGAGATCATTATGAAGCGCGGTGCACAGAAATACACTGGACAAAAATATAAATGCAATACTTTTGGTTTTGCTTCCATTTTACATGAGCTGAACTCAAAGATCTAAGAATTAAGCTGGGTTCACACATAGCGACAGCGACAACTACGTCACCATTTTCTGTGATGCAACAGCGACCTTGTACGTCACTGTTATGATCGCTGCTTAGCTGTCAAACACAGCAGACGCAGCAGCGATCATAACGACACGCGTTGCTGTGCTGCAACATGTGCAGAGAGCAGGGAGCCGGCACTGACGCTGGTAACGAAGGTAAATATCGGGTAACCAGGGAAAGGTCTTCCCTTGGTTACCCGATGTTTACCCTGGTTACAGCATACCGCAGCTGCCAGATGCCGGCTCCCTGCTCGCTTCATTTCGTCGCTCTCTCGCTGTCACACACAGCGATGTGTGTGTCACAGCGGGAGAGCGACGACCAAAAAATGAACCTGGATATTCAGCAACGAGCGGCGACCTCACAGCAGGGGCCAGCTCGTTGCTGGATGTCACACACAGCGACAGCGACGGGACGTCACTGCTACGTCACAGAAAATGGTGACGTAGCAGCGACGTCGTTGTCGTTGTGTGTGACATCACCTTTACTCTATGTAAACAAAAGGCCTTTATCTCTCATAGTGTTCACACTTTTGTCTAAATTAGTGAGTTCTCCTTTGCTGATATAATCCATCCACCTCACATATCTAGCATATCAAGATCCTGATTAGACAGCATGATTATTGCACAGGTGTGCCTAAAGCGGGCTTTACATGCTACAATTTATCTAACAATGTGTCGGCGGGGTCACGTCGTAAGTGACGTACATCCGGCATCGTTAGTTACATTGTAGCGTGTGATACCTCCGTGCGATTGCGATTGAACGTTAAAACGCTGATCGCATGCACGTCGTTCAACTACTAAAAATTGAACGTCAGGTTGTTCATTGTTCCCGAGGCAGCACACATCGCTCCGTGTGACACCCCGGGAATGATGAACTGCAGCTTACCTGCGTCCCGCGGCTCCCGCCGACAGTGCGGAAGGAAGGAGGTGGGCGGGATGTTTACGTCCTGCTCATCTCCGCCCCTCCGCTTCTATTGGCTGGCTGCCGCATGACGTCGCTGTGACGCCGAACGTCCCTCCCACTCCAGGAAGTGGATGTTCGCCGCCCACATCGAGGTCGTATGGAAGGGTAAGTATGTGTGACGGGAAATAATCATTTGTGCGACACGGTCAACAAATTGAACATGCCGCACATACGATGGGGGCGGGTCACATCGCTTACGATATCGTATGCGAAATTGTAAGGTGTAAGTCAGCCGTTAGGCTGCTTTCACACATGAGTTTTTTGCCAACAGGCACAATCCAGCAAAATCCTGGCCAAACGGATCCGGCGTCTGTTGACGCCGGATGCGTTTTCCCCCCCCATAGATTTCTATTAGCGCCGAATTGTGCCGGATGGCCTTGCATTCCATCCGGCTTTCGGATGGAATGCTGAGTGGAATGTTTTTTTGTCTCCAGCGATACGTCACAGGTTTTGTGACCTTGCCAGCGATATTTCTGTGTGTGACGAGCAGCAGCGAGCGGGCCCCTGCTGCGAGGTCGCTGATTGTTACAAAATGATCAGTACCATTTTTTGCTCGTTGGTCTCCCGCTGTGCAGCACGCATTGGCGTGTTTGACGGCGGGAGACCAACAATCTGAATGTGCAGGGAGCCGGCGTCTGGCGGCGGTACGCTGGTAACCATGGTACACATCGGGTAACTATGCAAAGGGCTTTGCTTAGTTACCTGATGTGTACCATGGTTACCAGCCTACGCCGGTTACAGGCTGCCAGACGCCGGCTCCCTGCACACGTAGCCAGGGTACACATCGGGTAACTATACAAAGCGCTTTGCATAGTTACCCGATATGTACCCTGGCTACCAAGCACAGCGTCGTTACATAGGTCGCTGGTGGCTGGTCTCTGATCGCTGGGGAAATCTGTGTAGCGACGCTCCAGCAATCCCTGCCAGGTCGGCTCGCTGGAACGTCGCTACGTGTTACGGGACCCTTAGGCACACCTGTGCAATAATCATGCTGTCTAATCAGCATCTTGATATGTCACACCTGTGAGAAGAATGGATTATCTTAGCAAAGGAGAAGCGCTCACTAACACAGATTTAGACAATTTGTGAACAATATTTGAAAGGCCTTTTGTACATAGAAAAAGTCTTAGAACTTTGAGTTCAGCTCATGAAAAAGAACAAAAACAAAAGTGTTGTGTCTATATTTTTGTTCAGTGTATAAAGGGACTCATAATAACCAGACATTTGCGTTTATTATGTGACTGGTTACTGTATGTTAGGTCGCTTCCATTCTGTTAACCATTTTCCATGAATGCTCAGACATGATAATATCAGATTTTTCTGATGGATGGTAACATGCTTCTACCATCTGGACAGCAGGTTTCAGGCCATCATGTACCTCTCTTCCAGCTATCAGGGCTACTGCGCTGGCTATAAGTGCTACATAAATTGTTTCGTTTGTAAAAGCGAATTGTGCTCAACAACTAAACTTTTTTTGTATGATGGCAGTTTGCCCCTCGAAATAAGAAGCTGAGCTTTGTGGGGATGTTTCATTTGGTCTTAAACATGAAGACGGATTACGGTAGGTCTGATGCACTTAGCATTATTGCGGATCCATGTTTCTCATATCTGTATTAGAGCTGGTATATAATTCTATTGGACCATACAGTTACTGTGTTTGCCTTTGATTTCATACATGGACAAATAAAGGTTTCTTTTCTCATGGATTCATACAGAATTCAAGAGAAAATATTGTAACACGTCCTCTTATCTACCGTCCTCTGAGGTTTTCTCATCTGATTATTCAACACAAGAAGAAAACGGAGCTGAAGTTTGTGATCTCAAATCAGCTGAAAGGAGCTCAGAAAAAGCTATAATCTTTTTTTGTCAGAACGAGCTCACTGATTGATTCTCAGTTAAAGGGAACCAATCACCAGGATTTTCGCATATAACCTAAAGCCAGTGCTATACTGGCGCTATCAGGCTGATTCTTTACATACCTTTAGTGGGCAGCTCGGATGTTTAGGTTTTGAAATCCAAGAAACTGAAGTTTACACAAGATTACACTCACTTTGTCTAGCAGGACCTGTGGTGAGGTCATACCCATGTGACCAGAAGGGGTGGGGCCTCAGCCACCAAAGCTGAATACCAGGTCACATGGGTATGACCTCACCACAGGTCCTGCTAGACAAAGTGAGTCATTTATATAATACTTATGCTAATTCTAACAGTGGGAGGAGATAACTATGAATATATTATCTACTCCAGTGCAACTGTCACTCAAGAAGCAGCTCATTTTACAAACTTTACTTTCTTGGATTTCCATACCTAAAACATCCGAGCTGATCACTACAGGTATGTATAGAATCAGCCTGATAGTGCCAGTATAGCACTGGCTTTAGCTTATATACAAAAATCCTGGTGGTTGGTTCCCTTTAAATGATCCTGTAAACAGCAATAGACAGAGGTTAAAGAAGGCAAATGGTGAAAGAAAGAAAAAAAATATTTTTTAACCCAAAATATATGCATTTAAAAAAAACCCAAATTGATTAATTATTAAAGTCTAAAATAGTGTAACTAATAAAATTTGTTATTTACACATTAGATTTATTTTTTTGTTAATTAGAAACATGCCTGACATTAAAGGAGTTGTCCGACATTAGCTTAACAAAAATGTTTGAGTTTATCTGTGCTGTATTGTCATATAAATCACACCTACATTGTTATTTTCTGTTTTCTAACTTTTGTTCCTCTTGAATTATACCTTTATTCTCTGCAGCTTCTTGTTTACATTCAGATCCAGCAAACATGACCACTTCCTGTGCTAAACCTCAGTCAGAGCTGTCACCACCCAGCCTCAGTGTCCAGCCCCTCCCCAGTGTCCAGCCTCGCCCCCTGCCCGCCCCCTGCACACACATTCCCTGTCAGTATTCTTCCCCAGCACCTGACCTGGTATCACTACAGCATTGCAAATAACAGCCTCACATCGGGGTCTGCACCGCACACATATGTCTCTGCACACGCACACACATGGCTCTGCACCGTACACATGGCTCTGCACACACATGGCTCTGCACCGTACACATGGCTCTGCACACGCATGGCTCTGCACTGTACACGCACACACATGGCTCTGCACACGCACACACATGGCTTTGCACCGTACACATGGCTCTGCACACGCATGGCTCTGCACTGTACACGCACACACATGGCTCTGCACACGCACACACATGGCTTTGCACCGTACACATGGCTCTGCACACGCATGGCTCTGCACTGTACACGCACACACATGGCTCTGCACACGCACACACATGGCTTTGCACCGTACACATGGCTCTGCACACGCATGGCTCTGCACTGTACACGCACACACATGGCTCTGCACACGCACACACATGGCTTTGCACCGTACACATGGCTCTGCACACGCATGGCTCTGCACTGTACACGCACACACATGGCTCTGCACACGCACACACATGGCTTTGCACCGTACACATGGCTCTGCACACGCATGGCTCTGCACTGTACACGCACACACATGGCTCTGCACACGCACACACATGGCTTTGCACCGTACACATGGCTCTGCACACGCATGGCTCTGCACTGCACACGCACACACATGGCTTTGCACCGTACACATGGCTCTGCACACGCATGGCTCTGCACTGTACACGCACACACATGGCTCTGCACACGCACACACATGGCTTTGCACCGTACACATGGCTCTGCACACGCATGGCTCTGCACTGTACACGCACACACATGGCTCTGCACACGCACACACATGGCTCTGCACACGCACACACATGGCTTTGCACCGTACACATGGCTCTGCACACGCATGGCTCTGCACTGTACACGCACACACATGGCTCTGCACACGCACACACATGGCTTTGCACCGTACACATGGCTCTGCACACGCATGGCTCTGCACTGTACACGCACACACATGGCTCTGCACACGCACACACATGGCTTTGCACCGTACACATGGCTCTGCACACGCATGGCTCTGCACTGCACACGCACACACATGGCTTTGCACCGTACACATGGCTCTGCACACGCATGGCTCTGCACTGTACACGCACACACATGGCTCTGCACACGCACACACATGGCTTTGCACCGTACACATGGCTCTGCACACGCATGGCTCTGCACTGTACAAGCACACACATGGCTCTGCACACGCACACACATGGCTTTGCACCGTACACATGGCTCTGCACACGCATGGCTCTGCACTGTACACGCACACACATGGCTCTGCACACGCACACACATGGCTTTGCACCGTACACATGGCTCTGCACACGCATGGCTCTGCACTGTACACGCACACACATGGCTCTGCACACGCACACACATGGCTCTGCAACCCCCCCATCCCCATCGGGAACACATGTGGAGTACATACTCACCCGTCCTCGGTCCCCGCCGCTCCTGCACGTTCGTCCGCTGTCTGTGCTCTCTTCAGCACAGTAGTGACGTCACCGCTGTGCTGCAGAGCGCACAGACAGCGGGAGGGACAGTGACTTCTCATCAGCACATTCAAATGTACCGGCATCGGTGATCTGTGATGCCGGTACATTTGAATGTGCGATCCTGGGCAGGGGGCCCGGTGCTGGAGCTGACACTACGGCAGCTGCCGCCAGGCCCCGCCCCCAAATCACGGACCCCACAGCAGTGCAGGGGGAGGTTACTGGAGGTGCAGGGGAATGTGTGGGAGGGTGCAGGGAAGGGGGGCGGTGACTACTCGCACTGTAGTCGCCCAGCAGGGAGGTGACATGCTGCTCCACATTTGCATGTCAACATGGCCCTGCCCATGTAGACGTGCAAAGACCGGAAGCAGCAAAATCGCGGCAGGAGCGGTCACATGACCGCTCTGAGCCGGGGGAGAGGGGCTGACAGCAGGGCAGGTAAGTGGTCTCTATCTACTTACCTGCCCCAATGTAGCCCAATAGGGAAATAAAAAAAAAAAGTCAAAGAAGCCGGATAACCCCTTTCATTTGGGATTTTTATGTATTTTGTGGCTTTGTCTATTAAAGTATCATTCTAGTTTATCTAAAATGTTACCATTATTTATTAATATTAATTTAACACCGATTTGCAACTTCCTTCATGCTGTCCTTACTAATTACATACAATCTTATCAGCTTTTCCAAAATACTGAAAAGCCCATGTACCACCAGACCCCTCCCCAGCTATATCTCCTCCAAATAATGTAAAAGGGTCTTCTAACAATGACAGGGACAAAAGCGGACGCTGAAATCTAGACACCTCCAGCAGTGGTCATGTGGGAAAAAAAAAAAATAGTGTAAATTAGGCTATGTGCGCACTAGAAAATGGATTTTTTTTTTTTAAGAAAAATCTGCACACCCTGGCAGAATTCTGCACCCGTGGCAAAAACCGTGGTAAAACCGCACCTGCGTTTTTGCCGCGATTGGACGCGTTTTTGCCGTGGTTTTTCCATGGGTTGGTCCCTGTGGTTTTTTTTTACCATTATCTATGGCAAAAACTGCAAGTACCTTCAGAAAAGAAGTGACATGCACATTTAGGCTATGTGCCCACGGGACTGTGTACTCGCGGATTTTACCGTGGAAAACCTGTGGATTTATCTGGATTTTCTAGATAAATCCGCAGGTTTTAGCAAGTACAGACACTCCCCATGTTATCCTATGGAACATGGGGAGTGCTGTATCTATGCTGCGGTATGTGCGGCTGTGGAATATGCTGCCGATGTCCCGCAACCGCACGTAACTGCATGTCAATTATTCCTTCAGAAATACCTGCGGAAATCCCGGCCCTCCACTATGGAGATAGAGGCCGTGACTTCCGCAGGTAAGTTGCATGAATGTCCGCAGGTTTACCGCAGATATTTCGCTGGAATCCAGCAGCTATGTATAGCTGCGGATTTCGGGGATCAGCTGCGGGAAACTTGCGGATATATCCGCGGGTACAGAGTCCCGTGTACACATAGCCTAATTCCGCAGCGGAAATTCCGCGGGTAAATCCGTAGGTAAAAAAAAACCGCAGTGTGCGCACAGCATTTTTTTTATACCCATAGGATTTACTGGGGAATGACTGCAGAAATGTCAGACACATTTTCTGCAGCAAATACGCAGCAAATCCACGGTAAAATCTGCGGTATATCCGTAGCATGCGCACATAGCCTAAAAAGAGAAAATGTGATTTAAGAAAAGACCAACTCACCTGATTTAGGCCGCTTTCACACATCCGGCTTTTCTTTACTTTGTCGGATGCGGCGCACTCCCGTACAGTGTATACAGTACAATGGCCGCGCTGCAACTTCCTGGTCACATGCTTCGGTCACATGACAGCACGTGACTGGAGCTTGTTGCATGACCATTGTACTGTATACACTGTATGGGAGCGTGCCTGATCCGACGAAGTGAAGAAAAGCCGGATGTGTGAAAGCGGCCTTATCAGATGCACAATTAACCACTGCCTGTCTCTCTCTAGTTTGTGGTTGAGCACCCTGTACATGTACAGGACCGCTGCAGCCAATCACTGACCTCAAGAGTCGCATCCTAAACATTCTAGTTTCATCAAGGTATTGAGTGGCTGCAGCGGTCACAAGGATATACGAGTCATTGCTCCGGGAAAATAAAATAAAACAGGAACAACGGGAGTGACAGAGGATATAACAGGTGAAGTATGGTTATTTATCTATTGATGATGCAGCACATAAAATATTACATTTTAAGTAAAAGTGGAATTCCCCTTTAAGTAAAAGGTTCTATATTATTTCTCAAAGGATTGGACAGTATTGATCCTTTTTCTTCCCTTTAACTTCTCTTCTAATGTTGCTACATCTAGGCTAAAATCTGTAACTTTATTGTCTTTATTGTTTCCATGTAAGAGAGATACATGATGGATACAGTTGGAAACGTTGCGTGTCTGGCAGAACGATGTCTGAACGCCATCCCACGTGGCTCTCTTGGTCCTGATACTTGCAGTATGTGGCCGTCCGGCTGAAGACTGACAACTTTTTACAAATGTAAAATAAAACAGACTCATTTATAGAGGAACTGAAACCAACTCACTGAATGTTTTCATTTTGTATAAACACCATTAAAGGACGGGTATGTTTGTGGACATGCAGGGCATGCAGGGAACTGAAGAGGGCACATGTATGGAGCAGATAGGAATGGGTGATGGAGAGGGCATTGCATATAGTTTGAGGAGGTGAACAGCAATGTACTTGGTATATTAAGGAAAACCATTGGCTCTAGCCCTGAGTGTCAATATAACCTTGTCAGGGCTACACAAGCCTGGGGCAAAGTCAACTGGTCAAGATACATAGAGGGAACCAGTCGCACTGGCTGCGCTGAAACAGAACAAAACAGAACTGTGAAAATGTAAAAGGAGAAAAAAAAAAGAATTACCGGTCAGAGATTGCATCAAGGGTCAAAATAAAATAGAAAATGGCATCAGTTGTATTAAGTCTTTAAGCAAGTTTATTATAGAACAATAGTTTGCATCTTACACAACTTTTAAAGGAAAACGTAAATATACAAATGTCATATATACAGAGTACAATGGCGTCCTTCTGTCCACCTACGCCCACACTAGCATTAAATAGGCTATGTGCGCACGTTGCGTTCTGCCGTGACAAATATTCCACAGCTTTTTGTCACTGCATTTGTGTTTCAAAACGCTGCCGAAAAGCTGCGTTTTGAATGCGGAATGGATGCAGAATTCATGCGTTCTGGATGCTTCCTCTGCCATAGACGGAGTGGGAAAAGCATCCGGAACGCACAAAAGAAGTGACATGTTGCTTTTTAGAACGCAGCGATTCGGCCACAAATTTCAGCATGCAAATCACTGCGTTCTAAAACGCAACATGCGCATGGAATTTGCACAAGTTACATAGACTTCGCTGGGGATGCAGAACGCATGCACAACGCACACGTGCGCACATGGCCATAAGCTTACTAAGGCGGGTATGTGGATTTTATTGCCATTTTTTAAGGCGGCTCTGTCACCGGCATCTTTGTTTTATACTTTCAAGTATGTAGAGCAGGTGGCTTCCAAACGAAGATGCTCGAAGAATGAACATGTTACTATTTTAACCAGTCAGGTAACGAAATTCAGCTAGCGGGATAATCTGCAGGTTAAAAGCATTCTGACGCTGTGCAAACTCTACACTGAGAGCCCCGCTGCCGGGAGGAAGTGATCTTTATCCCTCCTGGCAGCTTGGAGTAGTGTATCAGTACAGAGCCGGCTGTCAGTCAGTGTCGGGGCGTGGTTACAGCTGATACAGTCAATGTTCTGTGCACAGTGCGTAACTGCGTCAGCCGCTCCTCTATGACTGAAAGCCGAAGGCTGTAAAGAGGAATACAGATCAATTCTTCTTGGCAGAGGGGTCTTGATGAAAAGGCAAGAAGGGGAAATTTGAGCAGCACACAAGTCAGCCAATATAAAAATCGGCAATATGGTCCTTAGCCACTGCCTAGTCATTTAAGCAGTGACTAAGGACCATACTAGGTCAGAAATGCGTTGTCATATTTTCTCTGATTTTATGCGCTGTACCAGAATATTGGATTATTGCCACTGATTTTATTGGAATTCAATCAACTGGATTTTTTTATTGGATGACTTATGTGCTGGTTAAATTTCCCTTTCTTGCCTTGTACATTGGAGCCTCTGACCGTGCACCACTTATGTTGACACTGCTCTCAATGAAAAGCTTGCATCAGAACGCTATTAACCTGCAGATTAGGTTCCATTAAAAGAAGTGACATAAAACAGAACTTGTGCACAGCAATGTAGTTTTGACATTGCTGTGCACTATGTTTATTATTTTTTTTTGGCGCTTTATCAGGAGGAATCCATCTGAAAAACATGTCTTGTGCAAAGACCCTAAAAAAAGAAAAAAAAAAACCCTTCTTTTAGCTGTTAGAAATATCGTACAAGAGAAAGGATGTTAGAATTCAATACAATGACATCACAAGCGAAGGAGCAAAAGACTGGAAATTATTTGTCATTTTGGAGTTGAGGATCAAAACTGGAACAGAATGGGTTATAAATGTGACAGAATAGTTATCGATATGACATAATTTAATTGATAAAAACGCAGCCTGCCCTGAATGCGATTAAGTTTTCAATTGCATATTGCATGCTGAGCATGATTACAACTCTACGGGCCGTAGTGTGCAGAGGAATCCACTTATCTGAGACATGGCCGTACAAAGACGACCTTCACAGGGTACACACATTTTTTCTCCTCCTCTTTCATACAAGAGGTCCCACTGGCCACTAGCACACACACAGAAAATTAGCTAGCGTGCAGTGTGTTGTATTGACCTGCCATTGCAGGCTATACTTTTCAGTTCTCCCCTGAGGAACTCTCCGATCACACGGAGAGGGAAACGCGCGTTGGGAGGGGTATATTGCTATAAGGGTAGTTTATCCGGACTTGGGTGCTGCCCTTGTAAGGGCGGAAGCTAGTACATGGGCACGACAGGGGTGGTGTATTTGGTATTGTCCCCCCTGTCATTGTATCGTTTGGCTCAGCTTTCTTCCGCCTTGGATATTCCAGTGGTATCTGATCTCCTCAGGAGAAGAACTGGGTGAGATCGTTCTCTTCTTTTTTCACTTTATTATGCACTGCACTTTAATCTATCATGATTTTACATGTGTTTATTAAAAGTTAAATTTTAATCCTTGCTATATTGATCTTTCATACAAGAGGAATGAATAGAAAACTCCACAATAAAATATGGACCTTCAAGATCCCAAAAAAACTAAGGGAAAGGTGCCAGAAAAAGTGTCATGCGGTGTTCAGCGTTTCACTCATTGGGTGTCATGGCTGCGTCAGACTCCATTGTCACTGCAGAATCTGACGGCCTGGGATCACTAAGTTGCACAGCCTGTCATGGGCGTCAGCTGGCTCTGGCTTCACTGCTCTCCAGTACAGCAGGAGTTAATCCCTGCTGGCTTGTGATCATGTGCTGGGAGCTCAGGCTGCTGATCACCAGCTGACCTCACCCTATGTAAGGATCTGGATATTGGGGCTGAGTGCCGGATATAGCTTTGCTTCCTGGTGTTATCCTGTTCTATGGTGATCTACAAGTTGTGGTTCCGCGTGGTGTGTGAGTTCTCCAGTTGTGCGTTAATTCCCTACCCCTTGTGCTTTATTCCCCTGTTCACATACTGTCCCATCTTTGTGTTTAAGTGCAATGTGTGCGAGTTTTCATTTACCCTGGTCTATGCCTATTTGTGGGGTTTTGCTTACTGGATTTTCAGCTTGCTCCCAGGGTGCGGGAGAGTAGTATCAGGTCTCGGAGAGTAGACAGGGTCATACTGGGGGCTCAAACCTGACTACCATTAAGGCTATGTGCGCACTGAGGGTTTTTTTGATGCTGCATTTTTGGCCGCAAAAAAACGCAAAATAAACGCACACGCGGCAAAAACGCACTGGTAAAAAACGCATGTGTTTTTACCGCGTTTTGGTGCGTTTTTTTTCTGCGGTTTTGATCACTGCGTTTTGCTGCAGTTTTGATCACTGCGTTTTGCTGCAGTTTTCCAATTCATTGCATGGGTGAAAAACGCAGTAAAACGCAGGAAAGAATGGACATGTCCATTTTTTTTTCTAGCTCAAAAATGCAGCTTAAAAAAAAAAAGTTGTGTGAGGATAGCAAAAATGAAAAGTCATAGACTTTGCTGGGGGAGGAAAGTCATGCAGTTTTGAGCACAAAAACGCTCCTGAAAAACGTGCAGAAACGCTCAGTGCGCACAAAGCCTTAGCCTACCTTCAAAATAAGGGACAGCACAGAGACCCCAGCCTGTTCCATCTGTACATACCATGTGACAAATAGATTGTAAGCTGCATTGGCCCACAGCAGAGGGGCGGAAACCAGCCGCATTAACGACACGCCCACCTTGTTGCCGGAGGACGCAGGAACGCTGTTGTTCGTCGTTCCAGGGGTGTCACACGTAGTGATATGTGCTGCCTCAGGAACGACCAACGAGATTTTGAAAATGAACGACGAGTCAATGATTCACGATTAGGTGAGTATTTTTGATCATTAACACTCGCTCAGAGCTGTTACACGACGTTGCTAAGGGGGCCGAATGTGCGTCACGAATTCCGTGACCCCGACGACATATCATTAGATATGTCGTTGCGTGTAAAGCCCTCTTTAGACTTACATTTAATAAAGAGTGTTCCTCTACAGCGATCTAGGAAGAGAAGGGTTCTCTCGAGGTAACTAGTTGCAAGGTAGAGGTGACAGAGGAGGTGTAGAGGGAAGGATACCCGTGACACATGGATTCAACACCTCGCTTACTTATATACACCTGACATAACTACATCTGTGCTACAACAGGAATAACAAAAAGTACTGCCCACTGTTCATAAAGGCAAAAAAATAATCAAATATATAATACCCCACCCATTATAGGGCTTATTCACACAACCATTGTCAATTGAGTCACATGGAAAGAATTGTGCCAAATGGCATTGAAAATGTGAACCAGTCCATTAAATGCATGGGTCCTATTGTTGCATTGATTTTGACCATTTGTGCCATCCTTTGTGCAGCATGCTAACACGGATTTTCCCATACATCTATGTGCAGTACGAGATGGGGGTTTTCAAGCGCCCACCAGTAACACTGACTCTGGGGACACACTATTCAGCTACATCAAAATATCACATTAACTTCATTCACAATTTTACTTTTGTTTTTCTAAAAAATTGGGTCGTTTATTGAATGAATGATGAGATGCTGTCATTGTCTGTACATAGTGGATCGGGTGTTGTAGTGAAGATAGGCCCCTGTCATTTATGTGAATTGTATAAAACATGTCCTAAGTCCTCATATCTTCCACTGATTCCCGAATGTCTAATGATCCCTGTGAAATATATATATATATATATATATATATATATATATATATATATATATATATATATATATATATATATATATATATATATATATATATATATATATATATATATATATATATATATATATACGGTATATATATATATATATACGGTATATATATATATGTCTCTCATCCTGCTTGGGGAAACACAATTCGCACATGGTCCACTTCTGACGTCTCACACACCACCTTTACTATGGTAATTCAGAGTGTCATCTAGTGGAAGCATATGGCTGCTACCTCAAATGAGTGACATCCTGAGATTACAACATCTTTCAGGCAAGATTCATATCATATGTATAATATGTCATCTAAAATAAATGAAGGGTGTAAGGAGCGGTGTGCAATGCATGCATAATCAGAACCCCCCCAATGGGTGAACCCAGGAACGAGGAGAATAATAATATTAGTAAATATTTCCAATTAGAAATGTAGTTTAGTTCTCCTGATATAGCCACGTCTCTTACCTCATGTGCAGGGCATTGCAGCTTAGGTATCAATGGCTACGTCCACTCATATGGTGTTAGTTAGTTGCTCATGGTCGTAACCATGGACACCTAAGCTGCAATGCCCTGCACATGAGGTAAGAGACATGGCTATATCAGGAGAACTATACTACATTTCTAATTGGAGGTATTTCCTATTATTATTATTATGACACTTGACGCATCTATAAGGGATAAGCAGGTTAACAGGTTCTACCCCCCATACCCTATTTACTTAAATAAAGACGATAACTACGACTTTATTGCAAGGAATGGCTACAGCTTTTATTTAACCGTATATATGTATACCAAACTCGTGGCTCAACATGCCACCCATTGTTAAACATAACCTTTATACATATATACCCTTATAACCAAAACCACCGATAGATCCATCCGAGAGGGAAACAACCATCATTCTTAACCCCCCGGCCGTAACCTCCAAACCGGCCCAGAGGACCACCTCGGCCGTGACCAACCGGCCCAAGGTGAGGGGTAATAACGTTCCATCGTTAATTACCCCCACCCAGAACCTGCAGGACCCCCGCCTGCAAGTTCCCATCCACTCCGAAGCCACTCCCCTTGAGCGACTTCGTACCAACAAACCGACTGTCGGTACTCCCAACCTCTCAGACGGACCTATCCCCCCGCTGTGACAACAAAACAAACATTTTTTTTTTTTTTTTTTTTTTTTTAGACAAAAAACCATCACCCCCTTTTTAGTTCTTTTTTTTTTTTTTTTTTTATGTATATATTACTCTCCCTTTTTTTTTTTTTTTTTTTATATATAATAAGGGCGGGCGGGTGGGCACAAAGTTCAAGCGACGAAAGGGGAGGTAGCACACTTTACATTCTCTTTATACCTCAAACTACGCCCCACCCCTTCCTTGCTCTCCACCAATCCCCCCTCCAGTACCAACCACCAATCCCATGCCCCCATCTATCTCCCTCATCCCCAACCAAAACCTTTTAACTCCTTACTACCATGCACCCTCCCGATCGTCATGGGCCTGCTCACCACTATGGGGCTCACTGCCCTTCTTGACGCATCTATAAGGGATAAGCAGGTTAACAGGTTCTACCCCCCATACCCTATTTACTTAAATAAAGACGATAACTACGACTTTATTGCAAGGAATGGCCACAGCTTTTATTTAACCGTATATATGTATACCAAACTCGTGGCTCAACATGCCACCCATTGTTAAACATAACCTTTATACATATATACCCTTATAACCAAAACCACCGATAGATCCATCCGAGAGGGAAACAACCATCATTCTTAACCCCCCGGCCGTAACCTCCAAACCGGCCCAGAGGACCACCTCGGCCGTGACCAACCGGCCCAAGGTGAGGGGTAATAACGTTCCATCGTTAATTACCCCCACCCAGAACCTGCAGGACCCCCGCCTGCAAGTTCCCATCCACTCCGAAGCCACTCCCCTTGAGCGACTTCGTACCAACAAACCGACTGTCGGTACTCCCAACCTCTCAGACGGACCTATCCACCCGCCACAGACCGGCCAAGTGACCACCTTACTTGGCCCGGGCCCCCCACACCCCAAGTGCTTGCTCCAGGCCATCCCTCAAACCCAACATCCATAAATCCAGACCCACATCGGTCAGGTGAACTCCATCTCCCCTTAGGTACTGTTCCGTGGACTCCTCCAATTCTCTATGCCGCACCACCAAACCACCATTCCGTGCCACCAACCTGCCAATTGCCCGGTTCAGCTTACTCCGAGCCCTATTAATACGGTCCACTGACCTACCAAAACGCCACTGCGTCCGAGCTATGATGTCCGACCAAACGATCACAATGCCCGGGAACGCCCTCCACAAATGTAACAGGTCCAACTTTATGTCCCTTTTCAATTCCCTTGCCGACCTTACTCCCAAATCATTCCCACCCACGTGTAAAATTAACACATCCGGGTCACGATCCATACGGCTATAATAAGCCACCTCTGGGCGCACCCTACCCCAGGTCATGCCCCGAATTCCCAGCCACTTTACTCGGGCCTCCGTCACCGACACTCCAAGCTGCCGACCATCGTGACGCACATCCGCCCGCAACGCTCCCCAATACACGTAGGAGTGCCCGAGGATCCACACAAGGCATGGCCCTACAAAATATAAACATCACGAATAAAACAGCAACAGCCAAGAAAATTGTCACATACCAGCATCAAAACACAAAACAGGAATTCCCCACCCCCGAATTATCATCTGACCAAATGAGGCCTAATGTACAAGCGAAACCTGGAAGACTCCCACCTCCCAATCCGCCGGATACAATCCTCACTCAAACCCCACCTGGCGGCTTCCGTTGCCGCCCCAATCCGGAAGGAGTGAGACCCGTATTCACTTGGCTCCTCCCCCACCCGAGCTAAGGCCATCTTCAGCACCGCAATGAATTGGTAACGCGACAATGCCAATCCGTCCGCATGCTGCAGGAAAACGCCCGGGTAACCTCCGCGTACCTTTAGAAACTCCGAAACCTGTACCACCGGGCACAGTTGGTGTCCCGGTAACGCAAACAACACCACTAAGCGCCCCCGCCCCCTCTGATCCATCTTCGAAAAACGAAGCCGACATTCCACTCTATCCTCCCCCAGCATTACATCCTCCATCATCAAACCACCCATTGCTTGCTTAGTCGGGCTGACCAATTCACCAATGCGAAAGGCCCCAAAAAACGCCAATACAAAAGCTACCGAAAACAACCCCCTCTCAAAAGGAGACGAACACAATTCCCCCAAACATCCCACTAAACGCCCCAACAAAGGCAATGACACCGGCCGCCTCATGTCACGCGACTGGGCCCCTTTCCGAAAACCCTTCATTGCCTGCCGCACCAAAAAATCCTTAGTCGCATCCCGGACCCCTTGCATCTGAAACAGGAAGGCCAATGCCGCCAGCTTGCCACCCATCACCGAAACGGACCGACCTGCCGAAAAATCCCCACTAATTAACATCAGGACCCCCAACACTCGGTCTTTGTAACCCGACTCCACGAAGTCCCTTCTTTCCAAATCTGCCCATTCCTTCCACACCGCCTGATATCGGCACCAAGTAGACTCAGACACCGATCTCCTAATCCCCTCAAAAGCTACACCGATGCCAGGTCCCACAGCCCGTCCGGGCAAGGTTCTCCATCCGCGTCCGCTCCCGGCACCAGCTTCCTGAACCTGCAAAACTGAAACCGTGATAACGCGTCAGCCACCTCGTTTCGAATCCCTGGCACGTGCCGAGCCACCACGCAAATGTTCAACTCCAAACAACGCAACACCAAGTGCCTTAAATACCCCACAACCGGCGGGATTTTGCCGACAGCGCATTGATGGAATGCACCACCGCCATGTTGTCACAATGCATGCAAACCCTTCTTCCGGAAAAAACGGGGCCCCATAACTCCACTGCTACAATTATGGGAAACAATTCCAGCAGCGCCAAATTCCTCACCAGACCTGTTTCCACCCAAAGCTTTGGCCATTTTCCAACACACCAGTGCGTCTGAAAAATTGCCCCAAAACCTGTCGCTCCAGCCGCATCAGTATACAACTCCAACTGGCTATTGGACAAAGCCTTGCTCATCCAAAGAGTCCGACCGTTGTACCGGTCCAAAAACTTCTCCCAAACCAACAAATCCCCCTTCATCACTTTTGTCACTCTGACAAAGTGATTCGGAGCTCTTACCCCCGCGGTTGCACTTGCCAGCCTCCTATTAAAAATCCGCCCCATCGGCATGATGCGACAAGCGAAATTCAATTTCCCGAGCACTGACTGCAAGTCCCGCAACCGCACCTTCTTGGCCTGATACAAAAACCGCACCGACGCCTTCAAATCCAGAAGCTTCCCCTCAGGCAATCGGCATTCCATTGCCAGTGTATCAATTTCAATACCTAAAAAACATAGAGCAGTCACCGGCCCTTCTGTTTTTTCTTTTGCCAACGGAATACCCAGGCTCCTCGCAATCCGCTCTAACGTAAACAACAACAAGGAGCAAACCGAAGAGCCCGCCGGACCCACGCAAAAGAAGTCATCCAAATAGTGAATCACTGAATGGACCCCTGCCACGTCCTTGACTACCCATTCCACAAAGGTACTAAATGCCTCAAAATGTGCACACGAAATGGAACAGCCCATCGGCAGGCAGCGATCCACATAGTATTCCCCATCCCACATACACCCCAAGAGATGAAGACTCTCTGGATGCACCGGAAGTAAACGAAAAGCTGCTTCCACATCCGCCTTTGCCATTAGGGCCCCCCGCCCGGCAGCCCTTACCAGCTCCAATGCCTTATCAAAGGATACATAAGAAACTGCCGACAACTCTGGTGATATCCCATCATTCACCGACAATCCCTCCGGATAAGATAAATGATGGATGAGCCGAAATTTGTTCGGCTCCTTCTTAGGCACCACCCCAAGGGGGGAAATCCTTAAATTGGAGAATGGCGGGTCCTGGAATGGACCCGCCATCCTCCCCAACTCCACCTCCTTTTGCAGCTTTTCCTTCACCACCGCTGGATGTTCTTTTGCGGACCTCAAATTCCCCGGGCGAAACACCGGTGCCTCAGATTCAAACGGAATCCGAAAACCTTCCGTAAAACCACGTGCCAACAATTCCGCCGCTCTAACGTCCGGGTACCTATTTAGATAGGGAAGCATCGCCTCTACCCTCACTGGCGTCCTCCCTTTTTCCAGACCCCTCCCCCGCCTTTCCTTTTCCTTTCTTAAAGCACCTTGCCAGGGAGTGAGAACCTCCACATCCGGAACACTCATGTTTGAAACGACATGAAGCCCCGAACTTACACTGGCCCTCGTTATATTGCCAACAAGCCCCCTTTTTCTGTCCAGCCGGGGACCCGCCGCTCGCACCCGGGCTCCCGGCACCACCTCGAAAGGGCTGAGCCGGAGCCGTCATTAGCCGCATCCACAAAGAAATATCTTTGTGTCCCCACTGAACACCAGGCCGCAGAGCCTTCCGTTGCCGGAACTGTTCGTCATATCTTAACCACCCTAATCCGCCGTATACTCTATACGCCTCCCCTATCGCGTCCATATAACCGAATAGAGCGGAACAATGCTCCGGCTCCTTTTCCCCAATCACGCTAGCCAAGATCGCAAAGGCCTGCAGCCAATTGGTAAACGTCCTCGGGATCAACCTATACCTCCGTTTTTCCTCATCCTCCTTCTCCTTTTTTGTATCACTGGGCTTCACCTTATCCAAATTAAACTTCTCCAGGGGAAGCAGGGAAAAAATTTCCACATACTCCCCTTTCCAAATCTTGTCCCTCACTTCCTTTTTTAAATGATCCCCCAACTGACCTTCAAAACACACATAAATTTCACTCCGCGCCCTATCATCCAACCGCACAACCTCATCCTCTCTCTTTTTCCTTTTCCGCCTCTTTACTCGCACCCACGGCAGCCACCCCACCGGCCGCCTGTCCCGCATCTACCGCCGCGGTAGTGTCCCGCGCCGCAACCTCACGCCCCAGCGCCTCTGTCTGCACTACCTCCGAGGGGGCCACCCACGCCCCCACTGGAGCCCCAGGCCCAATCCGACTACCCCGTTCCGCCGACAACCCCTGCAACACCCCCAAAAGCTGCCCCCAAAACTCCGGGCCCGGAAGACCAGATTGACCGACCGCACTCGCCCCTTGCGCAACACTTCCCGCGGAGGAACCCCCTCCCCCGCCCGCACTACCCACAGCATTAAACATTTCTGTCGCTCGCTCACCAGGCTGCCGTTGCACCGACGTTGGCACAGCCGTGCCCCGATCATCCTGCTGTCGCTCCGTCCGGCCTGTCGCTGCCATCGACTCTTCATCCCCTCCGGAGTCCGAACTGCCGCTGCCGGCCACAGGGGGGACCAGCGAGGGGACAGCCCGCACCTGGCGGCCGTCGACCCCCACGGTCACCGCACCGCACTCCTCCGGACGCCTCCTGCTGGACCTCAGTCTCTTGGCACGACGTGGCGCCGTACCGCCGTCCATCCCTGCTGGCCTCCGGTATCCTTGCTGCGCCGCTGCTGCGTCCTCCCTGCTCATTGGGCTCCCTCCCTGCCGACTGCGGGATTGCCGTCCCGCCTCTGATAAACGCCGGGAACCCCCCCCAGCACGATCCTCGCCGGAGGGGACCGTAATCCGGGACCGCACCATGCCCGCCGGGCCGCCGCACTCTTCTCCCGCTCGTCTCTGCCCGCCGCCGCACTCCACCTCCACTATCCGTCCTGAGTCGCTCCCCTGCCGTCTGCAGGGAGTCTCCACCGCCAATCCGATACGCTGGGCTCCACCCCCGGCCCGCACATCACCGGGGGTTGCCGCTACTCCGCTCCGGGACCTTGCAGGCCGCGGACCGGAAGTAGGCCTCGCCGAAGCTCCGCCCACCTCCGACCCGCGGGATCTCCGGCGAGGATTCCTCCCGGCAGCCGGCAGCTCCACCACAGCAGACGCGGGGCTCCCTCATGCCGGAGGGTCCCCGAAGGGGCTCCTTGGTCTCCTTCTCCCCCCTCCACTGGGGGAGTAGCGCACCGGCGGCCGTGACCGCCGAGCACGTAGAACAGGCCCGGGCGCAGGAGCAGCAGGAATCACCGCTCCAGCACCGCAAACCGCCGCCAGCTGATCCCGTAGTACGTCAGCACCCAGGACCTCAGCAGCCCCACGCACTAAGTCCATTAAAGCAGCCAGGTCAGCCATCGCAGTGGGCTGCAGCACAAACGTCCTGGGGCACAAAGTTCAAGCGACGAAAGGGGAGGTAGCACACTTTACATTCTCTTTATACCTCAAACTACGCCCCCACCCCTTCCTTGCTCTCCACCAATCCCCCCTCCAGTACCAACCACCAATCCCATGCCCCCATCTATCTCCCTCATCCCCAACCAAAACCTTTTAACTCCTTACTACCATGCACCCTCCCGATCGTCATGGGCCTGCTCACCCCTATGGGGCTCACTGCCCTTCTTTCTACATATTGGGATAGGATCTTGGAGATGGGAATAACCCCTTAAGGCTATGTGCGCACTAGAAATGTCCTTTTTCTCAAGAAACTTTCTTGAGAGACATTCTGGGAGTTGAAGATTCCCGCACCTGCGGGAAAAAAACGCACCAAATCCGTGGTAAAAACGCATGCGTTTTTTTACCGCGGATTAGCCGCGATTTTACCGCGATTTCACAGCGGATTTTCCGCAGGTTGTTCCTGACACATGCAAGTATAGAAATTCCGGGGGTATTCCGCAGGTAATAATGAACATGCTCATTTTCTCAAGAAAGTTTCTTGAGAAAATTTTCTCAAGAAATTTTCTTGAGAAAAATCCACAGTGTGCGCACAGCTAATTTTTTAACACATAGATTTTGCTGGGAAATGTCTGCAGAAAGATTTCTAATCTTTCTCAAGAAATCTCCACGGGAAATCCGCGGGTAAAACGGTCTAGTGCGCACATAGCCTAAGTGTCTCTGTCAAGACTAAGTGGTAGTTTGTGCAGGGGACCTGTGCATGGTCTACAGGCAGGGAGTACATAGTGTCTTTCACATTGGAACTTACCACCCTTTTGGTAAGTGGTGGCAGCATTCAGCACTTTGGGTGTTTGGACTGGTTGGGAGTACATTCTGTGATCAATCTGTAGCCTAAACGGGGCTTTACACGCAACAACATAACTAACGAGATGTCGCTGGGGTTACGGAATTCGTGACGCACATCTGACCTCGTTAGCGACGTTGTTGTGTGTGAAACGCATGAACGACCGTTAACGATCAAAATTACCTACCTAATCGTTGATCGTTGACACGTCGTTCAAATCCCAAATATCGTTGCTGTTGCAGGACGCAGGTTGTTCATCATTCCTGAGGCAGCACACATCGCTATGTGTAACACCGCAGGAACGACAAAAAACACCTGCGTCCTCCGGCACCTTTGGCTGCTCTCCGCCCCTCCGCTTCTATTGGACGGCTGCCGTGTGAGGTCGCTGTGACGCTGCACAAACCGCCCCCTTAGAAAGGAGGCGGTTCGCCGGTCACAGCTACGTTGCTAGGAAGGTAAGCATGTGTGACGGGGCCTAGCGATGTTGCGCACCATGGGCAGCGATTTGCCCGTGACGCACAACCGACGGGGGCGGGTGCTTTCACCAGCGACATTGCTAGCGATGTCGCTGCGTGTAAAGCCCCTTTAGTGACGGATGATTGTGAGATTGAGCTGTAGAGTGACATGGATGCATTATAGTCCCCCATCCGTCACGGAAGAGGCTTAGTGAAGGCCTGACCAACCGTGATAGATGTAGTGCTCATGCAATGGAGTGAGATCAACCTTCCTGCACATGGGCCCACCGGGTGTTTCATCGGTTCCCCTGTGGGCCAGTCTAAGCCTCTGTGGAAGCGTGTATATACATGAAAAGCAATATATAGTTATTATTTTTACAGATAAAATATTTATTTTTACTTTGTATACATTACAGCATAATTTCATTATAAAACGTAGTGAAGCTTTGTAGTTACTAATATGGTACATAGCTTGTATAACTGTAGTCATTTCTGCATTGCCATAGAAGAGCACCATCTATCTACATAAAAAAGAACAATAGGGGTCAGCCATATAAACTATGTACGTTCATGCACGTTGTTCACCTAGATGACTTCACCATTTAGTCTTTTTTCTGTGCATGACGGCATTAATGTAATATATTACCGAGCATCTAATTACATTATTCCAAACTAAAATGTGATGGTCCAAATTAGTGTAATAATTCAGAAGGCAGCACAATCATTAAGTCAGGCCTTGTGCAAGAATGTTGTGTGATATAAATCACACGTACGGTCACTGCCAGGATTATTATATCAGCCTATTAGTAAGGACAGAGACATTAGCATTACTGCCGCAAGGAAATGAGCAATTTACATTCATTTCCTTGAATACATTTTAGCTTCATTCAAAATCTGTTCTCTTTGGTCGTCTATGAATATGAAGGGGTTATAGCAGTATGCATGATGGAGTCAGTACCAATACCCCTGATGAGCTGCTTGCTCCACTAAAGAAGTCAGCGTATAATGACCGGCATCCCCCATGGGGTAGCGTATACAAGGGGTCAACGCCAATAACCCTAGTAAAGAGTTTAAAGGGAACCTTTAGGCAGTATGTTATAGAGCCGGAGGAGCTGAGTAGAATGATATATGTTTTTGATGGAAATGTATAATTAAACTTGCATTTTATTCATTGAAATCCCTCATGTTTGTATGTCCAATGAGTAGTCAAAATCAGTGAGTAACAGTCTTCCCTGTATGACTGTGCATATGAGGCCAGTGGACTGTCCTGCTAGTGACTGACAGTCTTCCATGTATAACTGCATTTAGATGAGTCCAGTGGGCGGTCCTAATCAGTGACTGACAGTCTTGCCTGTATGACTGTCTGCATATGAGGCCAGTGGTCAGTCCTAATCAGTGACTGACCATCTTCCCTGTATGACTGTATGCATATGAGTCCAGTGGGTGGTCCTATTCAGTGACTAACAGTTTTCCTTGTATGACTGTATGCATATGAATCCAGTGGGCGGTCCTAATCAGTGACTAACAGTCTTCCCTGTATGACTGTATGCATATGAGTCCAGTGGTCAGTCCTAATCAGTAACTGACCATCTTCCGTGTATGACTGTATGCATATGAGTCCAGTGGGCGGTCCTAATCAGTGACTAACAGTCTTCCCTGTATAACTGTATGCATATGAATCCAGTGGGCGGTCCTAATCAGTGACTAACAGTCTTCCCTGTATGACTGTATGCATATGAGTCCAGTGGTCAGTCCTAATCAGTAACTGACCATCTTCCGTGTATGACTGTATGCATATGAGTCCAGTGGGCGGTCCTAATCAGTGACTAACAGTGTTCCCTGTTAGTGATGAGCGAGCATGCTTGTAACTACTCGGTACTCGCACGAGTATCACTGTACTCGGGCTGCTCGGCGGGTACCGAGTAATTTTGCAATACTCGTGCTTTACTCGTGGTCTTCATCCCTGCATGTTGGCGCTCTTTTGAGAGCCAGCCCTCATGCAGGGATTGGCTGGCAGACCACTGCAATGCCACAGCCCTGTTAGTTGTGGAATTGCAGTGATTGGCCGGCCTGCACAGCGTGACCGAGCCTTTATACCGGCCGGCGCGCTGTGCTCTGTACACAGCCATCTCATATTCCCTGCTTTCCACGCCCACAGGCGCCTATGATTGGTTGCAGTGAGACACGCCCCCACGCTGAGTGACAGGTGTCACACTGCACCCAATCACAGCAGCCGGTGGGCGTGTCTATACTGTGCAGTAAAATAAATAAATAATTAAAAAAACGGCGTGCGGTTCCCCCCAATTTTAATACCAGCCAGATAAAGCCATACAGCTGAAGGCTGGTATTCTCAGGATGGGGAGCTCCACGTTATGGGGAGCCCCCCACCCTAACAATATCAGTCAGCAGCTGGCCAGAATTGCCGCATACATTATATGCGACAATTCTGGGGCTGTACCCGGCTCTTCCCGATTTACCCTGGTGCGTTGGCAAATCGGGGTAATAAGGAGTTATTGGAAGCCCATAGCTGCCAATAAGTCCTAGATTAATCATGTCAGGCGTCTATGAGACACCCTCCATGATTAATCTGTAAGTTACAGTAAATAAACACACACACACCAGAAAAAATCCTTTATTAGAAATAAAAAACACACACATATACCCTGGTTCACCACTTTAATCAGCCCGAAAAAGCCCTCCTTGTCCGGCGTAATCCAGGATGATCCAGCGTCGCATCCAGCGCTGCTGCATGGAGGTGACCGGAGCTGCAGCAGACACCGCCGCTCCGGTCACCTCCACACAGCAAATGAACACAGCCGCGCGATCAGCTGCTGTCACTGAGGTTACCCGCTGTCACCGCTGCATCCACCGGTGGCCGCGGGTAACCTCAGTGACAGCAGCTGATCGCGCGGCTGTGTTCATTTGCTGTGTGGAGGTGACCGGAGCGGCTGTGTGTGCTGCGGCTCCGGTCACCTCCATGCAGCAGCGCTGGATGCGACGCTGGATCATCCTGGATTACGCCGGACAAGGAGGGCTTTTTCGGGCTGATTAAAGTGGTGAACCAGGGTATATGTGTGTGTTTTTATTTCTAATAAAGGATTTTTTCTGGTGTGTGTGTGTTTATTTACTGTAACTTACAGATTAATCATGGAGGGTGTCTCATAGACGCCTGACATGATTAATCTAGGACTTATTGGCAGCTATGGGCTGCCAATAACTCCTTATTACCCCGATTTGCCAACGCACCAGGGCAAATCGGGAAGAGCCGGGTACAGTCCCAGAACTGTCGCATATAATGTATGCGGCAATTCTGGGCGGCTGTTGGCTGATATTGTTAGGGTGGGGGGCTCCCCATAACGTGGAGCTCCCCATCCTGAGAATACCAGCCTTCAGCCGTATGGCTTTATCTGGCTGGTTTTAAAAATGGGGGGAACCGCACGCCGTTTTTTTTAATTATTTATTAATTTTAATTATTAATTTTAATTATTTATTAAATAATTAAAAAAAAACGGCGTGCGGTTCCCCCCATTTTTAAAACCAGCCAGATAAAGCCATACGGCTGAAGGCTGGTATTCTCAGGATGGGGAGCTCCACGTTATGGGGAGCCCCCCACCCTAACAATATCAGCCAACAGCTGCCCAGAATTGCCGCATACATTATATGCGACAGTTCTGGGACTGTACCCGGCTCTTCCCGATTTACCCTGGTGCGTTGGCAAATCGGGGTAATAAGGAGTTAATGGCAGCCCATAGCTGCCACTAAATCCTAGATTAATCATGTCAGGCGTCTCCCCGAGATTCCTTCCATGATTAATCTGTAAATTACAGTTAAAAAACACACACACCCGAAAAATCCTTTATTAGAAATAAAAAACACTAACAAAGTCCCTCATTACCAATTTATTAACCCCGACAAACCCTCCATGTCCGGCGTACTCCACGGACTCCGGCGTCGCGTCCAGCTCTGCTGCATGGAAGTGACAGGAGCTGCAGAAGACACCGCCGCTCCGGTCACCTCCACGCAGCTAATGAAGACAGCCGTGCGATCAGCTGAGCTGTCACTGAGGTTACCCGCTGTCACTGGATCCAGTGACGGCGGGTAACCTCAGTGACAGCTCAGCTGATCGCGCTACTCACCTCATTTGCTGCGTGGAAGTGACCGGAGCGGCGGTGTCTTCTGCAGCTCCGGTCACCTCTATGCAGCAGCGCAGGATGCGACGCTGGAACATCCTGGATGACGCCGGACATGGAGGGCTTTTTGGGGCTGATTAAAGTGGTGAACCAGGGAATGTGTGTGTGTTTTTTATTTCTAATAAAGGATTTTTCGGGTGTGTGTGTTTATTTACTGTAACTTACAGATTAATCATGGAGGGTGTCTCATAGACGCCTGACATGATTAATCTAGGATTTAGTGGCAGCTATGGGCTGCCATTAACTCCTTATTACCCCGATTTGCCAAAGCACCAGGGCAAATCGGGAAGAGCCGGGTACAGCCCCAGAACTGTCGCATATAATGTATGCGGCAATTCTGGGCGGCTGCTGACTGATATTGTTAGGCTGGGGGGCTCCCCATAACGTGGAGCTCCCCATCCTGAGAATACCAGCCTTCAGCCGTATGGCTTTATCTGGCTGGCATTAAAATGGGGGGGGACCGCACGCCGTTTTTTTTTAATTATTTATTAATTTATTTTACTGCACAGTATAGACACGCCCACCGGCTGCTGTGATTGGGTGCAGTGTGACACCTGTCACTCAGCGTGGGGGCGTGTCTCACTGCAACCAATCATAGGCACCGGTGGGCGGGGAAAGCAGGGAATAGGAGATTGTTTAATGAGCGGCCGGCTTTTTCAAAATAGTAAAAGCCGCCGGTCACCTCCACGCAGCTAATGAAGGGAATAGCGCGATCAGCTGCTGTCAGTCAGGTAACTCCCGGCCACCGCTGGATCCAGCGGTGCCGCGATTAACCTCAGTGACAGCAGCTGATCGCTCTACTCACCTCAGTTGGTGCATGGAGCTGACTGGAGCGGCGGTGAGTATAGCGATCAGCTGAGCTGTCACTGAGGTTACCCGCGGCCACCGCTGCATCCACCGCTAGATCCAGGTAACCTCAGTGACAGCTCAGCTGATCGCTATACTCATCTCATTAGCTGCGTGGAGGTGACCGGAGCGGCGGTGTCTTCTGCAGCTCCTGTCACTTCCATGCAGCAGAGCTGGACGCGACGCTGGAGGACTGTGGAGTACGCCGGACATGGAGGGTTTGTCGGGGTTAATAAATTGGTAATGAGGGACTTTGTTAGTGTTTTTTATTTCTAATAAAGGATTTTTCGGGTGTGTGTGTTTTTTAACTGTAATTTACAGATTAATCATGGAAGGAATCTCGGGGAGACGCCTGACATGATTAATCTAGGATTTAGTGGCAGCTATGGGCTGCCATTAACTCCTTATTACCCCGATTTGCCAACGCACCAGGGTAAATCGGGAAGAGCAGGGTACAGCCCCAGAACTGTCGCATCTAATGTATGCGGCAATTCTGGGCGGCTGCTGACTGATATTGTTAGGGTGGGGGGCTCCCCATAACGTGGAGCTCCCCATCCTGAGAATACCAGCCTTCAGCCGTATGGCTTTATCTGGCTGGTATTAAAATTGGGGGGACCGCATGCCGTTTTTTTTAATTATTTAATTATTTATTTCACTGCACAGTATACACACACCGGCTGCTGTGATTGGGTGCAGTGAGACAGCTGTCACTCAGTGTGGGAGCGTGTCTCACTGCAACCAATCATAGGCGCCGAAAAGCAGGACAGCAGGGAATAGGAGATTGATTAATGAGCGGCCGGCTTTTTCAAAAGAGGAAAAGCCACCGGAGTTTGAACAGCTGTGCAGCGCCGCGGCAGTGATCGGGGAACGGTAAGTAAGAGAGAGGGGGGGGAACTGACCGACAGACTGTGAGAGGGGGACAGACAAGACAGAGAGAGACCGACGGACTGAGGGAGATAGAATAAAAAAAAAAAATGACCGACATCGCTAGTAAAAAGCACAAAACGTGCGTTTTGGACATCGGAGTGCCACACAAGGTTTTCATGTAAAATCTTTCATGTATTAATCTCAAAAAGTAACATACACCAGCTCTATCTCACTATTGGGTATGTGCCCTTAACATTTCCGCCATGAAAATTCATTTTGGTGTCATTTTGGAAGGTTTTCTGGTGAGTCCGTAAAAATGGCGTAAAACTCGGACAAAATTGTTCACATCTGTGACTTTTGAGTGATAAATGCTTCAAGGGGTCTTCCCCATGCTGATGCCATGTCATTTGAGCACTCTTCTGAGACTTTTGTGACATTTTTAGGGTTTCTCCATGCTGCCGGGGGGTCATTTCACAAAAATACTCGGGTCTCCCATAGGATAACATTGAGCTCGGTGCTCGGGCCGAGTACACGAGTATCTTGGGAGGCTCGGCCCGAGCTTCGAGCACCCGAGCTTTTTAGTACTCGCTCATCACTATTCCCTGTATAACTGTATGCATATGAGTCCAGTGGGCGGTCCTAATCAGTGACTAACAGTCTTCCCTGTATGACTGTATGCATATGAATCCAGTGGGCGGTCCTAATCAGTGACTAACAGTCTTCCCTGTATGACTGTATGCATATGAATCCAGTGGGCGGTCCTAATCAGTGACTAACAGTCTTCCCTGTATGACTGTATGCATATGAATCCAGTGGGCGGTCCTAATCAGTGACTGACCATCTTCCGTGTATGACTGTATGCATATGAGTCCAGTGGGCGGTCCTAATCAGTAACTGACAGTCTTCCCTGTATGACTATGTGCATAGGAGTCCAGTGGTTGGTCCTAATCAGTCATTGACAGTCTTCACTGTATAACTGTATCCATATGAGTCTAGTGGGCAGTCCTACTAGTGACTGACAGTCTTCTCTGTATGACTGTATACATATGAGTCCAGTGGGCGGTCCTAATAGGTGACTGACAGTCTTCCCTGTATGACTATGCTTGCAGACATAGGACTGCCCACTGGACTCGTATACCAATGCCATGGATTTCAATGAAAATACAAGTTATCTTCAATTTTTTTTCCAACAAACCTTCATATTATTTTGCTCAGTTTCTCCTTATCTACACCATCTTATCCACAGATCAAACTAACTTGTTCCAATTAAAATAATAATAATCTTTATTTTTATATTGGCAACATAATCGCAGGGTTTTACATACAGATAATTCATCCCTGTCCCTATCGGGGCTCACAATCTAAACTCCTTATCAGTATGTCTCTGGAGTGTGGGAGGAAGACAGAGACCCCGGAGTAAATGAACACAAACACGGGGAGAACAAACAAACTCTTTGTAGATGTTGTCCTTGGTGGGATTTGAACCCAGGACCCCAGCGCTGGAAGACTGCAGTGCTAACCACTGAGCCACCATACAGTGCTAACCACTGAGCCACCGTGTCTCCCCAAATAATCAGTCCTGGATATTTAAGGCAGTGAAAGGACTTCCAACTCACCACTTTGGCCTCCAGCATTGTCTCCATGAATGGCGCTCACTTCCTTCTGAGTGCGGCTGTACTGTTCTCGCTATGATTAGGTAGAGCGCAATCTGCCTGATCATTACTGTAGTAGAAACAACTACACCCGGAGTAGTGGTTAGTTTTGAAGCGGCTTAACAGGCAGTGCCCAATAACACAAAATAGTAATATTAGTCAATGACTGCCAATAGATAGAAGCCGACTGGACTATCAGGACCACGAGTTAAAATTCTTAATCCATTAATAATGACTTGCATGGTATTTTTTTAATCTATCCTACCTAACAATTATACTTTTATGCCACTTATGACTTATGGAAACGTTGGTCTTTATTTATCACTGTTCAATATGTATTTCAGTCTAACATAGACTTTTTTTTTTACAATAATGTGTAATAAAGCTACACGTTCCACAAATCCAGATAAAATGGACGGGCACCTTATCATGCAATCTATGGAAAAAAAATTGCCTTCAAGAATGAGCAATGAAAATAATCATTCCTACATGCTCTAATGAGAGTTCTAGAAGTTCTAAAGTATATACAGATTATTTTAAGCAGTGAAAGCAAATTGATGTACATGTACAGCATTGTGGGGGTGCTCATATGTGGAGACGGCTCAGGAGCTGAGCTCCTTCCACACACACACACACACACACACACACGGTAGATGCTGGCTGTATTACGTAGCCTATATCTGTGTCTAACAGATCACTGTTGTTAACCATTTAAATGCTGCTGTCTGTCTCTGCCAAAAATGTTTAAATGGAACACTTAAGGCCACTTTGCTAGCGATGTCGCTGCGTGTAATGTCGCTGCCGATCGCACCCACCCCCGTCGTTTGTGCGTCACGGGCAAATCGCTGCCCGTGGTGCACAATATCACTAGTACCTGTCACACATACTTACCTTCCCAGCGACGTCGCTGTGGCCGGCGAACAGCCTCTTTTTAAGGGGGCGGTTTGTGTGGCGTCACAGCGACATCACACGGCAGCCGTCTAATAGAAGCGGAGGGGCGGAGAGCAGCCGCATGAAAGACACGCCCACCTCATTGCTGGAGGACACAGGTATGGTGTTGTTCGTCGTTTCTGGGGTGTCACACGTAGCGATGTGTGCTGCCTCAGGAACGACGAACAACCTGCGTCCAAAAGAAGCAAAGATATTTGAGATTAGAACGACGTGTCAACGATCAACAATTAGGTGAGTATTTTTTGATGGTTAGCGGTCGCTCGTACGTGTCACACACAACGACGTCGCTAACGAGGCCGGATGTGTGTCACAAATTCCGTGACCTCAACGACATCTCGTTAACGATGTTGTTGCGTGTAAAGTGGCCTTTACTCACACCTGTCAGCTTCCTGATGGGTTATCACAGCAGCCAGGGTCATACTGGTACACCAGTGAACCTAAAGGCTACTTTACACACTGCGATATCGGTCCCGATATCGCTAGTGTGGGTACCCGCACCCATCTGTTGCGCGACACGGGCATATCGCTGACCGTGCCGCACAACATCGCCCACAGCCGTCACACATACTTACCTGTCCGGCGACGTCGCTGTGACCGGCGAACCGCCTCCTTTCTAAGGGGGCGGTCCGTGCGGCGTCACAGCGACGTCACTGAAACGTCACTGAACCGCCGCCCAATAGCAGCGGAGGGGCGGAGATGAGCGGGACGTAACATCCCGCCCACTTCCTTCCTTCCGCATAGCGGCCGGGAGGCAGGTAAGGGGAGCTTCCTCGTTCCTGCGGCGTCACACGCAGCGATGTGTGCTGCCGCAGGAACGAGGAACAACCTCGTTACTGCTGCAGTAACGAGATTTGAGAATGGACCCCCGTGTCGCCGATTAGCGATTTTGCACGTTTTTGCAACGATGCAAAATCGCTTATCGATGTCACACGCAACGGCATCGCTAATGCGGCCGGATGTGCGTCACGAATTCCGTGACCCCAACGACTCCGCATTAGCGATGTCGTAGCGTGTAAAGCCCGCTTTAGTTACAGTTTTACTATTGCAATCAATAGTATAGGCGATCGGATGATCACAGGTTTAAAGTTCTCTAAAAAGGACTACAATCTAAAAAAAAATTAAAAAATGTTTTTCTAAATATCTAAAACATTTCTTTAAAATGTAAAAATTTGAGTGATTTCATCTCATCATTAAAAAATAAATACAATAAAAAAATAGTAAGTATCCTTCCTATCAAAATGTTAGATTTATAAAAAAAAAAAATTAAATCCTTCCAAGTAGGAAGCAAAAAAATGTATACAGACATTACAGTACGGGATTGCAAATCGTTCTTTTTTTTAGGTAAAACATTGCTAAGAAACAGGCAGGGAAATGTTTTACCTCACAAGAAGAATCAGCTGTGATCCCTATGCTGTACTATCTGTATATAGACTGGAGGAGCAGAAGGAGGTATTACTGCGCTGCCCGTGACAGTAAAAATAGAAAAAAAAAATGTTTTGTATAATAAAAGCAGTGATTTTATTTCTACGCGTTTCAGGAGTCTGAGCCATAGGATGTGCATCAGTGATTCCTTTCCTGATCAGACTCCTGAAACGCGTAGAAATAAAATCACTACTTTTATTAAACAAAATATTTTTTTTGTATTTTTCCTGTCACGGGCGGCACAGTGATACTGCTTTCTGCTCCTCCAGTCTACATTTGATATTTCAGAGGACTGTTGCAGCCTAGTTTATGCTTTGGGCATTGACACTTTCTCACAATTTTAACAGGTGAGCGTGCTTAGCTTATTTCTACTCTGGTTTTGTTGAAGGAAAAGACCCTATTGCGCCTTTTTTTTTTCAGTTTTTTTCCTTTTCACAGTACTATCTGTATAGTCTTTTGCATTGTCCCCTGCACAGAAGTTGTAGTATGATCAGAGATGCTCCTGTACAGTCAGACACAGCCATTACACAGCACATAGCAGAGGCACATATGTAAGATTATCTCCGCACAGGAACATTATTTTTAAACACAACCGATTGTGGAAATTATTATTATTCCAAGATCTATTAATTAAAATTAACTTTAAAGATAACTTGATTAGTAGGAAAACCCCTTTAAATAAATATATAAATAATAATAATTAAAAAAAACAAAACCCTACATTCCTTTTAGGTATTGCTGGAGAATAATACTGTCAAGTCATTGTTACAATACAACGAACACTATAAAAACATGGAGTAATTGCACTTTTTTTACCACTAGGATTTTTTTTCCCCTTTTTTATTACATTATATGGTAAAGTTAATGTCATTTAAAACTAAACTCATCCCACAAAAAAAAAAACCGTTAGGCTCTGTGCGCACTAGAAATGAGAAGTTTCTCAAGAAAATTTCTTGAGAAACTTCTGGGAGTGAAAGATTTCCGGACCTCCGGAAAAAATCCGCACCAAATCCGCATGCGGATTTGCCGCGGAATAGCCGCGATTTTCCCGCGGGTGGTTCCCTGCGGATTTTGCAGGCTGTACTGCCGAAATCCGCAGGGTACCTGCGGAAATAATGGACATGTTCATTTTCTCAAGAAAGTTTCTCGAGAAATTCTTCTCAAGGAAATTTCTTGAGAAAAATCCGCACCAGTGCACACAGCTTTTTTTTTTTTACCATAGAATTTGCTGGGAAATGTCTGCACAAAGATTGCAGACATTTCTCAAGAAATTTCCGCGGCAAATCCGCGGGAAAAACGCACTAGTGCGCACAGAGCCTTATACAGTTACGTCAATGAAAAATAAAAAAGTTACACCTCTTGGAAGAAGGCGAAGAAGAAACGAAATTGTCAAAAAAGGAGTTAAAGAACATCAGAAATATCAGAATATAATGTCTTGTAGGATATAGAAGGCCTAATTCAATTAATTAGGGTTATTTGTCATGGTAGACAGACATCACTAGAACATATGGTTAAGGATAGGCTCTGTTTAAAAGCTGTGTAAGATGCACCCATAATTCTTTTCAGAATCAGTAAGCTGTAGTAATTATTTAATTTGCGCTTTAAGCCAAACTCTGTCTAAGCCCGTACTTACAGCCAAATCTTGAATTAGTTTCTCCTCAAAGGAATTTTCCTCTGTTTCTATCCAAAATTTCAGATAACCATGGAGGAAGAGGTTAATAGAACGGTGCCTGGCAGGGGGTGAAAGTGGGATCAAGAGGGGTACAAAAGAACATAAAATATAAATGTTCAGGTGACTCATGATTAGTAGGGTTTGGATTCTTGTACAATTTGGGATCTCCTGATTGGTCAGAACTGCTTTCAGCTCAAAAATATTTTTTTTTTGTATTTTCTTCTACATCACTACATCTTACTATCAATTTTATTATATGTGGAAAATTTAGTTCTTAGACCCTCTTCTATTCCCAAGAGATGTTGGGCGCTAGAAATCCGACCAATCAGAATGTCTCCGCAAAATTGCACAAACCAATGAAAACATCACATCATGGCTGGGGTGGAGTACTTGTGTGCACAAAGACAGGTGTAGCCACAAGTTACATTACCGTTAACACGAGTATTAGACTGTCATAGTCTGAGTTCTCATGTACTTTTTCCAGCCAAATACGTTGGTAGGAGCTCAGGAAGAAATTGTTAATTTTGTGTCTGAAGAAAAGCATACAGGTTTTTTAATTCAAGCGCCAGCAACACAAGGACAAATTCACAAAATATTAAATGACATTATAAAGCAAACAAAAAAAAACTAAATAAAAAATAGAACAAAGAACCTAATTATTGGACATGACTAAAACCTGGATTCTTATCCTACAATTATTAAGGATAAGAATCGTCCAATGTAAACAAAACAGAGGATAAATAATGTAGGTGCATTGTATGCGTAAAAATGTATTGCACATGCATATTACTTAGCACTGGCAGCCAGACTGAACTATAACCGTCTATTACCCTACAAATCACTGCCAAGAGAGAACCTAAACTGGTGCATGCTCATTATATTACATGTTGGCACAAACCAAACTAATTTGTTGTACAACTAATGCAATTATGTTAGCCTAAAGCGTACCTCCAGGGGGGAATCCTTTTTGATCATTACCAATGTGTAACCTCCCCTTCTAGTTATATAGGGTACTTAGTTAACAGTATTTTGATGTTAAAAAGTGTAAAAGCCATCAAGGTGTAGCTAATCAGGATGGGCTCTAGCTCTAGTAGTTCACCTTACTATGTGCCAGCTGGCCTCAAAATAGACGGGGGCAAAACAAGACCCAGACCTGACTGTTTCACACCTGCCTATGGAAAGGTATCTACCAATACTAAAGGCCACTTCACACACAGAGATAAATCTTTGGCAGATCTGTGGTTGCAGTGAAATCATGGACACATTGTTCCATTTGTACACAGCCACAAACCTGCCACTGATTGTCCACAATTTCACTGCAACCACAGATCTGCCAAAGATTTATCTGTGTGTAAAGTGGCCTTTACACCCTAAAAAGGGGGGAAGGCACGCCCCCAAAATGTACAAAGTACCCTTTGTTATTTGATATGCTATTACTATTTTGTTAATTACTTATTGCAGGGTATTTGGTCATATTTTTTTTTTGCACAGAACAACGTGCTTCCGAGTACAATGATCTCTTCTGCAGATCAAAAGATCATTTCATCCAATGATTGATCATTTTGTTAGTTTGTTGAGGGATTGGCAGCCTGTTTAGGGCTCATTCAGACATCTGTGCACATTGGTCCAAGCACAGACCGCAGTGTATGGACTGGCCACAGGTCTCCCGTCAGCATCATAGGCATATATGTAGCTGCCAAGTTTGGATGAAGAGACCCGTGGCCAGTCCATACACTGGTCTATACTTGGATCAATGTGCACAGATGTCTGAATGAGCCCTAATACTGATCAATTATGGTGAACAAGTGTTCATGATAATTGTGCAATCTAAATGGACTGTAAGAGTCCACAAAATCTCCTTCACGAGTGGTAGACAAAATCTGCAGTGGAAATTTTGACCTGTGCCTCATATCTGAAATTTTCATAATGTCAATTAATGCTGTGGGTATTACAGAAGATTTCACTTCCAGCATTACAAGGGATGAAGTGTGCAGATAATCCACACTTTTTTTTTTTTTTTTTTACAAAAAGATCTGTGGGTTCCCCCCTTCCCCAAGGAAACTTGATGGGAAAGTAACCTTATAGTGCCCACGGCTACAAGAATGCTAGCTTCCATTACCCCTCCACATTAAAGAGGACCGACCACAAGGATTTTCTTATATAATCTGAAGCCAGTGCTATACTGGGGCTATCATGCTGATTCCATACATACCTTTAGTTGTGAGATCGGATGTATACTTTCTGAAATACAGGCAAGTAAAGTTACAGAAATGCATTGTTATTTGATTGATAGGTGCTCCAGAATATCTAATAGGTGTGTCAGGTTTTGCTAGTTATTTCTGCACCTGCCTGCCTGCCTGTACTTCTTCCCCATGTAATAACAGAGACAGGGTGAGGAAGGACAGGAAGGACAAGGAAGAGGAAGGACAGGGGCAGGAATACCTAGCAAAACCCGACCCACCTATTAGATATTCTGTAGCACCTCTCATCAAATAAAGGTACCGTCAACACTAAGCGACGCTCCGGCGATCCCACCAGCGACCTGACCTGGCAGGGATCGCTGGTGCGTCGTTACATGGTCGCTGGTGAGCTGTCAAACAGGCAGATCTCACCAGTGACCAGCCCCCAGCCAGCAGCGACGCGTGGAAGCGATGCTGCGCTTGGTTACTAAGGTAAATATCGGGTAACCAAGGAAAGCGCTTCTCTTGGTTACCCGATATTTACCTTAGTTACTAGCATCCGCCGCTCTCACGCTGTCAGTGCCGGCTCCCTGTTCCCTGCACTCCTAGCCAGAGTACACATTGGGTTAATTACCCGATGTGTACTCCAACTACGTGTGCAGGGAGTAGGGAGCTGGCACTGACAGCGTGAGAACACACCGCTTAGCGCTGGCTCCCTGCACTCCTAGCCAGAGTACACATTGGGTTAATTACCCGATGTGTACTCCAGCTACGTGCGCAGGGAGCAGGGAGCCGGCATTGGCAGCGTGAGAACACACCGCTTAGCGCTGGCTCCCTGCACTCCTAGCCAGAGTACAAATTGGGTTAATTACCCGATGTGTACTCCGGCTATGTGTGCAGAGAGCAGGGAGCCGGCACTGGCAGCGTGAGAGCGGTGGACACTGGTAACGAAGGTAAATATCGGGTAACCAAGGTAAGGGCTTCTTGGTTACCCGATGTTTACTGTGGTTACCAGCGTCCGCAGAAGCCGGCTCCCTGCTCCCTGCACATTCAGTTGTTGCTCTCTCGTTGTCACACACAGCGATGTGCGCTTCACAGCTGGAGAGCAACAACTAAAAAATGGTCCAGGACATTCAGCAACAACCGGCGACCTCACAGCAGGGGCCAGGTTGTTGCTGGATGTCACACACAGCAACATCGCTAGCAACATCGCTGTTGCGTCACAAAAATCGTGCCTCAGCAGCGATGTTGCTAGCAATGTTGCTTAGTGAGACGTGGCCTTAACAGTGCATTTCACAAACTTTACTTGCCTATATTTCAGAAAGTATACATCCGATCTCACAACTAAAGGTATGTATTGAATCAGCATGACAGCGCCAGTATAACACTGGCTTTAGTTTATATAGGAAAATCCTGGTGGTTGGTCCTCTTTAAGCCCTGCAGTGACTGCCTGCTGGAGTTTAGCAGATTTTTCAGTTTTACGTTTATGCTACACAATCTATATAATACTTTGACAGTACAGAAAGGCATAATAGGGTTATAGTATATTGTAATACAACAGCCAGGATAATCTCAGACTATCATGTTTATCTCATTAATCCATGTCTACAGTCTATATGCATGTGCAAGTAAATTTATGCATGAATTCCCATCATCCGCATACATGATGCATGCATCACTTATGCATAGATTCATCTATGCCTTTCATGCATATATCAGACATACACATGTAAAGCAGTGTTGAAAAACTTTAGTCATTGCCACATACTGGATTTTCTCTCCCTGCCTATCACAAGCAATTACCTGTACACCTGTCATTGGTGAAAACATCTATATACCACTGTATACATATATATTATTTGTTTTTGCAATAGGTCATATCTTATAGTATTTCATGTAACAATTATACTAAATAAAAATATATATTTCAGGGAAAAATCTAATTTTTTCATTGTTAGACCTTTTAATATGAATATATAGGAAATGGTCCACAATGCCATTGAATAGCAGACATGCTGCACATTGTCTGTCCTGTATTGTCATCTATGGCTTAGCATTACAGGCGAATCTCGCTTTCTAAAGGTGAAACGTTAGGTGGCATCCCTCAATTGTAGCAGCAAAATATTAGGGTTTTTTGTATTACAAAAGTTGAAATTTGCAGTGACAATTGGCTACATAGATCGAAATGCTACACATCAGCACCGTGGACCAATTTTCACTGCAGATTGCTATTGTGTGTGGATGACATTTAGTAAATCACCATCCACTTTCATAAACTGCAGGTTTTTTTCTGGCTAAAATTTGAAAAGAAAATGCAGAGCACATTAAAACATACCCTTAAGGTATACCCTACAATGTGGACCTCAGACCCTTAAAGGGAACCTGTCAGGTGCAATATGCAGCCAGAACCGCGAGCAGTTCTGGGTGTATATTGCCAATCCCTGCCTAATCGTCCCTGTATACACTAGCCTAGATAAAAGAGATCTCTAGAAAAAGTATTTCTAAAGATCTTTTACCGTATGGTAATGAGCAAGGGGACTAGTCCTCTGGGCGTTAGTTCCCCGGCCAGTCGCCCCTGTGGGTGTGCCAACATGCTAATGAATCTGCAGCGTCAGAGGATGATCGCACTCAACTCTCCCTCACCATCTCGTCTAACCCCTGGACTTCAGCTCAGTGCGCATGATCCTGGACTTCCGATTATGCGCACTACATGAGTTTGAAGCCGTGACGTGTACACCCGGCTTCATAGTGTGCATGACCGGACCTTCGGGGTCATGCACACTGAGCCGAAATCCAGCATTGGAAGCGTTAGTGGCGGAGAGGCGAGTAAGATCCTCAGATGCTGCACATTCATTAGCATGATAGGATGCCCACAGGGGCATGCTAACATGCTAATGGAGCCGACTAGCCAGGGAACTAACGCCCAGGGGACTAGTCCCCACGCTCATTAGCATACGATATAAGATCTCTAGAAATACTTTTCTAAAGATCCCTTTATCTATGCTACCAGAAACAGTGACGGTTAGGCAGGGATTAGTAATATGCACCCAGAACTGCTCATGGTTCTGGGTGCATATTGGACCTGACTGGTTCCCTTTATGGTGTACCCTACAATGTACCCTATAATGTGGACCTGGTATCCTTAAGGTATACCCTACAATGTGGACCTGGGATCCTTAAGGTATACCCTACAATGTGGACCTGGGATCCTTAAGGTATACCCTACAATATGGACCTTGGACTCTGAAGGTAAACCCTACAGTGTGGACCTCAGACCACTAAGGTAAACTCTACAATGTGGACCTCGGACTATTAAGGTAAACTTTTCAATGTGGACCTCGAACCCTTAAGGTATACCCTACATAGCTTACAATGTGGACCTCGAACCCTTAAGGTATACCCTACATAGCTTACAATGTGGACCTCGGACTCTTAAGGTATACCTTACAATATGGACTTTGGACCCTTAAAGTATACAGTACATACCCTAAAATTTGGACCTCAGACCATTAAGGTATACCCTACAATGTGGACCTCGGGCACTTAAGGTATACGCCACAATGTGGACCTCGGACCCTTTAGGATAAACTCTACATACCCCACAATGTGGACTTTGGACCCTTAATGTATACCCTACAATGTACATACCCTACAATGTAGACCTTGAACCCTTAAAGTATACCCTGCAGACCCTACAATGTGGACCTCAGCCCAAAAACAGCTGTAAAAGCCTGCTATAAAGTTAGGAGGCAATAATTAATTCTGTTTTGTTTTTTGCTTCAATATTTTGTGACAAACTGCATTATATAAGAACTCGTGTTTATAAGTTTGTTTAGTTTTGAAATAACATGGCTTTAGGCAAGAACAAGTTCTCAACATGGTAAAAATGCAAATTGCAACATTACCACCGCATAGCATAGATACAAAGCGGAGAGCTGCATGTCAGGTTATTCTGTAGCACAGATCATTCACAGAAGGACACCCAGATCCCCTAGTAAGCTTCAGGCTCAACAGTAATAACAAAGAAAGAAATAGGACACATCTCTGGGGTCTAACCTTGGCAGATTGTACAAGGGAGCCATGCGGAAGCACGCCACAACAGCCCTTTTTCTCTGCTTCGATAGCAGCTTGTGCCAGACAGCCTTCTTAGACCTCAAGGGCTGCTCCACCTGTGGGACATGTGCAAATATCAGACAGAGAATAATGGGTGGAATTTCAATTCGGGTTTATCTCTATGGACAGTCTAATGCAATTGACTGCAAGGTTTCCATGTGTTTTTTCTCGGATCTTTTTACCTGTTCAAGATGGAAGACGGCGGCTGAGATTTTCTGCACTCGCTCCACCGTCTGTTCAGAATCGCTATCCTCACTTTTTAGGATATCCTTGTAAAGATTCAGCTGCCATTTCACTGCAGGGTCTTCGGACTGGCAGAGAGAAAATAAAGACAAGGTCAGTAGCCAAAATGTGGAGGACGGGACGAGGCCATCTTAACTACAAATTTGCTATCATGAATTAGCTCTAAATGAAGGAAATCAAGGATAATTTGTACATTATGAGGGGGGGGGGGGACAGCAAATTAATTGGACCCAGGTGTGTGTCAACACAGACATTTAAAATCAGAGCTGCTAAAGTGATGAGCACTCCAACAGCACCCGGCACAGGTCATGGAGTCGCCGTGAGAGGAAAAAAATCATGTAAATGAATGATTACAAAGTGTTTAATCATCTCTGCCGCTCATTCAAGTGGCGCTCTATAATAAACGTTGGCAGACATGATGAAAGACCGATGCCCAACTAACACAGCAATGCCAAGAAGTGCTGAGAAACAAAGAATAGATGACAATCTTTATAGAGAATAAGCAAATATGAAAATAGTAAATAAATGCTCCAAGTAGATCCACTGTTATAGCCGGTGCAGGGCTTTGAGCATGACTGACCACCTCCAGAGAGAACCCCTGCATCACCTTATTCCTTAATCACCATATTGTTATTATGTGCTAGGCGTTCTGGTTGCATATCTAGAATCCAATGCGCATGGCTTTATACCCGTTAGCACTGAGCGCCTTTGACGCAGAGTGTATGCGTCTCGGCTTCAAAGACGCTCACTGCCTACGATTGGAAGTCGCTCGTACTTCCGTTCACGTGGACTACTCCTCTCCTACGCTGGGACACATACACCCGGCTTCTAAGGAGTGCGCATGATCGGACGTACGGGCTACTTCCAACCATAGGCAGTGAGTGTCTTAGAAGCTGGGACGCATACACCTGGCAATGCTAATGAGTGCAAAGCTGCGCGCATGCACAACTTTGTATCGTGTTAACCTGATGCTGGGCATTGTAAAGCAGATTATCACGCCCACAGGGACGTTGATTGCAAGCTAAGTGGGCCAACTAGCCAGGGAACTAACGCTCTTGCGACTAGTCACAGCCCTTATTAGCATCTCATAAATGATCTTTAGTACTTGTAACTAGTGATGAGCGGGCACCACCATGCTCGGTACTAACTAGTGATGAGCGGGCACTACCATGCTCGGGTGCTCAGTACTTGTAACTAGTAATGAGTGAGCACTACCATGCTCAGGTGCTCGGTACTTGTAACTAGTGATGAGCGGGCACCACCATGCTCGGGTGCTCTGTACTTGTAACTAGTGATGAGCGGGCACCACCATGCTCGGGTGCTCTGTACTTGTAACTAGTGATGAGCGGGCACCACCATGCTCGGGTGCTCTGTACTTGTAACTAGTGATGAGCGGACACTACCATGCTCGGGTGCTCTGTACTTGTAACTAGTGATGAGCGGGCACCACCATGCTCGGGTGCTCTGTACTTGTAACTAGTGATGAGCGGACACTACCATGCTCGGGTGCTCAGTACTCGTAACTAGTGATGAGCGGGCACTACCATGCTCGGGTGCTCTGTACTTGTAACTAGTGATGAGCGGGCACCACCATGCTCGGGTGCTCTGTACTTGTAACTAGTGATGAGCGGACACTACCATGCTCGGGTGCTCAGTACTCGTAACTAGTGATGAGCGGGCACTACCATGCTCGGGTGCTCTGTACTTGTAACTAGTGATGAGCGGACACTACCATGCTCGGGTGCTCTGTACTTGTAACTAGTGATGAGCGGACACTACCATGCTCGGGTGCTCTGTACTTGTAACTAGTGATGAGCGGGCACTACCATGCTCGGGTGCTCTGTACTTGTAACTAGTGATGAGCGGACACTACCATGCTCGGGTGCTCTGTACTTGTAACTAGTGATGAGCGGGCACTACCATGCTCGGGTGCTCTGTACTTGTAACTAGTGATGAGCGGGCACTACCATGCTCGGGTGCTCTGTACTTGTAACTAGTGATGAGCGGGCACCACCATGCTCGGTACTAACTAGTGATGAGCGGGCACTACCATGCTCGGGTGCTCAGTACTTGTAACTAGTGATGAGTGAGCACTACCATGCTCAGGTGCTCGGTACTTGTAACTAGTGATGAGCGGGCACCACCATGCTCGGTACTAACTAGTGATGAGCGGGCACCACCATGCTCGGTACTAACTAGTGATGAGTGAGCACTACCATGCTCAGGTGCTCGGTACTTGTAACTAGTGATGAGCGGGCACCACCATGCTCGGTACTTGTAAATAGTGATGAGCGGGCACTACCATGCTCGGGTACTCGGTACTTGTAACTAGTGATGAGTGAGCACTACCATGCCTGGGTGCTCTGTACTTTTAACTAGACATGAGCGAGCACTACCATGCTCAGGTGCTCAGTACTGGTAACTAGTGATGAGCGGGCACTACCATGCTCTGGTGCTTGGTACTTGTAACTAGTGATGAGTGGGCACTACCATGCTCAGGTGCTCAGTACTGGTAACTAGTGATGAGCGGGCACTACCATGCTCTGGTGCTTGGTACTTGTAACTAGTGATGAGTGGACACTACCATGCTCGGGTGCTCAGTACTCGTAACTAGTGATGAGCAGGCACTACCATGCTCTGGTGCTTGGTACTTGTAACTAGTGATGAGCGGGCACTACCATGCTCGGGTGCTCAGTACTGGTAACTAGTGATGAGCGGGCACTACCATGCTCTGGTGCTTGGTACTTGTAACTAGTGATGAGCGGGCACTACCATGCTCAGGTGCTCAGTACTGGTAACTAGTGATGAGCGGGCACTACCATGCTCAGGTGCTCAGTACTCGTAACTAGTGATGAGCGGGCACTACCATGCTCGGGTGCTCAGTACTCGTAACTAGTGATGAGCGGGCACTACCATGCTCGGGTGCTCAGTACTCGTAACTAGTGATGAGCGGGCACTACCATGCTCGGGTGCTTGGTACTTGTAACTAGTGATGAGTGAGCACTACCATGCTCAGGTGCTCAGTACTGGTAACTAGTGATGAGCGGGCACTACCATGCTCAGGTGCTCAGTACTTGTAACTAGTGATGAGCGGACACTACCATGCTCGGGTGCTCTGTACTTGTAACTAGTGATAAGCGGACACTACCATGCTCAGGTGGGAAGCTCAAGCATTTTTCCAGAACATTTAGCCTCTCCTGCCTCTTCCTCCTCAATACAAAATTATTAGGAAAATGACAAATATCATGCTGATAAACATTATTTACTGTATATAATATTGTTCTCTTAGTGTATGTCCATGTGCTTGTGTATTGGAAAGGATTCATTTTATTATTTCCATGTTTATACCTTTTCGACCACTTTAAAAAAAACTAGTAATTAAGTTAGTAAATGTAAGATCTGCAAGGTAAAAGGACAGGTCAATATTAGGTGATATTCTCATCTTGTTATGTATATGTTGGAGATATACATTGGAAGCATTTCTAAACAAATACCGTACCATTCCATAGAGCACTTGTCCCTTTGGCATAAGCTGGCTGGGTATATGTTGGTTGTTCTACTTTTTGACACTATAGAAAAGCATTGGTGTATTGAAGCTGTGTAGCCAATATTTAAAAATGCTGTCCCTGTATCCATTTCTATAGTGCTTACTTTTTCCTGCAGGTGGAGGTTATTGCGCAGGTGTTCTTTAACTTCATCATCTGTATCTTTCTGTAATTAAAAGATAAAGCTTTAATTTACTAAACGTAATAGTCAAATAACCCTGTACTGCAACACTGACCTATGCTCACAATATTGTCAAAATTTTAGCCTAAATCGGGGGTTATACAAAATTGCATCTGCTGTGAGCCGTTTTGTATTGTATAGAAACCATCATGTCTTATAACTGATCGATGTCATAGGGCTCAGCTAACACTGATGGGTGGGAAAGTTTTACATTTCTACACATACCCCTGAGGCTGTTATTGGTGCATAGTTACTTCTTTGTTTGGGGTACTATATAAGCTGGTCACATGGTGTAATAAAACAAACTCTTAGTACACCATATTTGGCTGTACAGAACTTTCTCAGATTTCTCCAAGCTCTATCTTATTAATTTCTGCAAGGAGTTTGTATGTTCTCCCCGTGGTTGCGTGGGTTTCCTCTGGGTTTTCCGGTTTCCTCCCACACTCCAAAAACATACTGATTGGGAATTTAGATTGTGAGCCCCAATGGGGACAGTGATGCCAATGTATGTAAAGCGCTGTGGAATTAACAGCGCTATATACTGTAAATGAATATTTATTATTAATAGTAATAATAATAATAATAATAATAATGATAAATTGGAGTTCCAAGGACATAGAAGGAGTGAATTTCGCTCACACTGCCAAACATATGTAAATGAGGTGTTAAGATCTATCATCCGGACATAGAGCTCTCTAAGAATTTACCTGCGGGTATTGATTATTTTACATAGAAGGTGGCATTACCAGTGTGAGACATATAACGAACACAGAACAGTAGAACTTTGTCGATACAAACACAATAGCAGCTGCAGCTCTTACTCAGCTCTGCTCTATTGCAATAATATTGCAGCACTGTCTGTGAGATGGAGGCTGAAGCGGAGAGAAACCTGCAGATGTGTCAGTTATCACACACAGCTCTACAGTGAGGTCAGGAGAGCAGAGAGCGGCCATTATATATCACACTATTAAAATGACCTTGAATTATTATTATTATTATTATTATTACTTTGGAGTTCCAAGGGCATACAAGGAGTGAATTTCGCTCACACTGCCAAACATATGTAAATGAGGTGTTAAGATCTATCATCCGGACAGAGAGCTCTCTAAGAATTTGCCTGCGGGTATTGATTAATTTTCATAGAATGTGGCATTACCAGTGTGAGACATGTAACGAACACAAAACAGTAGAACTTTGTCAATACAAACACAATAGCAGCTGCAGCTCTTACTCAGCTCTGCAGTATTGCAATACTATTGCAGCACTATCTGTGAGATGGAGGCTGAAGCGGAGAGGAACCTGCAGATGTGTCAGTTATCACACACAGCTCTACAGTGAGGTCAGGAGAGCAGAGAGCGGCCATTATATATCACACTATTAAAATGACCTTGAATTAAATCAGCTCTGGAGGCAGGTTCTCAGGGAGATTTATGTCCGGTCCATAGATCTTAACAGATCATTTACATATTAAGAAAAACATGAATTCCTCTGGAATAAGACATCGGATCTCAGATATCAAGGTATCATTTTATTCAGCTTCCTATGACCTACATGACCATACAGACGGCTTAGGATGATTCATCATACTGACAGAATCCCTTTAATTTCAGTTGATACAAAGCTTGTTCTCACTGTACGAACACAAAGCTTCATCAGGAGCTGTCCATGGTTCTGAATAGGTACTCAAGACTTATGTCACATATTTTTCCTGCTAGACTAAAGAAAAATGAATTCATCATGACGATATCAGCAGATGAGTTTTTTAAGAGTTCAGACAGTAACCAGAATAAAGTCCTATCTCTGCGGAATCTGTGTAACCAGAGCAACCGCTGGCAATCAGCTTTGTCACACGGATATTACAAGGCAGCCCGTTATAATTCTTCTACTTTTCCATTCAGCTTATTTAACTAGATCCATTAAAAAAAGAATCCATCTCTGGGATAATAAAGTAAAAGACATAAATGTTTAATTATACAATACAAAAGGGACCTATTTATTCGACAAAGTCAGTTATTCTAGGTGTCCTTATGTATATAAGTCCTAAATCGAGTATCTGTCAGAAGAAAACCACAGTACAATGTCTCTATTTAAAAGCAGCTGTATAGGAATATATAGGAATACTAAGCCAGGGAATTATCCCTTCATAGAGATAGCAATGCTAATAATAATGGCATTTATGTGCAGTCAACAGCAATTCTAGAGATCATTTGTATATAAATGAATGCAACGGAACACGGTTTATTATCACACACATTGGCAGCCATTGTTATCGATGTAGGGGATGATGGAGGAATGTCTATGTTGTGGTACTTACAAGACTGTATCTGCTCTTTGCCAATGATACCAGCTCCTGGTCCCCCGGTGTGCACATGTTCAGCCCAATGGGTAACATCTTCTTCAGGGCAGCCACAATTAGGGAAGTCTGTATGGAGTAGAGGTCTCCTCGGCGTTTGGTTCTCTTCCTCTCCTGATCTTGCCCTCCAGACTAGAACAGTGATACCATCATGGCATGGTTAGGTTCTGCATTACACATACCAAGGGTTGAGACGGACTGTTATCTTTTAGGAGAATGCTAAAAGGTGATGTGAATCGTTTTAAGAGAGAAAGCAGAAATCTCACTTCTGTATCCTTAATACAACATAGCCAGGACTTCTCAATGGTCTACAAGGATGAGAATTAGCTTTGGAACGGAAGCATTTATGAAAACTGGAATCTTTTATCCTATACTAAGTATTTAATCACATTTTCTCCAAATTTGGGCTGATTTAGATTACCATTTTGTGTTGGGGCCAGTTTTCATAATGGACACCAGTATACGTCTGTGGTTCAGTAGATAACATGGCCTGTTACTAACGTAACGGTGAACACGCCGTGATGATTAGTCCGCTTTATCATGTACAAATTATTACTTATAATGTGAACGTAGGCCAATAAGAACCAGAACCCAGTACTTACCAATAGCGGATGATCTGATCTAAACCCCTGCAAATTCCCTGTCACAAAATTCACTCATTTCTATCTTAAATACAACCCTTATCTGAAATTGTACGCAGAGTTGGAATTTCCAAACTAAATGTTGTTTTGTAACGTGGACCAACATCGGATAGTCATACTTTTCCCCATGGTTTAGGTATGTCTTCTTCTGAATGAAGTACCAGAAGTAGTTACCAAAACCAAATCCTCCCCCTTCAATTTGTTCTCTGACATTTAAAAGGGGTTTCCCACAAACAAAAGTAATTTTAATCAATCTATTTTGGAATAATTATATTTTCCACAATTAGACGTGTTTTAAAAAACATTCCTGTGCTGAGATAATCTTATATATGTGTCCCTGCTATATACTGTGTAATGGCTGTGTCTGACCGTACAGGGACATGGTCTGATCATACCACAGCTCCTACAGTATAAAAACATTATAGCACGGAATCATAGATTCTTTTTGTGAGGTAAAACACGTCCCTGTTGGTAAAAAATGTTTAACTCACAGAATTATTTGTGATTCCATGATGTAATGTCTTTATACTTTTTGTACAGTCAGACACGGCCATTACTCAGTACATAGGAGGGATAAAATTTATAAGATGTCATCTGATTACAGGAACATTTTTTAAATCACATCCAATTGTGGAACCTATTATTATTCCAAGATCTATTGATTAAAATGAACTTTGTTCATGGGAAAACCCCTGTAATGTTATTGCGGCTCACTCATTCACTATGTTAACATACAGCCCTGTGCTTCCCTCTGCATTCAGGTGCTAAGTGTTGGTATTTAAAGTGGTTGTTCCCTCTCAATAAATAAATATCCTTGGCGGCAAGTTATATATATATATATATATATATATATATATATATATATATATATATATATATATATATATATATATATATATATAAAAATCGTGCTATACTGGCCTTCCCCAGGTCTACTGGCGAGTCTCTTCCACTGCTCCCTGTGTCTGGCATTGGATGTGGCACTAATGCCACTCAATAGCGAAGCAGCCAATCAGTGAGCTCAGTGGCTCTGCAGAGTAGATACAGCGCCACCTAGAGAGCCGCTGACCTCACTGATTGGCTGCTATGCTGTCTACGTGACATCAGAGCCCAAGACTATGCCATAAACCATGAGCAGCAGTGAAGACTTGTCGGTGGACCCGGAAAAAGGGGAGTCCGGTATGGTTTCTTTGTAAAAACCTGCAGCAGGGGACATTCGTTTACTGAGAGGGGACAACACTGTAAATGCTCAGCGCAAGAGAGCACACACCTGTATAAAAATGGGGAGCGACTACATCATTATTATTAGTTTAACCCAATAATGTGGTGTGGTTTAGGCAAACCGCTGACTCAGAACCGCTCAGTAATATTTAAAAATGGGTAAACGTATATTCAGTAAACCAGTATTGGTCCCATTTTCAAAACAATCTTGAGACTCAAGGGTCATTGCAAATTCTGATAAATAGAAAAAAAGCTCAAATACTCAGCACAGATCGCATAATGAAGACACACAGGCTGCAGCTAAGAACAATGAGTGAATGTGAGTCTACTATTATAGACCCCAACAATAACACGTTAATGTCAGATTAGGTTAAAGGGGTTCTTCAATGCCAGAAAAGCATGTTCAGTGGTTTGAAAAGGGTAAATAAATGAAGCTCAGTTGATTTGCTAAGCCAGCCCCCTTCTCATTCATGGCGGTCTCTAAATCAGCGGCCTAGATTAGCCAGACAGCCCCCTCCCTTTATACACATTGCCAACACACGGACAGAAAGGAATCTGAGGCAGTGATGATCATTTTTGGAACAATATGACCGAGGATTAAATCAGGCCACTTGAGAAGTTATGCAAAAGTTATATAGAGAGAAGATTAGCAACTTCATTTATTTTCTCATTTGCAAACCAATAAATGTTTTTTTATGGCATGGGAAAACCCTTTAATCTTTTTTTTTCTGTCTTGTGCATTGTCAGTATTGCATTAGTCAGATGAAATGCACAATTACAATATGTCTACATACCGTATTTTTCGGATTACAAGACGCACTTTTCCTCCCCAAAAATTAGGGAGGAAAATGAGGGGTGTGTCTTATAATCCGAATGTAGCTTACCGGGAGGTGGTGGAGAGGGGTCACAGGAGGCAGGGGAGATGCTGTGCTGCGGTTGCTGAGCTGTAGGCTTAGTGTGGGTGGCAGGCTTATTGCAGGCTGTGCTGGATGCTGTGCTGCGGGCAAAAAATGGCGGCGGTGTAATGGCGTCTGGATTCGGCGCATGCGCAGGTGGAGCGCTCAGCTTGAGATCTCAATCTGCGCACGCACCGCCTCTTTGATTTCCTGCAGCGGACTCAAGCAAAATAGCGCCTGGAGGTCCCGGCTTCTCATTGAGCTGAGAGCTTCATCTGCCCATCGGCGACTCCGGGCGCCATTTCTTTGAAACCCGCACCGCCGACAGTTTCTTGATGCTCCTCATGCCACACAGTGACAGCAGCCTCCTGTGACCCTATTCTACAACCACTGCCGCCCCCCCTCCTAAAAGAGCATTGGATTATAAGATGGAGCCCCATATTTTTTTTTCCTCTAAATTTGGGGTGCGTCTTATAATCTAGTATGTCTTATAAATCGAAAAGTACAATATATTTAATTATGGAAAATGTCCTTTGCCATAGAACATGAGTGAAGTCGGGGTACCCATTATCCATTGGAAATCCTGACCAAGTTCAAAGTTTATTGGACGAAATATCAAAAGTATTTTCACAGTAAATGATTATGAAGGACAGACTCTACTTCAAGATATTGAAGACATATAGCTATAGAGCATAGAATAAAAAAATATAGAAAAACAAAGCCTGCAATGACATAATCACCACTCTTAATACACAAGAGACGATACAGAAGAGACTAGACTAAATGGAACCACAGGTTTGACACCAAGTGAAACATACTGAACTTCAAGTAATAATGAGTAAGGCACATCAAAGGAAAAATCGGAGTCTTAAAGCAACAGTTCCTCTGTAAGGGATAAAAAGAAAGAAAAATAGGAAACTAAAATAAATAAATTAAATAAATAAATAAACAGATTCTTTGCTGGTTGTTAATCGATATCAATAGTCCTATGAGGAAGGGTAGTCCGGGTTCGGCTGTGAAAACCTTTTTTAGGGTAGACGACTAAAGCTGATATCTTGAGTGACATTTTGTTTTTTTGTTAAGGACGCTAACGATTAAAAGCTTTCAATAAACGAATCAAAGTAATAAATAAAAAATTCAGAAGAAACCAAGAAATAATGGAAAACAATAAGGGCAGAGTGACTGGTACTTTAAGACTGCAAGTCAAAGCTCTGAGCTACACAAGCATGGGGTGGCTTTTATTCATTTAGCTATTGCTTTATCAAAAAAATTTGATTTCCTGGAAATATTATTCATTTTTTTTTTTTAACACTGTCCGTTATTGGGATCCACATTAGCATGGTTCATAATCAAATGTACATGAAAATGTACTCTGATCATCATTCCCTGTCACCCGAAGACCTAGGCACAAGTACATGTGAGACGTACAATAGGTCTGTAAATATTCCACCATCATCTCCAAACTTTTCCCTTAGAAACGGTCTGTCTAGGGGAAAAGAAATAGCCCCTTAGAAAGATCTATGACTTGTAATATGGTTCGATATTGGTCACCATGGTTACATGATAAAGTGCCCATTGTGGTGAGCAAAGAGAGTGTTCATTGTTCAACACTCCAATATTAGGCAGTTTCCTTTGAAATATACGTCTTGATTAGAAATGACTGTCTTATTCCAAACATTCTTAAAGGGGTGGTCATTGACTTTCACATTGATGGCTTATCCTTAGGATAAGTCATCAATACATGCTAGGTTGGGGTGTGATGCCCAGCGCAGGAGCTGCTCAGCTGTTTCCGGGCAGAAGTGTTCAGTTGTGGAGCTGCACAGCTCCACCTATATACAGTTAGTTCCAGAAATATTTGGACAGTGACACAAGTTTTGTTATTTTAGCTGTTTACAAAAACATGTTCAGAAATACAATTCTATATATAATATGGGCTGAAAGTGCACACTCCCAGCTGCATTATGAGAGTTTTCACATCCAAATCGGAGAAAGGGTTTAGGAATCATAGCTCTGTAATGCATAGCCTCCTCTTTTTCAAGGGACCAAAAGTAATTGGACAAGGGACTCTAAGGGCTGCAATTAACTCTGAAGGTGTCTCCCTCGTTAACCTGTAATCAATGAAGTAGTTAAAAGGTCTGGGGTTGATTACAGGTGTGTGGTTTTGCATTTGGAAGCTGTTGCTGTGACCAGACAACATGCGGTCTAAGGAACTCTCAATTGAGGTGAAGCAGAACATCCTGAGGCTGAAAAAAAAGAAAAAATCCATCAGAGAGATAGCAGACATGCTTGGAGTAGCAAAATCAACAGTCGGGTACATTCTGAGAAAAAAGGAATTGACTGGTGAGCTTGGGAACTCAAAAAGGCCTGGGCGTCCACGGATGACAACAGTGGTGGATGATCGCCGCATACTTTCTTTGGTGAAGAAGAACCTGTTCACAACATCAACTGAAGTCCAGAACACTCTCAGTGAAGTAGGTGTATCTGTCTCTAAGTCAACAGTAAAGAGAAGACTCCATGAAAGTAAATACAAAGGGTTCACATCTAGATGCAAACCATTCATCAATTCCAAAAATAGACAGGCCAGAGTTAAATTTGCTGAAAAACACCTCATGAAGCCAGCTCAGTTCTGGAAAAGTATTCTATGGACAGATGAGACCAAGATCAACCTGTACCAGAATGATGGGAAGAAAAAAGTTTGGAGAAGAAAGGGAACGGCACATGATCCAAGGCACACCACATCCTCTGTAAAACATGGTGGAGGCAACGTGATGGCATGGGCATGCATGGCTTTCAATGGCACTGGGTCACTTGTGTTTATTGATGACATAACAGCAGACAAGAGTAGCCGGATGAATTCTGAAGTGTACCGGGATATACTTTCAGCCCAGATTCAGCCAAATGCCGCAAAGTTGATCGGACGGCGCTTCATAATACAGATGGACAATGACCCCAAGCATACAGCCAAAGCTACCCAGGAGTTCATGAGTGCAAAAAAGTGGAACATTCTGCAATGGCCAAGTCAATCACCAGATCTTAACCCAATTGAGCATGCATTTCACTTGCTCAAATCCAGACTTAAGACGGAAAGACCCACAAACAAGCAAGACCTGAAGGCTGCGGCTGTAAAGGCCTGGAAAAGCATTAAGAAGGAGGAAACCCAGCGTTTGGTGATGTCCATGGGTTCCAGACTTAAGGCAGTGATTGCCTCCAAAGGATTCGCAACAAAATATTGAAAATAAAAATATTTTGTTTGGGTTTGGTTTATTTGTCCAATTACTTTTGACCTCCTAAAATGTGGTGGAGTGTTTGTAAAGAAATGTGACAATTCCTACAATTTCTATCAGATATTTTTGTTCAAACCTTCAAATTAAACGTTACAATCTGCACTTGAATTCTGTTGTAGAGGTTTCATTTCAAATCCAATGTGGTGGCATGCAGAGCCCAACTCGCCAAAATTGTGTCACTGTCCAAATATTTCTGGACCTAACTGTAGATAATATAGTAGCTGCAAGTGGGAACTGCACCTCCACCATTTATTGGAATCGGGTGTGGATATGCAGGAATTGGTCGTGGCACCTATACAATTGACAGATCTGCGCAAATGATCGCTTCTGACCGCCACAGGCAAAGGGAACAAGGGAACAGTTGATCTGCTGGGGCGACAAGGGAAAAGCTGATCGGCTAAGGTGCCGGATATCACACACCCACAAATCTAATACAAATTCCCTATACTAAGCATAGACCTTCAATATAAAAGTCTCTTAGAATCAGGGCTGCCAACTTGACTTGTTTTTCCTGGTTAGCTTCTAAAAGCTTTTTGGACAGACAATATTTTTTATGAACACATTGGAAATCCATAATAAATTATTATAAGTGATCCATGTCTACAGCCCAGAAGTCTGATGAGAAGACATTTGCTGCATTCACTGTAAACTGTAAAATGATGATAATTACAGTCACAATATTCTGTAAGGGTTTCTTCAGCTTAAAAAAAAAATCACGGATGACTTAAAAAAGTGATGCTATTGTTAAATTGCTCCAAGCCTGGCTTCCCTGCTGGTGTAGTGCTCCAGCATGGCTTCCCTGGTGTTGTAGTGCTCCAGCATGGCTTCCTTGGTGTTATAGTGCTCCAGCATGGCTTCCCTGCTTGTGTATTGTTCCAGCATGGCTTGCCCGCTGGTGTATTGCTCCAGCATGGCTTGCCTGCTGGTGTATTGCTCCAGCATGGCTTCCCTGCTTGTGTATTGTTCCAGCATGGCTTGTCTGCTGGTGTATTGCTCCAGCATGGCTTCCCTGCTGGTGTATAGCTCCAGCATGGCTTCCCTGCTAGTGTATTGCTCCAGCATGGCTTTCCTGCTGCTGTAGTGCTCCAGCATGGCTGGTGTAGTGCCTATCATGGCTTCTCTGCTGGTGTAGTGCTCCAGTATGGCTTTCCTGCTGGTGTAGTGCTCCAGCATGGCATCCCTGCTGGTGGAGAGCTCCAGCATGGCTTCCCTGCCGGTGCAGTGATCCAGCATGGCTTCCCTGGTGTTGAAGTGCTCCAGCATTGCTTCTCTGCTGGTGTAATGCTCCAGCATGGCTTCCCTGCTGTTGCAGTGGAGCAGCATGACTTCCCTGCTGGTCTAGTGCTCCAGTATGGCTTCCTTGCTGTTGTAGTACTCTAGCATGGTTTCCCTGCTGGTGTAGAGCTCAAGCATGGCTTCCTTGCTGGTGAAGTGCTCCAACATGACTTCCATGCTGTTGTACTGCTCCAGCATGGCTTCTCCACTGTTGTAGTTCTCCAGCATGGCTTCTCTGCTGTTGTAGTGGTCCAGTATGGCTTCCATGCTAGTGTAGAGCTACAGCATGGCTTCTCTGCTGGTGTAGTGCTCCAACATAGTGAATTACTGAATAGGTTTTCAGAAATAACCTGCACACTTAATGGTTGTCAGTAAATAAAACTCCCCCCTCCAGCACCCAGGTCCAGATGAAGTGCCTTAGTCTAAGACGTAAAATAACTTGCTGGGCATCAAAGCTTTGCTTACATTGTGCCTTCGACAGGTTTCTGCAACACTGATCTATGAATAGCACTAAAATAGGGTAACACAGTAACTGTACCCATGTAAATGACAAACTACGTAAAACATCAGTGGCGTCACAAGGGTTTGTTATGAGTGGTCCATGTAATCCCGCTAAAAAGGTCAAATCTATGATACACACAGTTAACCTGAGCTAAAGAAGCTACGAGTGAGCTACAATATATACCCTCAGTGAGACAAAGTAACATTAAATGGTATGAAACTAGTTTTCAATGTGGATGGGAGATTTGCCAGCACTACCAGTTGCAGAACATATCTTACTCATGGATGAACATTAATCATGTATATTAGAGATGAGTCAATATTTTGAAATTTGAATTCAAATAATTTTTTCAAAAAATTACTTTTGTGGAGAATAAATTTGAGTGAATTCCAATACTGGAAAGCTTATAATTGCTCAGAAAATACACATGAAGATGGAGACAACCACACTGACCATAAGAATTTACACTCTACAGGAGAGAGGACCCTGCTGACCATAAGAGCTTACACAGTACAAGAGAGAGGACCCCGCTGACCATAAGAGCTTACACAGTACAAGAGAGAGGACCCCGCTGACCATAAGAGCTTACACTCTACAGGAGAGAGGACGCTGCTGACCATAAGAGCTTACAGTCTACAGGAGAGAGGACACTGCTGACCATAGGAGGTTACAGTCTACAGGAGAGGACCCTGCTGACCATAAGAGCTTACACAGTACAAGAGAGAGGACCCCGCTGACCATAAGAGCTTACACTCTACAGGAGAGAGGACCCTGCTGACCATAAGAGCTTACAGTCTACAGGAGAGAGGACGCTGCTGACCATAGGAGGTTACAGTCTACAGGAGAGGACCCTGCTGACCATAAGAGCTTACAGTCTACAGGAGAGAGGACCCTGCTGACCATAAGAGCTTACACTCTACAGGAGAGAGGACCCTGCTGACCATAATAGCTTACACTCTACAGGAGAGAGGACCCTGCTGACCATAAGAGCTTACAGTCTACAGGAGAGAGGACCCTGCTGACCATAGGAGGTTACACTCTACAAGAGAGAGGACCCTGCTGACCATAAGAGCTTACAGTCTACAGGAGAGAGAGACAGTACCCCACTGACCATAAGAGCTTGTACTCTACAGGAGAGGACCCCGCTGACCATAAGAGCTTACAGTCTACAGGAGAGAGGACCCTGCTGACCATAAAAGCCCACACTGTACAGGAGAGAGGACCCTGCTGACCATAAGAGCTTACACTGTACAGGAGAGAGGACTATACTGACCATAAGAGCTTACACTCTACAGGAGAGAGGACCCTGCTGACCATAGGAGGTTACACTCTACAGGAGAGAGGACCCTGCTGATCAAAAGAGCTTACATTCTACAGGAGAGAGGACCCTGCTGACCATAGGAGGTTACACTCTACAGGAGAGAGGACCCTGCTGACCATAAGAGCTTACAGTCTACAGGAAAGAGGACCTGCTGAACATAAGAGCTTACAGACTACAGGAGAGAAGGTACCCCTCTGACCATAAGTGCTTACATTCTACAGCAGCGACAACACCGCTGATCATAAATAGCATACACTGTACATGAGATTGGACCCCACTGATCATAATAGCTTACACCCTGCAGGAGAGATAAACCCGCTGACCATAAGAGCTTACACTCTACAGGAGCAAGGATCCTGCTGACCATAAGAGTTTACACTCTATAAGGAGAGGACCCTGCTGAGCATAACAGCTACACACTACAGGAGAGAAAGGACCCCACTGACCATAAGAGCTTACACTCTACAGAAGAGAGGACCCAACTGAAAATAAGAGCTTACACTCTACAGAAGATATAGGGACTTATCCAGGTGACTTTAGAGTAAGAACATGACTCTGAATTAGAAACTGTGATAACCCGCTGGAAGTCATAGTTGCAGGCCATTATGAGGAGGCCCACATGGTAATGCTAAGTTATGTGTGCCTGCTTTCCACTGCGTCAGCAGTATAGGAAATGGTGCTGGCCGATTTAGAGATGGGTGAACTCACAGATATTAGAGTTCGGCGGATCCCGCCAGACAAAAAAAACAACAGAAAAAAAACAAAAACAAACAGGTCAGTTTTGGGACCGGACTTAACCTGAACTTGAGCCTGGATCTTGAACCCCAAGTAACTATGAGCTCCCGAACTTTAGTGCTTTAAAATGGTGTTACGGTAGTAAGGACTGGGGGGCTGCAAAAGGGAGCGAAATGGGGCTTAAAGCAGGACAATTATACTTACCAAGTTTCCGCACGGCTGTCACACTGTTTCCAAGTAAGCTCATTAAACCTTATTAATATTCACCCTCTGTGACAGCATCTGTGCCCCGTCCCACTGTGCTGGCATTTATAATTGGTTGCCTTTACACTAGCTGTCTGAGTCCCTGAAGTGGAGCGTAAAAATAGTTAAATTAAAAAGTTGTGTGCATCATCATGGCTGTGTATCAAAATACAATTTTTTAAAAATCCCCCCCCCCCCACAATTTTTATATAAAGACAAAATAAAGCAGACAGCTGGGGACTGGTATTCACAGGCTGGGGAAGCCCATGGTTATTGGGCTCTCCCCAGCCTAAAAATAGCAGTTTGCAGCAGCCTCAGACTTGGTGCATCCATTTGATGGGCCAATCCTGGCCTCTTGCTAAGCTCATCCCGATTATCCTGGAGCAATGGCAATCAGGGTAATATATGGAGTTAATGAAAGCTTCCATAAAGCCCTGGATTACTAATAAGAAGGGGTCTTTGAGACTCCCCCATTACTAATAGTGTAAGGAAAAATGAACACAAAAAAAATTTATTAAGAAGGAAAAAAAACACCTACTTTCTCCAATTTATTAAGCTCCAGAACAACCCTGCAGGTCCGACATAATCCACAGACAAACATTGTGATGCCAGCTCTACTACATCCTGAGGTCACAGTGCGTGGTCACATTAGAAAACATGACCGATAACTGTGGGCTACAGGACACACTGAAGGAGCTGTAAATGAGAAAGCGTCGCCATCAGTGAGTTCATCTGAGGTCAAAGTTGTCTGTTCCCATGGTACCTCAGCTGTGACCTCAGGTGAACTCCCTGAACTCCATGCTGAATTCCTGGATTAGCCTATGTGCGCATGTTGACTATTTGGTTGCAGAAATTTCTGCTCCAAATCTGCATCTCCTGGCAGAAAACGCATGGAAAACACATCACGTTTTTGGTGCATTTTTCTGCCAGAAGATGCTGAAATTTCTGCAACCAAAAACAACATGTGCACATAGCCTGATCCGGTAATCAGCCAGCTGTGAACTCAGGTGAACTCACTGATGTCACCGCTCTCAGAGCTGCGGTTCTATCATTGTGTCCTGCTAGTCGTAGTGATTGGTCCCGCATCCCGTTTTCTAATTTGACCAGGCACTTGACTTCAGGATGTAAAAGAGCTGGGATTGTCATGGGACGTCATGTTTTGGGTGTTAATAAATTGGAGAAAGAGCTTGATTTTTTTTTTTTTTTTTAAAGGATGTTTTTCTGTGTTTTGTCTATATTTCTATTTACTTACACGATTAGTAATGGGGATGTCTTATAGACACCTTCCTATTAGAAATCCAGGGCTTTGTGGTAGTTGTGTGATTTTTTTGACATATCACAGCTGTCATTAACCCCTTATATCACCCCGATTGCCACCGCTTCAAGGTAATGAGGATGAGCCAGGTAAGCGCCAGGATTAGCACATTTAATGGATGTGTCAAATCTGGTGCTGCTGAGTGCTGCTGTTTTTAAGCTGGGGAAGGCCCAATAACCATGACCCTCCCCAGCGTGATAATACCAGCCCCCAGCTGTCTGCTTTATCTTGGCTGTGTATCAAAATTGGAGCAGACCCCACACCTACTTTAAAATTATTTATTTAAATAACTAAAAAAAAAAGTGTGTGTGGTCTTTCGTATTCTGACACACAGCCAAGAAAAATTACACAGCTGGGGGCTGCAGCCTTCTGCTGTGTGCTTTATCTGTGTTGGGTATCAAAATACAGGGGACCACATGTCATTTTTTCCTATTATTTATTTATTTTTACACTCCACTTCGGGGACCCTGACAGTTAAGGGGGCTTTACACGCTACAATATCGTTAATGTTTTATCGTCGGGGTCACGTCGTTAGTGACGCACATCCGGCGTCATTAACGATATCGCAGCATATGACACTTATGTGCAACCTTAAACAATCACAAAAGCGTCCAAAATCGCGGAGAGGTCGTCCTTAAACAAAAACTCGTTTACCTCTTATTAGCGATGTTGTTCCTCGTTCCTGCGGCAGCACACATCGCTGTGTGTGACACCGCAGGAGCGAGGAAAATCTCCTTACCTGCATCCACCGGCAATGCGGAAGGAAGCAGGTGGGCGGGATGTTACGTCCCGCTCATCTCCGCCCATCCGCTTCTATTGGATGCCTGCCGTGTGACGTCGCTGTGACGCCAATCGACCAGCCCCCTTAGAAAGGAAGCGGATTGCCGGCCAGAGCGACGTCGCAGGGCAGGTAAGCCGTGTGACGGGGAGCGTGATTTTGTGTGCAACGGGCAGCGATATGCCCGTGTCGCACAAACGATGGGAGCAGGTACGCACGCTAGCGATATCGGTACCGATTTCGCTACCGTGTAAAGCCCCCTTTAGTATGAGGGCAACCAATTACAGACGCCTGCACAGAGGGTGAGGGCGCAGCCTGACTGCAAGCAATCACAGATTCTGTCACAGAGGGTGGGCAGGGGAAGCAGTGAATATTCATAAGTAGTGATGGGTGAACCCGAACTGTAAAGTCCGGAGTCCGTACCGAACACATAGTGTTCGTGCACACAATCCCGAAAACAAGTTTTCCTGGGAAGCTTGTGTTACAGTTCGGGTCCAGGGGCTGTAAAAAAAAAAAAGCACATTAGTTAAAAAAACATTATGATTATACTTACTGGTCCCGCGACGCGTCTTGCAGACCCGCTCAGCCGCCGTCTCCCGGCCACTTCTGCTTCCAGGTCCGATCATTAACATCCGGTGGTATTCACTGCACTGCTCGTCACTCGGTAGTTTTTCAGCCGTGTTCACAGTGATGTCAGGGTTCACCCGAGTCCATGACCATGGATTTGATTGAATTTTGACTGTCACTGTGCGAGTCTCGCACTGGTATCACCCGGTACGGCGCACACTCTCCTTACAGGAGCGCCTCAGCTGCATGGAAATACATGCAGCCTCTTGTAAGGAGAGTGTGCGCCGTGCTGGGTGATACCGATGAGACTCGCACAGTGACAGTCAAAGTTCAATCGAGTCCATGGCTCATGGACTCGGGTGAACCCTGACGTCAATGTGAACATGGCCGAAAACTGTCAAGTGACAAGCAGTGCAGTGAATATCACCAGAAGTTAAAGATTGGACCCGGAAGCAGAAGCGACCGGGAGAGAGTATGCAGGACACGTTGCGGGAGCGGTAAGTATAATGACAATGTTTATTATTAACTACTAGAAGGTGGCCCGATTCTACGCATCGGGTATTCTAGAATTTACGTATTGTGTAGTTCATGTATGATTTTTGTTATATATATATATATATATAGATGTTGTTGTGTGTAGTTACCAAGTGTTTGTGTAGGGCGCTGTACATGTTCTGAGTGTCGCGGGGGGTGAGAGCGGTGTTGTATGTGTGTTGCGTGTGTTGCGTTGTTTGTGGAGCGCTGTGTGTCTGTAGCGTTGTGTGTGTGTTGTGCGGTGTGTGTGTGTGTGGTGTGTTTTGGGGGGAGGTATGTTTTGAGCAATGTGTGTGTTGTGCAGTATGTGCGTATATTTGTGTGTGCAGCGTTGTCTGTGTGTGTGGGTGTCTGTGTAGGGCGTTGTTTGTGATTCCTAGTGTGTGTGTGTTGTGCAGTGCGCGTGTGTGTGTGTGTTGGGGGGAGGTGTGCACCTCCCATCGTGCTCCATCCCCCATGCTGCGCACCCCCCATCGTGCTGCATCCCCCATGCTGCGCACTCCCAAACGTGCTCCATCCGCCATGCTGCGCACTCCCAAACGTGGTCCATCCGCCATGCTGCGCACTCCCAAACGTGCTCCATCCGCCATACTGCGCACTCCCCATCGTGCTGCATCCCCCATGCTGTGCACTCCCAAACGTGCTCCATCCGCCATGCTGCGCACTCCCCATCGTGCTCTATCCGCCATGCTGCACACTCCCAAACGTGCTCCATCCGCCATGCTGCGCACTCCCAAACGTGCTCCATCCGCCATGCTGCGCACCCCCTATCATGCTCCATCCGCCATGCTCCGCACTCCCAAACGTGCTCCACCCGCCATGCTGCGCACTCCCAAACGTGCTCCATCCGCCATGCTGCGCACTCCCAAACGTGGTCCATCCGCCATGCTGCGCACTCCCAAACGTGCTCCATCCGCCATGCTGCGCACTCCCAAACGTGCTCCATCCGCCATACTGCGCACTCCTCATCGTGCACCATCCGGCATGCTGCGCACTCCCAAACGTGCTCCATCCGCCATGCTGCGCACTCCCAAACGTGCTCCATCCGCCATGCTGCGCACTCCCAAACGTGCTCCATCCGCCATGCTGCGCACTCCCAAACGTGCTCCATCCGCCATGCTGCGCGCTCCCAAACGTGGTCCATCCGCCATGCTGCGCACTCCCAAACGTGCTCCATCCGCCATGCTGCGCACTCCGAAACGTGCTCCATCCGCCATACTGCGCACTCCCAAACGTGCTCCATCCGCCATACTGCGCACTCCCCATCGTGCACCATCCGGCATGCTGCGCACTCCCAAACGTGTTCCATCCGTCATGCTGCGCACTCCCAAACGTGCTCCATCCGTCATGCTGCGCACTCCCAAACGTGCTCCATCCGCCATGCTGCGCACTCCCAAAAGTGCTCCATCCGCCATGCTGCGCACCCCCCATCATGCTCCATCCACTTGGGAGTGCGCAGCATGCCGGATGGTGCACGATGGGGAGTGCGCAGTATGGCGGATGGAGCACGTTTGGGAGTGCGCAGTATGGCGGATGGAGCACGTTTGGGAGTGCGCAGCATGGCGGATGGACCACGTTTGGGAGTGCGCAGCATGGCGGATGGACCACGTTTGGGAGTGCGCAGCATGGCGGATGGACCACGTTTGGGAGTGCGCAGCATGGGGGATGCAGCACGATGGGGAGTGCGCAGTATGGCGGATGGAGCACGTTTGCTCAGCCTCTCTCCTTCCAGCCTCCCTCAGCATCAGCCTCCCCCTCCCAGCCTTCCCCAAGATCAGCCTCTCTGCTCCCAGCCTCCTCCAGCACGCCGTGCTCCTCTGCCGACACTCACCCACACCCGATCGCATCCACTCACCCACACAACCGATCGCATCCACTCACCCACACACCCGATCGCATCCACTCACACACACCCGATCGCATCCACTCACACACACCCGATCGCATCCACTCACACACACCCGATCGCATACACTCACACACACAGACACTGACGATATTGCACATACGCGCTGATACTCACAACATCCGGGGATATCACATGCTTCTGGCCATGTGATCCTCCGTCAGGTCCTGGAAGCTCACAGCACAATATCGCCGCCGAGAAGCAAGCGATATCCCAGGATGTTGTGAGTATTTGGATGCGATGTGATGTGTGTGTGTGAGTGAGTGTGATCTGATTTGTGTGTGTGTGTGTGCTGTTATGTGTGTGCTGTTATGTTATGTATGTTCCGCAGCTGCAGGACCTTGATGTGTGGATGCGATGTGATGTGTGTGTGAGGTGTGTGTGAGAGTGAGTGTGAGCCGGTGTACACTGGTAACTATGATACACATCGGGTAACTAAGGGACCTTAGTTACCCGATGTGTATAATGGTTACCAGCTTTCACGGCCTCCGTTAAGATCCCAGCATCGCAAGGTTATGTCTGGCGCTGCCGGGATCCTGACGGAGCCGGTGTAGAAGCAAGAGATATCCCAGGATGTTGTGATGTGTGGATGTGATGTGTGAGGTGTGTGTGAGGTGTGTGTGAGAGTGAGTGTGATCTGATGTGTGTGTACTCACCTGGGAATCGGAGCCCCGTGTCAGTTGGGCCACAGCGAGCGTGCATTGCGTGAGGGGGGCGGGGCCTGCAGAGAGCCGGGGCGAGAGGCCAATCCGTGTGGGGGGGCGGGGCCATGGCGAGCCCAGCGGCCAATCAGCTTTGTGTCACCGTAAGGACACAATTTCGGAGCATGACAGACAGACAGACAGACAGATAGACAGACAGACAGACAGACAGACAGAATAAGGCAATTATATATATAGATATGCTTTATTTAACAATCTCCCCCCTGCCCTATCCCATAACTGTAAAGTCCAAATTCAGGTTTCGGACGCAGGTTCACATTATCTCAGAAACCGAACTTGAACTTTACAAAAAGTTCGAGGGAGTCAAACACAAATATCAGGGGGTTCACCCATCACTATTCATAAGGCTTAATGAGCAGACTCAAACAGTGTGACAGTCGGGCGGAAATTTGGTAAGTATAATTGTCCTGCTTTAATTGCCATTTTGCAGCCTCCTAGCCCTTTGTCCGACTTGGTGGCCAAACCCGACAAGTAATGCAGATTTCCCTGTTAAAGTGTTACGCCTGCCTGGATCCACAGACTCAGCCGGGGTGTAATGGACAGGCTAGAGGGAAGCCACTCGCCAAGCAGGACCCCCAGAACCCTGAAACCCTTTAACCCATATACAGGGATTTGGAATTACACAGGGCCCTGGAGATCACTACCTGTGGAAGGCTGCAGTCCGAGAGTAGTCGTCAGGCAAGGTCAAAACAGGAATTGCGGAACAGGGACGGAATTGTCAGGCAAAGACGTAATCAGAAACAGAGGTCAGAACCGGATCGGGCAGCGAGGTACAAAAACAGCAGGCAGAAGGGTAGTCAGGAAACAAGCGGTAATCAGCACACGAAATCACAGGATGAAACAGGAGCCAGAATTCTCAGAACTATCTCTGGCAGAGGTCAGCAGACAGGAGGGGAATTAAAAAGGGTGTGGTGTCTTCCCATAGGCTCTAGCTGAATGATGGTACCTCAGCTGGGAGACACTCGCCACCTACAGTCAGCCAGTGGCACTGCAGATCCCCAAGAAACCCAGACTAGTGGATGAATGGAGCCTGCGCCCACCGGCGCCGCTGGCATCGACACCTCTCCCATCACCAGCAGCATCCACGGCAGGAACACGGTGTTGCCTGGCGATCGGAGTAGAAATCAATGGAGCGGACTCCGGTGGTGACGTAACAGAAAGCCACGTTCAGGGTCCATGCATGGACACTCGGTGTCCGATACGGACCCCGAACTTTACAGTTCACCCATTACTAGTGTCGGCCAAGATGTTTTTTTTTAGTGAACAGCGAATCAAATCTCAAAATAGTTGAATGTGAGCAAAACTGCAAATTTCCAGAAATTCAACACAAACTCAATCCTTCACCGTTCATCTCTAATGTACATGTATCGAGTAATGGCAGATGAGCGCATATGTATTAAGAATATATAAGACTTCTGAGTTTTCAGATATGCTACTAAAATGTGTCTAAATCAAAACCACAGACACTCCAGATAATCAACTTAACAATGCTCTCTCCAGAAGTGAAATTTAGTCAACCAGACGTATTGCCCATGGACTATGCTGTCATCATGAGTTTGCTATGGAATGAGCTAAAAATTAATCAATGGCACCAAATATTGAAAGCTCTAACCTTACTGAATGACATGACCTATGTCTGCCCTTGGTGACGCCACTGCTAGACTTATGGAACATACAGTATGAATGGATGGAGCCAGGCTAGCTAATACATAGACAGGTCATGCATGCTGTACCTTTACTTGTATGGGCTGTGTGAAAGAAAAATGTAGGAGACAAGTAAGTAAAACAGATGGAAAATGAACCATATATTCCTTAATTACTTGTGAGATGATAAGGCAGTAAACAGAGTTGATTAAAATGAGGATCTAAACAAATATTTCTACCAGTCTCTGTTATTAAACAACCAATTAAAGAACGAACATTGTATCTCAGCCTTGTTATCCTTTTCTTTAGTCAGATGCCAAAACAGAGCAGTCTTGCAAAGAAAATAATTGGATCACATCCCATACTTACCAGACTGTGGGGCTTTAAAATGAATGTTAGAACACAAGTTAAGAAAACATCATAACATAACTCTGCCATACGGAAGTCTGTAATAGTCATTAAATGCAGATTGATTTTTTCATATAGGTTCATGTCTACAGCAAAGTAATTGATGATAAACATTTTTCAATAAGTTTTCCGTATATAACAAAACATACATCCCTAATATTGCGATAGTTGTTAATGCGCTGCATATAAGAAGATTTAATGAGGGCAGCGCACTAGTCTTATTATGGCTGCAACTCTAATTTCCCAGTTCTCCCTATTCACATTAGATTTGATATAAATGGTTACCATATATGCCTGGTGCATGTAATAGTGAATATATAAAAAACACTGACCCACACATCCAACAGATGTGAACAGGTGTCAGCTAAAAATACAATAAAACTACAAAATACATACAGCTGCACTCTAGAGTTTTTTGGAGCCTGTATTAGGTCTTCTTTGTATACATTGGGCGGTATGTGATGACATGTTTTTTTGTTCTAATGTTTTGAAAAGCATAGTTCACTACACTTTGATATATAGAACGACCCCATGAAAAGATGTATATAGATGTATATACGTAACTGTATGTCATATGTCAGGGCTATGTGTTTCTAAGCGCCACAAAGAGCCTTATATATATAACAAGATATCACAAGACTCCGGTACTATAACCTTAACCAAAAACCTCAATCGGAATTCTAATTCAATAGGAGTTCAATATTCAAGGGCATCTGTCAGCATAGAATGACTGTACAAACCAAGCACAGGAGCTTGGTGCATTATGGCGGGGTCAAACATTTACGCTATTTGCACAAGTTTCAGTTGCAGATTTGGTGCAGAAATTTTCACACCAAAAGACGCATGTGTTTTTGGTGCATTTTTGTGCCATGCATTTTTTTTTTTTAATAAGGTCAATGGGTGGAAGGGCTAAAAAAAAAGCGCTGGAAAAAATTTGCACCAACAATTGACACACTGCAGATTATATTCTGCACCAAATCTGCAAATAAGCAACGTGCGCACAACACTTCAGAATTCTCCTTCCCTTTGATGGCATAAAGATAGCCATGCAGATCTGTGCCACAATCTGCACCAAATCTACATAAAAAACGCACTGTGCGCACAAGGCCTTGTGTGCATCTTCTCACCTGCTTGTTTTCACCTTATCTTTACCCTGCCTTTATTTGATTGCCAGCTCTGGCTTTATAGAGCCAGAGAAGAGCAGAGGTAGAGAGAAAACAAGTAGGTTTGAAGGTGTACTTAAATATTTAGCCCCGCCCTGATGCACCGAGTGCCTCTGCTTGGTTTGAACAGTCGTCCTGTGCTGACAGAATCCCTTTAATTATAAGGCCACGTGCCCACAGGAGAACGTACCTGCGGATTTTGCTGCGGAAAACCCGCGGATTTTCTAGATTTTCCAGATAAATCCGCAGGTTTACCCAAGTACAGACACTCCCCATGTTATCCTATGGGATTTGGGGAGTGCTGTATCAATACTGTGGATTTCCCGCAGCCGCACGTAACTACGTCAATTATTCATGCGGAATTATCTGCGGAATTCCTGTCTTTCCACTAAGGATATACAGAACGGAAAATCTGCAGGAATTCTGCACGAAATCTGCACTGTTTCTGCAGGTTTACCGCAACAATTCTGCACAAATACCGCATCAATGGATAAATGTGGATTCTGGGGAGCTGCTGCGTGAACCTGCGGAAATACCTGCAGAAAAGTCCGCAGGTACGATCTCCCGTGGGCACATGGCATTTTTTTTAGGCGAATATTGAAAATAATGAACATAAGCACAGTTATTTCAACTCGACTTGCTGTGCACATGTTCTTTCTTTTATAAAAAAAAAAATTAACCACTTCAGGCTTCGAAAGCAATGAGGCAGCTAAAAGAAATGATTGGACCATTCTTCAAGTGGCTTCTGCTGAAGCTGCCAATATCTTATATAAGAAAAAAAAAAATCAAACCTTTTGGCAGCCAAGCAGACACAAAATATGATGGAAAAAAAACAACACTTCTGGAAAAACAATGCCAGCGGTTTGCTGTAGCATCTTCTGCGCTGTGTGCATATACCCTAGCATTTTTTCTATACTAGCTAAACACATTTTAACTTGTTGAATTTTAAAGTACATTTATTCTAAACCACACAAATTGTTAAAATGCCTAAATATAATTTTTTAAGCTAGTAAATTTTGTTCGAAGAGCGGAGTGCAGCATACAGTTTATTCTCAATATATTGTATCACCTTGGAATAAAGTTGCCATTATCTTTATTGCAACTGTAAAATCCCAAGAATATTTTTTACATCAGGTTTAGAATTTTTGGGTTTTGTTGTGATGAAAAATATATATCATGATTCTTCTAAAACCATCTCCTGCTAATAATAGCATGAGATGGTGACGGAGGCGTCTTTGGACTTCCTCGTGGATCAGAACACAGTTGTATCCATAACTTCTCAGCTAAGCAGCTGCATGACTGAGTATAGCACAGATTTGTTATTTCAGGCAGAAAACCAGCAGATGCCAGACCAAATCCACTTGCCATTTAAATGTCTGCAGCTCGGTGCTAATAGACTTACTTTTGACATCTTACTCTTGTTGTTTCCAGTTAGAAATGCCAGATTGTTGATTTCATTTTGAATCACAAAATTCTGTTCTTCTCTCTTAAAGTTCTACAAAAGACAACAAAAAGGGGAAAATAACATTAAAAAAAGCACAAAATAACTAATAAATACACATTTACAATACGTTTAAATGCAGAAGAGTTACATTTAAAATTACTAACCAAGGAAAGTCCCAGTGGTCAAAAACACCAGTAGATAGGATGGGAGGAAGACCACTGGTGCAAGAAGAGACCAAGAACAAGTACTTGGTGAAATACAAAATCCATTTTTTATTAAAGTGCACGTGACACAAGGACAGACAGTAATGACAAAAAGATCTAAAATTCGTCAGACACACAGAATTGCACAAACACCACCAGCAGATATAGTGATGCTGCTAGAGCCAAAGGGTTAATATCAAAAACCAGAGGCGAGGCAGATAGGGAAAGCATGTAATTAAGAGTAGACAAATAGTAGTCCCCAATGTGTTTATTCTCCCTTTGCAAGCGCTAGGGTGACATGTCAACTAGATATACAGTTTAAGGGAAATTACCTTGAGACATGATTGGAAATACTAGCAGGCAGGCAGGCTGGTGGCGGTGGGCGTGGCCTCGACGCGCGTTTCACCGGGCGTGGCTTCGTCAGGACTACTATTTGTCTACTATTAATTACATGCTTTCCCTATCTGCCTCGCCTCTGGTTTTTGATATTAACCCTTTGGCTCTAGCAGCTTCACTATATTTGCTGGTGGTGTTTGTGCAATTCTGTGTCTGACGAATTTTTGATCTTTTTGTCATTACTGTCTGTCCTTGTGTCACGTGCACTTTAATAAAAAATGGATTTTGTATTTCACCAAGTACTTGTTCTTGGTCTCTTCTTGTACCAGTGGTCTTCCTCCCATCCTATCTACTGGTGTTTTTGACCACTGGGACTTTCCTTGGTTAGTAGTTCTTACTGAGACCCTCCCTTTAAAGGGAATTTGTAGGTTTATATTACATTTAAAATTGTTTTGGGTTTTTTTGCACAGAAGGTACATTTCATGGCCTACCGTATATTTATTTACCTTGAGACACAATTTTTCAGTTTACACTAAAGGGATTTTCTCAACATCATAAATGATGAAAATAGTAAAGTGTTTGTAAAAACAAGAAACTTTGTAATTTAAATCCTCACTGTTCTTTATCGTTTGCTGCTTTTCCTTAGGCTACGGCCATTGTTGCAGTCTATAAGCAGTGGCTGGTCTCATAGGCAAGAGCTGGATCCAGCTACCTCTCTGTGCTCCTTTGAATTTGCCCAGGAATGGCTGCCTCTACTTGCAGCATTGGTGCATACACTTTTTTGTCCAGGAGTATAATATTATGCCTCTGCTCTAAGCTATCCATCAGGAGTGCACTGCTCTCTAGTAAGGCAATGTTCACACATCAGTTTTTTGGCATCAGGCACAATCCTGCGTGTGCCTAATGCAACGGATCCAAGCGCAGAATATGCAAAAAAGGATGCGCCAGATCCTTTTTTTTTTTACGCATCCGGTATACCGGATCCGTCAAAAAACGGATCCAGCGCATCAGTTTTTTGTTTTTTTACAATCAATTGGAGCATGCTCAGTTAAAAAAAACGGATCCGGTGGCCGCATCCGTTTTTTGCCACATCGCGCTGGATCCGGCGTCCATAGGCTTCCATTGTAAATCACGCGATACATTTTTTTTCAGAGACAAAAAACGTTCAATGAGACGTTCCATCCGGCCGCCGCATTGAGTAATTACACCGGATCCATCAAAAGCCGGATGCAACGCAAGGCCATCAGGCACAATCCGGCGCTAATACAAATCAATGGGGATAAAACGGATCCGGCGCCGGATCTGTTTTATCAGTTTTTTTCCGGATTGTGCCTGATGGAAAATAACTGATGTGTGAACGTAGCCTAAGCAGGAGGAAGACGATGAGTGCGCTCTTGAACATTGCAGGAGATACAACCACTCTAAGGGGTACTTCCCACATAGCGAGATTGCTGCTGACTCACAGTTTTGGTGACGCAGCAGTGACCTCATTAGCGATCTCGCTGTGTGTGACACTGAGCAGCGATCTGGCCCCTGCTGTGAGATCGCTGCTCGATGCACACACTGCTGGTTCATTTTTTTATTGTTGCTCTCCCGCTGTTAAGCACACATCGATGTGTGTGACTGCGAGAGAGCAACAATCTGTGCAGGGAGCAATGAGCCAGCGTCTGGCAGCCTGCGGTAAGCTGTAACCAAGGTAAACATCGGGTAACCAAGGTGGTTACCCGATATTTACCTTAGTTACTAGCGTCCGCTGCTCTCACGCTGCCAGTGCCGGCTCCCGGCTCCCTGCACACGTAGCTGGATTACACATTGGGTAAATAAGCAAAGGTTTGCTTATTAACCCGATGTGTACTGTGGCTACGAGTGCAGGGAGCCAGCGCTAAGCGGTGTGTGCTGGTAGCCAAGGTAAATATCGGGTAACCATACCCGATGTTTACTGTGGTTATCAGTGTCCGCAGCTTCCAGACGCCGACTCCCTGCAAGCGCAGCATCACTTCCACGTCGCTGCTGGCTGGGGGCTGGTCACTGGTCGCAGGTGAGATCTGCCTGTTTGACAGCTCACCAGCGACCATGTAGCGATGCACGAGTGATCCTGACCAGGTCAGATCGCTGGTGGGATCGCTGGTGCTTCGCTAAAGTGTGACGGTACCTTAAAGG